>NC_064893.1:16925000-17550000 GCF_929443795.1 Astur gentilis | reverse complement strand
CCCCGCACGTCTTGACCCGAAAGTCCTCCAGGGTCTTGGGGAAGGCATCGAACCGCTTCAGCCGCCACAGCGAGTCCACGGCGCCGCGCGGCCCGGAACCAAACCCGCCTTCCGGCGCCGGGCCGGCACCGCCCCGCCACCGCCCCGCCGGGCAGCGCGGCCCGAAGCCGGCCGAGGGGGCGGGCGGGGAGGGGCTGGGGCTCGGGCTCCCGGGCTCCGAGGGGGCGGGAAGGTCCTCGCTGCCGCCTCGCCCTCTTCTGACCCTCCCTGCCAGCGGCCCCCGAGGGGGGGCTCTCGAGATCACCCGGTTAGCTGGGAAGGGCTTGAGACCGAGGCGGAGCTGCTGGCAGAGAGCAGTTTTCACTCACTTTGACCTCCTCCCCATCCCATCCCGTCCCGTCCCATCCCCTGCCTCCAGCTTTGACAGGGCTGGCGTTTGTTACCCCCGCCCTTCGCAGAACAACCGAGCTGTCCCTCAGGCTGGCTGTCGCAGCAACAAAGCTGAAAGCAAATCGCCTCGGGAGAGTGCCAGCGCTTATTGTGCCGAAGCACGGAAGGAAAAAGGAAGGAAAAGAAGGAAAAGGGGAGGAAAAAAGCGCCGCGCTCTTGCCCCACCTCCCATCCCTGGCCTGCACCCTTCACCCCTTCCTCTTGGTACCACCTCCGCCTGTGTTTCCCTCTCTCGTCACAGGGAAGGAAGGGCTACGAACTCAGGAGGTTAAACCGGACAGCAGCTCGGAACAGCTTACTTGTGCAAGTGAAAAAGAGAGTATAAGCTTTTCCTAAGCCACATACTTGCCTAGCCCTTGCTTTTTCCTACTAAAAAAGCGCAGTCCTGCAAAATCTCTTTTATTAAAAAACATTTTAAACATCGCTGGCACTAGGCGATGCTTGCGAACATAAACAGAACCAATGTGTACCCCCGTTGAAAAAGTGCAGTCCTGCAAAACCTCTTTTATTAAAAGAAAGTAATTTTTAAAGTCACTGGCGCTAGGAGACGCTTCCAAACGCAAACAGAACAGATGTACCCCCATTTCCCGCAGCAAAATACAGAGTACGTTTGCGGGAAGGGCACAAGACTGGAACGCCGTGATGCTGCAGCTGCTCCTCTACAGGAAAAGAAGGTTCAGAGAGGCTGACCCAGCTTCCGAGCCTCTGCTTCCAGAACAGCGGCTTTGGGCTCCCTGACCACAGCTGCTAAGGAGCGAGACAGCTCTTGGTGAAGGTCTGACAGCTCCTGGCTGGTCTTGGCACAGCACTCGATATAGTCCTGCTTGTATTTTCGTTCTTCTGCCAGCTGCGTCTGCAGAAGGGACACCTGAAAGAGGCAAAAGGCCGAGCTCAGACAAGCCCACGCTCTTAGGACCATCCGTAGCTCCACAGATCCGGCCGTCAGGGAAGACGCACCCTCCAGCTCCAGCCCTGACAAACACGTTGTCCTTGTGGAATGGGATCTAACAGGTTGCCAGAGCCACCCCGAACTGAGCTCAGATTACCGACAATGCCGAGCTTCTTTCTGGCATACCATTCACAGGCCCAACACCGAGACATGACATGCATATTAAAGAGAGAGGTTGCTACAGGATTTCGTAACCCAACCCTTTTTTTCAAAGGAGAGATTTGGGCTACTGCCACCTTAGTTCCACATGCTTTCTCCTCAGCAGGAGGCCTGCTGCTTACACAAGGTAGTGCAGAACCGTCCTGTTACGATCTACTTTAGAAACCTGACAGCTAGCACATGAAAGGGGAGAAAACGCTCACGCTTCCTAACTTCAGAGCATTTCACGAATGAGCAGAGCAAAATCTGATGAATACAGCCCAGGGGGCAAAGGAGCCTTAAAGGACTGCTGAGGCCTTCAAAATCCTCAAACTCCTATTATTTCCTGGCAACAGCGGGTCGTGCCTGCTGGGCTTTTTGGTGGGAGAGACCCAGCTGCTCTCACCTCCTGTCAGCTTTGCAGGGCAGCGCAGCCACAGCAGCTCTGGCATGTTGCCCTCTGCCTGCTTTGGAGCGGAGGAGATGCCAGCACTGGGAGCAGCGCTCGGTGCTTTGCTGTTTCGGGGAGAACAGCTCAGGCCGGAGGTTCTGCTCTGTTTTCAAAGTGACGTGTGCTTTGCCAAGGGCTCTGTCCCACGTGGGAATGCCATCCCCAACCTCCAGCTAGGAGTACGAAAATACTCTTTCTTGGCAAATGAACTCAAATAACAGAAGCAATTCCTAAAGGAGTTTTATGGCTTATGGAACCTGCTCCGTTTGAATTACAATACCAAGGTCTGCCAACGGAAAGCCAAACCAGGAAAAAAGAGGGTCCCTAATCTGCTAAGCATCTAGAGCAGACTAGGTGGGAAACTCGGGCAGCCAGCTCCGGAAGGGGAACGCGAGGTGCTGAATTAGAAGCCGGTAGCGCGCACGGAAAGCAAGACGTCAGAGGGACTTCACAGCAAACGATACGCGTAGGCTAGGGAACACCACCCCTGAAGAGAGGGACAGCTCTGACCTTCTCTCTGAAATAATAAGGCCACCTTTGTGCAGCTGGGCTTGGAAGCCTCCCACGCTTTGGTAGGTAACCCAGAGGTACGCGTGGGAGAAGCGGCCGTCTGCTGCTAAGAGCATCTCCCAGGAAGGGGGAGATCAAGTTCCAGTTCCGCTGTTTCCCAGACCCAGAGGGGTGCCCCAACTAGCCAGCTGAGGACGATGCTTTGAGCAGAGCACCTTCATTTTCCTGCTGAACTGCTGGAGTAGGTCCACAGTGCGGGCAGACACAACCGTCACAGGGGGAAGGGGGTTCTATCCGTTATCTGTAGCAACGGAACTGCAGGCGCTGAGGCTTCCCGGTGAAAACACCCTTAAGGTATAACTTGATGGCTTCAGCGGTATGCTCGGCTCACTTGCCAGAGCTGAGCACCGTGTACTTTACTCGCATAAATCTTACAGGCATTTTGCCCTGAACACCTGCAAAGATTCACCTCCTCCGGGAGACCAGGGCGTACCAGACCCTTAAAAGCACGTGGAAGAGGAGCCTGGCGACTGCTGCTACTGCCAGTACCGCTGTCAAGGGATGCGCTAGGGTTCAGGAGCTGGGATGTACACTCTTGCACTGATAAAACAAGCGTCCACGCTGTGCTTAGGTCTCCGACTCGGCCCGATACTGGGATCGTGATCAGCACAGCATAGCAATAGGAGACTAACGGTTGCCCGAAGGCTGTAAGCTCTGGCGCTGCCTCAGACCCCTGGAGCTCCGATAGAGTGCAAGCTCTACCGTTAACGGAGTCAAGGGAAAATGGAAGCCGTCAACAAGATGAGTAAGACTCAAGGGGAACATCCTTAGAATCTTCTCTGTATTCAGGCGAGTGCCAGTTCTCTGAATTTCCTCCAATCCCTCTCCCACCACGCCTGACCTCTAGGCAAGCCAGAGACTAGACCTAGGTGCATGACGTTGTTTGGCCATGGCCAACAGATGTGTCTGACTGACTGGGTGTTTCCACTGCCTGGTGTACTCACTTCCCGACAGCCAAACAAAACTCGGGCTGTAGCATCGTGCAAAGCTGTGCCCCTCAGTACAGCCACGGCAGCTTTTGACGAGAGCCTTCCTACTCCTCACCTGGTTCTGCAACTCAGCTAATCGACGACTGCAGCGAGCGTGAGACTCCTCCTGTGAAGAAAATGCAAGGATTTCCTTTTGGTCTCCAGTTTGGCCAGGGCCATGGTCTACGTTCCACTTCTCTTGGGTCTATGCTGGGGGGATGCTGCCACTGGGATTTGCCACTGTTCCTCTGTACGGCCAGACCCTCCTCCCACCAAGGAAGATTCTGTTCTCACCTGTCTAGAAGCAGCCATCTTGTGCTGGTCAGAGAGCGAAAATCCGCACGCATCCGGCAGCGACCGACCACTGTGATATCTCTTCAGTCTCCTCCGTTCGCGTTCCACCTGCACGTTGGTGATAGGAGAAAGGGTGACAGAAACCTGCCACCAAACAAGGAGCAAAAGGAGCTCTGGACATCATGGCAAGGAGATTCCTGCTCTGCTCAGAGGCTGTTAATTGCCCCAGAGAACGCTGCGGGCAAAAAGCACTCGAAGTAGGCTATGGAAGAGAAAGAGCAAGAGGAAACAGGTCCTGACACAAGAGTGTCAAATGTGCGTGTATGGGGACACTGGGGCAAGAAGGCTGGGACCGGAGCGAATGCGCATTTGTGAAGGCAACGGGGTGCCAGAAGAGAGAGCAAATACAAAAGCGTGTGTCCACAGGGGGAAGCGGGAGAGGGAAGGAAACAAGCAGAGGACTCCAAAGTGCTGTCTGTGGAAATGTGGTGTGATCCAGAGGACCGTGAGGCTTTGCAGAGGCAGTGAAAGCCTGTTTTACCTGCTCGAGAGTCCTCCTGAGCTCAGCATTGAGTTGCTTCAGCTCCGCCTTCTCCAGTTCCAACCTTGCAACTGCTCGCTGCAGACATTCCAGCTGCTGTGACAGGAGTCTCTTCTCCGAGAGCCATGATAGCTGCTCCCCTTCTGCAATAGCCTGCTGGGCATACAGAGAGGAGTTTATGTTGAGCTGGTGCCCCATAAGGGTTAGGAGGGACAGAATCGACAAGTCGGGGAGTGTGACCGGACTCGGGAATGGACAGTGCCAAGTCCCTTCTGCTCCTCCGGGTTGACGGGCCAAAACAACACACTCTCTTCCTAGGGGCCCTCCTCCCGATCGCCGTGGGGAAATCCACACAGATTTGCCTTCCGGCTTTTTGGACCGCAGCACAAGTACATCCTGAATGCGCAATGAAGCCCTTCACCTGATCAGGCAACGGTACGAATGCCGTTATTTTTAATACACTGGAAAAGCTGTACCTCCAAAATCGACATCTCTGAAAGCACCGTCAGCGCAGCTGCTGTGCAACCATCGTTACAAAATTCTGCTAAGGCTAGTCCCTTACTTTGGTCAACTGTGCCCCTTCCTTTCCATGCCAAACCCCAACCACGACACGTTGGCTAAGCTTGCCTACGCAGGAGAGAACCAATTACCCATCCCCAACGTTTGGGCTTGGGGTAACTCTAACAGCAAGCTCCGTAGTTCTTTCAGTAGTTCGGGGGCTGACAGAAAACATGTCAGCAGGGGAATGCCTTGAGCTACGCAGACAGGCAAGCCTGCTGGCTACAACCGCAGTTTCTTTGGCCAAGCAGGTCATGTATTTATGGGACTACATATTCCCGTATCTTTATGGGCATCATCCTTAGAATCCTTTATAGACATTTTAGTTGACTGATGATCAGTCACACTGCCTACCTGATGATGAAACCGGTCCGTGTCCCTCTCCGAAACCATGCTCTGCAGGATGGCTATTTCTTCCCTCAGAGTCCCATTGGCCATTTCACTCTTGGTAAGGGCAAGAGTCAGTGCTTGTGCCTTCTCTTTCCATTTGACTTCTCTGCTCTCGGTCTGCTTCAAAACAGCAATCGTGCGCTCCAATTCTTCCCCCTTGGCTTTCCGCTCATCCTCCAGTTGTTGCGTTAGCTCCTTCTGTCTTTGCAAGGAACGGTCTCTCTCCTGGAGAACTCGCCTCTTCTCTGCTTCCTCTTCCTCCCATTTCTGGAGTTTCTGGATTTGTTTCTGCAGGGTCTCTCCGCCATCCTTCCATCGCAAAGCTGATGTTAATTGTTTCAAGAGCTCGCTCTGCCTCCTAAGCTCTTGTTCTCTCTCTCTCAGAGTCTTCTCTAAGTACCCGACTCTGTCTCTGTGGTTCTTGATCTCTTCATCCTTCTTTGTCAGAGTCGGCTGAACATGCTGGAGATCTTCCCGAAGAGCTCTTACTTCCTCTTTTAACTCTTTTAGTTCACCTTCAGCCTTGGCCTCTTGCTCCTTCTCACGCAAGGCTTCTTCCAGGAGCTTCTCTCGCTCTCTGCCATGCCTAACCTCTTCATTCTCCTTGGTTAGCCTCAGCTGGAGATTCTGCAAGGTCTTCAGTTCTTCTTCTTGGCGCTGGAGTTTTTGCATGAGAGTTTCATTGTCTTCATCTCTCTTCCTCACCGCTTGCTCAAGCAGATCCACTTGCTGCTGGCATGACGTTAGCGCTACTTTCGTGCTTTCTTCACGAAGCCGGAACATGTTCATTTGCTCGGTCTGCCTGAGGAACTCCGAGTGGTTCTCCTTCAAGATTTGGCTCATTTTGTCTAGACCCTGCTCTAGACTCTTGGCCTGCTTGCCTTCTAACTCCTTCTGCTCTCGAAGCTCCTGGACGTGCTCTTGCAAAGACACTATCTCTTGATCTCTCGCTTCTAGAGAAGATTCAGCGTATTCTAGTTTTTGCTGTATGGCTTCGGTCTGCATCGCTGCCTCCTCCTTTTGCTGTTGAAGCTTAGCGATAGCTTCCTCCAGAACCTCTACCTTTTCCTCTCTTTCTTTCAGAGTCAGCTTTGTTGCTTGGAGATTTGTTTGCTCAGCTTCATGCCTTTCCTCCTTTTCCTTCCACGCCTCACATTGCTTTCTAAGGGATAGAATTTCGTGTTCTTTTTCCTTCAGTGCCACTTGAAGCTGCTGCAGAATTTCCTTCTGCTGTCCAGAGTCTCGCTCTTGTTTTTGGAAGGTCTCAATCAGTTCCTTCTGAGATTCAATCATTAAATCCTTTTCTTTCAGTACTGCTGTAGTGTATTCTAAGTCTCTGTGCAAGACATTCATCTGTTCTTCTGTTTTCTCCGCGTAGCTCCTTGCTTGTTGCTTTTGGATGTCTAGGAGTCTGTCCTTTTCTTTTAAGGCTCCTAAGGTCTGCTCCAGTTGGTCGCGGACAGTCCTTAACTGCATTTCCATGACTTCTTCAGCTTCCCGGATTTGCTTTTGTTGTGACTCAAGCTCTTGATCCTTTTCGGATAAAGACAGGGTCATCTTTTCTAGTGTACCACGAAGCTCTTGCAGGTAGCCCTCTTGCTGTTCCTTGTACTGCTGCAAGAGTCTTAACTGATCCCTTTGAGAATCACACTCGCTCTCTCTGTCCTTAAGAACTGCCCTCAGGTGTCCAAGGCTCGCGTGCAGAGATTTCACCTGTTCTCTCTCCATTTCCAGCGCTTGGATCTGCTGAGTCAGAGACTGCAGCTCCAAATTCTTCTCCTTCAAGTTTCCTTTCATATGATCAAGATCCACCTGCAGATTTCTCACTTGTGATGCACCGTCTCGTTCTAGAGTCATTATTTTCCCCTCCTGGAATCGTATCTCCTGGTCTCTCTCCTCCAGCTCTTTGCTCATCTTGCTGACAGCAGTCCTCTGCAGTTCTCGCTGCTTCTCCAGCTCCCGTATCTGTTCTTGCTGGGATCCGATCTCCCGGTCTCTCTCCTCCAGCTCTTTGCTCATCTTGCTGACAGCAGTCCTCAGCATTTCTTGCTGCTTCTCCAGCTCCTGTAGCTGTTCTTGCTGGGATTCAACCTTCTGGTTCTTCTCTGTTATGTCCTTGATAACCTCACTGACAGTGGTTTCATGCATTTCTTTCTGGTTCTCCAGCATTCTCATCTGTTCCTGGTACAACTTCATTTCTGCCTCCCTCTCTGACAGGATGGCAGCCATATGAGTGAGACTCTCCTGCAAAGCTTGTCTCTGTGCTGCCTCTTTTTGGAGCATCTGGATTTTCTCCCGCTGCGTTTCCACTTCCTCGTTTTTGATTTTTAAGACAGACAATGTAGTTTGAAGTTCTTGTTCAAGGCAGCGATTCCTATCTGTTGCTGCATTTGCTCGGGTTTCGGAGGCTGTGACCGAGTCCTGAAGAAGTTTCATCTCCCGTACCAGTTCTTCTTTAACTGCTCGCAGTCTGTCCCGTTCCTGCTGCAAAACAGTGACAAAGAGGTTCAATAATTCCACCCACGTATGTTTGCTTGTCGTACTAGATTTGAACTCCTGCTTCAGTGGCTGCCCCCTCCCTCCCTGCCTCTCGGGACATTGTAAGACCTTTCCCGCGCCAACCCCCTTTCGGTTGCGTCTTTCCCAGCTTACTCGGCCGGTCCCGTCTTCCTTTTTGCCCTTCTCCGAACCTCTTCTAGCTCTAGTGTGCTCTTTTGGGGAGGAGCTGCCAGAACTGCAGCCAGGATTTAAAGTCCAGACTAACCATGATTTAGGCACTGGCACGATCATGTTCTCTCTGATAGGGAGGGAGGAAGGGAAGACAGAACAACCCCGTTGTTGGGGTTGGGCGTTGGGGGGGTTTTTTGGACCTCTACCGTGTAGAGTTTTCAGGGTACCATCCTCTAGAACACCACTGTGCCCTCTTGAAGGAGCAGTGGTCAGACCACAGACACAGTTACAGTGTTCATGTTCTCTTCAGGCTGCAACGCGCTTCCTGCCTTTCTTAAACCTACACTGGGGTAGCCTCTCGCATTACAGGCCCTGTCCCTCATGGCACAAAGGTCTCACGGCTGCCAAGGCATCGCTCCTCTTTACAAAGGGGTATCTAAGAGACGCTTCTACCCAGACGGACGGTGTCCAGAGAAGCACTGCCAATAAGGAGCCCAGAAGAGTAAAAAAAAAACAACAAAAAAACCCACACGAATTCTCCTTTCACAGTCTTTACCTCTTGCTTGGCACTTTCCGCTCTCGTCCGTTCCTCCTCTTGTTGAGCTTGCATGGTAGCAACTTTCTGCTTCATATCAAACAGCTTCTTCTCGTGCTCCCTTTCCGTCTCTGCCTTCTCCTTTTCCCACTGCTCCAGCATCTCCTGTAGCTCTGAATGGTGCCCTTCCCGCTCGCTTGCCTGATGAGGGGAGAAAAAGACTTCAGGATGGAGTCCCAGCCAAGCTTCTCAAAAAAATGGGAAGCTTCATCCCTCCCACAAACCCCCACCTCGACAGCGCACAGTAGTGGCTTTGTGCCCTCCACAAATCATGTCCGATCAAGGAACTTAAAAGGAGGGTCAGCTGGTGGAAGAAGAGGAGATGTTACCTTCCCCTCTCTGGCAGCTGCCTGTTTCCTAGCACCTCTCGCCTACGGGATTTCTCTCTAGTCTCAGAGTCTCTATTTTCAAAGCTCAACTCCATTCTCATCAAGGAAAAGATGCAGATGGACTGCACGGTGAGAAAGAGGCCAGCACCCCGATGCCCGAGTCACAAGACGGGCCACGAACTCACGTACCAGGAACAAGGGGCTGTTCCATCTGTTCTGTATGCTTTAAGCCCAAAGATAACACCTCTGTCAACCATGAAAGGACAGAAAGAAAGGAACAAAGTTCCCGCGACTCCAGTTGGCAGGAAAGTTAGGACTCCGCTTCATGGTAGACAGGAGTCTGCTAAGATCCTACCCCTTTACTGCCATGCCTTGGGTGGGGACCACCCAACCTTCTGCTCAACTTGTCTTAGGCCCACACGGAATCCGTGGCTTGCATTTACTGTCCCGGCATAGTCCCGTAGGTCTTCACGTGCTTTCAAGTGCGAGCCGTTGGCTCTGCTGCCTGGCCTAGCAACGTGTGGCCTATGACAGATGCTTGCTGCCATTTCACACGCTCAGGCTATTATTCTTCTAAAGCCAGCCCACAAAGCTTGCCTCAAGAATTCAGAAGCATATTGTTTCCTACCAGCTCTTGCCGGAGCTTGTTTATTTCCACTTCGTGAGCCATTTCCCGAAGTTTCAGGGTATCGTTATACTGCTCTTCTGTCCGCAAGAGCTGTTGCGCCATGTTTTCCCGTTCCTGCTTCATGAGAGATCTCTCTGCTTCCAGCTCACATTGAAGGCACTTCACTTCCCCTGCAAACGTGGCAAATGGCAAGATTCAGGGCCTACACAAACAGCGGTTCTGACTTCACTAACCTTAAGCCTTTTGAATTTCAGTGTAGGAGGGATCTGTCCCCAGCTCCTGCACTCCTTAGAAGCACTGCACACAGAGAGCTATTTTTATGCCATCCTCCCTAGGCAGGGGGATCACCAGAAACAAAGCACACGAGGCTCTCACCTTGTATCACCTCCTTGGCCTGCCTGACTGTCTGAAGTTGGATTTCAAGCTGACTCCTGGCGATCTCCAGCTGAGATAAGCGCTGCTGAGCCTCAAGCAGGCTGGATTCCAGGGTCTCCCTCCCGCACCTACAAGACGCCAATACGGAGAGAAAGGAGTTTCTTGCTCCTGACGCCCACAGGGAGCTAGCCCAGTAGGAACTGGTTCAAGATCCCTACCCCTCAGTACGGAAAATGGGTTGCGTGGAAACTGGGATACAGAAGGCATATTTCTGCCATTTAAAAGAGCAAGGCAGGCCCCTCCGAGGGAATGCCCAGGCTTTCCTTATGACCTAGCGTAACACAGAAAGCCCAGCCAAATTTGATCTCCACAGGCAAATCTTAAATTGCTATTGTCTGATCTATGACACACGGGTAGCTGCGCTCACCAAGTCTGTGGCAGCAAGCAAAAGCCCAGCCTCTGCTCACAGCCCTTTGCTCATCGTCACTTCCAGGTTGCTCTGCAGGGGCACAGAGTAAGAGGATCTCCCTGGCTGACTCGTGACTTTTTGATGCTGTTCGTAGTGCACGTACAGGGAGGTGATCTTCCAGACTCCCTATATTTCAAAGGGACTAAAGCAATACATCAGATCCTATAGTAAAATCTCATGCTTGTAAGCAGCATTTGTAAGAAATCTGAACTAGATTTTACCTGAACAAGGACTACCTGAAAGGAGAGACAGGTAGCCTTCAGTTTAAACTCTTGGAAGTTCACGAGAAAAACTGGCTACTTTTCTCTAAGCGTTGCTAACGAAGCAGGCAGTAGCCCAAACGACTTGCCGCTCTTTAAAATGGAAGTTGTAGTACTGCGGAGGCAAATTGTTACATCCACAGCCTTCAACCAACTGCTACGTATGACACACAGGATTCTGCAACCAGGAGCTGAAGTTGCCTCCCTGATCTAACACGGCGTCCGGTGTGCCAGGTTCCTACCATACACAGCACTGCCTCACTAGAACAGGCGTGCAACCAGGATAACATCCTTCAGGGTAAAGGGGCACCCGAGTGGTACAGCAATAAGACCCACAACAGTAGGATTTCACTGCTCTGATGGACGATGGAGGGTCTGTCTTCAAGAAGGAGAACAAGCACATATTTCTGACTACGCCAATCTCTGGCAGTCCAGAGTAAATATGCTCCATTTTAAGGATAAATCAAAGTCAGTCTCTAAACCAGAACAGAGAAGATAAAGAGTCCAAAACTGTGACGACAACAACAGGCTCTTAAGAACAACATCTGGCAAGAATAGTTGCTGCAGCCCAATAATTGACAGAACATAATTCAGCTGGATCGAATAAGAGGAGCTGGAGCTCAGAAGCAGCAGCAGCTCTCAAGAAACAGACCGAGTCAAAATGGTGTTTATCAGCCTTGCTAACAACATACTCTGGAGTGGTAAGGCGTAAAAGTCAAGAAGCATGACAAACAACCTCTCATTTGTACAGCTCTGCAAGGTCAGGAGTCTTCTAAAAAAGACCTGAGAGGAGGACAAACCTCTCGATACGTTGGGCAGTTTGGGGTGGTTGGTTTTTTTCAAAAGCAGAACTTGTCACACGTGATCTTAGAAACCTGATCCAGCAGAAGGACAAAATCTCGTTCCTTCCCTGCATAAACTCCTCCACGATGTCTGTCTCAAAACAGCACGTGGTAAGGAGTACCGGACCCACACATCAATGATGGGCAACAATTCCCGCAGACTGGCGAGCATTCAAAAGAGGCTTCCCTGCTGCTGGTGTAACCAACTCTAGGTCCTGCACCACAGGTAACAAGAGTTAGACTAGAAAGAGTAGGCCCTCAAGATTTTCAGCACGAGCCTCTAGCTTCACCCTAAACGGCAGTGTCCTACTCGCCATGTCCGTACGTAATAGCCTTGAATTCTGAAGATCCCCTGTCAAACTACTGGATGAGGAAAGATCCAAGTTCAAACGTGCAGAACGAGAAACCAAAACCAGAAAGAAGCTTTGGGTTTCAGTAAACACCTGCATGGTTTAATTATTACTCAATGCAGAGCCAAGGTACCAGATACCGAGGAATTACGCTGGCTTGCTTTGGACTTCACACAGGAACGTGCAAGGGGGCATAAACATGAGCCCCAGGCTCAGGAGAGCTTTGTTAGCTTTAGCTGTCAGAAAAATAACATTCAAACCATGCTGTACTGGTTTGGGTTTTTGGTTGGGTTTTTTTGCTCGAGATTCTTTCATTTTCTGTCCATGGAAGGTGAAAACAGCTCAAAAGCATACAGGATGCAATGAAGCCTCGCGTAATGATTATCACCTCTATAATTACAGGCATTAAATAATCTCCTGCCTAGGGTCTCCCCCCTGCCTTTACCTGGCCTCTGCCAGCTGCTCTGCAAGGCCTCGTCTGTCCCGCTCCGTGGCTGCCAGTCGCGCCTCTAGGGCAGCCTTCTCGTGCGCCAGCAATTCCTTCTCTTTGGATACGTTGGCCAGTGCCTGCCCTTGGCGAGAGGACTCCTGCCGCAACTGCTCCAGACCACTGCTAGCTGACTCTTGCTGGCGGTGAACCTGAAAGCGGGACAAAATACAGTTAGAGTCCTTTCTCTGGAGTTCTGTGCAGAGCCAGCCAGTGCCACTTCTGAATCAGCTAGAGGAGAAAGAGCTCCGGTACTCTGGCCTGAAAGTTTAAGAGCATCTGCTTCATACCGCCCTAACAGCCTGGGCTGCCAAAAGGCACTAGGGCTGTTAACCTGAAAGCCATGTGTAATAAGGCCCTACTGGGTTGCCTGGGACCAGGCGGCCCCTTCAGGACAAACGTACACACCCCAGACTACATCTTTTCACGCAAAAATACCACATCTTCCACAACTGCCACCTTGCAAACTAAAGTTCTATCAGAATCTATTCCAGTGCTGGAAATTTCCAGGAACCGTTGAGCAAGAGCAACTTTGCTCGCCGAACAAAGTGGAAATACACATGGTTTCTCCTTCTAGAAGAAGAAAAACCAACATCAAAGCGTCACCTTGTCGCAAAACACCACCACACACCTACTTCAGTGTGTACAGCAGTTGGATGCAACGAGGTGATCCTTGGCAGGGAAACAGCCCTCATGGTGAGCAGTGTCATTCAGTGATTTACGGAAGTCCGGCTGGTGTGGCCAAAGAGACGGTAGACTCTACTTGGACAGTAGTTCATGTCAACAATACTGTTTACTTGTCTTACACAAACAAGTTGTCCAATAGACCTTGCTGGCATTCAAGCCTGAAGACTAACTGTCGTTTTTTGGCTTTCTTCTGCAGTGATGCCAATACACCTCTGACGGGTGTTTGCCAAACAGACCACGTACTCCAAAACTAAGACTGTCTAACAGAGAACAGACCATCAGAAACAAACAATTCTCCTCTCAAAGTTACCCCCAAGACCTAAGATTGTACATTATGAAACCGACACTGAAAGGATGGCAAACTCCCTAGTCTCCTCCAGCGATACAATTCTCCCAAGCTCTTTTTCCACTCTACCAAAACCAGTTAGTCCAGAGTAAACAGTCTTCTGTGATCACCTCTTTCTCAGCTTCTCCCTCAAAGCCTAAAGAGGATCTAGCAATTCAAAGCGGCACGTATGTCCTAAAATACAGTTTCAACAATTTCAGGATGTCATTCCCGTTGTTAGCAGTACAGGACAGCAGACGCTGACTTGCCCCTTTGTCCCGCCCTCTAGGACCCAACAAGCGGAGCTTGGAAAGTTGCAGACCTCACAACAAAAAGCGTAAATAGAAACATGCAGCCCTGGGGGTTTTTAGCCTCAGAAAATGGGTGAAGAGCTACCCTGTTTGCTTCTTTCGACGCATGTGAGAGTAGCAGCCTCACGCAGATTCGTGGGCAAGGCAAATCACCTCTCTGCAGCTCATCAAAAGCCAAAAAAGAGGCCAACACAGCCAGGTGGATTAAAGGAATCTCTAGAAGCAGAGAACTGCACAACAGCTCTGCAAGCCACCAACACATTTCCAGAAGGAAGTAAACAAGGCCGTCAGACCCCCAGCGCTACCAAGTGTCTCCTTGACAAAAAACACTGCAGAATCCAACAGATACAGCTTCACTGAGCCAAGCAGCCAAAAGCCCACCCAGAAAGCACCAGGTTTTTGGTCTCACCTCATTGAGTTTCTCTTGGGTTTCTGCCTTCTCCTCTGCCAGCATCCTCAGCTCTGCCTGCAGCCCCTCCTGTTGCTCCTCTGCTTTCTTCAGCAGCTGCTCCAGGTGGGCTTTCTCTGCGCTCAGCGCCTCATTTGCTCTTTCACACAAGTTCAGCTTCTCCTGGTCAGAGATCTTTGCTCTCTCCATCTCGTCCACTTTGCCTGACAGAACGTCATGCTCTTGCTCCAGCTACAATCACAGAAGCACAGAGGAAATAAAATAACAGTAAGGTTTACTCTGTAGGAGCTTCGGCTTGGACAGGGAAAAGAGCTACGTTTCCACATTCAGACAGTCATACTGTCCGAAGGCAAGAAGGCTGAGAAGCAGCAGCAGCAGCTGGAGACAAACACCTGGCAAGATCTTTGACAACTCTGCTCACCTGCAACACGAGTTTGTTCAGCTGCACTTTATCCAATGCAAGAGCTTCATTGATACTGCTCATGTTCGCTGCTGCAACCTGTAGATCGGCTATTTCAGCAGTCAGCTTATTCTGAGCCCCTGTCAACTCTGCTACTGACTGCTCTGCCTGCAGAGACAAAAGAACAACATGACAA
Organism: Astur gentilis; assembly: GCF_929443795.1. Lineage (NCBI taxonomy): Eukaryota > Metazoa > Chordata > Aves > Accipitriformes > Accipitridae > Astur > Astur gentilis. The sequence goes on along the minus strand of NC_064893.1, from coordinate 17,535,358 downwards.
CAAAGACAGGAAAATCCCTGACCTCAAGCAGCAACTCCAGGTCCCCTGTTGTGTCTCTGACACGCTCCCAGTTCCGCGTTCCCAACAAGCACGTGGGCACTAACTACACCGGAGAGCCTCTGTGGTCCGATCACCATTTTCCAAGAAGGACAACAACATTGTCCCTGGCTTCTACTGCCAGAAACACCATCTGTGGTGGTCTTGCTATCACAACTGCCTCTCCCACAAGTGCTGCCTCGGAATAAGGTGACCATACCTTTTCCAGTGCCACGGTAAGCTCGTGTTTCTCTTGCTTCAGCAGATCCCTCTGAAGGTGCGATTCCTCCAGCATCTCTCTTGCGACTACCAACTCGCTCTGTAATAATGAGTGTTCTCCTTCAAGTGCAGCTAAGTCCTTCAGTCTATGAGAAGGGGAAAGACAAACAAGTTTTTAACGCAAACTCATAATCACAGGATGATTCAGGTTCGTATGTGTGATGTTGCAAAATGGCACTCCTTGCCCCAAAGGCCTTCTGCACTCAGTCTAGCGTGGAAACGGCAGTACGGAGGGGCTACGTTGCATATGATGGTCCTGTGCAAATTCCTCCCAACTCCTTTAGCACAGCCCTGGGTAGCAAAAGGGCTGTGCAAGAGACACAGCTCTCTTTACGCTCGTCTCCATTTCTCACCAAGAATCAGTTAACAGCAAAAACATTGTAATATGCCATCTCTTTTCCAGTCCTGCCTTCCTCACAAGAGCTTCTGTCTGTCAGACAGTTTTTTCTATCCGTTCTGTTGAAGGCAATAGTTTGACTAGGGACAGGAACAAGGCTGTGCAGAATGGGTGCGTTTTAAACGTGAACACAGCCCATCCTATGAATCCAACAAGCACCCACAGAAGATAACGCTGCTAACAGCAAAGTTGAAAACACACTCACCTGTCCTGAAGCTCCTTCTTCTCCGGGTCCCCTTCGACTTGTAAGCGCATCACTTCCCAAGTCTTCTGGCTTATTTCCTCTCCCGCTTGCTGCTGTGCCTGATCCTCGAGGACAGGTCTACCCGGCGTAACGGGTGCCCAGGGCCGTACGCCACAGTTTAGGCGGGAGCAGTTTACAAGTATAGATCCAGAAAGCCTCATTTGCTCTGCCTTCAGCTCTGACAAATCTCTGAAGAAGAATCAAGAAAGAGGTAATGTTCACGCCACCATCTTTATCAGCTGGCTCGCTTCCGAAGCACGGCATTGCGCAACAGCAAAAGCCAGCAGGAAAGACGACATCTTCGCTGGGGACGAATCGTTCACCTGACACTTTGGGATCAGGACACATCTTGATCCTTGGGCAATGGGTCTATTTGATGGTTGAGGAACGCATCTATTTTCTCCCCAGAGAGAAGAGGAAATGTACGGAACAGCCAGAAGGCTTCGAGAATTAACTAGCGGGTCAGGCATACTCTACGCATTAAGGAAAGCTTATCACCAAAGGTGGTAAACGGCTGACGGTAACCCAGAGTTTGAAATTGCATGCTGACACCAGAAGAATTTACTCTTAGGCTACGCTATTTGTCTCTGCACAGAAGGCACCTGTGAGAAAGGAACCTCAGAGGGCCCAAGAACAAGAAAACAATCGTAAAAGGGAGGGATCAAACTAAGCAAAATCAATTGGAGAAATGTAATAGCAGGGTAGAGAAGCTATTCTTTCTCTCAACAGTGTTGGTACAGGAATAAGCGGATGCAAACTGACCAGGATAAACGTAGGCTGGAAATGAGAAGGAAAAAATAACTACATACATATTCATGAATGATCTTTCCATCGGGAGCAGTGGGAAAGGAAAGACAGTGAGATTTAAGGCAAATTTTAACCGCTCTGTAACAGGGGGCCGCTCCACATGCTGCATGCATAGCTTTGGTGAGTCTCTCCCAACTCGCCCACATATGCCTGTGTCTGTGTTAATATGCCCAAACATCACCATAGCCAAGTTCACCTGTTCAGGGCCTCTGCATTGCTTATAGCCTGAGCCCCTCAGCTTTATCTGAAAACCAGCATCAAACAAAATGATTCGGAGTATAGCCTAAGGCATGCTTAATGCCATCGCTTCAGACTACCAAAGGAGAAATTGTATCTTTAGCCGCAGCTAGCGTAACATCAAGGCTCAAAAAGCAGCTGTGAAGGGAAGCTATGTTTTTTCTGCAACGAGATCTAGCCTTCACTTCTACTCACCGGTCAGTGGCAGTCTTCATTTCCAGGAAATGACAGCGGAAGGTGACCACCTGACGCCACAGGCTGAGTAGACGGCTGCGTTCACCCCTTAGGTAGCTGTCATAAAGCTAAACAGGCAAAGGAAAAAAGAAATGCCAATTCAGCCTTCGCTGTCGCTGTACAAGCCTTTCAGAGAGGAGAGGGTACAACCGTCATCACCGAGTCTCCTTTAAGAACTATTCCAACGGGGGGGGTGGGGTGGGGAGCATCAAGGACTGAAGAGCCACCACAGAGGCATCCTCAGTAGACCTGCCACCTGACTGCAAAGAAGGGAACAGCCACACTCCCCTGCAGGAGCGGGTATCAACACAGCAAACCGATCGCGATTCATCATCTCGCCTTGCAGAGGTGTCTAACAGGCTCGGTGGAGGAAGACAAAAACAAGCCCCTCCGAGACCAGTGTCAGATTTGCTTACAACAGCCTATTAGTAAGGGAGGCCTGTCTTGTTCTTCTGTTGGCTACCCTGAATCCGAAAACACACAGACCTCTCTTCGGTCTCCACTGCTGCAGACAGAGATTTAGGAACTATTAAAAAACAGACGAGCGTTCATGTGTCACTGCCCTCCAGTGACCAGCAAGAGCAAGCATTTGCCTTTGAGAACGACCAGTACGGTCACAGCACGCGGGCATCTTCCATCACCACAATTTGCTGACACTCCTCCATCTCACACCCCTGTCTTCTGCTCATAAACACCAATACATCCTCAACGGTGCCACGACTTTCACACGGCAAGTTCTCTAGGCCAGAAATAAAACCCATTCTCATTCCACCCCGGCATCGCGTCCGACGTTCCCGTCGCCCAGCCTTACCTCACGTTCACTGCGCCACTCGCTCTCCTTCACTTCCAGCTCCTCCCGGGCCCTCATCCAATCCACCGTCAGTCTTCCAACGTCTTCTTTAAGGGCTGAATTAACCGCATTCGCTTCATCGAGGTGTTCCTGCAGGAGAGTGTTCACTTCTGCCAGATTCTCACACCTTGGAAAGGGAGAAACAGCAACGAGGTCACTGAACGACTGCTATCCACAAGCAGCGTCTCCGTGATTTCCCAACTCCCTCAACACTGACTTTGTTGTCAAACTGAGAGGCCCTAAAAGTGCTTTCTAGGATTAACTAAGATCTCTCTGTGATGGCATGCTCATTTGCTTCTCCTTGCTTTAAGCCTTCTACTTCCACCTCCAATTTCGGTTTCCCCTTCTACTTTGACGATGCCCACAGTTCACGTCTTGCCTCCCCTTCGTGCTGTCTGATCACCGGATGCATCGCCTTTCTCTAGCACTCTCCTGACCCGCTCACCTACTGAACCACAGAATAATTTAGCCTGGAAACGGACCTTTGGAAGTCACCCGGAATAACCCCCCCGCTCAAAACAGAGCCATTCAGCACACAACACTATTACTGCACCACAGAAAACAAGACTGTGGACCTTTCTGCTTTCAAAGCAGCTTGCCCAACTGCTCCCCTTGGGGAGACCAGGGAGCACTGACAGGTTTTCCCTCACTTCCACGAGCATCCAGGATACCAGGTATGAGGGAACGCTTCTTCCTTGTACCTCTGCTGCTCCTCTTCCACCCGAAGCAGTGCTTTCTCCAGGCTCTGGTCTTCTGTGGCTTCCCACCTGCCTGGAAGGGGTCCCTTCAGAAGAAAGGAAAAGTTTAGTCAAATTCTCGCCTTCCCTTCACTGCTGTTAGCATCCACCGCTTTCCGCTCCATTCGCTTGGGTAGCTCAGGAGCTCGTGGCTTCTTCCAGGCGTAACAGTGTCGTGACTATGGAGAGCAAGGGAGGGGAAGGGTGGTGCTCAATGCGAGCAGCTCTCCTCAGTCCCGCACTGTGGCACTCTCGCAGCTAGGTCTCCTTAGCTCACAACCGTGAGTGCTCTCTTCGACTTGAAGCCTGGGAACGCTCTCCTACTCTCCCACCCTTTGTTCTTCCTAGGTTTGCTTTAGCCGTGAAGCAGAAAGAAAAGCCCATAGCCGTATGCTGAACGCCAGCATTCTTGCCTTCCAAAATGCCACGTTTCAACCCGCTCTTTTTCAGAGACGGCCATAGAACCTAACAGGCAGTGTAGCCCTCTCCTGAGCCCTAGGACAAAATGTTACGCCAGCAATAAAGCACTCTTTCTCAAAACTAAACCCCCCCTCCACAGGGTTTCCTGCACCCGCACTTCTGGGACCACTGGCTCCTCCAAGAACGGCAACTGGACAAAACACTCGCAGGCAAGCTTACAGCGCTTCTTTAAACCCTCAGGCAGCAAAATCTTGCTTCCCTCTGCCCTCTGCCATTGCTTTGGGGAGCTTGCTTTGGCCCGCGTTAACAAACGCTACCTACACGGTCTTTACTTGGCAACCTGCACACTCACCCCTCCTGCTGCCAGCTGCTGCTCCAACTCTCGACACCGAGTCCGGTACTGCAGTACCTGGACGGAGACATAGAATGAAGATGAGCGAATGCAGCTTGTGACAGGCTCGGCTCCTCCTGCATTAGCTTTTCTCCAAGTCTTTACAGCCCAAGCACAGTGCGTTTCACAGCGCTGCCGATGCCGCCCACAAGAAGTCGTTACCATACAGGGAAGCTTCACTTTATCTCCTGAGACGGGGCTTCTTTTCCACGTACTGCTACCTGCTCACCCTAAGAGCTGCCTGCCTCGGCCCGGGGCCGCCCCAAACCACCCCCGCCGGCTCGGCTCCTGCCTCTGGGACAGCCCCCTGCTAACGTGGCCCAACAAAGGCGCCTGCGAGCCGGGGGGCTGCTTTATTTCAGGACGGACAAGCCCTCACGAGAGGCTCGGCAGGGTGACAGCGGCAGGGCCAGGCGCCCAGCGGGACGGGCCGGGCCGGGCCGGGCGGAGGAGGGCGGCTCCCGGGGCCTCCCCCGAGCTGCGGGCTCGGCGCCGTCCCGCCCGCGGCAGCGCCGGGGAACGCCCCGGGGAGGGCCCCGCTGGGGCCGCGCCTTCGCCCCCCGACATCGCCGAGGCCCCTCTCAGCGCTGCGCGGGCGGCCCGGGCACCCCGGCCCCGCCACCGCGGCCCGGCCCCGGGCAGCTCCCCGCCGGGCCGGCGCCCCCGCTCCTCACCTTCGCCTGCAGCTTCCGCACCAGCACCGCTTGCCGGTGCTGCGCCTCCTCCGAGCTCTGCAGCCGGCGCCGCAGGGAGGCCTGGCTCCGCGCCGCCATGCCCCCGCTCTCCAGCCGGGCTCCGCCGCCTGACGGGCCCCGCGGCGGGGGCTGCTCCGCGGCCTGCCCCGGCGGACCGCGCTCAGGCGCCTGCCGCGGCGGGCGCAGCGGCTCACCCTGCCGGCCGGGCGCGACCGGGAGAGCCGGGCTCGCTCTGTGGCGGCGCTTCGCTTCTCGCTTCTCGCTCTTCGCTCCTCGCTTCTCGCTCCTCGCTGAGGGTGCGGCGGCGGGCTGCGGTGCTGCCGCGGGGGAGAGGCCGCCCCGGCAGCCGCTCGCTCCAGCGCGTTCCGCTCAGAGACCGTTAAGGGCCCCGCAGAACGCTGGGGGCAAAAAGCGCCCCCGGTGCAGTCTGGGAGAGAAGGAGCGCGAGGAAAGCCCAGAGGGTCGGATGGCGGGGTCTGGGGCCACTGGGGCAAGAAGGGCGGGACCGCAGGGACCCTGGAAAAGGTCCATCGCCCAGGGAAGCCAGCTGAAGAGCTGGCACTTGCTACGAAAAGCTCCAACTTCAGCCCCTGGAGCCGGAGTTCCCATCTAGTACGAAAGCCAAGCACACATAGGTGCAATGACTGACGCTTTCGCTCCCTGTTGTGCAGCAGGAACGGGACGGACTGCAAGCAGGGGGAGAAAAACCGGCACGGCAGAGAAAAGTTCAAAGTTACAGGACAACGAACGCTGTGAATTAAGCTTTATTTCGTGAGCACGTGAAGAAATGCAACAAACACACACGACAAACAGGGCTCGGTCCCCTTTGCCCGGGCTACTCTCTGACGTGAATTCACTGAGGCACTACTCAAGCCGTCATGTTTCCTAACTTACAACCCGTAACACTAAAAGTCCTGGGCTTATGGCGGGGGGGGGGGGGGGGGGGGGGCAGGGGGAAAAAGAAAAAAAACCAAAAGCAAAACCAAAAAAAAGACGTTGTTTCTCCCTAGTGAGAGTGCTCATCCTTCCTCCTCCGTCACCGCGCGGGCGTCCCCTGTATCACACTGTGAAGCACAAAAGCCCCAGCAGTCCAGCTGCTGTTGAATCTCCTTCAAAGGCTTTTTGGCTCAGCTGCTGTTTTATACCTTCCAGCTTGGAAGTCTGGTCTATACCATTTCCAAAAGTCAGCAGATTCTGACAATACTGCCAGGCAAAGATGGGGGCTGCAGGAGACAGCCAGCTGCAGGTGCTAATGGCTGCATCATGGCCCTTTAGCTCTTCCTGGCCACCTGTGCTGCCTACCTGGTGCTCCCCCTTCAACCCAAAGGCGCTGCTCCCAGCATACATCGGGCCTTAGCGTGAGCTGGGCTAGCCCAAATCTGAGCAGGAGCTGAGCGAACAGTCACACTCCACCCCTTGGTGCAGTCAAACATCTAGCGAACCCGCTGCTTCGGCGAGTGGAGGTACCGTTACTCCTCTTGCCTCGCCTCCAGGGATCTGAGGCAGCGCCAGAGCTTACAGCCTTCGGGCAACCGTTAGTCTCCTATTGCTATGCTGTGCTGATCACGATCCCAGTATCGGGCCGAGTCCGAGACCTAAAACAAGCGTCCACGCTGTGCTTATCAGTGCAAGAGTGTACAACCCAGCTCCTGAACCCTAGCGCATCCCTTGACAGCGGTACTGGCAGTAGCAGCAGTCGCCAGGCTCCTCTTCCACGTGCCTTTAAGGGTCTGGTACGCCCTGGTCTCCCGGAGGAGGTGAATCTTCGCAGGCGTTCAGGGCAAAATGCCTGTAAGATTTATGCGAGTAAAGTACACGGTGCTCAGCTCTGGCAAGTGAGCCGAGCATACCGCTGAAGCCATCAAGTTATACCTTAAGGGTGTTTTCACCGGGAAGCCTCAGCGCCTGCAGTTCCGTTGCTACAGATAACGGATTGAACCCCCTTCCCCCTGTGACGGTTGTGTCTGCCCGCACTGTGGACCTACTCCAGCAGTTCAGCAGGAAAATGAAGGTGCTCTGCTCCAAGAATCGTCCTCAAATGGCTAGCTGGATTAAAACGCTTCAGGTAGTACCAGAAGAACCCCAATCCCTTTCAGATGTTCACATGGAGACGGAGGGCATCTGGGAGTGCCTCTTCCCCTCCACCCACTGGAAAGGGGCTTGGATGGCTTTCAGGCATTTGCACTGTCGCGTCTAAGCGAGGATGGAGTCTTAAGCTATGCAAAACGGCAAAAGTCAGTGGAGGGTGATGATATAGATTGACACGTCTCTTACCTGTGTTTCTCTCTCAGCTTCACCACCATGGGCAAAAGTTCATATAGCGCAAACACACCAGGCAGGCCCTGGTCTCCCAGTAGCCCCTTGGCTATCTTCTCATGTCGTGTAACTGAAAACGGGTTAGTCCTTACCACCTAGCAGGAAACAAACACAGCAAACGTCGTTTCGTTAGCGAGGCACAGGAAAGGCTACTAAAACACAAGTTCAGTGAGCCGTATCAGTGTAGCCCTGCCCACTCACTTGTGGGGGGCCTGACAGTACTTACAAAGGGTCATAAGAAAAGCACCATCAGGATCGAGTCTATTTTTCCTACAGGCTATCAGTTAAAGCCCCAGCTAGCCCAAAGAATGAGTGACGCATCAGTGCCCAGGCCGGACTGTTTCGGTCTCTGCTGGCAAGTAACGGCACAAGCTGCTCCTCTCGACCTCAACCCCAAGTCCACGTCATCTTCCACCAAAATGTAGTCCACCCAAGCATGCTTCAGGAGACAGCACCGGTAGGAGAAAGCCATACGGATATGCAAGCGTGAGAAAAACGGAAGTGATACATAAAGGCAGGAGAGTGCCAGGGCTGCAGAAGGACACAGATTGCCCATCTTGATATAAACGAAGATCACCCTGCAGCATTCTCCTGCACCCTGCCGTTCTTCTAACCCTTGCCCATACCAGTCCTATTCTTAGAGCAAATCAACTGGGTTTCTGTAAAAAATGACATTACGTTCCCCTATTGACATTATCCCTAAAATGACATGATTATCCCCAATAAGCTATCTGACCAGGAAGGCCAAGGCGTGGCTGGAACTGAACCTGGCAAGGGACGCAAAGAATAACAAGAAGGGCTTCTACAGGTGTGTCGGCCCGAAAAGGAAGGTCAAAGAACGCGTACACTTCCCTCCCCCCCGATGAGCAAGACTGGCAAACTGGTTACAAGGGACAAGGAGAAGGCCGAGGTACTCAACAACTTTTTTGCCTCAGTCTTCACGGGCAGCCTCTCTTCCCACACCTCTCCAGTGGGTGGACCGCAAGACGGAGACTAGGGCAGCAAAGGCCCTCCCACTGTAAGAGAAGACCAGGTTCGTGACCACCTGAGGAACCTGAACATACATACGTCCATGGGACCTGACGAGATGCAGATCCCAGAGTCCTGAGGGAACTGGCTGATGGAGTTGCCAAGCCGCTCTCCACGATCTTTGGAAAGTCACGGCAGTCGGGTGAAGTCCCTGGTGACTGGAAAAAGGGAAGCATGACACCCATTTTTAAAAAAGGTAGAAAGGAGGACCCTGAGAACTACCGACTGGTCAGCCTCACCTCCCTCTGGGCCTGGGAAGGTCATGGAACAGATCCTCCTAGAAGCTATGCTAAGGCACGTGTTGGACGGGGAGGTGAGTCGAGGCAGCCAGCACGGCTTCACCAAGGGCAAGTCCTGCCTGGCCAACCTAGCGGCCTTCTATGATGGAACGACTACACCAGCGGACCAGGGAAGAGCTACAAACGTCGTCTATCTGGACTTCTGTAAGGCCTTTGACACGGTCCCCCGCAACGTCCTTCTCTCTAAATTGGGAGAGATACGGATTTGATGGGTGAACTGTTGGATGGACGAGGAATTGGCTGGATGGTCTCATCCAGAGGGTAGTGGTCAACGGCTCAATGTCCAGATGGAGATCGGTGACAAGCGGTGTCCCTCAGGGGTCCGTACTGGGACCAATCCTGCTTAATATCTTCATCAACGACATCGACAGGGGGATCGAGTGCGCCCTCAGCAAGTTTGCAGATGACGCCAAGCTGAGCGGTGCAGCTGACACGCCTGAGGGATGGGATGCCATCCAGAGGGACCTGGACACACTCGAGAAGTGGGCCCATGTGAACCTCATGAGGTTCAACAAGGCCAAGTGCCAGGTCCTGCACCTGGGGCGGGGCAACCCCCGCTATCAATACAGGCTGCAGGATGAAGGGATTGAGACCAGCCCTGCGGAGAAGGGCTTGGGGGTGCTGGCGGATGAAAAGCCAGCAATGTGCACTCACAGCCCAGAAAGCCAACCGTACGCCCAGGCTGTATCAAACGAAGCACGGCCAGCAGGTCGAGGGAGGTGATTCTGCCCCTCTACTCCGCTCTGGTGAGAGCCCACCTGCAGCACTGCGTCCAGCTCCGGGGTCCTCACTACAAGACAGACGTGGACCTGCGGGAGTGGGTCCAGAGGAGGGCCACAAAAACGATCAGAGGGATGGAACACCTCTGCTGTGAGGAAAGGCCGAGAGAGTTGGGGTTGTTCAGCCTCGAGAAGAGAAGGCTCTGGGGAGACCTTGTCACGGCCTTCCAGTACTTAAAGGGGGCTTATAAGAAAGATGGGGACAAACGTTTTAGCAGGGCCTGTTGTGACAGGACACGGTGTAATGGTTTTAAGCTAAAAGAGGGTAGATTCAGACCAGATACAAGGAAGAAACTTTTTACGATGATGGTGGTGGTGAAACCCTGGAACAGGTTGCCCGGAGAGGTGGTAGATGCCCCGTCCCCGGAAACATTCAAGGTTACGTTGGACGGGGCTCTGAGCAACCTGATCTAGTTGAAGATGTTCCCCTCCCCCCGCTCACTGCGGGGAAGGGGGCGGGCCGGGTGGACTACACGACCTTTAAAGGTCTCTTCCAACCCAAACTATTCTACGATTCTATGAGTACCTTTAAAAAAGTCCAATGGCTTACGAACCCTCGGAAAAACTCCTACTGAGTATTCTGAGATTAGCAGGCTTGGTGCATGAATTCCCAGGAGAAATTCTCTAGCCTGCTGTACTAATGAGATTAAGCGAGATCATCACCCCATCCGACTTCAACAGGCAGAAGTCGCTCCAACACGTCACCACGTCCTCCACAACTACATTATCTGCACAGAGCAACTAATAATCCCCCAACACATTATCTCCAACACGGATATGTTAAAATCGTTTAAGACAAAGATTCTCAACCTTTTCCATCTGGTGACCTCCTCTACCACAGAAGAGTGACCTGGCATGGCTCTCCTTTCAGCTTTCAGGAAATCGTCTCAGCTCCCAGCCTAGATCAACAGCTCCTCCCAAAGGAGATTTATGGGCACAGCAAGTAACAGAAATTACTTAGCTCTCTAGTTAAAACGGCTTGGGGGCGGGGCGGGGGGGGGAAGGATAGGGCAACACCGACTCTCAACAGCGTGCACTGCTAAACCGAGCAGAGCAGGAGAGAAGAGAGAAATACTCCGATCCTTTCAAGGAAAAGACACACAGATTCAGACAGAGCAGCGCTTAAAACTCGTACCAAGAAGGGGAAGAGCAACAGCTTTGCCAGTGTGCTTTCTAGGCCATATAAAATGACTCCCTAGCTAGCCAAAGGGCTAAGATATGGACAAGCAACCATTTAAAGCGCAACAGAGAAACAAAAATGCAGGAATTAACCACTAAAAGGAAAAACACAGTGGCATGCCCCTATATGTGAAGTGAGCTCTAAAGCAGCACGCCAGATAACAATGCTGGTTATATTTAGACCCTTTCCCACTTCTCAAGGGAACAGAAGGAGCAACCAAAGCTATCCAGAAGCGCACTCGAGGTTTACATTCACAACGTGTTAACAGTCAAAGCTGGGTAACAAGCTTTTGTTCTTAATCGGTCCTGTGCTTCTTTTGTCACACCTGATGCGCAGAGAAGGCAGCGTACCACGAGGCTGTTTTGTTCCTTCTGCTGCAAGATCCCAACAAAGGCGAATACCTGGAAGGATGGGGTGGGGGGCAGGAGAAACGTACGTTTGGACGACATACCTCAGAGGAGGTTAAGTAACCTCCTTTTTTGTTTGTTTCGGAAGACTGTTCACGTATATTCAACCCTCTGCATGACTAACCAACAACTGTCATAGACTTACACCTCCTCAGAGATGGGCCTCCGAATCCTTCACACAGCAGTTTCCATCCACTTTGCCACACGCTACAGCCCTGGCGGGGCTTCTACAACAGCATGTTTCGTGGTCTGGAGAAGCTATGGAAGGTACGGAGAGCTTCCAGGTGGCCGCCTGACAAACGTTAGGCATTCCCAGCAACTGGTGGTACGACCTGAGCTCTGACGGATTATAGCCCAGTGACAAACGGAAACGTCACGTTTGTGGTCTCCAAAACGAGCTTGATACAACTGGAAAACAACTTGTCTGTCTGCACAGATACGGGTGAGACCTTGCGTCTTTCAGCACCGAGACAACCAAACTCCGAAAGGAGTTTACCAGCGTAAAAAGGAAAGTCCTCGGCGACGCCGAGGATGAAATAAGAATCTCAGCCTCCGGTATTCAGTTTGGGGATGAAAACGGTTAATTCCCCGGCAGACGCTACTTTGGGACAGAAGTTAAGAAGGAGCTCACACTAAACACCCTCTATGGAAGGAATACTGTACAGGCGATCCGCCAGAGGATTTGGATCTCCTCCACACTGAAACGGTGTCCTCGACTGATGGAGACTGAGTTTTCTTTCTTTGCTTCTGTGGTTTTTTTCTGGACCAAAGAAAAAGCTGAAGCCTGGAATCATGACTCCCTCAAGATGGAAACACCTCTGCGGAAGGACGCAACTTGACAGACGGGACAGACCAAGTCACTACAGAGACAATGATAGCGAGGGATGGTCCAGAACCTAGGGGCTACCACGGACCCATTCTTACAGAAGAATTCTTTGCAGGTAGGAGGAATGAGAAATACCAAGTGACACCCGTTGTTTGTGCGAGCGATAAATGCCTGGTCTTTGCTCCCGTAAGGATGCAAAGCCTGCAGCAGAAGTGAGAAGGCAAAGCCATAACCAGGTTTCATTCCAAGACGGCTCACGTAACGGTGAAATAATTTACACAGCTCCCCTCTGGACACCAAATAACCCCAGAAAAGATTCCGTTTGATGAGATACAGCCTTCGTGCTGCTGCAAAGGCAGCGCAATTTGCGCTGCCCTTAAACAGGCACGTGCACAAACTATAGACAACCTAACTCTGCACGGTCTTAACAATCGTGAGCGCAGCTTCCAAAGGCAGACCAAAACCACAGCGGTTCTCATCATTCTCTGAACACGGGCCCAGGAGGATTTCACTGCACAGACCTTCGTAGACACTTTGGAAAAAAACACGCATGCAACACAACTGTATTAATTCAAGCGCTAAGAAGATACAAAAAGGTGTAAAGGTTACCGCACGGCCTCCGACTCTGCCCCGTAAGAGCTCTCGCAGCGATCCGCATCCAAAGAACTTGGATCAAACACTTTTTCTTCTTCTTTCCCCAGCTCTAAGACAAAAGAGGATGCAAAGCAACGAGGCGTGACTAGAAACACTCTCTTGTACTCTTGTTCCGTTCTGTGCGCAACAACTGTTCTACACACGAATGCAACGGTTCTGTCTCGGAAGCTGCGCGTCCTGCACCCAAAGCCCACCTGAAACGGTACGCGCAGAGCCTGTTGAGGTGCGGAGTAAGACCAAGAAGCAGAGTGCCATTTGTCATCTCAAACGCACCCTCCGGAGCAAGAACTGGCTATCTGTAAGCCTCCCTGGAGCGCTGAGCAGACGTTACTTGCCCAAAGGCTTTGTTAAAACATTGTCTACTTCAGACAATGTCGCACAGTAAATGGCGACAATCGTAACAGGACCTGTTACACAAGCAAAATTTTCAATAGCAGTCAACGGCAGTCGGCAGTGCACAACGCAGAATCCTGTCCCAAGACATGTAGCGAACACGGTTCTACATTGCTGTGAAACAAGATCAGAGGAAGAGTCTCCCAAGTGGAAAATCAGCACCCAGTCCTCCAAGATGACAATGCTGACAAGGCACACGCGTTAACCTCTGCTCACTAGAAGTCTCCAAGGAATTTCTACCTTCTTCGTGACTTAACAATTCTGACAATGTCTGTGCCACGTTGTGTGTTGCATGTGCAGCCACAGTATGGCTGGGGCACGAACTCATGGAATTTCATGGTCTTACATGCAGAAGGCTGAACGGGGACAAAACCACTGGCTCTTACAATAAGAGGCCCCCTTAAAACCAGTCTGTTTCAACACACAAACCCTGAAGGGCAGGACCAGGTCCCTTGCGTTACAAAAGCCCTCTAAGGCTCACTATCCAGGCGCTGCTGCACTACCCTCTATAAGCCTTGAAAAGGTGGCTCCTTGCATCACTAATGCTGGGGAAGGGGATAAGGTACATAGACAGACACTGCTGAGGGGATAGAACATTGCCAGGGCCCTGTTTGTTGAGACTGGGAGGTATAACAGGCAGACGGAAGCGAGTATTAAACACGTCTGTATTTTGTACTAGCCACAGAAAAAAAGAGATTTTAATGGAAAAGTATGAAATATGCATGAAAATCAGTCATTAGCCTTACTTCTTTAATCACATACTTTATGGCAACTACCCTCAAGAAAATAAGAACTCTTAGGAAAATATCCCCATTAGTAAACAACTGTGTGAGACTTACTTTCTAAAGCTTGCAACATTCAAAGCAGCTGAAAGCACACTTAAGAATTCATTGTTCAAAACGTGGTATGGCTTTTAATCTCGTAATTACACTCAAAGACAGCATCGGGAAGCATAGAGCTAAACAATCGCTACGCTTCGTCAAAGCCATGATTCCCACCCCTTCAACAAGAACACCTGCACGACGCATGGAGTCTTTCAAGACACAGCAACCAGTAACAGCTTTTTAAATGGAATCAGCAGCTGCCTGTTGAGTTGTCTCAGAGAGATAAACCCAGAGGTGATGCACACAGTTTGGATACTAGAAAGAAACTGCAGTACATAGAACTCTACATGCAGGGTTTCCTGCAATTAACACAGTCCTCAACTTGCATGCACATATGATACATGAAATTGGATAACTCTGTCCACATTAAAAGGAAGGAAATGATAAGAACCACCAATAAAGAATTCAATCATTCCTCGTCACTCAATGGAAAGGAGTAAGACAACATCCAAGCACAGAATGCAACCTACCACAGAAATCATTCAGCTATTAACTAGTTTAATATAACTATGACTAGGAAAAGCCTCCAGATACTACTCCATGAAATTTGGGTATGCTTTACTAATTTTAAGGTCAATACTGCTACAGCTGCCATTTAAGTAACTGACTGAAGTCAGTATCACTAATAGAAACTGATAATCATAGAGTTTAATGAAGATGGCTGGATGCTTCTGATCTAACCTGCAACATGGCTGATGGAAACCAAACTAGCCGCCTGCTTCTTCCAGACAGCAGAAGAAATTGCTTGTTGCCTGCGATGCATCTGATCTCTTTGGAAATGCCTTTCCTAGGTGAGACCATTCGCTTCTTACGAGTTTTTCTCCCTCTCCCTTGATTATACAAGGAGCCAGAGCAACCGGTTCCGACGGAGTAATGCCAACGGAGGGAGACTGGCAATACAAGCAAGGCAGGAGGCCTACATGCCTTAACAGAGAATTAGATACAGAACAGCTGGTTTTGTCCCCAGGCATTACGTTTGTAACGCCACAACCTCTGAACACAGAGAGGCTGCTGAGCGAAACAGCAGTAAAAGCACTACCACCACATTCCCGTGACAGCAGGAGAAACTCCCGTACCCACCAATCGTTCAGCTCTTGGCTTAGTTTAGCCTTGCAACTTCAAGAACAGAAAAGTTCAATCTGAGTGATAAATATCAACAAATTCAGTTCATGCTGACACGTAGAACTACACCATCTCCCAGAAAAAGTAATAAGGAGCTCGTCTTTTGGAAAGGAAAAGTCGGGACAGTATTACTGTTAGATTGCAACACTTTGCCAGAATCGCTTCTGGTTTGCCTCGAAGCGCAACGATGAGTCATAACACGAAACGAACGTAAAGGCGAGGTTTAGGTAGCCAAGGACCACTTACTACAACCTGTAACCGATAAACCAACTAAAATATATTTATCTAGGCAGGCATTAACACACGCAAAGTAAATGTAGTAAGGTGCAAGCTTGGGCCTAAGGGTCGAGTCACTGGAGCCTTCCCTGGAGAGAGGCTCTTTCCTCTAACCAGGTTGTCCCATTTGCCAGCCCACTGTGATTTAAAGATACAACCAAAGCCCAGTTTTGCCAGAACAGCTGCTCGATTCCTAGTTGTAAAAGAGCATTCACGCAGCAGCTTTATTCCTGAAATGCATCCGTGAGTCCTTGTCCGAATTTCAGAGGGACTAGGCAAAGATTTGCCTCGCAAAAGTAGCAAGTATAACAGCAGTTCACCTGAATCTGTCACTTTAATAGATCTGCGTGCTATAAACTCTTCAAAAGTCTGTGGTCTTTAAATGCTCTTCAGCTGCCACTTGTTCCCGTGAATCTCAAAACCAGGCACACAGTGATGGAAAGACTACAGGAGCATCCATCCAAGAAAGGCAGAATAGCACCTTACCGTGTCTCTCGGCCTCCGGAGTCGCACGGTTGCCAGCTTTATCCAAACGTTGTTTAAACAGATTGTGCTCTACATCCAGCTGCTGCTCTCCTGCTACGTCCATGGCATCGATGCTCAAATCTGAAATCAGTGAGCAAGGAAAGTAGTCTATAAACACACATTTGTTACGGCCTGTGGCAGGCTGAGGAAGCATTCAGCCAGTGAAAATACAGACTCTTTCAGCGAGGGCGATAAGAGCGTGCCAAAGCGGAAGAGTGTGTATGGCTGGGGCCAAGTGACGTACAGGGAATAAAACGCGTGTTGCAGCACCCTGAACGACCCTTCCAAACACGGGGCTGGGTTTGATGTACCAGAAGGACGGCTTCCAGCTGCCCAGAAAGCGTTACCCTGAAAGGTAATACACTTAAGGCAAAAGAAACCAAAACCAAACCCCTCAAAGCCCATAACCATTTCCAGGAGTACAGGAGTTAAGCTTCAAATTGGTTGAAAGCTGCCTCCTCCCTCCCTCTACCTCCTCACCCTTCCCCCTTCACCATCAGCACATTTCCTCGTGACCCCTTTTCACAAAGAAGATTGAGAGGGTCTGTGGTCTTGGCCTGGTATCAAAGCACCGTGATGCACTTGCTGGCTACATGCTCTCTTACAAGACTGACAGCTTCTCTGCACAAAACACCAGGGGCTTCCAAACTCTCTGGCCTTCCCGTGCCCTTTTAAACGTGAGGAAGGCAAAGACCAACAATATCTCAGGTGGTCACAAGGAAGCCAGACTCACTGTGTTTAAAGCCCAATGCATTACCCAAAGGAATCACCGCAACAGAACAAGAGCCAGGGAAGATTAGCGCACGGTCGGATAACGTGCACAGTAGTGGTAAGCAGTAAGACTTGCAAGATTTTCCGTCACTTCACCCCGCAGCTTCGTTTTGAATTTAGTTAAAAGGTAATCCGACTATTAACGCTCACTCCGGTTTTAAAAATTTGGGAGAAAGGTTATCACATGGCGTTGGCGTTACGGTCAGAACTGAAGTACAAAAACCACAGAAAAGTTGCGCCTCGCCAAGTAACTTCCCAAGGAGAAACACTCTAAAGTGTTTCAACAACAGTACAGTCAAATCTCGAGTCCCGAGCACCGAACACCGAACGCTGTGCCAGCTTTTTCAGTGTGACCCAGCTCTCTGACAAAGCACCACACCGTACAGAAACGTAAGGGGGTTTGTATCTTAGCCTCACGTATCACCTCGAAAAATAATACAGCCTGCCTGGAAGTGCTGGTTTGAGTGCCCAGCGGGCCTGGCTGGAATCACCGCGGAATCACCAGGGGTCACCAGTTCCTCCCTGTCTGTGGCCCAAGCAGCAGCGCAGCACTCGGAAGCAGCGGGCACACCGAGCCTGTCGGGCCCTCGGCAAGTATGAAAATTGTCCCCAACATTCAGAAGGCTGACTCACAAGCACAAGGCAGATGTGGAAAAATAACATCGAGACTGATCTTCAGTTTTTCTCCCCTTGATGTGTCAACGTACAATTCCGGATGAACCTAGGAACAAAGGAAAAACAGAGTCCTGTTTCACTTGGAAGCCAATCAAAAGGCCGCTTTCCCTCGGCTGATTTTTAAGACTTGGGATTCAAGAGACACCTGAGCTGCTGCCTCCCACCGCAGCCAAGCGCTTGCCATTTCTAACGCTTTGTTTTAAGAAAGCTACTAACTCGGGAACCTTAGAACCTGGGGTGGGGACGGGGGCTCCCGCAAGGAGCCTCCTCGCTTTCCTTTGCATTGCCTGCTTGTAGGCGGCAGAGGCAGCGAGAAGAGACTTTGAGACGCTCTCCTGCGGCCGCGTTACAGGAAGCCCCGAGCCACCCTCGGCGCCAAGCGGCTTTCGGGGGAGGGCAGCCCGCTCCCGGCCTCAAGGCCGCCAGCTCGGAGAAAGAAAGAAAGAAAAAAACCCCACGCACATCTGCGGCGGGTGAAGCTGCCGCGTGGGCAGCCCGCAGGAGGCGGCGGAGGAGGCGGCGGCTCGGCGGGGGTGCGGAGGCACGGCAGGCCGCCCCGGGCCGCAGGGCCGCCCCGGCCAGAAGCAGCATCGCGGGGCCGGGCCCCCGCCGCCGCCGCCGCCGCCGCCGCCGCCACTCACCTCCTTGGTGAGGTAGTACTGCAGCCCCGACAAGAAAAGCAGCACCACGATGAGCCCGCTGACAACCGTCACTGCCGGGGAGACGAGAACCGCCGTCAGCCCCGCCGGTCGCGCCCGCCTCGCCTCGCCTCAGTCCCGCCTCAGCCCGCCCGCCGCCGCCGCCGCCCCGAGCCGCTGCCGAGCGCCGGCCCGCAAGGCCCCCCCGCCGCCGGCCCCCGGCCGCCCTCACCCCGCCCGCTCACCCAGCGCGCCCCCGCACGTCTTGACCCGAAAGTCCTCCAGGGTCTTGGGGAAGGCATCGAACCGCTTCAGCCGCCACAGCGAGTCCACGGCGCCGCGCGGCCCGGAACCAAACCCGCCTTCCGGCGCCGGGCCGGCACCGCCCCGCCACCGCCCCGCCGGGCAGCGCGGCCCGAAGCCGGCCGAGGGGGCGGGCGGGGAGGGGCTGGGGCTCGGGCTCCCGGGCTCCGAGGGGGCGGGAAGGTCCTCGCTGCCGCCTCGCCCTCTTCTGACCCTCCCTGCCAGCGGCCCCCGAGGGGGGGCTCTCGAGATCACCCGGTTAGCTGGGAAGGGCTTGAGACCGAGGCGGAGCTGCTGGCAGAGAGCAGTTTTCACTCACTTTGACCTCCTCCCCATCCCATCCCGTCCCGTCCCATCCCCTGCCTCCAGCTTTGACAGGGCTGGCGTTTGTTACCCCCGCCCTTCGCAGAACAACCGAGCTGTCCCTCAGGCTGGCTGTCGCAGCAACAAAGCTGAAAGCAAATCGCCTCGGGAGAGTGCCAGCGCTTATTGTGCCGAAGCACGGAAGGAAAAAGGAAGGAAAAGAAGGAAAAGGGGAGGAAAAAAGCGCCGCGCTCTTGCCCCACCTCCCATCCCTGGCCTGCACCCTTCACCCCTTCCTCTTGGTACCACCTCCGCCTGTGTTTCCCTCTCTCGTCACAGGGAAGGAAGGGCTACGAACTCAGGAGGTTAAACCGGACAGCAGCTCGGAACAGCTTACTTGTGCAAGTGAAAAAGAGAGTATAAGCTTTTCCTAAGCCACATACTTGCCTAGCCCTTGCTTTTTCCTACTAAAAAAGCGCAGTCCTGCAAAATCTCTTTTATTAAAAAACATTTTAAACATCGCTGGCACTAGGCGATGCTTGCGAACATAAACAGAACCAATGTGTACCCCCGTTGAAAAAGTGCAGTCCTGCAAAACCTCTTTTATTAAAAGAAAGTAATTTTTAAAGTCACTGGCGCTAGGAGACGCTTCCAAACGCAAACAGAACAGATGTACCCCCATTTCCCGCAGCAAAATACAGAGTACGTTTCCGGGAAGGGCACAAGACTGGAACGCCGTGATGCTGCAGCTGCTCCTCTACAGGAAAAGAAGGTTCAGAGAGGCTGACCCAGCTTCCGAGCCTCTGCTTCCAGAACAGCGGCTTTGGGCTCCCTGACCACAGCTGCTAAGGAGCGAGACAGCTCTTGGTGAAGGTCTGACAGCTCCTGGCTGGTCTTGGCACAGCACTCGATATAGTCCTGCTTGTATTTTCGTTCTTCTGCCAGCTGCGTCTGCAGAAGGGACACCTGAAAGAGGCAAAAGGCCGAGCTCAGACAAGCCCACGCTCTTAGGACCATCCGTAGCTCCACAGATCCGGCCGTCAGGGAAGACGCACCCTCCAGCTCCAGCCCTGACAAACACGTTGTCCTTGTGGAATGGGATCTAACAGGTTGCCAGAGCCACCCCGAACTGAGCTCAGATTACCGACAATGCCGAGCTTCTTTCTGGCATACCATTCACAGGCCCAACACCGAGACATGACATGCATATTAAAGAGAGAGGTTGCTACAGGATTTCGTAACCCAACCCTTTTTTTCAAAGGAGAGATTTGGGCTACTGCCACCTTAGTTCCACATGCTTTCTCCTCAGCAGGAGGCCTGCTGCTTACACAAGGTAGTGCAGAACCGTTCTGTTACGATCTACTTTAGAAACCTGACAGCTAGCACATGAAAGGGGAGAAAACGCTCACGCTTCCTAACTTCAGAGCATTTCACGAATGAGCAGAGCAAAATCTGATGAATACAGCCCAGGGGGCAAAGGAGCCTTAAAGGACTGCTGAGGCCTTCAAAATCCTCAAACTCCTATTATTTCCTGGCAACAGCGGGTCGTGCCTGCTGGGCTTTTTGGTGGGAGAGACCCAGCTGCTCTCACCTCCTGTCAGCTTTGCAGGGCAGCGCAGCCACAGCAGCTCTGGCATGTTGCCCTCTGCCTGCTTTGGAGCGGAGGAGATGCCAGCACTGGGAGCAGCGCTCGGTGCTTTGCTGTTTCGGGGAGAACAGCTCAGGCCGGAGGTTCTGCTCTGTTTTCAAAGTGACGTGTGCTTTGCCAAGGGCTCTGTCCCACGTGGGAATGCCATCCCCAACCTCCAGCTAGGAGTACGAAAATACTCTTTCTTGGCAAATGAACTCAAATAACAGAAGCAATTCCTAAAGGAGTTTTATGGCTTATGGAACCTGCTCCGTTTGAATTACAATACCAAGGTCTGCCAACGTAAAGCCAAACCAGGAAAAAAGAGGGTCCCTAATCTGCTAAGCATCTAGAGCAGACTAGGTGGGAAACTCGGGCAGCCAGCTCCGGAAGGGGAACGCGAGGTGCTGAATTAGAAGCCGGTAGCGCGCACGGAAAGCAAGACGTCAGAGGGACTTCACAGCAAACGATACGCGTAGGCTAGGGAACACCACCCCTGAAGAGAGGGACAGCTCTGACCTTCTCTCTGAAATAATAAGGGCACCTTTGTGCAGCTGGGCTTGGAAGCCTCCCACGCTTTGGTAGGTAACCCAGAGGTACGCGTGGGAGAAGCGGCCGTCTGCTGCTAAGAGCATCTCCCAGGAAGGGGGAGATCAAGTTCCAGTTCCGCTGTTTCCCAGACCCAGAGGGGTGCCCCAACTAGCCAGCTGAGGACGATGCTTTGAGCAGAGCACCTTCATTTTCCTGCTGAACTGCTGGAGTAGGTCCACAGTGCGGGCAGACACAACCGTCACAGGGGGAAGGGGGTTCTATCCGTTATCTGTAGCAATGGAACTGCAGGCGCTGAGGCTTCCCGGTGAAAACACCCTTAAGGTATAACTTGATGGCTTCAGCGGTATGCTCGGCTCACTTGCCAGAGCTGAGCACCGTGTACTTTACTCGCATAAATCTTACAGGCATTTTGCCCTGAACACCTGCAAAGATTCACCTCCTCCGGGAGACCAGGGCGTACCAGACCCTTAAAAGCACGTGGAAGAGGAGCCTGGCGACTGCTGCTACTGCCAGTACCGCTGTCAAGGGATGCGCTAGGGTTCAGGAGCTGGGATGTACACTCTTGCACTGATAAAACAAGCGTCCACGCTGTGCTTAGGTCTCCGACTCGGCCCGATACTGGGATCGTGATCAGCACAGCATAGCAATAGGAGACTAACGGTTGCCCGAAGGCTGTAAGCTCTGGCGCTGCCTCAGACCCCTGGAGCTCTGATAGAGTGCAAGCTCTACCGTTAACGGAGTCAAGGGAAAATGGAAGCCGTCAACAAGATGAGTAAGACTCAAGGGGAACATCCTTAGAATCTTCTCTGTATTCAGGCGAGTGCCAGTTCTCTGAATTTCCTCCAATCCCTCTCCCACCACGCCTGACCTCTAGGCAAGCCAGAGACTAGACCTAGGTGCATGACGTTGTTTGGCCATGGCCAACAGATGTGTCTGACTGACTGGGTATTTCCACTGCCTGGTGTACTCACTTCCCGACAGCCAAACAAAACTCGGGCTGTAGCATCGTGCAAAGCTGTGCCCCTCAGTACAGCCACGGCAGCTTTTGACGAGAGCCTTCCTACTCCTCACCTGGTTCTGCAACTCAGCTAATCGACGACTGCAGCGAGCGTGAGACTCCTCCTGTGAAGAAAATGCAAGGATTTCCTTTTGGTCTCCAGTTTGGCCAGGGCCATGGTCTACGTTCCACTTCTCTTGGGTCTATGCTGGGGGGATGCTGCCACTGGGATTTGCCACTGTTCCTCTGTACGGCCAGACCCTCCTCCCACCAAGGAAGATTCTGTTCTCACCTGTCTAGAAGCAGCCATCTTGTGCTGGTCAGAGAGCGAAAATCCGCACGCATCCGGCAGCGACCGACCACTGTGATATCTCTTCAGTCTCCTCCGTTCGCGTTCCACCTGCACGTTGGTGATAGGAGAAAGGGTGACAGAAACCTGCCACCAAACAAGGAGCAAAAGGAGCTCTGGACATCATGGCAAGGAGATTCCTGCTCTGCTCAGAGGCTGTTAATTGCCCCAGAGAACGCTGCGGGCAAAAAGCACTCGAAGTAGGCTATGGAAGAGAAAGAGCAAGAGGAAACAGGTCCTGACACAAGAGTGTCAAATGTGCGTGTATGGGGACACTGGGGCAAGAAGGCTGGGACCGGAGCGAATGCGCATTTGTGAAGGCAACGGGGTGCCAGAAGAGAGAGCAAATACAAAAGCGTGTGTCCACAGGGGGAAGCGGGAGAGGGAAGGAAACAAGCAGAGGACTCCAAAGTGCTGTCTGTGGAAATGTGGTGTGATCCAGAGGACCGTGAGGCTTTGCAGAGGCAGTGAAAGCCTGTTTTACCTGCTCGAGAGTCCTCCTGAGCTCAGCATTGAGTTGCTTCAGCTCCGCCTTCTCCAGTTCCAACCTTGCAACTGCTCGCTGCAGACATTCCAGCTGCTGTGACAGGAGTCTCTTCTCCGAGAGCCATGATAGCTGCTCCCCTTCTGCAATAGCCTGCTGGGCATACAGAGAGGAGTTTATGTTGAGCTGGTGCCCCATAAGGGTTAGGAGGGACAGAATCGACAAGTCGGGGAGTGTGACCGGACTCGGGAATGGACAGTGCCAAGTCCCTTCTGCTCCTCCGGGTTGACGGGCCAAAACAACACACTCTCTTCCTAGGGGCCCTCCTCCCGATCGCCGTGGGGAAATCCACACAGATTTGCCTTCCGGCTTTTTGGACCGCAGCACAAGTACATCCTGAATGCGCAATGAAGCCCTTCACCTGATCAGGCAACGGTACGAATGCCGTTATTTTTAATACACTGGAAAAGCTGTACCTCCAAAATCGACATCTCTGAAAGCACCGTCAGCGCAGCTGCTGTGCAACCATCATTACAAAATTCTGCTAAGGCTAGTCCCTTACTTTGGTCAACTGTGCCCCTTCCTTTCCATGCCAAACCCCAACCACGACACGTTGGCTAAGCTTGCCTACGCAGGAGAGAACCAATTACCCATCCCCAACGTTTGGGCTTGGGGTAACTCTAACAGCAAGCTCCGTAGTTCTTTCAGTAGTTCGGGGGCTGACAGAAAACATGTCAGCAGGGGAATGCCTTGAGCTACGCAGACAGGCAAGCCTGCTGGCTACAACCGCAGTTTCTTTGGCCAAGCAGGTCATGTATTTATGGGACTACATATTCCCGTATCTTTATGGGCATCATCCTTAGAATCCTTTATAGACATTTTAGTTGACTGATGATCAGTCACACTGCCTACCTGATGATGAAACCGGTCCGTGTCCCTCTCCGAAACCATGCTCTGCAGGATGGCTATTTCTTCCCTCAGAGTCCCATTGGCCATTTCACTCTTGGTAAGGGCAAGAGTCAGTGCTTGTGCCTTCTCTTTCCATTTGACTTCTCTGCTCTCGGTCTGCTTCAAAACAGCAATCGTGCGCTCCAATTCTTCCCCCTTGGCTTTCCGCTCATCCTCCAGTTGTTGCATTAGCTCCTTCTGTCTTTGCAAGGAACGGTCTCTCTCCTGGAGAACTCGCCTCTTCTCTGCTTCCTCTTCCTCCCATTTCTGGAGTTTCTGGATTTGTTTCTGCAGGGTCTCTCCGCCATCCTTCCATCGCAAAGCTGATGTTAATTGTTTCAAGAGCTCGCTCTGCCTCCTAAGCTCTTGTTCTCTCTCTCTCAGAGTCTTCTCTAAGTACCCGACTCTGTCTCTGTGGTTCTTGATCTCTTCATCCTTCTTTGTCAGAGTCGGCTGAACATGCTGGAGATCTTCCCGAAGAGCTCTTACTTCCTCTTTTAACTCTTTTAGTTCACCTTCAGCCTTGGCCTCTTGCTCCTTCTCACGCAAGGCTTCTTCCAGGAGCTTCTCTCGCTCTCTGCCATGCCTAACCTCTTCATTCTCCTTGGTTAGCCTCAGCTGGAGATTCTGCAAGGTCTTCAGTTCTTCTTCTTGGCACTGGAGTTTTTGCATGAGAGTTTCATTGTCTTCATCTCTCTTCCTCACCGCTTGCTCAAGCAGATCCACTTGCTGCTGGCATGACGTTAGCGCTACTTTCGTGCTTTCTTCACGAAGCCAGAACATGTTCATTTGCTCGGTCTGCCTGAGGAACTCCGAGTGGTTCTCCTTCAAGATTTGGCTCATTTTGTCTAGATCCTGCTCTAGACTCTTGGCCTGCTTGCCTTCTAACTCCTTCTGCTCTCGAAGCTCCTGGACGTGCTCTTGCAAAGACACTATCTCTTGATCTCTCGCTTCTAGAGAAGATTCAGCGTATTCTAGTTTTTGCTGTATGGCTTCGGTCTGCATCGCTGCCTCCTCCTTTTGCTGTTGAAGCTTAGCGATAGCTTCCTCCAGAACCTCTATCTTTTCCTCTCTTTCTTTCAGAGTCAGCTTTGTTGCTTGGAGATTTGTTTGCTCAGCTTCATGCCTTTCCTCCTTTTCCTTCCACGCCTCACATTGCTTTCTAAGGGATAGAATTTCGTGTTCTTTTTCCTTCAGTGCCACTTGAAGCTGCTGCAGAATTTCCTTCTGCTGTCCAGAGTCTCGCTCTTGTTTTTGGAAGGTCTCAATCAGTTCCTTCTGAGATTCAATCATTAAATCCTTTTCTTTCAGTACTGCTGTAGTGTATTCTAAGTCTCTGTGCAAGACATTCATCTGTTCTTCTGTTTTCTCCGCGTAGCTCCTTGCTTGTTGCTTTTGGATGTCTAGGAGTCTGTCCTTTTCTTTTAAGGCTCCTAAGGTCTGCTCCAGTTGGTCGCGGACAGTCCTTAACTGCATTTCCATGACTTCTTCAGCTTCCCGGATTTGCTTTTGTTGTGACTCAAGCTCTTGATCCTTTTCGGATAAAGACAGGGTCATCTTTTCTAGTGTACCACGAAGCTCTTGCAGGTAGCCCTCTTGCTGTTCCTTGTACTGCTGCAAGAGTCTTAACTGATCCCTTTGAGAATCACACTCGCTCTCTCTGTCCTTAAGAACTGCCCTCAGGTGTCCAAGGCTCGCGTGCAGAGATTTCACCTGTTCTCTCTCCATTTCCAGCGCTTGGATCTGCTGAGTCAGAGACTGCAGCTCCAAATTCTTCTCCTTCAAGTTTCCTTTCATATGATCAAGATCCACCTGCAGATTTCTCACTTGTGATGCACCGTCTCGTTCTAGAGTCATTATTTTCCCCTCCTGGAATCGTATCTCCTGGTCTCTCTCCTCCAGCTCTTTGCTCATCTTGCTGACAGCAGTCCTCTGCAGTTCTCGCTGCTTCTCCAGCTCCCGTATCTGTTCTTGCTGGGATCCGATCTCCCGGTCTCTCTCCTCCAGCTCTTTGCTCATCTTGCTGACAGCAGTCCTCAGCATTTCTTGCTGCTTCTCCAGCTCCTGTAGCTGTTCTTGCTGGGATTCAACCTTCTGGTTCTTCTCTGTTATGTCCTTGATAACCTCACTGACAGTGGTTTCATGCATTTCTTTCTGGTTCTCCAGCATTCTCATCTGTTCCTGGTACAACTTCATTTCTGCCTCCCTCTCTGACAGGATGGCAGCCATATGAGTGAGACTCTCCTGCAAAGCTTGTCTCTGTGCTGCCTCTTTTTGGAGCATCTGGATTTTCTCCCGCTGCGTTTCCACTTCCTCGTTTTTGATTTTTAAGACAGACAATGTAGTTTGAAGTTCTTGTTCAAGGCAGCGATTCCTATCTGTTGCTGCATTTGATCGGGTTTCGGAGGCTGTGACCGAGTCCTGAAGAAGTTTCATCTCCCGTACCAGTTCTTCTTTAACTGCTCGCAGTCTGTCCCGTTCCTGCTGCAAAACAGTGACAAAGAGGTTCAATAATTCCACCCACGTATGTTTGCTTGTCGTACTAGATTTGAACTCCTGCTTCAGTGGCTGCCCCCTCCCTCCCTGCCTCTCGGGACATTGTAAGACCTTTCCCGCGCCAACCCCCTTTCGGTTGCGTCTTTCCCAGCTTACTCGGCCGGTCCCGTCTTCCTTTTTGCCCTTCTCCGAACCTCTTCTAGCTCTAGTGTGCTCTTTTGGGGAGGAGCTGCCAGAACTGCAGCCAGGATTTAAAGTCCAGACTAACCATGATTTAGGCACTGGCACGATCATGTTCTCTCTGATAGGGAGGGAGGAAGGGAAGACAGAACAACCCTGTTGTTGGGGTTGGGCGTTGGGGGGGTTTTTTGGACCTCTACCGTGTAGAGTTTTCAGGGTACCATCCTCTAGAACACCACTGTGCCCTCTTGAAGGAGCAGTGGTCAGACCACAGACACAGTTACAGTGTTCATGTTCTCTTCAGGCTGCAACGCGCTTCCTGCCTTTCTTAAACCTACACTGGGGTAGCCTCTCGCATTACAGGCCCTGTCCCTCATGGCACAAAGGTCTCACGGCTGCCAAGGCATCGCTCCTCTTTACAAAGGGGTATCTAAGAGACGCTTCTACCCAGACGGACGGTGTCCAGAGAAGCACTGCCAATAAGGAGCCCAGAAGAGTAAAAAAAAAACAACAAAAAAACCCACACGAATTCTCCTTTCACAGTCTTTACCTCTTGCTTGGCACTTTCCGCTCTCGTCCGTTCCTCCTCTTGTTGAGCTTGCATGGTAGCAACTTTCTGCTTCATATCAAACAGCTTCTTCTCGTGCTCCCTTTCCGTCTCTGCCTTCTCCTTTTCCCACTGCTCCAGCATCTCCTGTAGCTCTGAATGGTGCCCTTCCCGCTCGCTTGCCTGATGAGGGGAGAAAAAGACTTCAGGATGGAGTCCCAGCCAAGCTTCTCAAAAAAATGGGAAGCTTCATCCCTCCCACAAACCCCCACCTCGACAGCGCACAGTAGTGGCTTTGTGCCCTCCACAAATCATGTCCGATCAAGGAACTTAAAAGGAGGGTCAGCTGGTGGAAGAAGAGGAGATGTTACCTTCCCCTCTCTGGCAGCTGCCTGTTTCCTAGCACCTCTCGCCTACGGGATTTCTCTCTAGTCTCAGAGTCTCTATTTTCAAAGCTCAACTCCATTCTCATCAAGGAAAAGATGCAGATGGACTGCACGGTGAGAAAGAGGCCAGCACCCCGATGCCCGAGTCACAAGACGGGCCACGAACTCACGTACCAGGAACAAGGGGCTGTTCCATCTGTTCTGTATGCTTTAAGCCCAAAGATAACACCTCTGTCAACCATGAAAGGACAGAAAGAAAGGAACAAAGTTCCCGCGACTCCAGTTGGCAGGAAAGTTAGGACTCCGCTTCATGGTAGACAGGAGTCTGCTAAGATCCTACCCCTTTACTGCCATGCCTTGGGTGGGGACCACCCAACCTTCTGCTCAACTTGTCTTAGGCCCACACGGAATCCGTGGCTTGCATTTACTGTCCCGGCATAGTCCCGTAGGTCTTCACGTGCTTTCAAGTGCGAGCCGTTGGCTCTGCTGCCTGGCCTAGCAACGTGTGGCCTATGACAGATGCTTGCTGCCATTTCACACGCTCAGGCTATTATTCTTCTAAAGCCAGCCCACAAAGCTTGCCTCAAGAATTCAGAAGCATATTGTTTCCTACCAGCTCTTGCCGGAGCTTGTTTATTTCCACTTCGTGAGCCATTTCCCGAAGTTTCAGGGTATCGTTATACTGCTCTTCTGTCCGCAAGAGCTGTTGCGCCATGTTTTCCCGTTCCTGCTTCATGAGAGATCTCTCTGCTTCCAGCTCACATTGAAGGCACTTCACTTCCCCTGCAAACGTGGCAAATGGCAAGATTCAGGGCCTACACAAACAGCGGTTCTGACTTCACTAACCTTAAGCCTTTTGAATTTCAGTGTAGGAGGGATCTGTCCCCAGCTCCTGCACTCCTTAGAAGCACTGCACACAGAGAGCTATTTTTATGCCATCCTCCCTAGGCAGGGGGATCACCAGAAACAAAGCACACGAGGCTCTCACCTTGTATCACCTCCTTGGCCTGCCTGACTGTCTGAAGTTGGATTTCAAGCTGACTCCTGGCGATCTCCAGCTGAGATAAGCGCTGCTGAGCCTCAAGCAGGCTGGATTCCAGGGTCTCCCTCCCGCACCTACAAGACGCCAATACGGAGAGAAAGGAGTTTCTTGCTCCTGACGCCCACAGGGAGCTAGCCCAGTAGGAACTGGTTCAAGATCCCTACCCCTCAGTACGGAAAATGGGTTGCGTGGAAACTGGGATACAGAAGGCATATTTCTGCCATTTAAAAGAGCAAGGCAGGCCCCTCCGAGGGAATGCCCAGGCTTTCCTTATGACCTAGCGTAACACAGAAAGCCCAGCCAAATTTGATCTCCACAGGCAAATCTTAAATTGCTATTGTCTGATCTATGACACACGGGTAGCTGCGCTCACCAAGTCTGTGGCAGCAAGCAAAAGCCCAGCCTCTGCTCACAGCCCTTTGCTCATCGTCACTTCCAGGTTGCTCTGCAGGGGCACAGAGTAAGAGGATCTCCCTGGCTGACTCGTGACTTTTTGATGCTGTTCGTAGTGCACGTACAGGGAGGTGATCTTCCAGACTCCCTATATTTCAAAGGGACTAAAGCAATACATCAGATCCTATAGTAAAATCTCATGCTTGTAAGCAGCATTTGTAAGAAATCTGAACTAGATTTTACCTGAACAAGGACTACCTGAAAGGAGAGACAGGTAGCCTTCAGTTTAAACTCTTGGAAGTTCACGAGAAAAACTGGCTACTTTTCTCTAAGCGTTGCTAACGAAGCAGGCAGTAGCCCAAACGACTTGCCGCTCTTTAAAATGGAAGTTGTAGTACTGCGGAGGCAAATTGTTACATCCACAGCCTTCAACCAACTGCTACGTATGACACACAGGATTCTGCAACCAGGAGCTGAAGTTGCCTCCCTGATCTAACACGGCGTCCGGTGTGCCAGGTTCCTACCATACACAGCACTGCCTCACTAGAACAGGCGTGCAACCAGGATAACATCCTTCAGGGTAAAGGGGCACCCGAGTGGTACAGCAATAAGACCCACAACAGTAGGATTTCACTGCTCTGATGGACGATGGAGGGTCTGTCTTCAAGAAGGAGAACAAGCACATATTTCTGACTACGCCAATCTCTGGCAGTCCAGAGTAAATATGCTCCATTTTAAGGATAAATCAAAGTCAGTCTCTAAACCAGAACAGAGAAGATAAAGAGTCCAAAACTGTGACGACAACAACAGGCTCTTAAGAACAACATCTGGCAAGAATAGTTGCTGCAGCCCAATAATTGACAGAACATAATTCAGCTGGATCGAATAAGAGGAGCTGGAGCTCAGAAGCAGCAGCAGCTCTCAAGAAACAGACCGAGTCAAAATGGTGTTTATCAGCCTTGCTAACAACATACTCTGGAGCGGTAAGGCGTAAAAGTCAAGAAGCATGACAAACAACCTCTCATTTGTACAGCTCTGCAAGGTCAGGAGTCTTCTAAAAAAGACCTGAGAGGAGGACAAACCTCTCGATACGTTGGGCAGTTTGGGGTGGTTGGTTTTTTTCAAAAGCAGAACTTGTCACACGTGATCTTAGAAACCTGATCCAGCAGAAGGACAAAATCTCGTTCCTTCCCTGCATAAACTCCTCCACGATGTCTGTCTCAAAACAGCACGTGGTAAGGAGTACCGGACCCACACATCAATGATGGGCAACAATTCCCGCAGACTGGCGAGCATTCAAAAGAGGCTTCCCTGCTGCTGGTGTAACCAACTCTAGGTCCTGCACCACAGGTAACAAGAGTTAGACTAGAAAGAGTAGGCCCTCAAGATTTTCAGCACGAGCCTCTAGCTTCACCCTAAACGGCAGTGTCCTACTCGCCATGTCCGTACGTAATAGCCTTGAATTCTGAAGATCCCCTGTCAAACTACTGGATGAGGAAAGATCCAAGTTCAAACGTGCAGAACGAGAAACCAAAACCAGAAAGAAGCTTTGGGTTTCAGTAAACACCTGCATGGTTTAATTATTACTCAATGCAGAGCCAAGGTACCAGATACCGAGGAATTACGCTGGCTTGCTTTGGACTTCACACAGGAACGTGCAAGGGGGCATAAACATGAGCCCCAGGCTCAGGAGAGCTTTGTTAGCTTTAGCTGTCAGAAAAATAACATTCAAACCATGCTGTACTGGTTTGGGTTTTTGGTTGGGTTTTTTTGCTCGAGATTCTTTCATTTTCTGTCCATGGAAGGTGAAAACAGCTCAAAAGCATACAGGATGCAATGAAGCCTCGCGTAATGATTATCACCTCTATAATTACAGGCATTAAATAATCTCCTGCCTAGGGTCTCCCCCCTGCCTTTACCTGGCCTCTGCCAGCTGCTCTGCAAGGCCTCGTCTGTCCCGCTCCGTGGCTGCCAGTCGCGCCTCTAGGGCAGCCTTCTCGTGCGCCAGCAATTCCTTCTCTTTGGATACGTTGGCCAGTGCCTGCCCTTGGCGAGAGGACTCCTGCCGCAACTGCTCCAGACCACTGCTAGCTGACTCTTGCTGGCGGTGAACCTGAAAGCGGGACAAAATACAGTTAGAGTCCTTTCTCTGGAGTTCTGTGCAGAGCCAGCCAGTGCCACTTCTGAATCAGCTAGAGGAGAAAGAGCTCCGGTACTCTGGCCTGAAAGTTTAAGAGCATCTGCTTCATACCGCCCTAACAGCCTGGGCTGCCAAAAGGCACTAGGGCTGTTAACCTGAAAGCCATGTGTAATAAGGCCCTACTGGGTTGCCTGGGACCAGGCGGCCCCTTCAGGACAAACGTACACACCCCAGACTACATCTTTTCACGCAAAAATACCACATCTTCCACAACTGCCACCTTGCAAACTAAAGTTCTATCAGAATCTATTCCAGTGCTGGAAATTTCCAGGAACCGTTGAGCAAGAGCAACTTTGCTCGCCGAACAAAGTGGAAATACACATGGTTTCTCCTTCTAGAAGAAGAAAAACCAACATCAAAGCGTCACCTTGTCGCAAAACACCACCACACACCTACTTCAGTGTGTACAGCAGTTGGATGCAACGAGGTGATCCTTGGCAGGGAAACAGCCCTCATGGTGAGCAGTGTCATTCAGTGATTTACGGAAGTCCGGCTGGTGTGGCCAAAGAGACGGTAGACTCTACTTGGACAGTAGTTCATGTCAACAATACTGTTTACTTGTCTTACACAAACAAGTTGTCCAATAGACCTTGCTGGCATTCAAGCCTGAAGACTAACTGTCGTTTTTTGGCTTTCTTCTGCAGTGATGCCAATACACCTCTGACGGGTGTTTGCCAAACAGACCACGTACTCCAAAACTAAGACTGTCTAACAGAGAACAGACCATCAGAAACAAACAATTCTCCTCTCAAAGTTACCCCCAAGACCTAAGATTGTACATTATGAAACCGACACTGAAAGGATGGCAAACTCCCTAGTCTCCTCCAGCGATACAATTCTCCCAAGCTCTTTTTCCACTCTACCAAAACCAGTTAGTCCAGAGTAAACAGTCTTCTGTGATCACCTCTTTCTCAGCTTCTCCCTCAAAGCCTAAAGAGGATCTAGCAATTCAAAGCGGCACGTATGTCCTAAAATACAGTTTCAACAATTTCAGGATGTCATTCCCGTTGTTAGCAGTACAGGACAGCAGACGCTGACTTGCCCCTTTGTCCCGCCCTCTAGGACCCAACAAGCGGAGCTTGGAAAGTTGCAGACCTCACAACAAAAAGCGTAAATAGAAACATGCAGCCCTGGGGGTTTTTAGCCTCAGAAAATGGGTGAAGAGCTACCCTGTTTGCTTCTTTCGACGCATGTGAGAGTAGCAGCCTCACGCAGATTCGTGGGCAAGGCAAATCACCTCTCTGCAGCTCATCAAAAGCCAAAAAAGAGGCCAACACAGCCAGGTGGATTAAAGGAATCTCTAGAAGCAGAGAACTGCACAACAGCTCTGCAAGCCACCAACACATTTCCAGAAGGAAGTAAACAAGGCCGTCAGACCCCCAGCGCTACCAAGTGTCTCCTTGACAAAAAACACTGCAGAATCCAACAGATACAGCTTCACTGAGCCAAGCAGCCAAAAGCCCACCCAGAAAGCACCAGGTTTTTGGTCTCACCTCATTGAGTTTCTCTTGGGTTTCTGCCTTCTCCTCTGCCAGCATCCTCAGCTCTGCCTGCAGCCCCTCCTGTTGCTCCTCTGCTTTCTTCAGCAGCTGCTCCAGGTGGGCTTTCTCTGCGCTCAGCGCCTCATTTGCTCTTTCACACAAGTTCAGCTTCTCCTGGTCAGAGATCTTTGCTCTCTCCATCTCGTCCACTTTGCCTGACAGAACGTCATGCTCTTGCTCCAGCTACAATCACAGAAGCACAGAGGAAATAAAATAACAGTAAGGTTTACTCTGTAGGAGCTTCGGCTTGGACAGGGAAAAGAGCTACGTTTCCACATTCAGACAGTCATACTGTCCGAAGGCAAGAAGGCTGAGAAGCAGCAGCAGCAGCTGGAGACAAACACCTGGCAAGATCTTTGACAACTCTGCTCACCTGCAACACGAGTTTGTTCAGCTGCACTTTATCCAATGCAAGAGCTTCATTGATACTGCTCATGTTCGCTGCTGCAACCTGTAGATCGGCTATTTCAGCAGTCAGCTTATTCTGAGCCCCTGTCAACTCTGCTACTGACTGCTCTGCCTGCAGAGACAAAAGAACAACATGACAACAAAGACAGGAAAATCCCTGACCTCAAGCAGCAACTCCAGGTCCCCTGTTGTGTCTCTGACACGCTCCCAGTTCCGCGTTCCCAACAAGCACGTGGGCACTAACTACACCGGAGAGCCTCTGTGGTCCGATCACCATTTTCCAAGAAGGACAACAACATTGTCCCTGGCTTCTACTGCCAGAAACACCATCTGTGGTGGTCTTGCTATCACAACTGCCTCTCCCACAAGTGCTGCCTCGGAATAAGGTGACCATACCTTTTCCAGTGCCACGGTAAGCTCGTGTTTCTCTTGCTTCAGCAGATCCCTCTGAAGGTGCGATTCCTCCAGCATCTCTCTTGCGACTACCAACTCGCTCTGTAATAATGAGTGTTCTCCTTCAAGTGCAGCTAAGTCCTTCAGTCTATGAGAAGGGGAAAGACAAACAAGTTTTTAACGCAAACTCATAATCACAGGATGATTCAGGTTCGTATGTGTGATGTTGCAAAATGGCACTCCTTGCCCCAAAGGCCTTCTGCACTCAGTCTAGCGTGGAAACGGCAGTACGGAGGGGCTACGTTGCATATGATGGTCCTGTGCAAATTCCTCCCAACTCCTTTAGCACAGCCCTGGGTAGCAAAAGGGCTGTGCAAGAGACACAGCTCTCTTTACGCTCGTCTCCATTTCTCACCAAGAATCAGTTAACAGCAAAAACATTGTAATATGCCATCTCTTTTCCAGTCCTGCCTTCCTCACAAGAGCTTCTGTCTGTCAGACAGTTTTTTCTATCCGTTCTGTTGAAGGCAATAGTTTGACTAGGGACAGGAACAAGGCTGTGCAGAATGGGTGCGTTTTAAACGTGAACACAGCCCATCCTATGAATCCAACAAGCACCCACAGAAGATAACGCTGCTAACAGCAAAGTTGAAAACACACTCACCTGTCCTGAAGCTCCTTCTTCTCCGGGTCCCCTTCGACTTGTAAGCGCATCACTTCCCAAGTCTTCTGGCTTATTTCCTCTCCCGCTTGCTGCTGTGCCTGATCCTCGAGGACAGGTCTACCCGGCGTAACGGGTGCCCAGGGCCGTACGCCACAGTTTAGGCGGGAGCAGTTTACAAGTATAGATCCAGAAAGCCTCATTTGCTCTGCCTTCAGCTCTGACAAATCTCTGAAGAAGAATCAAGAAAGAGGTAATGTTCACGCCACCATCTTTATCAGCTGGCTCGCTTCCGAAGCACGGCATTGCGCAACAGCAAAAGCCAGCAGGAAAGACGACATCTTCGCTGGGGACGAATCGTTCACCTGACACTTTGGGATCAGGACACATCTTGATCCTTGGGCAATGGGTCTATTTGATGGTTGAGGAACGCATCTATTTTCTCCCCAGAGAGAAGAGGAAATGTACGGAACAGCCAGAAGGCTTCGAGAATTAACTAGCGGGTCAGGCATACTCTACGCATTAAGGAAAGCTTATCACCAAAGGTGGTAAACGGCTGACGGTAACCCAGAGTTTGAAATTGCATGCTGACACCAGAAGAATTTACTCTTAGGCTACGCTATTTGTCTCTGCACAGAAGGCACCTGTGAGAAAGGAACCTCAGAGGGCCCAAGAACAAGAAAACAATCGTAAAAGGGAGGGATCAAACTAAGCAAAATCAATTGGAGAAATGTAATAGCAGGGTAGAGAAGCTATTCTTTCTCTCAACAGTGTTGGTACAGGAATAAGCGGATGCAAACTGACCAGGATAAACGTAGGCTGGAAATGAGAAGGAAAAAATAACTACATACATATTCATGAATGATCTTTCCATCGGGAGCAGTGGGAAAGGAAAGACAGTGAGATTTAAGGCAAATTTTAACCGCTCTGTAACAGGGGGCCGCTCCACATGCTGCATGCATAGCTTTGGTGAGTCTCTCCCAACTCGCCCACATATGCCTGTGTCTGTGTTAATATGCCCAAACATCACCATAGCCAAGTTCACCTGTTCAGGGCCTCTGCATTGCTTATAGCCTGAGCCCCTCAGCTTTATCTGAAAACCAGCATCAAACAAAATGATTCGGAGTATAGCCTAAGGCATGCTTAATGCCATCGCTTCAGACTACCAAAGGAGAAATTGTATCTTTAGCCGCAGCTAGCGTAACATCAAGGCTCAAAAAGCAGCTGTGAAGGGAAGCTATGTTTTTTCTGCAACGAGATCTAGCCTTCACTTCTACTCACCGGTCAGTGGCAGTCTTCATTTCCAGGAAATGACAGCGGAAGGTGACCACCTGACGCCACAGGCTGAGTAGACGGCTGCGTTCACCCCTTAGGTAGCTGTCATAAAGCTAAACAGGCAAAGGAAAAAAGAAATGCCAATTCAGCCTTCGCTGTCGCTGTACAAGCCTTTCAGAGAGGAGAGGGTACAACCGTCATCACCGAGTCTCCTTTAAGAACTATTCCAACGGGGGGGGTGGGGTGGGGAGCATCAAGGACTGAAGAGCCACCACAGAGGCATCCTCAGTAGACCTGCCACCTGACTGCAAAGAAGGGAACAGCCACACTTCCCCTGCAGGAGCGGGTATCAACACAGCAAACCGATCGCGATTCATCATCTCGCCTTGCAGAGGTGTCTAACAGGCTCGGTGGAGGAAGACAAAAACAAGCCCCTCCGAGACCAGTGTCAGATTTGCTTACAACAGCCTATTAGTAAGGGAGGCCTGTCTTGTTCTTCTGTTGGCTACCCTGAATCCGAAAACACACAGACCTCTCTTCGGTCTCCACTGCTGCAGACAGAGATTTAGGAACTATTAAAAAACAGACGAGCGTTCATGTGTCACTGCCCTCCAGTGACCAGCAAGAGCAAGCATTTGCCTTTGAGAACGACCAGTACGGTCACAGCACGCGGGCATCTTCCATCACCACAATTTGCTGACACTCCTCCATCTCACACCCCTGTCTTCTGCTCATAAACACCAATACATCCTCAACGGTGCCACGACTTTCACACGGCAAGTTCTCTAGGCCAGAAATAAAACCCATTCTCATTCCACCCCGGCATCGCGTCCGACGTTCCCGTCGCCCAGCCTTACCTCACGTTCACTGCGCCACTCGCTCTCCTTCACTTCCAGCTCCTCCCGGGCCCTCATCCAATCCACCGTCAGTCTTCCAACGTCTTCTTTAAGGGCTGAATTAACCGCATTCGCTTCATCGAGGTGTTCCTGCAGGAGAGTGTTCACTTCTGCCAGATTCTCACACCTTGGAAAGGGAGAAACAGCAACGAGGTCACTGAACGACTGCTATCCACAAGCAGCGTCTCCGTGATTTCCCAACTCCCTCAACACTGACTTTGTTGTCAAACTGAGAGGCCCTAAAAGTGCTTTCTAGGATTAACTAAGATCTCTCTGTGATGGCATGCTCATTTGCTTCTCCTTGCTTTAAGCCTTCTACTTCCACCTCCAATTTCGGTTTCCCCTTCTACTTTGACGATGCCCACAGTTCACGTCTTGCCTCCCCTTCGTGCTGTCTGATCACCGGATGCATCGCCTTTCTCTAGCACTCTCCTGACCCGCTCACCTACTGAACCACAGAATAATTTAGCCTGGAAACGGACCTTTGGAAGTCACCCGGAATAACCCCCCCGCTCAAAACAGAGCCATTCAGCACACAACACTATTACTGCACCACAGAAAACAAGACTGTGGACCTTTCTGCTTTCAAAGCAGCTTGCCCAACTGCTCCCCTTGGGGAGACCAGGGAGCACTGACAGGTTTTCCCTCACTTCCACGAGCATCCAGGATACCAGGTATGAGGGAACGCTTCTTCCTTGTACCTCTGCTGCTCCTCTTCCACCCGAAGCAGTGCTTTCTCCAGGCTCTGGTCTTCTGTGGCTTCCCACCTGCCTGGAAGGGGTCCCTTCAGAAGAAAGGAAAAGTTTAGTCAAATTCTCGCCTTCCCTTCACTGCTGTTAGCATCCACCGCTTTCCGCTCCATTCGCTTGGGTAGCTCAGGAGCTCGTGGCTTCTTCCAGGCGTAACAGTGTCGTGACTATGGAGAGCAAGGGAGGGGAAGGGTGGTGCTCAATGCGAGCAGCTCTCCTCAGTCCCGCACTGTGGCACTCTCGCAGCTAGGTCTCCTTAGCTCACAACCGTGAGTGCTCTCTTCGACTTGAAGCCTGGGAACGCTCTCCTACTCTCCCACCCTTTGTTCTTCCTAGGTTTGCTTTAGCCGTGAAGCAGAAAGAAAAGCCCATAGCCGTATGCTGAACGCCAGCATTCTTGCCTTCCAAAATGCCACGTTTCAACCCGCTCTTTTTCAGAGACGGCCATAGAACCTAACAGGCAGTGTAGCCCTCTCCTGAGCCCTAGGACAAAATGTTACGCCAGCAATAAAGCACTCTTTCTCAAAACTAAACCCCCCCTCCACAGGGTTTCCTGCACCCGCACTTCTGGGACCACTGGCTCCTCCAAGCACGGCAACTGGACAAAACACTCGCAGGCAAGCTTACAGCGCTTCTTTAAACCCTCAGGCAGCAAAATCTTGCTTCCCTCTGCCCTCTGCCATTGCTTTGGGGAGCTTGCTTTGGCCCGCGTTAACAAACGCTACCTACACGGTCTTTACTTGGCAACCTGCACACTCACCCCTCCTGCTGCCAGCTGCTGCTCCAACTCTCGACACCGAGTCCGGTACTGCAGTACCTGGACGGAGACATAGAATGAAGATGAGCGAATGCAGCTTGTGACAGGCTCGGCTCCTCCTGCATTAGCTTTTCTCCAAGTCTTTACAGCCCAAGCACAGTGCGTTTCACAGCGCTGCCGATGCCGCCCACAAGAAGTCGTTACCATACAGGGAAGCTTCACTTTATCTCCTGAGACGGGGCTTCTTTTCCACGTACTGCTACCTGCTCACCCTAAGAGCTGCCTGCCTCGGCCCGGGGCCGCCCCAAACCACCCCCGCCGGCTCGGCTCCTGCCTCTGGGACAGCCCCCTGCTAACGTGGCCCAACAAAGGCGCCTGCGAGCCGGGGGGCTGCTTTATTTCAGGACGGACAAGCCCTCACG
Organism: Astur gentilis; assembly: GCF_929443795.1. Taxonomy (NCBI): domain Eukaryota; kingdom Metazoa; phylum Chordata; class Aves; order Accipitriformes; family Accipitridae; genus Astur; species Astur gentilis. Next base: position 17,497,348 of record NC_064893.1, on the reverse strand, counting down.
AGAGGCTCGGCAGGGTGACAGCGGCAGGGCCAGGCGCCCAGCGGGACGGGCCGGGCCGGGCCGGGCGGAGGAGGGCGGCTCCCGGGGCCTCCCCCGAGCTGCGGGCTCGGCGCCGTCCCGCCCGCGGCAGCGCCGGGGAACGCCCCGGGGAGGGCCCCGCTGGGGCCGCGCCTTCGCCCCCCGACATCGCCGAGGCCCCTCTCAGCGCTGCGCGGGCGGCCCGGGCACCCCGGCCCCGCCACCGCGGCCCGGCCCCGGGCAGCTCCCCGCCGGGCCGGCGCCCCCGCTCCTCACCTTCGCCTGCAGCTTCCGCACCAGCACCGCTTGCCGGTGCTGCGCCTCCTCCGAGCTCTGCAGCCGGCGCCGCAGGGAGGCCTGGCTCCGCGCCGCCATGCCCCCGCTCTCCAGCCGGGCTCCGCCGCCTGACGGGCCCCGCGGCGGGGGCTGCTCCGCGGCCTGCCCCGGCGGACCGCGCTCAGGCGCCTGCCGCGGCGGGCGCAGCGGCTCACCCTGCCGGCCGGGCGCGACCGGGAGAGCCGGGCTCGCTCTGTGGCGGCGCTTCGCTTCTCGCTTCTCGCTCTTCGCTCCTCGCTTCTCGCTCCTCGCTGAGGGTGCGGCGGCGGGCTGCGGTGCTGCCGCGGGGGAGAGGCCGCCCCGGCAGCCGCTCGCTCCAGCGCGTTCCGCTCAGAGACCGTTAAGGGCCCCGCAGAACGCTGGGGGCAAAAAGCGCCCCCGGTGCAGTCTGGGAGAGAAGGAGCGCGAGGAAAGCCCAGAGGGTCGGATGGCGGGGTCTGGGGCCACTGGGGCAAGAAGGGCGGGACCGCAGGGACCCTGGAAAAGGTCCATCGCCCAGGGAAGCCAGCTGAAGAGCTGGCACTTGCTACGAAAAGCTCCAACTTCAGCCCCTGGAGCCGGAGTTCCCATCTAGTACGAAAGCCAAGCACACATAGGTGCAATGACTGACGCTTTCGCTCCCTGTTGTGCAGCAGGAACGGGACGGACTGCAAGCAGGGGGAGAAAAACCGGCACGGCAGAGAAAAGTTCAAAGTTACAGGACAACGAACGCTGTGAATTAAGCTTTATTTCGTGAGCACGTGAAGAAATGCAACAAACACACACGACAAACAGGGCTCGGTCCCCTTTGCCCGGGCTACTCTCTGACGTGAATTCACTGAGGCACTACTCAAGCCGTCATGTTTCCTAACTTACAACCCGTAACACTAAAAGTCCTGGGCTTATGGCGGGGGGGGGGGGGGGGGGGGGGCAGGGGGAAAAAGAAAAAAAACCAAAAGCAAAACCAAAAAAAAGACGTTGTTTCTCCCTAGTGAGAGTGCTCATCCTTCCTCCTCCGTCACCGCGCGGGCGTCCCCTGTATCACACTGTGAAGCACAAAAGCCCCAGCAGTCCAGCTGCTGTTGAATCTCCTTCAAAGGCTTTTTGGCTCAGCTGCTGTTTTATACCTTCCAGCTTGGAAGTCTGGTCTATACCATTTCCAAAAGTCAGCAGATTCTGACAATACTGCCAGGCAAAGATGGGGGCTGCAGGAGACAGCCAGCTGCAGGTGCTAATGGCTGCATCATGGCCCTTTAGCTCTTCCTGGCCACCTGTGCTGCCTACCTGGTGCTCCCCCTTCAACCCAAAGGCGCTGCTCCCAGCATACATCGGGCCTTAGCGTGAGCTGGGCTAGCCCAAATCTGAGCAGGAGCTGAGCGAACAGTCACACTCCACCCCTTGGTGCAGTCAAACATCTAGCGAACCCGCTGCTTCGGCGAGTGGAGGTACCGTTACTCCTCTTGCCTCGCCTCCAGGGATCTGAGGCAGCGCCAGAGCTTACAGCCTTCGGGCAACCGTTAGTCTCCTATTGCTATGCTGTGCTGATCACGATCCCAGTATCGGGCCGAGTCCGAGACCTAAAACAAGCGTCCACGCTGTGCTTATCAGTGCAAGAGTGTACAACCCAGCTCCTGAACCCTAGCGCATCCCTTGACAGCGGTACTGGCAGTAGCAGCAGTCGCCAGGCTCCTCTTCCACGTGCCTTTAAGGGTCTGGTACGCCCTGGTCTCCCGGAGGAGGTGAATCTTCGCAGGCGTTCAGGGCAAAATGCCTGTAAGATTTATGCGAGTAAAGTACACGGTGCTCAGCTCTGGCAAGTGAGCCGAGCATACCGCTGAAGCCATCAAGTTATACCTTAAGGGTGTTTTCACCGGGAAGCCTCAGCGCCTGCAGTTCCGTTGCTACAGATAACGGATTGAACCCCCTTCCCCCTGTGACGGTTGTGTCTGCCCGCACTGTGGACCTACTCCAGCAGTTCAGCAGGAAAATGAAGGTGCTCTGCTCCAAGAATCGTCCTCAAATGGCTAGCTGGATTAAAACGCTTCAGGTAGTACCAGAAGAACCCCAATCCCTTTCAGATGTTCACATGGAGACGGAGGGCATCTGGGAGTGCCTCTTCCCCTCCACCCACTGGAAAGGGGCTTGGATGGCTTTCAGGCATTTGCACTGTCGCGTCTAAGCGAGGATGGAGTCTTAAGCTATGCAAAACGGCAAAAGTCAGTGGAGGGTGATGATATAGATTGACACGTCTCTTACCTGTGTTTCTCTCTCAGCTTCACCACCATGGGCAAAAGTTCATATAGCGCAAACACACCAGGCAGGCCCTGGTCTCCCAGTAGCCCCTTGGCTATCTTCTCATGTCGTGTAACTGAAAACGGGTTAGTCCTTACCACCTAGCAGGAAACAAACACAGCAAACGTCGTTTCGTTAGCGAGGCACAGGAAAGGCTACTAAAACACAAGTTCAGTGAGCCGTATCAGTGTAGCCCTGCCCACTCACTTGTGGGGGGCCTGACAGTACTTACAAAGGGTCATAAGAAAAGCACCATCAGGATCGAGTCTATTTTTCCTACAGGCTATCAGTTAAAGCCCCAGCTAGCCCAAAGAATGAGTGACGCATCAGTGCCCAGGCCGGACTGTTTCGGTCTCTGCTGGCAAGTAACGGCACAAGCTGCTCCTCTCGACCTCAACCCCAAGTCCACGTCATCTTCCACCAAAATGTAGTCCACCCAAGCATGCTTCAGGAGACAGCACCGGTAGGAGAAAGCCATACGGATATGCAAGCGTGAGAAAAACGGAAGTGATACATAAAGGCAGGAGAGTGCCAGGGCTGCAGAAGGACACAGATTGCCCATCTTGATATAAACGAAGATCACCCTGCAGCATTCTCCTGCACCCTGCCGTTCTTCTAACCCTTGCCCATACCAGTCCTATTCTTAGAGCAAATCAACTGGGTTTCTGTAAAAAATGACATTACGTTCCCCTATTGACATTATCCCTAAAATGACATGATTATCCCCAATAAGCTATCTGACCAGGAAGGCCAAGGCGTGGCTGGAACTGAACCTGGCAAGGGACGCAAAGAATAACAAGAAGGGCTTCTACAGGTGTGTCGGCCCGAAAAGGAAGGTCAAAGAACGCGTACACTTCCCTCCCCCCCGATGAGCAAGACTGGCAAACTGGTTACAAGGGACAAGGAGAAGGCCGAGGTACTCAACAACTTTTTTGCCTCAGTCTTCACGGGCAGCCTCTCTTCCCACACCTCTCCAGTGGGTGGACCGCAAGACGGAGACTAGGGCAGCAAAGGCCCTCCCACTGTAAGAGAAGACCAGGTTCGTGACCACCTGAGGAACCTGAACATACATACGTCCATGGGACCTGACGAGATGCAGATCCCAGAGTCCTGAGGGAACTGGCTGATGGAGTTGCCAAGCCGCTCTCCACGATCTTTGGAAAGTCACGGCAGTCGGGTGAAGTCCCTGGTGACTGGAAAAAGGGAAGCATGACACCCATTTTTAAAAAAGGTAGAAAGGAGGACCCTGAGAACTACCGACTGGTCAGCCTCACCTCCCTCTGGGCCTGGGAAGGTCATGGAACAGATCCTCCTAGAAGCTATGCTAAGGCACGTGTTGGACGGGGAGGTGAGTCGAGGCAGCCAGCACGGCTTCACCAAGGGCAAGTCCTGCCTGGCCAACCTAGCGGCCTTCTATGATGGAACGACTACACCAGCGGACCAGGGAAGAGCTACAAACGTCGTCTATCTGGACTTCTGTAAGGCCTTTGACACGGTCCCCCGCAACGTCCTTCTCTCTAAATTGGGAGAGATACGGATTTGATGGGTGAACTGTTGGATGGACGAGGAATTGGCTGGATGGTCTCATCCAGAGGGTAGTGGTCAACGGCTCAATGTCCAGATGGAGATCGGTGACAAGCGGTGTCCCTCAGGGGTCCGTACTGGGACCAATCCTGCTTAATATCTTCATCAACGACATCGACAGGGGGATCGAGTGCGCCCTCAGCAAGTTTGCAGATGACGCCAAGCTGAGCGGTGCAGCTGACACGCCTGAGGGATGGGATGCCATCCAGAGGGACCTGGACACACTCGAGAAGTGGGCCCATGTGAACCTCATGAGGTTCAACAAGGCCAAGTGCCAGGTCCTGCACCTGGGGCGGGGCAACCCCCGCTATCAATACAGGCTGCAGGATGAAGGGATTGAGACCAGCCCTGCGGAGAAGGGCTTGGGGGTGCTGGCGGATGAAAAGCCAGCAATGTGCACTCACAGCCCAGAAAGCCAACCGTACGCCCAGGCTGTATCAAACGAAGCACGGCCAGCAGGTCGAGGGAGGTGATTCTGCCCCTCTACTCCGCTCTGGTGAGAGCCCACCTGCAGCACTGCGTCCAGCTCCGGGGTCCTCACTACAAGACAGACGTGGACCTGCGGGAGTGGGTCCAGAGGAGGGCCACAAAAACGATCAGAGGGATGGAACACCTCTGCTGTGAGGAAAGGCCGAGAGAGTTGGGGTTGTTCAGCCTCGAGAAGAGAAGGCTCTGGGGAGACCTTGTCACGGCCTTCCAGTACTTAAAGGGGGCTTATAAGAAAGATGGGGACAAACGTTTTAGCAGGGCCTGTTGTGACAGGACACGGTGTAATGGTTTTAAGCTAAAAGAGGGTAGATTCAGACCAGATACAAGGAAGAAACTTTTTACGATGATGGTGGTGGTGAAACCCTGGAACAGGTTGCCCGGAGAGGTGGTAGATGCCCCGTCCCCGGAAACATTCAAGGTTACGTTGGACGGGGCTCTGAGCAACCTGATCTAGTTGAAGATGTTCCCCTCCCCCCGCTCACTGCGGGGAAGGGGGCGGGCCGGGTGGACTACACGACCTTTAAAGGTCTCTTCCAACCCAAACTATTCTACGATTCTATGAGTACCTTTAAAAAAGTCCAATGGCTTACGAACCCTCGGAAAAACTCCTACTGAGTATTCTGAGATTAGCAGGCTTGGTGCATGAATTCCCAGGAGAAATTCTCTAGCCTGCTGTACTAATGAGATTAAGCGAGATCATCACCCCATCCGACTTCAACAGGCAGAAGTCGCTCCAACACGTCACCACGTCCTCCACAACTACATTATCTGCACAGAGCAACTAATAATCCCCCAACACATTATCTCCAACACGGATATGTTAAAATCGTTTAAGACAAAGATTCTCAACCTTTTCCATCTGGTGACCTCCTCTACCACAGAAGAGTGACCTGGCATGGCTCTCCTTTCAGCTTTCAGGAAATCGTCTCAGCTCCCAGCCTAGATCAACAGCTCCTCCCAAAGGAGATTTATGGGCACAGCAAGTAACAGAAATTACTTAGCTCTCTAGTTAAAACGGCTTGGGGGCGGGGCGGGGGGGGGAAGGATAGGGCAACACCGACTCTCAACAGCGTGCACTGCTAAACCGAGCAGAGCAGGAGAGAAGAGAGAAATACTCCGATCCTTTCAAGGAAAAGACACACAGATTCAGACAGAGCAGCGCTTAAAACTCGTACCAAGAAGGGGAAGAGCAACAGCTTTGCCAGTGTGCTTTCTAGGCCATATAAAATGACTCCCTAGCTAGCCAAAGGGCTAAGATATGGACAAGCAACCATTTAAAGCGCAACAGAGAAACAAAAATGCAGGAATTAACCACTAAAAGGAAAAACACAGTGGCATGCCCCTATATGTGAAGTGAGCTCTACAGCAGCACGCCAGATAACAATGCTGGTTATATTTAGACCCTTTCCCACTTCTCAAGGGAACAGAAGGAGCAACCAAAGCTATCCAGAAGCGCACTCGAGGTTTACATTCACAACGTGTTAACAGTCAAAGCTGGGTAACAAGCTTTTGTTCTTAATCGGTCCTGTGCTTCTTTTGTCACACCTGATGCGCAGAGAAGGCAGCGTACCACGAGGCTGTTTTGTTCCTTCTGCTGCAAGATCCCAACAAAGGCGAATACCTGGAAGGATGGGGTGGGGGGCAGGAGAAACGTACGTTTGGACGACATACCTCAGAGGAGGTTAAGTAACCTCCTTTTTTGTTTGTTTCGGAAGACTGTTCACGTATATTCAACCCTCTGCATGACTAACCAACAACTGTCATAGACTTACACCTCCTCAGAGATGGGCCTCCGAATCCTTCACACAGCAGTTTCCATCCACTTTGCCACACGCTACAGCCCTGGCGGGGCTTCTACAACAGCATGTTTCGTGGTCTGGAGAAGCTATGGAAGGTACGGAGAGCTTCCAGGTGGCCGCCTGACAAACGTTAGGCATTCCCAGCAACTGGTGGTACGACCTGAGCTCTGACGGATTATAGCCCAGTGACAAACGGAAACGTCACGTTTGTGGTCTCCAAAACGAGCTTGATACAACTGGAAAACAACTTGTCTGTCTGCACAGATACGGGTGAGACCTTGCGTCTTTCAGCACCGAGACAACCAAACTCCGAAAGGAGTTTACCAGCGTAAAAAGGAAAGTCCTCGGCGACGCCGAGGATGAAATAAGAATCTCAGCCTCCGGTATTCAGTTTGGGGATGAAAACGGTTAATTCCCCGGCAGACGCTACTTTGGGACAGAAGTTAAGAAGGAGCTCACACTAAACACCCTCTATGGAAGGAATACTGTACAGGCGATCCGCCAGAGGATTTGGATCTCCTCCACACTGAAACGGTGTCCTCGACTGATGGAGACTGAGTTTTCTTTCTTTGCTTCTGTGGTTTTTTTCTGGACCAAAGAAAAAGCTGAAGCCTGGAATCATGACTCCCTCAAGATGGAAACACCTCTGCGGAAGGACGCAACTTGACAGACGGGACAGACCAAGTCACTACAGAGACAATGATAGCGAGGGATGGTCCAGAACCTAGGGGCTACCACGGACCCATTCTTACAGAAGAATTCTTTGCAGGTAGGAGGAATGAGAAATACCAAGTGACACCCGTTGTTTGTGCGAGCGATAAATGCCTGGTCTTTGCTCCCGTAAGGATGCAAAGCCTGCAGCAGAAGTGAGAAGGCAAAGCCATAACCAGGTTTCATTCCAAGACGGCTCACGTAACGGTGAAATAATTTACACAGCTCCCCTCTGGACACCAAATAACCCCAGAAAAGATTCCGTTTGATGAGATACAGCCTTCGTGCTGCTGCAAAGGTAGCGCAATTTGCGCTGCCCTTAAACAGGCACGTGCACAAACTATAGACAACCTAACTCTGCACGGTCTTAACAATCGTGAGCGCAGCTTCCAAAGGCAGACCAAAACCACAGCGGTTCTCATCATTCTCTGAACACGGGCCCAGGAGGATTTCACTGCACAGACCTTCGTAGACACTTTGGAAAAAAACACGCATGCAACACAACTGTATTAATTCAAGCGCTAAGAAGATACAAAAAGGTGTAAAGGTTACCGCACGGCCTCCGACTCTGCCCCGTAAGAGCTCTCGCAGCGATCCGCATCCAAAGAACTTGGATCAAACACTTTTTCTTCTTCTTTCCCCAGCTCTAAGACAAAAGAGGATGCAAAGCAACGAGGCGTGACTAGAAACACTCTCTTGTACTCTTGTTCCGTTCTGTGCGCAACAACTGTTCTACACACGAATGCAACGGTTCTGTCTCGGAAGCTGCGCGTCCTGCACCCAAAGCCCACCTGAAACGGTACGCGCAGAGCCTGTTGAGGTGCGGAGTAAGACCAAGAAGCAGAGTGCCATTTGTCATCTCAAACGCACCCTCCGGAGCAAGAACTGGCTATCTGTAAGCCTCCCTGGAGCGCTGAGCAGACGTTACTTGCCCAAAGGCTTTGTTAAAACATTGTCTACTTCAGACAATGTCGCACAGTAAATGGCGACAATCGTAACAGGACCTGTTACACAAGCAAAATTTTCAATAGCAGTCAACGGCAGTCGGCAGTGCACAACGCAGAATCCTGTCCCAAGACATGTAGCGAACACGGTTCTACATTGCTGTGAAACAAGATCAGAGGAAGAGTCTCCCAAGTGGAAAATCAGCACCCAGTCCTCCAAGATGACAATGCTGACAAGGCACACGCGTTAACCTCTGCTCACTAGAAGTCTCCAAGGAATTTCTACCTTCTTCGTGACTTAACAATTCTGACAATGTCTGTGCCACGTTGTGTGTTGCATGTGCAGCCACAGTATGGCTGGGGCACGAACTCATGGAATTTCATGGTCTTACATGCAGAAGGCTGAACGGGGACAAAACCACTGGCTCTTACAATAAGAGGCCCCCTTAAAACCAGTCTGTTTCAACACACAAACCCTGAAGGGCAGGACCAGGTCCCTTGCGTTACAAAAGCCCTCTAAGGCTCACTATCCAGGCGCTGCTGCACTACCCTCTATAAGCCTTGAAAAGGTGGCTCCTTGCATCACTAATGCTGGGGAAGGGGATAAGGTACATAGACAGACACTGCTGAGGGGATAGAACATTGCCAGGGCCCTGTTTGTTGAGACTGGGAGGTATAACAGGCAGACGGAAGCGAGTATTAAACACGTCTGTATTTTGTACTAGCCACAGAAAAAAAGAGATTTTAATGGAAAAGTATGAAATATGCATGAAAATCAGTCATTAGCCTTACTTCTTTAATCACATACTTTATGGCAACTACCCTCAAGAAAATAAGAACTCTTAGGAAAATATCCCCATTAGTAAACAACTGTGTGAGACTTACTTTCTAAAGCTTGCAACATTCAAAGCAGCTGAAAGCACACTTAAGAATTCATTGTTCAAAACGTGGTATGGCTTTTAATCTCGTAATTACACTCAAAGACAGCATCGGGAAGCATAGAGCTAAACAATCGCTACGCTTCGTCAAAGCCATGATTCCCACCCCTTCAACAAGAACACCTGCACGACGCATGGAGTCTTTCAAGACACAGCAACCAGTAACAGCTTTTTAAATGGAATCAGCAGCTGCCTGTTGAGTTGTCTCAGAGAGATAAACCCAGAGGTGATGCACACAGTTTGGATACTAGAAAGAAACTGCAGTACATAGAACTCTACATGCAGGGTTTCCTGCAATTAACACAGTCCTCAACTTGCATGCACATATGATACATGAAATTGGATAACTCTGTCCACATTAAAAGGAAGGAAATGATAAGAACCACCAATAAAGAATTCAATCATTCCTCGTCACTCAATGGAAAGGAGTAAGACAACATCCAAGCACAGAATGCAACCTACCACAGAAATCATTCAGCTATTAACTAGTTTAATATAACTATGACTAGGAAAAGCCTCCAGATACTACTCCATGAAATTTGGGTATGCTTTACTAATTTTAAGGTCAATACTGCTACAGCTGCCATTTAAGTAACTGACTGAAGTCAGTATCACTAATAGAAACTGATAATCATAGAGTTTAATGAAGATGGCTGGATGCTTCTGATCTAACCTGCAACATGGCTGATGGAAACCAAACTAGCCGCCTGCTTCTTCCAGACAGCAGAAGAAATTGCTTGTTGCCTGCGATGCATCTGATCTCTTTGGAAATGCCTTTCCTAGGTGAGACCATTCGCTTCTTACGAGTTTTTCTCCCTCTCCCTTGATTATACAAGGAGCCAGAGCAACCGGTTCCGACGGAGTAATGCCAACGGAGGGAGACTGGCAATACAAGCAAGGCAGGAGGCCTACATGCCTTAACAGAGAATTAGATACAGAACAGCTGGTTTTGTCCCCAGGCATTACGTTTGTAACGCCACAACCTCTGAACACAGAGAGGCTGCTGAGCGAAACAGCAGTAAAAGCACTACCACCACATTCCCGTGACAGCAGGAGAAACTCCCGTACCCACCAATCGTTCAGCTCTTGGCTTAGTTTAGCCTTGCAACTTCAAGAACAGAAAAGTTCAATCTGAGTGATAAATATCAACAAATTCAGTTCATGCTGACACGTAGAACTACACCATCTCCCAGAAAAAGTAATAAGGAGCTCGTCTTTTGGAAAGGAAAAGTCGGGACAGTATTACTGTTAGATTGCAACACTTTGCCAGAATCGCTTCTGGTTTGCCTCGAAGCGCAACGATGAGTCATAACACGAAACGAACGTAAAGGCGAGGTTTAGGTAGCCAAGGACCACTTACTACAACCTGTAACCGATAAACCAACTAAAATATATTTATCTAGGCAGGCATTAACACACGCAAAGTAAATGTAGTAAGGTGCAAGCTTGGGCCTAAGGGTCGAGTCACTGGAGCCTTCCCTGGAGAGAGGCTCTTTCCTCTAACCAGGTTGTCCCATTTGCCAGCCCACTGTGATTTAAAGATACAACCAAAGCCAAGTTTTGCCAGAACAGCTGCTCGATTCCTAGTTGTAAAAGAGCATTCACGCAGCAGCTTTATTCCTGAAATGCATCCGTGAGTCCTTGTCCGAATTTCAGAGGGACTAGGCAAAGATTTGCCTCGCAAAAGTAGCAAGTATAACAGCAGTTCACCTGAATCTGTCACTTTAATAGATCTGCGTGCTATAAACTCTTCAAAAGTCTGTGGTCTTTAAATGCTCTTCAGCTGCCACTTGTTCCCGTGAATCTCAAAACCAGGCACACAGTGATGGAAAGACTACAGGAGCATCCATCCAAGAAAGGCAGAATAGCACCTTACCGTGTCTCTCGGCCTCCGGAGTCGCACGGTTGCCAGCTTTATCCAAACGTTGTTTAAACAGATTGTGCTCTACATCCAGCTGCTGCTCTCCTGCTACGTCCATGGCATCGATGCTCAAATCTGAAATCAGTGAGCAAGGAAAGTAGTCTATAAACACACATTTGTTACGGCCTGTGGCAGGCTGAGGAAGCATTCAGCCAGTGAAAATACAGACTCTTTCAGCGAGGGCGATAAGAGCGTGCCAAAGCGGAAGAGTGTGTATGGCTGGGGCCAAGTGACGTACAGGGAATAAAACGCGTGTTGCAGCACCCTGAACGACCCTTCCAAACACGGGGCTGGGTTTGATGTACCAGAAGGACGGCTTCCAGCTGCCCAGAAAGCGTTACCCTGAAAGGTAATACACTTAAGGCAAAAGAAACCAAAACCAAACCCCTCAAAGCCCATAACCATTTCCAGGAGTACAGGAGTTAAGCTTCAAATTGGTTGAAAGCTGCCTCCTCCCTCCCTCTACCTCCTCACCCTTCCCCCTTCACCATCAGCACATTTCCTCGTGACCCCTTTTCACAAAGAAGATTGAGAGGGTCTGTGGTCTTGGCCTGGTATCAAAGCACCGTGATGCACTTGCTGGCTACATGCTCTCTTACAAGACTGACAGCTTCTCTGCACAAAACACCAGGGGCTTCCAAACTCTCTGGCCTTCCCGTGCCCTTTTAAACGTGAGGAAGGCAAAGACCAACAATATCTCAGGTGGTCACAAGGAAGCCAGACTCACTGTGTTTAAAGCCCAATGCATTACCCAAAGGAATCACCGCAACAGAACAAGAGCCAGGGAAGATTAGCGCACGGTCGGATAACGTGCACAGTAGTGGTAAGCAGTAAGACTTGCAAGATTTTCCGTCACTTCACCCCGCAGCTTCGTTTTGAATTTAGTTAAAAGGTAATCCGACTATTAACGCTCACTCCGGTTTTAAAAATTTGGGAGAAAGGTTATCACATGGCGTTGGCGTTACGGTCAGAACTGAAGTACAAAAACCACAGAAAAGTTGCGCCTCGCCAAGTAACTTCCCAAGGAGAAACACTCTAAAGTGTTTCAACAACAGTACAGTCAAATCTCGAGTCCCGAGCACCGAACACCGAACGCTGTGCCAGCTTTTTCAGTGTGACCCAGCTCTCTGACAAAGCACCACACCGTACAGAAACGTAAGGGGGTTTGTATCTTAGCCTCACGTATCACCTCGAAAAATAATACAGCCTGCCTGGAAGTGCTGGTTTGAGTGCCCAGCGGGCCTGGCTGGAATCACCGCGGAATCACCAGGGGTCACCAGTTCCTCCCTGTCTGTGGCCCAAGCAGCAGCGCAGCACTCGGAAGCAGCGGGCACACCGAGCCTGTCGGGCCCTCGGCAAGTATGAAAATTGTCCCCAACATTCAGAAGGCTGACTCACAAGCACAAGGCAGATGTGGAAAAATAACATCGAGACTGATCTTCAGTTTTTCTCCCCTTGATGTGTCAACGTACAATTCCGGATGAACCTAGGAACAAAGGAAAAACAGAGTCCTGTTTCACTTGGAAGCCAATCAAAAGGCCGCTTTCCCTCGGCTGATTTTTAAGACTTGGGATTCAAGAGACACCTGAGCTGCTGCCTCCCACCGCAGCCAAGCGCTTGCCATTTCTAACGCTTTGTTTTAAGAAAGCTACTAACTCGGGAACCTTAGAACCTGGGGTGGGGACGGGGGCTCCCGCAAGGAGCCTCCTCGCTTTCCTTTGCATTGCCTGCTTGTAGGCGGCAGAGGCAGCGAGAAGAGACTTTGAGACGCTCTCCTGCGGCCGCGTTACAGGAAGCCCCGAGCCACCCTCGGCGCCAAGCGGCTTTCGGGGGAGGGCAGCCCGCTCCCGGCCTCAAGGCCGCCAGCTCGGAGAAAGAAAGAAAGAAAAAAACCCCACGCACATCTGCGGCGGGTGAAGCTGCCGCGTGGGCAGCCCGCAGGAGGCGGCGGAGGAGGCGGCGGCTCGGCGGGGGTGCGGAGGCACGGCAGGCCGCCCCGGGCCGCAGGGCCGCCCCGGCCAGAAGCAGCATCGCGGGGCCGGGCCCCCGCCGCCGCCGCCGCCGCCGCCGCCGCCACTCACCTCCTTGGTGAGGTAGTACTGCAGCCCCGACAAGAAAAGCAGCACCACGATGAGCCCGCTGACAACCGTCACTGCCGGGGAGACGAGAACCGCCGTCAGCCCCGCCGGTCGCGCCCGCCTCGCCTCGCCTCAGTCCCGCCTCAGCCCGCCCGCCGCCGCCGCCGCCCCGAGCCGCTGCCGAGCGCCGGCCCGCAAGGCCCCCCCGCCGCCGGCCCCCGGCCGCCCTCACCCCGCCCGCTCACCCAGCGCGCCCCCGCACGTCTTGACCCGAAAGTCCTCCAGGGTCTTGGGGAAGGCATCGAACCGCTTCAGCCGCCACAGCGAGTCCACGGCGCCGCGCGGCCCGGAACCAAACCCGCCTTCCGGCGCCGGGCCGGCACCGCCCCGCCACCGCCCCGCCGGGCAGCGCGGCCCGAAGCCGGCCGAGGGGGCGGGCGGGGAGGGGCTGGGGCTCGGGCTCCCGGGCTCCGAGGGGGCGGGAAGGTCCTCGCTGCCGCCTCGCCCTCTTCTGACCCTCCCTGCCAGCGGCCCCCGAGGGGGGGCTCTCGAGATCACCCGGTTAGCTGGGAAGGGCTTGAGACCGAGGCGGAGCTGCTGGCAGAGAGCAGTTTTCACTCACTTTGACCTCCTCCCCATCCCATCCCGTCCCGTCCCATCCCCTGCCTCCAGCTTTGACAGGGCTGGCGTTTGTTACCCCCGCCCTTCGCAGAACAACCGAGCTGTCCCTCAGGCTGGCTGTCGCAGCAACAAAGCTGAAAGCAAATCGCCTCGGGAGAGTGCCAGCGCTTATTGTGCCGAAGCACGGAAGGAAAAAGGAAGGAAAAGAAGGAAAAGGGGAGGAAAAAAGCGCCGCGCTCTTGCCCCACCTCCCATCCCTGGCCTGCACCCTTCACCCCTTCCTCTTGGTACCACCTCCGCCTGTGTTTCCCTCTCTCGTCACAGGGAAGGAAGGGCTACGAACTCAGGAGGTTAAACCGGACAGCAGCTCGGAACAGCTTACTTGTGCAAGTGAAAAAGAGAGTATAAGCTTTTCCTAAGCCACATACTTGCCTAGCCCTTGCTTTTTCCTACTAAAAAAGCGCAGTCCTGCAAAATCTCTTTTATTAAAAAACATTTTAAACATCGCTGGCACTAGGCGATGCTTGCGAACATAAACAGAACCAATGTGTACCCCCGTTGAAAAAGTGCAGTCCTGCAAAACCTCTTTTATTAAAAGAAAGTAATTTTTAAAGTCACTGGCGCTAGGAGACGCTTCCAAACGCAAACAGAACAGATGTACCCCCATTTCCCGCAGCAAAATACAGAGTACGTTTCCGGGAAGGGCACAAGACTGGAACGCCGTGATGCTGCAGCTGCTCCTCTACAGGAAAAGAAGGTTCAGAGAGGCTGACCCAGCTTCCGAGCCTCTGCTTCCAGAACAGCGGCTTTGGGCTCCCTGACCACAGCTGCTAAGGAGCGAGACAGCTCTTGGTGAAGGTCTGACAGCTCCTGGCTGGTCTTGGCACAGCACTCGATATAGTCCTGCTTGTATTTTCGTTCTTCTGCCAGCTGCGTCTGCAGAAGGGACACCTGAAAGAGGCAAAAGGCCGAGCTCAGACAAGCCCACGCTCTTAGGACCATCCGTAGCTCCACAGATCCGGCCGTCAGGGAAGACGCACCCTCCAGCTCCAGCCCTGACAAACACGTTGTCCTTGTGGAATGGGATCTAACAGGTTGCCAGAGCCACCCCGAACTGAGCTCAGATTACCGACAATGCCGAGCTTCTTTCTGGCATACCATTCACAGGCCCAACACCGAGACATGACATGCATATTAAAGAGAGAGGTTGCTACAGGATTTCGTAACCCAACCCTTTTTTTCAAAGGAGAGATTTGGGCTACTGCCACCTTAGTTCCACATGCTTTCTCCTCAGCAGGAGGCCTGCTGCTTACACAAGGTAGTGCAGAACCGTTCTGTTACGATCTACTTTAGAAACCTGACAGCTAGCACATGAAAGGGGAGAAAACGCTCACGCTTCCTAACTTCAGAGCATTTCACGAATGAGCAGAGCAAAATCTGATGAATACAGCCCAGGGGGCAAAGGAGCCTTAAAGGACTGCTGAGGCCTTCAAAATCCTCAAACTCCTATTATTTCCTGGCAACAGCGGGTCGTGCCTGCTGGGCTTTTTGGTGGGAGAGACCCAGCTGCTCTCACCTCCTGTCAGCTTTGCAGGGCAGCGCAGCCACAGCAGCTCTGGCATGTTGCCCTCTGCCTGCTTTGGAGCGGAGGAGATGCCAGCACTGGGAGCAGCGCTCGGTGCTTTGCTGTTTCGGGGAGAACAGCTCAGGCCGGAGGTTCTGCTCTGTTTTCAAAGTGACGTGTGCTTTGCCAAGGGCTCTGTCCCACGTGGGAATGCCATCCCCAACCTCCAGCTAGGAGTACGAAAATACTCTTTCTTGGCAAATGAACTCAAATAACAGAAGCAATTCCTAAAGGAGTTTTATGGCTTATGGAACCTGCTCCGTTTGAATTACAATACCAAGGTCTGCCAACGTAAAGCCAAACCAGGAAAAAAGAGGGTCCCTAATCTGCTAAGCATCTAGAGCAGACTAGGTGGGAAACTCGGGCAGCCAGCTCCGGAAGGGGAACGCGAGGTGCTGAATTAGAAGCCGGTAGCGCGCACGGAAAGCAAGACGTCAGAGGGACTTCACAGCAAACGATACGCGTAGGCTAGGGAACACCACCCCTGAAGAGAGGGACAGCTCTGACCTTCTCTCTGAAATAATAAGGGCACCTTTGTGCAGCTGGGCTTGGAAGCCTCCCACGCTTTGGTAGGTAACCCAGAGGTACGCGTGGGAGAAGCGGCCGTCTGCTGCTAAGAGCATCTCCCAGGAAGGGGGAGATCAAGTTCCAGTTCCGCTGTTTCCCAGACCCAGAGGGGTGCCCCAACTAGCCAGCTGAGGACGATGCTTTGAGCAGAGCACCTTCATTTTCCTGCTGAACTGCTGGAGTAGGTCCACAGTGCGGGCAGACACAACCGTCACAGGGGGAAGGGGGTTCTATCCGTTATCTGTAGCAATGGAACTGCAGGCGCTGAGGCTTCCCGGTGAAAACACCCTTAAGGTATAACTTGATGGCTTCAGCGGTATGCTCGGCTCACTTGCCAGAGCTGAGCACCGTGTACTTTACTCGCATAAATCTTACAGGCATTTTGCCCTGAACACCTGCAAAGATTCACCTCCTCCGGGAGACCAGGGCGTACCAGACCCTTAAAAGCACGTGGAAGAGGAGCCTGGCGACTGCTGCTACTGCCAGTACCGCTGTCAAGGGATGCGCTAGGGTTCAGGAGCTGGGATGTACACTCTTGCACTGATAAAACAAGCGTCCACGCTGTGCTTAGGTCTCCGACTCGGCCCGATACTGGGATCGTGATCAGCACAGCATAGCAATAGGAGACTAACGGTTGCCCGAAGGCTGTAAGCTCTGGCGCTGCCTCAGACCCCTGGAGCTCTGATAGAGTGCAAGCTCTACCGTTAACGGAGTCAAGGGAAAATGGAAGCCGTCAACAAGATGAGTAAGACTCAAGGGGAACATCCTTAGAATCTTCTCTGTATTCAGGCGAGTGCCAGTTCTCTGAATTTCCTCCAATCCCTCTCCCACCACGCCTGACCTCTAGGCAAGCCAGAGACTAGACCTAGGTGCATGACGTTGTTTGGCCATGGCCAACAGATGTGTCTGACTGACTGGGTATTTCCACTGCCTGGTGTACTCACTTCCCGACAGCCAAACAAAACTCGGGCTGTAGCATCGTGCAAAGCTGTGCCCCTCAGTACAGCCACGGCAGCTTTTGACGAGAGCCTTCCTACTCCTCACCTGGTTCTGCAACTCAGCTAATCGACGACTGCAGCGAGCGTGAGACTCCTCCTGTGAAGAAAATGCAAGGATTTCCTTTTGGTCTCCAGTTTGGCCAGGGCCATGGTCTACGTTCCACTTCTCTTGGGTCTATGCTGGGGGGATGCTGCCACTGGGATTTGCCACTGTTCCTCTGTACGGCCAGACCCTCCTCCCACCAAGGAAGATTCTGTTCTCACCTGTCTAGAAGCAGCCATCTTGTGCTGGTCAGAGAGCGAAAATCCGCACGCATCCGGCAGCGACCGACCACTGTGATATCTCTTCAGTCTCCTCCGTTCGCGTTCCACCTGCACGTTGGTGATAGGAGAAAGGGTGACAGAAACCTGCCACCAAACAAGGAGCAAAAGGAGCTCTGGACATCATGGCAAGGAGATTCCTGCTCTGCTCAGAGGCTGTTAATTGCCCCAGAGAACGCTGCGGGCAAAAAGCACTCGAAGTAGGCTATGGAAGAGAAAGAGCAAGAGGAAACAGGTCCTGACACAAGAGTGTCAAATGTGCGTGTATGGGGACACTGGGGCAAGAAGGCTGGGACCGGAGCGAATGCGCATTTGTGAAGGCAACGGGGTGCCAGAAGAGAGAGCAAATACAAAAGCGTGTGTCCACAGGGGGAAGCGGGAGAGGGAAGGAAAGAAGCAGAGGACTCCAAAGTGCTGTCTGTGGAAATGTGGTGTGATCCAGAGGACCGTGAGGCTTTGCAGAGGCAGTGAAAGCCTGTTTTACCTGCTCGAGAGTCCTCCTGAGCTCAGCATTGAGTTGCTTCAGCTCCGCCTTCTCCAGTTCCAACCTTGCAACTGCTCGCTGCAGACATTCCAGCTGCTGTGACAGGAGTCTCTTCTCCGAGAGCCATGATAGCTGCTCCCCTTCTGCAATAGCCTGCTGGGCATACAGAGAGGAGTTTATGTTGAGCTGGTGCCCCATAAGGGTTAGGAGGGACAGAATCGACAAGTCGGGGAGTGTGACCGGACTCGGGAATGGACAGTGCCAAGTCCCTTCTGCTCCTCCGGGTTGACGGGCCAAAACAACACACTCTCTTCCTAGGGGCCCTCCTCCCGATCGCCGTGGGGAAATCCACACAGATTTGCCTTCCGGCTTTTTGGACCGCAGCACAAGTACATCCTGGATGCGCAATGAAGCCCTTCACCTGATCAGGCAACGGTACGAATGCCGTTATTTTTAATACACTGGAAAAGCTGTACCTCCAAAATCGACATCTCTGAAAGCACCGTCAGCGCAGCTGCTGTGCAACCATCGTTACAAAATTCTGCTAAGGCTAGTCCCTTACTTTGGTCAACTGTGCCCCTTCCTTTCCATGCCAAACCCCAACCACGACACGTTGGCTAAGCTTGCCTACGCAGGAGAGAACCAATTACCCATCCCCAACGTTTGGGCTTGGGGTAACTCTAACAGCAAGCTCCGTAGTTCTTTCAGTAGTTCGGGGGCTGACAGAAAACATGTCAGCAGGGGAATGCCTTGAGCTACGCAGACAGGCAAGCCTGCTGGCTACAACCGCAGTTTCTTTGGCCAAGCAGGTCATGTATTTATGGGACTACATATTCCCGTATCTTTATGGGCATCATCCTTAGAATCCTTTATAGACATTTTAGTTGACTGATGATCAGTCACACTGCCTACCTGATGATGAAACCGGTCCGTGTCCCTCTCCGAAACCATGCTCTGCAGGATGGCTATTTCTTCCCTCAGAGTCCCATTGGCCATTTCACTCTTGGTAAGGGCAAGAGTCAGTGCTTGTGCCTTCTCTTTCCATTTGACTTCTCTGCTCTCGGTCTGCTTCAAAACAGCAATCGTGCGCTCCAATTCTTCCCCCTTGGCTTTCCGCTCATCCTCCAGTTGTTGCGTTAGCTCCTTCTGTCTTTGCAAGGAACGGTCTCTCTCCTGGAGAACTCGCCTCTTCTCTGCTTCCTCTTCCTCCCATTTCTGGAGTTTCTGGATTTGTTTCTGCAGGGTCTCTCCGCCATCCTTCCATCGCAAAGCTGATGTTAATTGTTTCAAGAGCTCGCTCTGCCTCCTAAGCTCTTGTTCTCTCTCAGAGTCTTCTCTAAGTACCCGACTCTGTCTCTGTGGTTCTTGATCTCTTCATCCTTCTTTGTCAGAGTCGGCTGAACATGCTGGAGATCTTCCCGAAGAGCTCTTACTTCCTCTTTTAACTCTTTTAGTTCACCTTCAGCCTTGGCCTCTTGCTCCTTCTCACGCAAGGCTTCTTCCAGGAGCTTCTCTCGCTCTCTGCCATGCCTAACCTCTTCATTCTCCTTGGTTAGCCTCAGCTGGAGATTCTGCAAGGTCTTCAGTTCTTCTTCTTGGCACTGGAGTTTTTGCATGAGAGTTTCATTGTCTTCATCTCTCTTCCTCACCGCTTGCTCAAGCAGATCCACTTGCTGCTGGCATGACGTTAGCGCTACTTTCGTGCTTTCTTCACGAAGCCGGAACATGTTCATTTGCTCGGTCTGCCTGAGGAACTCCGAGTGGTTCTCCTTCAAGATTTGGCTCATTTTGTCTAGACCCTGCTCTAGACTCTTGGCCTGCTTGCCTTCTAACTCCTTCTGCTCTCGAAGCTCCTGGACGTGCTCTTGCAAAGACACTATCTCTTGATCTCTCGCTTCTAGAGAAGATTCAGCGTATTCTAGTTTTTGCTGTATGGCTTCGGTCTGCATCGCTGCCTCCTCCTTTTGCTGTTGAAGCTTAGCGATAGCTTCCTCCAGAACCTCTACCTTTTCCTCTCTTTCTTTCAGAGTCAGCTTTGTTGCTTGGAGATTTGTTTGCTCAGCTTCATGCCTTTCCTCCTTTTCCTTCCACGCCTCACATTGCTTTCTAAGGGATAGAATTTCGTGTTCTTTTTCCTTCAGTGCCACTTGAAGCTGCTGCAGAATTTCCTTCTGCTGTCCAGAGTCTCGCCCTTGTTTTTGGAAGGTCTCAATCAGTTCCTTCTGAGATTCAATCATTAAATCCTTTTCTTTCAGTACTGCTGTAGTGTATTCTAAGTCTCTGTGCAAGACATTCATCTGTTCTTCTGTTTTCTCCGCGTAGCTCCTTGCTTGTTGCTTTTGGATGTCTAGGAGTCTGTCCTTTTCTTTTAAGGCTCCTAAGGTCTGCTCCAGTTGGTCGCGGACAGTCCTTAACTGCATTTCCATGACTTCTTCAGCTTCCCGGATTTGCTTTTGTTGTGACTCAAGCTCTTGATCCTTTTCGGATAAAGACAGGGTCATCTTTTCTAGTGTACCACGAAGCTCTTGCAGGTAGCCCTCTTGCTGTTCCTTGTACTGCTGCAAGAGTCTTAACTGATCCCTTTGAGAATCACACTCGCTCTCTCTGTCCTTAAGAACTGCCCTCAGGTGTCCAAGGCTCGCGTGCAGAGATTTCACCTGTTCTCTCTCCATTTCCAGCGCTTGGATCTGCTGAGTCAGAGACTGCAGCTCCAAATTCTTCTCCTTCAAGTTTCCTTTCATATGATCAAGATCCACCTGCAGATTTCTCACTTGTGATGCACCGTCTCGTTCTAGAGTCATTATTTTCCCCTCCTGGAATCGTATCTCCTGGTCTCTCTCCTCCAGCTCTTTGCTCATCTTGCTGACAGCAGTCCTCTGCAGTTCTCGCTGCTTCTCCAGCTCCCGTATCTGTTCTTGCTGGGATCCGATCTCCCGGTCTCTCTCCTCCAGCTCTTTGCTCATCTTGCTGACAGCAGTCCTCAGCATTTCTTGCTGCTTCTCCAGCTCCTGTAGCTGTTCTTGCTGGGATTCAACCTTCTGGTTCTTCTCTGTTATGTCCTTGATAACCTCACTGACAGTGGTTTCATGCATTTCTTTCTGGTTCTCCAGCATTCTCATCTGTTCCTGGTACAACTTCATTTCTGCCTCCCTCTCTGACAGGATGGCAGCCATATGAGTGAGACTCTCCTGCAAAGCTTGTCTCTGTGCTGCCTCTTTTTGGAGCATCTGGATTTTCTCCCGCTGCGTTTCCACTTCCTCGTTTTTGATTTTTAAGACAGACAATGTAGTTTGAAGTTCTTGTTCAAGGCAGCGATTCCTATCTGTTGCTGCATTTGCTCGGGTTTCGGAGGCTGTGACCGAGTCCTGAAGAAGTTTCATCTCCCGTACCAGTTCTTCTTTAACTGCTCGCAGTCTGTCCCGTTCCTGCTGCAAAACAGTGACAAAGAGGTTCAATAATTCCACCCACGTATGTTTGCTTGTCGTACTAGATTTGAACTCCTGCTTCAGTGGCTGCCCCCTCCCTCCCTGCCTCTCGGGACA
This sequence comes from Astur gentilis, assembly GCF_929443795.1. Lineage (NCBI taxonomy): Eukaryota > Metazoa > Chordata > Aves > Accipitriformes > Accipitridae > Astur > Astur gentilis. Next base: position 17,476,102 of record NC_064893.1, on the reverse strand, counting down.
TTGTAAGACCTTTCCCGCGCCAACCCCCTTTCGGTTGCGTCTTTCCCAGCTTACTCGGCCAGTCCCGTCTTCCTTTTTGCCCTTCTCCGAACCTCTTCTAGCTCTAGTGTGTTCTTTTGGGGAGGAGCTGCCAGAACTGCAGCCAGGATTTAAAGTCCAGACTAACCATGATTTAGGCACTGGCACGATCATGTTCTCTCTGATAGGGAGGGAGGAAGGGAAGACAGAACAACCCCGTTGTTGGGGTTGGGCGTTGGGGGTTTTTTTGGACCTCTACCGTGTAGAGTTTTCAGGGTACCATCCTCTAGAACACCACTGTGCCCTCTTGAAGGAGCAGTGGTCAGACCACAGACACAGTTACAGTGTTCATGTTCTCTTCAGGCTGCAACGCGCTTCCTGCCTTTCTTAAACCTACACTGGGGTAGCCTCTCGCATTACAGGCCCTGTCCCTCATGGCACAAAGGTCTCACGGCTGCCAAGGCATCGCTCCTCTTTACAAAGGGGTATCTAAGAGACGCTTCTACCCAGACGGACGGTGTCCAGAGAAGCACTGCCAATAAGGAGCCCAGAAGAGTAAAAAAAAAAACAACAAAAAAACCCACACGAATTCTCCTTTCACAGTCTTTACCTCTTGCTTGGCACTTTCCGCTCTCGTCCGTTCCTCCTCTTGTTGAGCTTGCATGGTAGCAACTTTCAGCTTCATATCAAACAGCTTCTTCTCGTGCTCCCTTTCCGTCTCTGCCTTCTCCTTTTCCCACTGCTCCAGCATCTCCTGTAGCTCTGAATGGTGCCCTTCCCGCTCGCTTGCCTGATGAGGGGAGAAAAAGACTTCAGGATGGAGTCCCAGCCAAGCTTCTCAAAAAAATGGGAAGCTTCATCCCTCCCACAAACCCCCACCTCGACAGCGCACAGTAGTGGCTTTGTGCCCTCCACAAATCATGTCCGATCAAGGAACTTAAAAGGAGGGTCAGCTGGTGGAAGAAGAGGAGATGTTACCTTCCCCTCTCTGGCGGCTGCCTGTTTCCTAGCACCTCTCGCCTACGGGATTTCTCTCTAGTCTCAGAGTCTCTATTTTCAAAGCTCAACTCCATTCTCATCAAGGAAAAGATGCAGATGGACTGCACGGTGAGAAAGAGGCCAGCACCCCGATGCCCGAGTCACAAGACGGGCCACGAACTCACGTACCAGGAACAAGGGGCTGTTCTATCTGTTCTGTATGCTTTAAGCCCAAAGATAACACCTCTGTCAACCATGAAAGGATAGAAAGAAAGGAACAAAGTTCCCGCGACTCCAGTTGGCAGGAAAGTTAGGACTCCGCTTCATGGTAGACAGGAGTCTGCTAAGATCCTACCCCTTTACTGCCATGCCTTGGGTGGGGACCACCCAACCTTCTGCTCAACTCGTCTTAGGCCCACACGGAATCCGTGGCTTGCATTTACTGTCCCGGCATAGTCCCGTAGGTCTTCACGTGCTTTCAAGTGCGAGCCGTTGGCTCTGCTGCCTGGCCTAGCAACGTGTGGCCTATGACAGATGCTTGCTGCCATTTCACACGCTCAGGCTATTATTCTTCTAAAGCCAGCCCACAAAGCTTGCCTCAAGAATTCAGAAGCATATTGTTTCCTACCAGCTCTTGCCGGAGCTTGTTTATTTCCACTTCGTGAGCCGTTTCCCGAAGTTTCAGGGTATCGTTATACTGCTCTTCTGTCCGCAAGAGCTGTTGCGCCATGTTTTCCCGTTCCTGCTTCATGAGAGATCTCTCTGCTTCCAGCTCACATTGAAGGCACTTCACTTCCCCTGCAAACGTGGCAAATGGCAAGATTCAGGGCCTACACAAACAGCGGTTCTGACTTCACTAACCTTAAGCCTTTTGAATTTCAGTGTAGGAGGGATCTGTCCCCAGCTCCTGCACTCCTTAGAAGCACTGCACACAGAGAGCTATTTTTATGCCATCCTCCCTAGGCAGGGGGATCACCAGAAACAAAGCACACGAGGCTCTCACCTTGTATCACCTCCTTGGCCTGCCTGACTGTCTGAAGTTGGATTTCAAGCTGACTCCTGGCGATCTCCAGCTGAGATAAGCGCTGCTGAGCCTCAAGCAGGCTGGATTCCAGGGTCTCCCTCCCGCACCTACAAGACGCCAATACGGAGAGAAAGGAGTTTCTTGCTCCTGACGCCCACAGGGAGCTAGCCCAGTAGGAACTGGTTCAAGATCCCTACCCCTCAGTACGGAAAATGGGTTGCGTGGAAACTGGGATACAGAAGGCATATTTCTGCCATTTAAAAGAGCAAGGCAGGCCCCTCCGAGGGAATGCCCAGGCTTTCCTTATGACCTAGCGTAACACAGAAAGCCCAGCCAAATTTGATCTCCACAGGCAAATCTTAAATTGCTATTGTCTGATCTATGACACACGGGTAGCTGCGCTCACCAAGTCTGTGGCAGCAAGCAAAAGCCCAGCCTCTGCTCACAGCCCTTTGCTCATCGTCACTTCCAGGTTGCTCTGCAGGGGCACAGAGTAAGAGGATCTCCCTGGCTGACTCGTGACTTTTTGATGCTGTTCGTAGTGCACGTACAGGGAGGTGATCTTCCAGACTCCCTATATTTCAAAGGGACTAAAGCAATACATCAGATCCTATAGTAAAATCTCATGCTTGTAAGCAGCATTTGTAAGAAATCTGAACTAGATTTTACCTGAACAAGGACTACCTGAAAGGAGAGACAGGTAGCCTTCAGTTTAAACTCTTGGAAGTTCACGAGAAAAACTGGCTACTTTTCTCTAAGCGTTGCTAACGAAGCAGGCAGTAGCCCAAACGACTTGCCGCTCTTTAAAATGGAAGTTGTAGTACTGCGGAGGCAAATTGTTACATCCACAGCCTTCAACCAACTGCTACGTATGACACACAGGATTCTGCAACCAGGAGCTGAAGTTGCCTCCCTGATCTAACACGGCGTCCGGTGTGCCAGGTTCCTACCATACACAGCACTGCCTCACTAGAACAGGCGTGCAACCAGGATAACATCCTTCAGGGTAAAGGGGCACCCGAGTGGTACAGCAATAAGACCCACAACAGTAGGATTTCACTGCTCTGATGGACGATGGAGGGTCTATCTTCAAGAAGGAGAACAAGCACATATTTCTGACTACGCCAATCTCTGGCAGTCCAGAGTAAATATGCTCCATTTTAAGGATAAATCAAAGTCAGTCTCTAAACCAGAACAGAGAAGATAAAGAGTCCAAAACTGTGACGACAACAACAGGCTCTTAAGAACAACATCTGGCAAGAATAGTTGCTGCAGCCCAATAATTGACAGAACATAATTCAGCTGGATCGAATAAGAGGAGCTGGAGCTCAGAAGCAGCAGCAGCTCTCAAGAAACAGACCGAGTCAAAATGGTGTTTATCAGCCTTGCTAACAACATACTCTGGAGTGGTAAGGCGTAAAAGTCAAGAAGCATGACAAACAACCTCTCATTTGTACAGCTCTGCAAGGTCAGGAGTCTTCTAAAAAAGACCTGAGAGGAGGACAAACCTCTCGATACGTTGGGCAGTTTGGGGTGGTTGGTTTTTTTTAAAAGCAGAACTTGTCACACGTGATCTTAGAAACCTGATCCAGCAGAAGGACAAAATCTCGTTCCTTCCCTGCATAAACTCCTCCACGATGTCTGTCTCAAAACAGCACGTGGTAAGGAGTACCGGACCCACACATCAATGATGGGCAACAATTCCCGCAGACTGGCGAGCATTCAAAAGAGGCTTCCCTGCTGCTGGTGTAACCAACTCTAGGTCCTGCACCACAGGTAACAAGAGTTAGACTAGAAAGAGTAGGCCCTCAAGATTTTCAGCACGAGCCTCTAGCTTCACCCTAAACGGCAGTGTCCTACTCGCCATGTCCGTACGTAATAGCCTTGAATTCTGAAGATCCCCTGTCAAACTACTGGATAAGGAAAGATCCAAGTTCAAACGTGCAGAACGAGAAACCAAAACCAGAAAGAAGCTTTGGGTTTCAGTAAACACCTGCATGGTTTAATTATTACTCAATGCAGAGCCAAGGTACCAGATACCGAGGAATTACACTGGCTTGCTTTGGACTTCACACAGGAACGTGCAAGGGGGCATAAACATGAGCCCCAGGCTCAGGAGAGCTTTGTTAGCTTTAGCTGTCAGAAAAATAACATTCAAACCATGCTGTACTGGTTTGGGTTTTTGGTTGGGTTTTTTTGCTCGAGATTCTTTCATTTTCTGTCCATGGAAGGTGAAAACAGCTCAAAAGCATACAGGATGCAATGAAGCCTCGCGTAATGATTATCACCTCTATAATTACAGGCATTAAATAATCTCCTGCCTAGGGTCTCCCCCCTGCCTTTACCTGGCCTCTGCCAGCTGCTCTGCAAGGCCTCGTCTGTCCCGCTCCGTGGCTGCCAGTCGCGCCTCTAGGGCAGCCTTCTCGTGCGCCAGCAATTCCTTCTCTTTGGATACGTTGGCCAGTGCCTGCCCTTGGCGAGAGGACTCCTGCCGCAACTGCTCCAGACCACTGCTAGCTGACTCTTGCTGGCGGTGAACCTGAAAGCGGGACAAAATACAGTTAGAGTCCTTTCTCTGGAGTTCTGTGCAGAGCCAGCCAGTGCCACTTCTGAATCAGCTAGAGGAGAAAGAGCTCCGGTACTCTGGCCTGAAAGTTTAAGAGCATCTGCTTCATACCGCCCTAACAGCCTGGGCTGCCAAAAGGCACTAGGGCTGTTAACCTGAAAGCCATGTGTAATAAGGCCCTACTGGGTTGCCTGGGACCAGGCGGCCCCTTCAGGACAAACGTACACACCCCAGACTACATCTTTTCACGCAAAAATACCACATCTTCCACAACTGCCACCTTGCAAACTAAAGTTCTATCAGAATCTATTCCAGTGCTGGAAATTTCCAGGAACCGTTGAGCAAGAGCAACTTTGCTCGCCGAACAAAGTGGAAATACACATGGTTTCTCCTTCTAGAAGAAGAAAAACCAACATCAAAGCGTCACCTTGTCGCAAAACACCACCACACACCTACTTCAGTGTGTACAGCAGTTGGATGCAACGAGGTGATCCTTGGCAGGGAAACAGCCCTCGTGGTGAGCAGTGTCATTCAGTGATTTACGGAAGTCCGGCTGGTGTGGCCAAAGAGACGGTAGACTCTACTTGGACAGTAGTTCATGTCAACAATACTGTTTACTTGTCTTACACAAACAAGTTGTCCAATAGACCTTGCTGGCATTCAAGCCTGAAGACTAACTGTCGTTTTTTGGCTTTCTTCTGCAGTGATGCCAATACACCTCTGACGGGTGTTTGCCAAACAGACCACGTACTCCAAAACTAAGACTGTCTAACAGAGAACAGACCATCAGAAACAAACAATTCTCCTCTCAAAGTTACCCCCAAGACCTAAGATTGTACATTATGAAACCGACACTGAAAGGATGGCAAACTCCCTAGTCTCCTCCAGCGATACAATTCTCCCAAGCTCTTTTTCCACTCTACCAAAACCAGTTAGTCCAGAGTAAACAGTCTTCTGTGATCACCTCTTTCTCAGCTTCTCCCTCAAAGCCTAAAGAGGATCTAGCAATTCAAAGCGGCACGTATGTCCTAAAATACAGTTTCAACAATTTCAGGATGTCATTCCCGTTGTTAGCAGTACAGGACAGCAGACGCTGACTTGCCCCTTTGTCCCGCCCTCCAGGACCCAACAAGCGGAGCTTGGAAAGTTGCAGACCTCACAACAAAAAGCGTAAATAGAAACATGCAGCCCCGGGGGTTTTTGGCCTCAGAAAATGGGTGAAGAGCTACCCTGTTTGCTTCTTTCGACGCATGTGAGAGTAGCAGCCTCACGCAGATTCGTGGGCAAGGCAAATCACCTCTCTGCAGCTTATCAAAAGCCAAAAAAGAGGCCAACACAGCCAGGTGGATTAAAGGAATCTCTAGAAGCAGAGAATTGCACAACAGCTCTGCAAGCCACCAACACATTTCCAGAAGGAAGTAAACAAGGCCATCAGACCCCCAGCGCTACCAAGTGTCTCCTTGACAAAAAACACTGCAGAATCCAACAGATACAGCTTCACTGAGCCAAGCAGCCAAAAGCCCACCCAGAAAGCACCAGGTTTTTGGTCTCACCTCATTGAGTTTCTCTTGGGTTTCTGCCTTCTCCTCTGCCAGCATCCTCAGCTCTGCCTGCAGCCCCTCCTGTTGCTCCTCTGCTTTCTTCAGCAGCTGCTCCAGGTGGGCTTTCTCTGCGCTCAGCGCCTCATTTGCTCTTTCACACAAGTTCAGCTTCTCCTGGTCAGAGATCTTTGCTCTCTCCATCTCGTCCACTTTGCCTGACAGAACGTCATGCTCTTGCTCCAGCTACAATCACAGAAGCACAGAGGAAATAAAATAACAGTAAGGTTTACTCTGTAGGAGCTTCGGCTTGGACAGGGAAAAGAGCTACGTTTCCACATTCAGACAGTCATACTGTCCGAAGGCAAGAAGGCTGGGAAGCAGCAGCAGCAGCTGGAGACAAACACCTGGCAAGATCTTTGACAACTCTGCTCACCTGCAACACGAGTTTGTTCAGCTGCACTTTATCCAATGCAAGAGCTTCATTGATACTGCTCATGTTCGCTGCTGCAACCTGTAGATCGGCTATTTCAGCAGTCAGCTTATTCTGAGCCCCTGTCAACTCTGCTACTGACTGCTCTGCCTGCAGAGACAAAAGAACAACATGACAACAAAGACAGGAAAATCCCTGACCTCAAGCAGCAACTCCAGGTCCCCTGTTGTGTCTCTGACACGCTCCCAGTTCCGCGTTCCCAACAAGCACGTGGGCACTAACTACACCGGAGGGCCTCTGTGGTCCGATCACCATTTTCCAAGAAGGACAACAACATTGTCCCTGGCTTCTACTGCCAGAAACACCATCTGTGGTGGTCTTGCTATCACAACTGCCTCTCCCACAAGTGCTGCCTCGGAATAAGGTGACCATACCTTTTCCAGTGCCACGGTAAGCTCGTGTTTCTCTTGCTTCAGCAGATCCCTCTGAAGGTGCGATTCCTCCAGCATCTCTCTTGCGACTACCAACTCGCTCTGTAATAATGAGTGTTCTCCTTCAAGTGCAGCTAAGTCCTTCAGTCTATGAGAAGGGGAAAGACAAACAAGTTTTTAACGCAAACTCATAATCACAGGATGATTCAGGTTCGTATGTGTGATGTTGCAAAATGGCACTCCTTGCCCCAAAGGCCTTCTGCACTCAGTCTAGCGTGGAAACGGCAGTACGGAGGGGCTACGTTGCATATGATGGTCCTGTGCAAATTCCTCCCAACTCCTTTAGCACAGCCCTGGGTAGCAAAAGGGCTGTGCAAGAGACACAGCTCTCTTTACGCTCGTCTCCATTTCTCACCAAGAATCAGTTAACAGCAAAAACATTGTAATATGCCATCTCTTTTCCAGTCCTGCCTTCCTCACAAGAGCTTCTGTCTGTCAGACAGTTTTTTCTATCCGTTCTGTTGAAGGCAATAGTTTGACTAGGGACAGGAACAAGGCTGTGCAGAATGGGTGCGTTTTAAACGTGAACACAGCCCATCCTATGAATCCAACAAGCACCCACAGAAGATAACGCTGCTAACAGCAAAGTTGAAAACACACTCACCTGTCCTGAAGCTCCTTCTTCTCCGGGTCCCCTTCGACTTGTAAGCGCATCACTTCCCAAGTCTTCTGGCTTATTTCCTCTCCCGCTTGCTGCTGTGCCTGATCCTCGAGGACAGGTCTACCCGGCGTAACGGGTGCCCAGGGCCGTACGCCACAGTTTAGGCGGGAGCAGTTTACAAGTATAGATCCAGAAAGCCTCATTTGCTCTGCCTTCAGCTCTGACAAATCTCTGAAGAAGAATCAAGAAAGAGGTAATGTTCACGCCACCATCTTTATCAGCTGGCTCGCTTCCGAAGCACGGCATTGCGCAACAGCAAAAGCCGGCAGGAAAGACGACATCTTCGCTGGGGACAAATCGTTCACCTGACACTTTGGGATCAGGACACATCTTGATCCTTGGGCAATGGGTCTATTTGATGGTTGAGGAACGCATCTATTTTCTCCCCAGAGAGAAGAGGAAATGTACGGAACAGCCAGAAGGCTTCGAGAATTAACTAGCGGGTCAGGCATACTCTACGCATTAAGGAAAGCTTATCACCAAAGGTGGTAAACGGCTGACGGTAACCCAGAGTTTGAAATTGCATGCTGACACCAGAAGAATTTACTCTTAGGCTACGCTATTTGTCTCTGCACAGAAGGCACCTGTGAGAAAGGAACCTCAGAGGGCCCAAGAACAAGAAAACAATCGTAAAAGGGAGGGATCAAACTAAGCAAAATCAATTGGAGAAATGTAATAGCAGGGTAGAGAAGCTATTCTTTCTCTCAACAGTGTTGGTACAGGAATAAGCGGATGCAAACTGACCAGGATAAACGTAGGCTGGAAATGAGAAGGAAAAAATAACTACATACATATTCATGAATGATCTTTCCATCGGGAGCAGTGGGAAAGGAAAGACAGTGAGATTTAAGGCAAATTTTAACCGCTCTGTAACAGGGGGCCGCTCCACATGCTGCATGCATAGCTTTGGTGAGTCTCTCCCAACTCGCCCACATATGCCTGTGTCTGTGTTAATATGCCCAAACATCACCATAGCCAAGTTCACCTGTTCAGGGCCTCTGCATTGCTTATAGCCTGAGCCCCTCAGCTTTATCTGAAAACCAGCATCAAACAAAATGATTCGGAGTATAGCCTAAGGCATGCTTAATGCCATCGCTTCAGACTACCAAAGGAGAAATTGTATCTTTAGCCGCAGCTAGCGTAACATCAAGGCTCAAAAAGCAGCTGTGAAGGGAAGCTATGTTTTTTCTGCAACGAGATCTAGCCTTCACTTCTACTCACCGGTCAGTGGCAGTCTTCATTTCCAGGAAATGACAGCGGAAGGTGACCACCTGACGCCACAGGCTGAGTAGACGGCTGCGTTCACCCCTTAGGTAGCTGTCATAAAGCTAAACAGGCAAAGGAAAAAAGAAATGCCAATTCAGCCTTCGCTGTCGCTGTACAAGCCTTTCAGAGAGGAGAGGGTACAACCGTCATCACCGAGTCTCCTTTAAGAACTATTCCAACGGGGGGGGGGGGGGGTGTGGGGGGGCGCGGAACAGACATCAAGGACTGAAGAGCCACCACAGAGGCATCCTCAGTAGACCTGCCACCTGACTGCAAAGAAGGGAACAGCCACACTTCCCCTGCAGGAGCGGGTATCAACACAGCAAACCGATCGCGATTCATCATCTCGCCTTGCAGAGGTGTCTAACAGGCTCGGTGGAGGAAGACAAAAACAAGCCCCTCCGAGACCAGTGTCAGATTTGCTTACAACAGCCTATTAGTAAGGGAGGCCTGTCTTGTTCTTCTGTTGGCTACCCTGAATCCGAAAACACACAGACCTCTCTTCGGTCTCCACTGCTGCAGACAGAGATTTAGGAACTATTAAAAAACAGACGAGCGTTCATGTGTCACTGCCCTCCAGTGACCAGCAAGAGCAAGCATTTGCCTTTGAGAACGACCAGTACGGTCACAGCACGCGGGCATCTTCCATCACCACAATTTGCTGACACTCCTCCATCTCACACCCCTGTCTTCTGCTCATAAACACCAATACATCCTCAACGGTGCCACGACTTTCACACGGCAAGTTCTCTAGGCCAGAAATAAAACCCATTCTCATTCCACCCCGGCATCGCGTCCGACGTTCCCGTCGCCCAGCCTTACCTCACGTTCACTGCGCCACTCGCTCTCCTTCACTTCCAGCTCCTCCCGGGCCCTCATCCAATCCACCGTCAGTCTTCCAACGTCTTCTTTAAGGGCTGAATTAACCGCATTCGCTTCATCGAGGTGTTCCTGCAGGAGAGTGTTCACTTCTGCCAGATTCTCACACCTTGGAAAGGGAGAAACAGCAACGAGGTCACTGAACGACTGCTATCCACAAGCAGCGTCTCCGTGATTTCCCAACTCCCTCAACACTGACTTTGTTGTCAAACTGAGAGGCCCTAAAAGTGCTTTCTAGGATTAACTAAGATCTCTCTGTGATGGCATGCTCATTTGCTTCTCCTTGCTTTAAGCCTTCTACTTCCACCTCCAATTTCGGTTTCCCCTTCTACTTTGACGATGCCCACAGTTCACGTCTTGCCTCCCCTTCGTGCTGTCTGATCACCGGATGCATCGCCTTTCTCTAGCACTCTCCTGACCCGCTCACCTACTGAACCACAGAATAATTTAGCCTGGAAACGGACCTTTGGAAGTCACCCGGAATAACCCCCCCGCTCAAAACAGAGCCATTCAGCACACAACACTATTACTGCACCACAGAAAACAAGACTGTGGACCTTTCTGCTTTCAAAGCAGCTTGCCCAACTGCTCCCCTTGGGGAGACCAGGGAGCACTGACAGGTTTTCCCTCACTTCCACGAGCATCCAGGATACCAGGTATGAGGGAACGCTTCTTCCTTGTACCTCTGCTGCTCCTCTTCCACCCGAAGCAGTGCTTTCTCCAGGCTCTGGTCTTCTGTGGCTTCCCACCTGCCTGGAAGGGGTCCCTTCAGAAGAAAGGAAAAGTTTAGTCAAATTCTCGCCTTCCCTTCACTGCTGTTAGCATCCACCGCTTTCCGCTCCATTCGCTTGGGTAGCTCAGGAGCTTGTGGCTTCTTCCAGGCGTAACAGTGTCGTGACTATGGAGAGCAAGGGAGGGGAAGGGTGGTGCTCAATGCGAGCAGCTCTCCTCAGTCCCGCACTGTGGCACTCTCGCAGCTAGGTCTCCTTAGCTCACAACCGTGAGTGCTCTCTTCGACTTGAAGCCTGGGAACGCTCTCCTACTCTCCCACCCTTTGTTCTTCCTAGGTTTGCTTTAGCCGTGAAGCAGAAAGAAAAGCCCATAGCCGTATGCTGAACGCCAGCATTCTTGCCTTCCAAAATGCCACGTTTCAACCCGCTCTTTTTCAGAGACGGCCATAGAACCTAACAGGCAGTGTAGCCCTCTCCTGAGCCCTAGGACAAAATGTTACGCCAGCAATAAAGCACTCTTTCTCAAAACTAAACCCCCCCTCCACAGGGTTTCCTGCACCCGCATTTCTGGGACCACTGGCTCCTCCAAGAACGGCAACTGGACAAAACACTCGCAGGCAAGCTTACAGCGCTTCTTTAAACCCTCAGGCAGCAAAATCTTGCTTCCCTCTGCCCTCTGCCATTGCTTTGGGGAGCTTGCTTTGGCCCGCGTTAACAAACGCTACCTACACGGTCTTTACTTGGCAACCTGCACACTCACCCCTCCTGCTGCCAGCTGCTGCTCCAACTCTCGACACCGAGTCCGGTACTGCAGTACCTGGACGGAGACATAGAATGAAGATGAGCGAATGCAGCTTGTGACAGGCTCGGCTCCTCCTGCATTAGCTTTTCTCCAAGTCTTTACAGCCCAAGCACAGTGCGTTTCACAGCGCTGCCGATGCCGCCCACAAGAAGTCGTTACCATACAGGGAAGCTTCACTTTATCTCCTGAGACGGGGCTTCTTTTCCACGTACTGCTACCTGCTCACCCTAAGAGCTGCCTGCCTCGGCCCGGGGCCGCCCCAAACCACCCCCGCCGGCTCGGCTCCTGCCTCTGGGACAGCCCCCTGCTAACGTGGCCCAACAAAGGCGCCTGCGAGCCGGGGGGCTGCTTTATTTCAGGACGGACAAGCCCTCACGAGAGGCTCGGCAGGGTGACAGCGGCAGGGCCAGGCGCCCAGCGGGACGGGCCGGGCCGGGCCGGGCGGAGGAGGGCGGCTCCCGGGGCCTCCCCCGAGCTGCGGGCTCGGCGCCGTCCCGCCCGCGGCAGCGCCGGGGAACGCCCCGGGGAGGGCCCCGCTGGGGCCGCGCCTTCGCCCCCCGACATCGCCGAGGCCCCTCTCAGCGCTGCGCGGGCGGCCCGGGCACCCCGGCCCCGCCACCGCGGCCCGGCCCCGGGCAGCTCCCCGCCGGGCCGGCGCCCCCGCTCCTCACCTTCGCCTGCAGCTTCCGCACCAGCACCGCTTGCCGGTGCTGCGCCTCCTCCGAGCTCTGCAGCCGGCGCCGCAGGGAGGCCTGGCTCCGCGCCGCCATGCCCCCGCTCTCCAGCCGGGCTCCGCCGCCTGACGGGCCCCGCGGCGGGGGCTGCTCCGCGGCCTGCCCCGGCGGACCGCGCTCAGGCGCCTGCCGCGGCGGGCGCAGCGGCTCACCCTGCCGGCCGGGCGCGACCGGGAGAGCCGGGCTCGCTCTGTGGCGGCGCTTCGCTTCTCGCTTCTCGCTCTTCGCTCCTCGCTTCTCGCTCCTCGCTGAGGGTGCGGCGGCGGGCTGCGGTGCTGCCGCGGGGGAGAGGCCGCCCCGGCAGCCGCTCGCTCCAGCGCGTTCCGCTCAGAGACCGTTAAGGGCCCCGCAGAACGCTGGGGGCAAAAAGCGCCCCCGGTGCAGTCTGGGAGAGAAGGAGCGCGAGGAAAGCCCAGAGGGTCGGATGGCGGGGTCTGGGGCCACTGGGGCAAGAAGGGCGGGACCGCAGGGACCCTGGAAAAGGTCCATCGCCCAGGGAAGCCAGCTGAAGAGCTGGCACTTGCTACGAAAAGCTCCAACTTCAGCCCCTGGAGCCGGAGTTCCCATCTAGTACGAAAGCCAAGCACACATAGGTGCAATGACTGACGCTTTCGCTCCCTGTTGTGCAGCAGGAACGGGACGGACTGCAAGCAGGGGGAGAAAAACCGGCACGGCAGAGAAAAGTTCAAAGTTACAGGACAACGAACGCTGTGAATTAAGCTTTATTTCGTGAGCACGTGAAGAAATGCAACAAACACACACGACAAACAGGGCTCGGTCCCCTTTGCCCGGGCTACTCTCTGACGTGAATTCACTCAAGCCGTCATGTTTCCTAACTTACAACCCGTAACACTAAAAGTCCTGGGCTTATGGCGGGGGGGCAGGGGGAAAAAGAAAAAAAACCCAAAAGCAAAACCAAAAAAAAGACGTTGTTTCTCCCTAGTGAGAGTGCTCATCCTTCCTCCTCCGTCACCGCGCGGGCGTCCCCTGTATCACACTGTGAAGCACAAAAGCCCCAGCAGTCCAGCTGCTGTTGAATCTCCTTCAAAGGCTTTTTGGCTCAGCTGCTGTTTTATACCTTCCAGCTTGGAAGTCTGGTCTATACCATTTCCAAAAGTCAGCAGATTCTGACAATACTGCCAGGCAAAGATGGGGGCTGCAGGAGACAGCCAGCTGCAGGTGCTAATGGCTGCATCATGGCCCTTTAGCTCTTCCTGGCCACCTGTGCTGCCTACCTGGTGCTCCCCCTTCAACCCAAAGGCGCTGCTCCCAGCATACATCGGGCCTTAGCGTGAGCTGGGCTAGCCCAAATCTGAGCAGGAGCTGAGCGAACAGTCACACTCCACCCCTTGGTGCAGTCAAACATCTAGCGAACCCGCTGCTTCGGCGAGTGGAGGTACCGTTACTCCTCTTGCCTCGCCTCCAGGGATCTGAGGCAGCGCCAGAGATTACAGCCTTCGGGCAACCGTTAGTCTCCTATTGCTATGCTGTGCTGATCACGATCCCAGTATCGGGCCGAGTCCGAGACCTAAAACAAGCGTCCACGCTGTGCTTATCAGTGCAAGAGTGTACAACCCAGCTCCTGAACCCTAGCGCATCCCTTGACAGCGGTACTGGCAGTAGCAGCAGTCGCCAGGCTCCTCTTCCACGTGCCTTTAAGGGTCTGGTACGCCCTGGTCTCCCGGAGGAGGTGAATCTTCGCAGGCGTTCAGGGCAAAATGCCTGTAAGATTTATGCGAGTAAAGTACACGGTGCTCAGCTCTGGCAAGTGAGCCGAGCATACCGCTGAAGCCATCAAGTTATACCTTAAGGGTGTTTTCACCGGGAAGCCTCAGCGCCTGCAGTTCCATTGCTACAGATAACGGATAGAACCCCCTTCCCCCTGTGACGGTTGTGTCTGCCCGCACTGTGGACCTACTCCAGCAGTTCAGCAGGAAAATGAAGGTGCTCTGCTCAAAGCATCGTCCTCAGCTGGCTAGTTGGGGCACCCCTCTGGGTCTGGGAAACAGCGGAACTGGAACTTGATCTCCCCCTTCCTGGGAGATGCTCTTAGCAGCAGACGGCCGCTTCTCCCACGCGTACCTCTGGGTTACCTACCAAAGCGTGGGAGGCTTCCAAGCCCAGCTGCACAAAGGTGCCCTTATTATTTCAGAGAGAAGGTCAGAGCTGTCCCTCTCTTCAGGGGTGGTGTTCCCTAGCCTACGCGTATCGTTTGCTGTGAAGTCCCTCTGACGTCTTGCTTTCCGTGCGCGCTACCGGCTTCTAATTCAGCACCTCGCGTTCCCCTTCCGGAGCTGGCTGCCCGAGTTTCCCACCTAGTCTGCTCTAGATGCTTAGCAGATTAGGGACCCTCTTTTTACCTGGTTTGGCTTTCCGTTGGCAGACCTTGGTATTGTAATTCAAACGGAGCAGGTTCCATAAGCCATAAAACTCCTTTAGGAATTGCTTCTGTTATTTGACTTCATTTGCCAAGAAAGAATATTTTCATACTCCTAGCTGGAGGTTGGGGAAAACTGCTCTCTGCCAGCAGCTCCGCCTCGGTCTCAAGCCCTTCCCAGCTAACCGGGTGATCTCGAGAGCCCCCCCTCGGGGGCCGCTGGCAGGGAGGGTCAGAAGAGGGCGAGGCGGCAGCGAGGACCTTCCCGCCCCCTCGGAGCCCGGGAGCCCGAGCCCCAGCCCCTCCCCGCCCGCCCCCTCGGCCGGCTTCGGGCCGCGCTGCCCGGCGGGGCGGTGGCGGGGCGGTGCCGGCCCGGCGCCGGAAGGCGGGTTTCGTTCCGGGCCGCGCGGCGCCATGGACTCGCTGTGGCGGCTGAAGCGGTTCGATGCCTTCCCCAAGACCCTGGAGGACTTTCGGGTCAAGACGTGCGGGGGCGCGCTGGGTGAGCGGGCGGGGTGAGGGCGGCCGGGGGCCGGCGGCGGGGGGGCCTTGCGGGCCGGCGCTCGGCAGCGGCTCGGGGCGGCGGCGGCGGCGGGCGGGCTGAGGCGGGACTGAGGCGAGGCGAGGCGGGCGCGACCGGCGGGGCTGACGGCGGTTCTCGTCTCCCCGACAGTGACGGTTGTCAGCGGGCTCATCATGGTGCTGCTTTTCTTCTCGGAGCTGCAGTACTACCTCACCAAGGAGGTGAGTAGCGGCGGCGGCGGCGGGGGCCCGGCCCCGCGATGCTGCTTCTGGCCGGGGCGGCCCTGCGGCCCGGGGCGGCCTGCCGTGCCTCCGCACCCCCGCCGAGCCGCCGCCTCCTCCTCCGCCGCCTCCTGCGGGCTGCCCACGCGGCAGCTTCACCCGCCGCAGATGTGCGTGGGGTTTTTTTCTTTCTTTCTTTCTCCGAGCTGGCGGCCTTGAGGCCGGGAGCGGGCTGCCCTTCCCCGAAAGCCGCTTGGCGCCAAGGGTGGCTCGGGGCTTCCTGTAACGCGGCCGCAGGAGAGCGTCTCAAAGTCTCTTCTCGCTGCCTCTGCCGCCTACAAGCAGGCAATGCAAAGGAAAGCGAGGAGGCTCCTTGCGGGAGCCCCCGTCCCCACCCCAGGTTCTAAGGTTCCCGAGTTAGTAGCTTTCTTAAAACAAAGCGTTAGAAATGGCAAGCGCTTGGCTGCGGTGGGAGGCAGCAGCTCAGGTGTCTCTTGAATCCCAAGTCTTAAAAATCAGCCGAGGGAAAGCGGCCTTTTGATTGGCTTCCAAGTGAAACAGGACTCTGTTTTTCCTTTGTTCCTAGGTTCATCCGGAATTGTACGTTGACAAATCAAGGGGAGATAAACTGAAGATCAATCTCGATGTTATTTTTCCACATATGCCTTGTGCTTGTGAGTCAGCCTTCTGAATGTTGGGAACAATTTTCATACTTGCCGAGGGCCCGACAGGCTCGGTGTGCCCGCTGCTTCCAAGTGCTGCGCTGCTGCTTGGGCCACAGACAGGGAGGAACTGGTGACCCCTGGTGATTCCGCGGTGATTCCAGCCAGGCCCGCTGGGCACTCAAACCAGCACTTCCAGGCAGGCTGTATTATTTTTCGAGGTGATACGTGAGGCTAAGATACAAACCCCCTTACGTTTCTGTACGGTGTGGTGCTTTGTCAGAGAGCTGGGTCACACTGAAAAAGCTGGCACAGCGTTCGGTGTTCGGTGCTCGGGACTCGAGATTTGACTGTACTGTTGTTGAAACACTTTAGAGTGTTTCTCCTTGGGAAGTTACTTGGCGAGGCGCAACTTTTCTGTGGTTTTTGTACTTCAGTTCTGACCGTAACGCCAATGCCATGTGATAACCTTTCCCCCAAATTTTTAAAACCGGAGTGAGCGTTAATAGTCGGATTACCTTTTAACTAAATTCAAAACAAAGCTGCAGGGTGAAGTGATGGAAAATCTTGCAAGTCTTACTGCTTACCACTACTGTGCACGTTATCCGACCGTGCGCTAATCTTCCCTGGCTCTTGTTCTGTTGCGGTGATTCCTTTGGGTAATGCATTGGGCTTTAAACACAGTGAGTCTGACTTCCCTGTGACCACCTGAGATATTGTTGCTCTTTGCCGCCTTCACGTTTAAAAGGGCACAGGAAGGCCAGAGAGTTTGGAAGCCCCTGGTGTTTTGTGCAGAGAAGCTGTCAGTCTTGTACGAGCATGTAGCCAGCAAGTGCATCACGGTGCTTTGATACCAGGCCAAGACCACAGACCCTCTCAATCTTCTTTGTGAAAAGGGGTCACGAGGAAATGTGCTGATGGTGAAGGGGGAAGGGTGAGGAGGTAGAGGGAGGGAGGAGGCAGCTTTCAACCAATTTGAAGCTTAACTCCTGTACTCCTGGAAATGGTTATGGGCTTTGAGGGGTTTGGTTTTGGTTTCTTTTGCCTTAAGTGTATTACCTTTCAGGGTAACGCTTTCTGGGCAGCTGGAAGCCGTCCTTCTGGTACATCAAACCCAACCCCGTGTTTGGAAGGGTCGTTCAGGGTGCTGCAACACGCGTTTTATTCCCTGTACGTCACTTGGCCCCAGCCATACACACTCTTCCACTTTGGCACGCTCTTATCGCCCTCGCTGAAAGAGTCTGTATTTTCACTGGCTGAATGCTTCCTCAGCCTGCCACAGGCCGTAACAAATGTGTGTTTATAGACTACTTTCCTTGCTCACTGATTTCAGATTTGAGCATCGATGCCATGGACGTAGCAGGAGAGCAGCAGCTGGATGTAGAGCACAATCTGTTTAAACAACGTTTGGATAAAGCTGGCAACCGTGTGACTCCGGAAGCCGAGAGACACGGTAAGGTGCTATTCTGCCTTTCTTGGATGGATGCTCTTGTAGTCTTTCCATCACTGTATGCCTGGTTTTGAGGGAACAAGTGACAGCTGAAGAGCTTTTAGAGACCACAAACTTTTGAAGAGTTTATAGCACGCAGATCTATTGAAGTGACAGATTCAGGTGAACTGCTGTTATACTTGCTACTTTTGCGAGGCAAATCTTTGCCTAGTCCCTCTGAAATTCGGACAAGGACTCACGGATGCATTTCAGGAATAAAGCTGCTGCGTGAATGCTCTTTTACAACTAGGAATCGAGCAGCTGTTCTGGCAAAACTGGGCTTTGGTTGTATCTTTAAATCACAGTGGGCTGGCAAATGGGACAACCTGGTTAGAGGAAAGAGCCTCTCTCCAGGGAAGGCTCCAGTGACTCGACCCTTAGGCCCAAGCTTGCACCTTACTACATTTACTTTGCGTGTGTTAATGCCTGCCTAGATAAATATATTTTAGTTGGTTTATCGGTTACAGGTTGTAGTAAGTGGTCCTTGGCTACCTAAACCTCGCCTTTACGTTCGTTTCGTGTTATGACTCATCGTTGCGCTTCGAGGCAAACCAGAAGCGATTCTGGCAAAGTGTTGCAATCTAACAGTAATACTGTCCTGACTTTTCCTTTCCAAAAGACGAGCTCCTTATTACTTTTTCTGGGAGATGGTGTAGTTCTACGTGTTGGCACGAGCTGAATTTGTTGATTTGTATCACTCAGGTTGAACTTTTCTGTTCTTGAAGTTGCAAGGCTAAACTAAGCCAAGAGCTGAACGATTGGTGGGTACGGGAGTTTCTCCTGCTGTCACGGGAATGTGGTGGTAGTGCTTTTACTGCTGTTTTGCTCAGCAGCCTCTCTGTGTTCAGAGGTTGTGGTGTTACAGACGTAATGCCTGGGGACAAAACCAGCTGTTCTGTATCTAATTCTCTGTTAAGGCATGTAGGCCTCCTGCCTTACTTGTACTGCCAGTCTCTGTTGGCATTACTCCGTCGTTGCTCTGGCTCCTTGTATAATCAAGGAAGAGGGCGAGAAACTCGTAAGAAGCGAATGGTCTCACCTAGAAAAGGCATTTCCAAAGAGATCAGATGCATCGCAGGCAACAAGCAATTTCTTCTGCTGTCTGGAAGAAGCAGGCGGCTAGTTTGGTTTCCATCAGCCATGTTGCAGGTTAGATCAGAAGCATCCGGCCATCTTCATTAAACTCTATGATTATCAGTTTCTATTAGTCATACTGACTTCAGTCAGTTACTTAAATGGCAGCTGTAGCAGTATGGACCTTAAATTTAGTAAAGCATACCCAAATTTCATGGAGTAGTATCTGGAGGCTTTTCCTAATCATAGTTAGATTAAACTAGTTAATAGCTGAATGATTTCTGTGGTAGGTTGCATTCTGTGCTTGGATGTTGTCTTATTCCTTTCCATTGAATGACGAGGAATGATTGAATTCTTTATTGGTGGTTCTTATCATTTCCTTCCTTTTAATGTGGACAGAGTTATCCAATTTCATGTATCATATCTGCATGCAAGTTGAGGACTGTGTTAATTGCAAGAAACCCTGCATGTAGAGTTCTATGTACTGCAGTTTCTTTGTAGTATCCAGACTATGTGCATCACCTCTGGGTTTATCTCTCTGAGACAACTCAACAGGCAGCTGCTGATTCCATTTAAAAAGCTGTTACTGGTTGCTGTGTCTTGAAAGACTCCATGCGTCGTGCAGGTGTTCTTGTTGAAGGGGTGGGAATCATGGCTTTGACGAAGTGTAGCGATTGTTTAGCTCTATGCTTCCTGGTGCTGTCTTTGAGTGTAATTATGAGATTAAAAGCCATACCACGTTTTGAACAATGAATTCTTAAGTGTGCTTTCAGCTGCTTTGAATGTTGCAAGCTTTAGAAAGTAAGTCTCACACAGTTGTTTACTAATGGGGATATTTTCCTAAAAGTTCTTATTTTCTTGAGGGTAGTTGCCATAAAGTATGTGATTAAAGAAGTAAGGCTAATGACTGATTTTCATGCATATTTCATACTTTTCCATTAAAATCTCTTTTTTCTGTGGCTAGTACAAAATACAGACATGTTTAATACTCGCTTCCATCTGTCTGTTATACCTCCCAGTCTCAACAAACAGGGCCCTGGTAATGTTTTATCCCCTCTGCAGTGCCTGTCTATGTACCTTATCCCCTTCCCCAGCATTAGTGATGCAAGGAGCCACCTTTTCAAGGCTTATAGAGGGTAGTGCAGCAGCGCCTGGATAGTGAGCCTTAGAGGGCTTTTGTAACGCAAGAGACCTGGTCCTGTCCTTCAGGGTTTGTGTGTTGAAACAGACTGGATTTAAGGGGGCCTCTTATTGTAAGAGCCAGTGGTTTTGTCCCTGTTCAGCCTTCTGCATGTAAGACCATGAAATTCCATGAGTTTGTGCCCCAGCCATACTGTGGCTGCACATGCAACACACAACGTGGCACAGACATTGTCAGAATTGTTAAGTCACGAAGAAGGTAGAAATTCCTTGGAGACTTCTAGGGAGCAGAGGTTAACGCGTGTGCCTTGTCAGCATTGTCATCTTGGAGGACTGGGTGCTGATTTTCCACTTGGGAGACTCTTCCTCTGATCTTGTTTCACAGCAATGTAGAACCATGTTCCCTACATGTCTTGGGACAGGATTCTGCATTGACTACCATTGACTGCTATTTAAAATGTTGTTTGTGTAACAGGTCCTGTTACAATTGTCGCCATTTACTGTGTGACATTGTCTGAAGTAGACAATGTTTTAACAAAGCCTTTAGGCAAGTAACGTCTGCTCAGCGCTCCAGCGAGGCTTACAGATAGCCAGTTCTTGCTCTGGAGGGTGCGTTTGAGATGACAGATGCCACTCTGCTTCTTAGTCTTACTTCACACCTCAACAGGCTCTGCGCATACCGTTTCAGGTGGGCTTTGGGTACAGGACACACAGCTTCCGAGTGTGTAGAACAGTTGTTGCGCACAGAACGGAACAAGAGTACAAGATAGTGTTTCTAGTCACGCCTCATCGCTTTGCATCCTCTTTTGTCTTAGAGCTGGGGAAAGAAGAAGAAAAAGTGTTTGATCCAAGTTCTTTGGATGCGGATCGCTGCGAGAGCTGTTACGGGGCAGAGTCGGAGGATATTCGGTAACCTTTACACCTTTTTGTATCTTCTTAGTGCTTGAAGTAATACAGTTATGTTGCATGTGTGGTTGTCTTAAAAATGTCTGTGAAGGTCTGTGCAATGAAATCCTCCTGGGCCCGCGTTCAGAGAATGATGAGAACCGTTGTGGTTTTGGTCTGCCTTTGGAAGCTGTGCTCATGATTGTTAAGACCGTGTAGAGTTAGGTTCTCTGGTTTGTCCACATGCCTGTTTAAGGGCAGCGCAAATTGCGCTACCTTTGCAGCAGCACAAAGGCTGTATCTCATCAAACAGAATCTTTTCTGGGGTTATTTGTTGTCCAGAGGGGAGCTGTGTAAATTATTTCACCGTTACGTGAGCTGTCTTGGAATGAAACCTGCTTATGGCTTTGCCTTCTCACTTCTGCTGCAGGCTTTGCATCCTTACGGGAGCAAAGACCAGGCATTTATCACTCTCACAACCAACAGGTGTCACTTGGTGTTTCTCATTCCTCCTACCTGCAAATTCCTGTAAGAATAGATCCGTGGTAGCCCATAGGTTCTGGACTATCCCTCGCTATTATTGTCTCTGTAGTAACTTGGTTTGTCCATCTGTCAAGTTGCATCCTTCCCCAGAGGTGTTTCCATCTTGAGGGAGTCATGATTCCAGGCTTCAGCTT
Organism: Astur gentilis; assembly: GCF_929443795.1. Lineage (NCBI taxonomy): Eukaryota > Metazoa > Chordata > Aves > Accipitriformes > Accipitridae > Astur > Astur gentilis. The sequence goes on along the minus strand of NC_064893.1, from coordinate 17,454,933 downwards.
TTTCTTTAGTCCAGCAAAACATGGAAGCAAGAAAGAAAACGGTTTCTTCCAGGGACCAAGATGTTATCCAGAGGTAGAAAAGTAATGAAGAAAGTTTGCCATTAACCCTCCCTCCACTGTTGATAGTCTTGCCCTAAAAAGAGAGGAAAGGAGGAATAGAAACAGGCAGGTGCTTTGTTCACATGGGGAAATTCCAAACTGCTCTGAGCTGTGGGACACTGATGTCATTTTTGCAGCAGATTTCTTTGCCCAGGAGTGACGTAGCTGTCTAAGTGGACAGGCAAAGCCCTCTTCAGACTCAAGCACTGCATTAAAAAAGCCTGCATCCTCATGCCAAAACCTCAAAAAGTATGTCAAGAAGCTCGAGCTCCTTCAGGAGCATGAGGCCACCTTTTAGGGTTCAGTCCCTGATGTTTGCTTTATTGCTTTGTTGAAGAAAAATCCACCAAGGATGCAAGTCCTGAGCTGGAGCATCTCTTTATAGTGAAAAAGATGGTAAGATGGTGCTTGTCTTTTTGCAGGTGTTGTAATACTTGTGACGATGTCAGAGAAGCATACAGGCGGCGAGGCTGGGCCTTCAAGAACCCGGACAGCATAGAGCAATGCAAGAGGGAAGGGTTTAGCCAGAAAATGCAAGAGCAGAAGAACGAGGGCTGCCAAGTGTATGGTTTCCTAGAGGTCAACAAGGTGAGAGATGGGGTTTGCTGTGAACCTGCTGCATGATGGTGATGACTGTGGAAAGGCAGAGTCAGGGCGTTCCTCTCCTTTTCCAGCTTTAGGTGTTTACAGGACTGCAATATAATAACTGGGCTCAGCCAGATGCTTGTGCCTGTAAAGGGGTTCAGTAGGAGAGTCAGGAAGAGTGGTGGGAAGGGGTTAATTCTCTGTTTTGTTGTGTGGGCTGGTAGGAAGCATGCTGGCTGGCGAAGCTTAGCTTTTCCTACCATCTAGCTAGTGAGTCTTTTTGTCGAGGTTACTGGAGGAGGAGAGGTAGCTTCATTGAGGTTAGAGTGTCCCACCTGCCTTTCTAATCTTAAAACAGATACCACCAGTGGATGCTGGAGATAACAGTAACCAACAGCTTGCCAGCAGAGGTGCTGGAGAGAGCGAAATGTTATCTTCCTTAGAAAAACAGTGGAAGCAAGGCTGTTGGAGTTGGTTGTCAAAGCTGTAAACACTCAGAGAGGTGTTTTTTGCAGCTGGTGTAGGAGAGTGTAGCATGAGATATACCATGTAACTATGTAACTACACTGTCATTTGGTGGGTTACCAAACCCAGAACACTTGGACATGCAGGGTATGTACCCAAGTACATTTTAGAAGTCAGGCCCAAGCTAATTTTTTCTTCTAATTCAAACTCTTCTGGGGTTTTTTTTGTTTGTTTTGGGGTTTTTTTTACATCTTTGTGTACTCTTCTTGGAGACCACATTCTTTATTTCTGGAAATTAAACCTTTTACTCACAAAGCCAGAGATTGTGATTTGAGCGTCATCATGGGTAAGGAATCATTATGGGACGCTCTATCACGAAGTGTGATGAGCAGGAAAGATTCAAAGGGAAATGCTGGAGGTAGCAAGGGTCCAAGGGTGGGTGTCACTGGGGAAATTTCTGGGAGCTGTTGTTATGCATGTGGAATTTTGCACATCTCCACTCTCATCAGGTCTGCAGGCACCCAAGGTGTAATGTAGCACGTGAGCTTGGCACATTCAGATCTTGGGGGGGGCGGCAGGTGTGGCGTGGCATGGCATGGCATGGAGTGTGTATGATTGCTAGTTAAGTGTCAGGGAAGATTGGCACCTAATATCCATATCCCTTTCAGATTCTAGGATGAAAGTTTAACAACTTTTGTCTTTTCTTTTTTGTGTTGTTTTTTTTTTTTACTGGGGAAGGGGGGTAGTGTGGTGTTTGTTTCTGTTTGTTTTTTTTGTTGTGGGTTTTTTTGGGTTGGTTTTGGGGTTGGTTTTTTTTTTTTAGGTTTAGTGCATTATTTTTATATGCAGCTTATTTTCATGGATGCATATGTAGGATCACTGTGGTTTGTTGTATTAAAGGTTTTCTTACCCTGCTTACTCTCCCTCTCAGTTACTTTCTCCACTCCTTTTTGTATGTTAGCTTTTTGTATTTCCTGCAGCAGCATTCAGTTCCCTCCCAGTAGACTTAATTCCTCCTTCTTCCCATTTTTATGTCCACTAAAGTAATGTGCATAGAACAGTTAGTATCAACATCAGTATGTAATTATGGCTTTCCACCTGACTGCCTGTGAGGAAGAGGGGAAATTCATACCTCTTAGGATAGTATCTGCTGATATTGTCACCTATGAAAATGAGTTACTTGCTATATATCTTGTACTGTTGTTTGGATTTTTAGATTTTTTTTTAAACCACTGCTTGATTTATATAGATTCAGACCTTTTAATGAAAGATTACTATCTCTTGCAGGTAGCTGGAAATTTCCACTTTGCACCAGGAAAAAGTTTCCAACAGTCTCATGTACATGGTAAAGTATTTTCTTTTTCCTGCTTATTGTTACCTTTTAGCTTCCAACTGTATCTTACAGTTTTCTTTGAATATCTTTGGATTGCTGTCCATAATAACAAGAGCACTGCTTCAGTGGGGAGGACATTGTTGAAGTTTTGTTACGGAGGTTTAGAACCATCATGAGCAAATAGAAGAGTGTTTTCTGGAGGTGCTGCCACATGGGTGTGGCAGAACTTGGAGGAGGATGTTTCTGGGCAATCTCAGTCTCACTTGTTCTACAAAACTTTGCTGCTCTGCTGTAAACCAACCTCAAGTAAAGTGTTAAGTCCAGGACTTGAATATCAGTATCTCTTGAAGGGATATTTTGCAGAATACCTCAGGTGAATTTTAAAGCAATTCAGAACTTTTAGAGTAAAATTTAAGTTGTAAAGGACTTCCTCAAGTGTATATATACAAGTACACAGTGGCCAGAATAATAGTGGCACTGTAGAGTATTGTAGAATGGTTTGGGTTGGAGGAGACCTTTAAAGGTCATCTTGTCCAAATTCCCTTGTGATGAGGAGGGGCATCTTCAACTAGATCAGGCTGCTCAGAGCCCCATCCAACCTAACCTTGAATGTGTCCAGGGATGGGGCTTCTACCACCTCTCTGGGCAACCTGTTCCAGGGTTTCACCACCATCATCGTAAAAAGCTTCTTCCTTGTATCTGGTCTGAATCTACCTTCTTTTAGTTTAAAACCATTACACAGTGTTCTGTTACAACAGGCCCTGCTAAAACGTTTGTCCCCATCTTTCTTATAAGTCCCCTTTAAGTACTGGAAGGCCATGATAAGGTCTCCCCAGAGCCTTCTCTTCTTGAGGCTGAACAACCCTAACTCTCTCAGCCTTTCCTCACAGCAGAGGTGTTCCATCCCTCTGACCGTTTTTGTGGCCCTCCTCTGGACCCACTCCCGCAGGTCCATGTCTGTCTTGTAGTGAGGACCCCAGAGCTGGACGCAGTGCTGCAGGTGGGGTCTCACCAGAGTGGAGTAGAGAGGCAGAATCACTTCCCTCGACCTGCTGGCCATGCTTCGTTTGATACAGCCTGGGCGTACGGTTGGCTTTCTGGGCTGCGAGTGCACATTGCTGGCTTTTTATCCACTAGTACGGCCAAGCCCTTCTCCGCAGGGCTGGTCTCAATCCCTTCGTCCTGCAGCCTGTATTGATAGCGGGGGTTGCCCCGCCCCAGGTGCAGGACCTGGCACTTGGCCTTGTTGAACCTCATGAGGTTCACATGGGCCCACTTCTTGAGTGTGTCCAGGTCCCTCTGGATGGCATCCCATCCCTCAGGCGTGTCAGCTGCACCGCTCAGCTTGGTGTCATCTGCAAACTTGCTGAGGATGCACTGGATCCCACTGTCGATGTCATTGGTGAAGACATTAAACAGTATTGGTCTCAGTACGGACCCCTGAGGGACACCGCTTGTCACCGATCTCCATCTGGACATTGAGCCATTGACCACTACCCTCTGGATGAGACCATCCAACCAATTCCTCGTCCATCCAACAGTTCACCCATCAAATCCATATCTCTCCCGATTTAGAGAGAAGGATGTTGTGGGGGATCATGTCAGAGGCCTTACAGAAGTCCAGACAGACAACATTTGTAGATCTTCCCTTGTCCACTGGTGTAATCATTCCATCACAGAAGGCCGCTAGGTTGGCCAGGCAGGACTTGCCCTTGGTGAAGCCGTGCTGGCTGCCTCGACTCACCTCCCCGTCCAACACGTGCCTTAGCATAGCTTCTAGGAGGATCTGTTCCATGCAGGCACAGAGGTGAGGCTGACTATGGTAGTTCCCAGGGTCCTCCTTTCTACCCTTTTTAAAAATGGGTATCGTGTTTCCATTTTTCCAGTCACCAGGGACTTTACCTGACTGCCATGACTTTCCAGATATGGAGAGTGGCATCTACATTGGCAACTACATCAGCCAATTCCCTTAGGACTCTGGGATGCATCCTCACAGGTCCCATGGACGTATGTATGTTTAGGTTCCTCAGGTGGTCACGAACATGATCTTTTCTTACAGTGGGAGGGCCTTTGCTCCCCTAGTCTTGTGGTCCACCCACTGGAGAGGTGTGGGAAGAGAGGTTGCTAGTGAAGACTGAGGCAAAAAATTTGAGTACCTCAGCCTTCTCCTTGTCCCTTGTTACCAGTTTGCCAGTCTTGCTCATCAGGGGGTACGCTTTCTTTAACCTTCCTTTTCAGACTGACATACCTGTAGAAGCCCTTCTTATTATTCTTTGCATCCCTTGCCAAGTTCAGTTCCAGCAACGCCTTGGCCTTCCTGGCCCCATCTATCCCTACACAACTAGGCAGCGTCCCTATACTTTCCCAGGATACCTGTCCCTGCTTCCACTGCTTGGTGCATTTCCTTCTTGCCCTTCAGTTTGACCAGCAGGTCTCGACCCATCCATGCCGGTCTCTTGCCTTCCTTTCCTGATTTCTTCCATGTGGGGATTGAGAGCTCTTGCGCTTTATGGAAAGCGTCCTTAAAGATCAGACAGCTCTGTTCTGCTCCCTTGATCCTGAGGGCAGTTTCCCAGGGGGTCCTATAGACTAACTGAAGAGCTGGAATTTTGCTTTCCTAAAATTCAGGGTCCTGACTTTACTCTTCACCTGACCCATATCCCTCAGGACTGCGAACTCCACCAGTGCATGACCATTGCAGCCCAGGCTGGCTCCAGTCTTGATGTCGCCAATTAGCTCACTTGTGTCGGTGACTGACAGGTCCAGTATCACATCTCCTCTGGTAGGGCTGTCTGTTACCTGTCTTAAGAAGTTACCCTCAGTGCACTCTGGGAGTCTCCTGGATTGCCTACGCTCGCTGTGCTACTTTTCCTGCAGATGTCGAGGTGGTTGAAGTCCCCCAGCAGGACGAGAGCCTGTGAGCATGACGCCTCCTGTAGCGGGAGTAAGAAGGCTTTGTCAGTAGGCTCCCCTTGATTGGGTGGCCTGTAGTAGACACCAACCACGAGGTTGCCTTTGTTGCCTCTGTCTCAAATTCTTATCCTAATCATGGTGATTACAGGTTGAGATGTGATGTTTTGACTCAGTAACATCTGGTAGAGGGCTTCAGGCTCTCGGCTTTGCTCACTCCCTCCCCTTGCTGCAACATTTTCTGTGTTGCTCCCTACCTCAATCACCTTTTCATGATGCATCCTTATGCCACTCATCAACTTCCTGCTGCTGTGCTTCTTCTGTAAGATATTTTCCTCCAGAAAATTAATACCCAGTTTGAGAATTGGTGTCCTAGCTCACCTTGGAGCAACGTGTTTGGGTAGCCATGTCTTGGGTTTCTTGCAGTCTTTGTGTGTTTATTGACAGAGTCCTGAGTGGCAGTAAGTGCTGTTTTACAGGTAAAGGACTGAATTTTGGAGTCCAGGGAGGCTTTGTGGTTGTTCAGGTCAGAAATGCAAGATGGGGCAAAGTCTTCAGATAGACAGCAGTTCTTAAAATGGTGTTACTAAAACAGTGAAGAAAACTAGGTTATATAAACCAGGCAGACTTCTTGACAAACTTAAGATGTTTTACAGGTCTCTTCATTTTACCTAGCTAGGCACTTAGCTGCAGTTACGGAAAGGAAGGAATGTGTTCATGTTTCTTCAGAAATAACAGTCTCTGGTCCTAGCTGACAGTCTCTTAAGATCTTCTGTTCCATTTCCTCATTGTTAAAGAATTTTCAACCATGGGTTTCTCTAGGTTTGCTTTATTCACAACTTGGAGTTGGGCCACCACTGCAGTGAATGGTGCACTTCCAAAAGTTTCCAAATCTTATATACCCTTTTGCCACCCATTGTCCAAAGTCTCTGTAATTTTCTAGCCGATTCTCTGTTCTCATATCTTTATCATTCATCATCTTATCTCATCCATTCTCCATTCTCATGTCTCGGTTCTTCCAAGATTGGTGGTCACAGGCAGAAAGTCTCAGGTCACCATCATCACTTATCTTCTTACACTTCAAAGGTACCTATGAAGTTCTAAATAAACTACTCAGGTTATTTTATTAATTTATCTTATTCTAAAGTTAATCACTTACTCCCATGTCTTAGGTCTAAGATGTATGATCCTTCCTCTGTTGATTCAGCTTGGCTGGATTCTAAGCCAGCCATGAAGAGGGAATCTCATAGAACAATTATGCAGCTCATAGATATTGTTTTATATGCACCTGCATTCTATTAATCATATCTAAACCAATATCCAATCATTAGTTACATGTCTAATATGAATAGTCTTAAAACAATAAGGCTTAAGGCCTAGTTCCTTTTACACTCAGTTTCTTCTCTAAGCAAGCTAAACAGCCTGTTGTTTTATGTTAAGCAAACTATGGTTAGCTACACATTTATCTGCAACCTAGAGTACATACATACATACATACTTAGCATAATCCTCAGTGATCAGAGATAAACCAACCTGTGGTCTGGTGGAACATTGTTTTAGAAATTGAACATATAAATAGTGTGTTTTCACAGAGTTGTAAATCATTTATTGGAGAGGAGTTTTATAAAAACTAATTAATTGGTGTTTTATCTGTGGAAGGCATGGCAGAGCACTGTGGGGAAATTTTGTTTTGGATAGCCATACCTGTTAAAATCGGTCAGGTGCAATGTAAACTTAGTATAACAGGTTAGGTAATGGCTGGTCTTTGTCAAGTGCTGCCCTTGAATTTCTCTGGTACTGCGCTATTACTGTAGGATTTGTCAGCCTTACTAGTACTCAGCTCCCACTTGAGAGGCTAACAAATGTGACTACCCAAGCGTTAAAGCTGACGTGATTAACCTTACTCTGGAGCAGCTCTGGCTGGAAGAACAGGCTCACGTAAAGCAATACTTACATTTTGGCCTGTTATGTTCTCTGACGTGGCTCATGACTGAAAGGGGGGTGGAACAGAAAGGAGCCATCAACAGAAAGATGGGGGAACAAAGACTGTTTTATTCCTTTGGCAGTAGGTCCAGTTTAAATGCAGATCCACCAGAGCTGGGATCTCTGTAGCACTTTGTTATTAACTGAAGGTTAGCTTGCTGGTGTCTGCACAAAAGGCAGTGGGACTTGACACTTCACTGGCAGCTAAGCCACTTAACTCTTGCTTTAAGTGCAAATGATACTGCAGCGTGAAACAGGGTGTTGCTGGTAACTGTTGAGAAAAATGGCATAGCATAATCCCAAGGCCACTTCTCCTTTCTTTCCTTTCCCTGCCCACCATTTCACATTCATTTCCAAATTTTTAGTGGGAGTTTCTTTTTTAAAGCCAAATAAGTTCTTTGATCCAGTTGCCAGCACAGGCACACAAACCACTGTGCTAGTGGCAGTGATAGGTCTGCATGCTTGTCAGAGACAGCCACAGGAATATCTGAAGCCGGTGCAGCTCTGAGCTCTTTGTAATGCAGAACCATTGCCTTAACTGCAGTGACTGCAGCCTTAGTTTCTGAGCATTGAACGTTTTAACTTTGAAATGCAAGGGCCTCTCCCTAGATCAGAGTGTTTGAAGGTGTATAGCTTAGGCTTAGCATTTCCTTTTCTAACTGTGCATTCTCTGTTTTGCATGTATATGTCTTTGGGTTTATAAGGGGTTTATAGGGATACAAGTAAAGCTTCTGGTGGTTTACTGAAAGATGTTAATGGGAAAAAAATGAGTTCACAGCACACTCATGTTAAATAAATGTTTTAGAGGGGAGGCTAGTTCCAATCAGTTTTTTAGGTTTGCAGCTTGTCTTGTGCTAGGCTGTATATCAGAAACCCTTCAAGGGAGCAGCATTCCTAATCTTGGTTAACAGCAGCCCTTGGTGATCTGAGTCCATCAGCTCCTCAAATAACAGCCCGTGATTTTTGAAGTGTGTTTTTCTTGGCTGAGGTGAAAGAAAGGTGAGGTCTGGCTCCCTGAGCATGTGAACTTACCTGTTAAAATGCGCCACAGCTTCTGTCTACTTTAAGATGACTGTGTCCCTTTGGATAAACCTGGTAGGAGCGATACTGAAATTGAGTTGCAAGTTGTATTTTCATCCTGCGACTGATGCTTCTGGCACTGCCTTAAGTCATTTAAATAGCCAACTGAAAGATATCCCGTTGCCCATATCTTTGCCAGATCCCTCCTGGGGGTGCATGGTGCTGCTGTTGTTGTCATATTGCTGCATGCAGGAAGAGCGGGGCGGGGGGGGCAGGCCAAATTGCCCAAATCCTAGCACTGGTGAGAGTTTACCTTGGCCTCACCAGTGATTTGCAAATACCCTTCTCAGGCCGGCCCTGCCAAGTCTTTTCCTGTCCTTGTGTGTACTCCAGGCAGCCAGTAACAGGGCTGATAGAGCACTGAGAGTTGCTAAGATGATAATGGTTTTTGGAGGGCACTTGCACATGATATTAAGGCGTGTGCTCTTCTCGGTTGTTAGTTTAGATCTGCTGTGTCTCTGTGTTTTACAGTAGTTAGAGGAGTTATGCATATCAGGTGGTGACTGAGATAGCAGTGAAGTTTTCCTTGCTTGCCCCTGGGATCTTGTTTTTGCCATAGATTAAGAATACATTCAGGTGAGGACTGAAATACCTGATCTGAAGTAACCCCAAGTTAAAGTTACTTTCCTTCACTGTAGCAGTGGGTAGTCTATGTCAGGAGGGGAATTGTAGCAGTTTTATTTATCACATGCCCTACTGGAAGCGAGAAACCGAGGTGATTTTCTTGCCATTTTAGATCACAATGGAAATGAGACGAGCTCCCTTATAAGCTAGCATAAAGTAGATAGGCTCATTATTGCAGTCTGAACTATATTGTTAAACTATGTTTCTATTGCAGTTCACGATCTGCAGAGCTTCGGACTTGATAATGTAAGTGTTCCCAAGACAGTGTTCTGGTTCTTTTGGTCTATTTTCCTTCTGGATTTCCCTCCCTTTGCCACATTGAGATCCTAGTGTACTGATCCTGGCCGGATTTGGCTTTATGGCTCTGGGCAGAGCCTGGGACCTGCTTTCACACAAGGCTCTGAAGTATGTTCTGGGACATCTGTGTGTTGCTTGGCAAGCTTGCTCCCCTCTTCTGGAGAGTGCCTTGCTCCTTAATCTGTGCTTTCCAGTTTTCTAAGGCTGACATTTTCACAACTGCTTCTGGATCTGTTGGAGTTTGCCTTGTGCTGGAAGGAAAGCAGATGATAACTGTACCTATGCCACCAAGGTGCTGACAGTGTGGTTCTATGGCAGGGAGAGGAGCGGGTGGGAGAGCCTGCTCTGTAGATGGGAGGGAGAAGCAGCAGGATCTGGGGATTTCCAGCAGGAAAAGGAGAAATTCCACATCTTGGAATCTCCCATGAATAAATAAGAAGAGCAAGTGCTTTGTAGTTTACTGTTAGGATGCGCAGAGTAAGGGAAGACCTGTCTCTGTTCCAGAACCACACTCAGAAAAATACACAGATAATTAACTTTAGGCCCCTTACATTGCCCCTTGGATGCTGTGCAGTTGTTTTGAGTTATTAGCATTTCTGTTTCAGATCAATATGACGCACTATATCAAGCATCTCTCATTTGGAAGGGATTATCCAGGCATTGTGAACCCTCTGGATGGGACGGACGTTGCTGCACAGCAAGGTAAAAGCCTGCTGAGAGAAATCTCTTTTTAAGTGTCCATATTAATAAGTGTTAGAAGAGAACAGGAGCAAAGTTCCTGGTCTTTCACAAGAACCCTGACAGTGTTGTGTAGAACGTGGACTCCTCCACGTTGTGCTCTTTCTGGAAGAGCTGCCTCCATTCACGCCAATGTGTTTTCATTCTGTGATCTTTCAGAAAGATCTGTCTTTTTAGTGTTCGTGGATGCACAACAGCAGGTACAGCACATCATCATTATTAAATGCCTGCATCAGGTGTAGTTCAGGGAGAGCCCTGTCTAGCTACAGTGCACAGTAGGAGGTAACCAGAAGATGCAGGAGAGAGAAAAAAAGGCCTAACTGATAGTTGCTGGAGAGTCATGGTGTCTTCCTGACCTTGGTCTACCCAACAGTAACAGCTGAACAGCTGCAGTGAAGTTGAAATATAGCTGATCTTTTCTAGATAGCTCCAGTTTGCTGGCTTGAGAAGGAAAGGCAATTCTGTCCTCATGTGCTGCTGCTCAAACTCTAATCTTGGTTTATTCACACAAGCCTGCTTGTGTACATTTTCTGTGAAAGATCCTGACTGTACTGCTTTATATGCCACTGCAGAGATTAGTCTTTTTTTAGATCTGCTGAAGTCTGCAAAGTTTGCGCTATAAAGCTTGGAGAGAGAAGTCATTTGCTTTGAGGTGGTGGTAGGATTGTTAATCTTACCTGAATCTGCTCTTTTAAATTTTCCACCATTGATTTTAATTCTTGTACCCAAATCAAAGGATGGTGCTTAAAATAAAATACAGAAAAATGAAAAGGTATGATAATGTTCAATACGATTGTGATGCTGTAGTTTTTCTGAGAGGGGGCCCGTAGCTGGCTGGTAAAATTCTCTCTTTAGGCTGCAGCTTTCCATCCTGGGCCTTGGAGAACCAGTTGGCACATTCTTGAGGAATTAGGACTGAAGACGTGGTCTGGAAAAGAAGTCCGAGAAGTAGATTGCAGGTCAAATTTATGTTTACTGCAGACCAGCTAAAGATCTTGTATATGAGAATGACTTCTGCTGTAGAAATGGATGAATAATCTTTTCCTGTAGGGAATTTCACAGAAAACAGGTTTTCAAAGCGACTGCTTCCATTATCTGTAAGAGAACTGAAGGGACAGGCTGGTCTGAGGCAGCAGGAGGGGTACTCCTCCTATTTTTTATTGTTTTTTTCACTGATCTAGATCTTCCTTTTCATCTCCTGATACGATGAAACCCATGCTTCTACAGGAATAAACTGTAGCGTTAATTGACATTGATAGAGGATTCTCATTTAGACTTGAGTATGTTTTCTTAGGGCTATGCTGTTAAATATAAAGGTTTTCATGAGCTAAAATAAGAATTTTCAAGAAGTTGTACTGGTGAAACTATAGCAAGAAAACTGGTTTGTTAGAAAATTTTCCATTTAGTCAAGGCCAAAACCAAGTTTTGGGTTTGGTTAGAACAGGAACAACATTCACTTTGGCAAAAGGAAAACTCGTGTCAGGCATTAACTTTACTGTCCTTGAAAACCTCCAGTAGCTGTTGTTCGGTAGACACAAACTGGTTTTGTTCAACTTGTCAGAGAACATCTTTCTGCACGTGTCAGTTAAGCTTTCCAGCTCTTCACTGGTTAATTGTGTCTCTGTCTTTGCTTATAGCTTCCATGATGTTTCAGTATTTTGTCAAAGTGGTCCCCACGGTGTATATGAAAGTAGATGGTGAAGTAAGTACCTTTTTTCCCTATTGCTTTGGCAAGTGAAAGCCTTCAGACTTTCTCCTCATATTCTGACGCTGACCATATCTGACCTCTGGTGGAAGTGAGACTATCTGTTTGACTTTATTCAGATCACCACCCCAGCAAGAATAACAATTTCTATTGTGTAATGTTATCTGTTATGTTACAGCAGTGATGAAGCAGAATTCAGTGTCTTCCATCCCACCTAGATCAAAGTGACCATGCCACTTTCATCGTGTTCCCTCATGAATCCCTCATAGTGCATGCTCAGGAGAAGTCAAAGCAGCAGATAGATCCTAAAAACGTTCTTTGGAGAGTAACCCAAGATCAGCTTGTCTCCAATTTAAAAACTCGTTTAGCCTCCAAAAGAGTGTGGCTAGACTTCCAGCCCTGCTTTCAGAATATGCCCTTCTTTTGGGACAGGTAGGATAAACAAATTACCAAGGAGATAACAAGGTGAGATGAAGATCCTGAGAGCACAGACAAACTTATGCTCTCCTCTGAAGCCAGCCTGAGGGAGCAGAAAGAACTGTGATTTCTTTCATTCATTTGGAAGCATTCACGTGGGTTGCCCTCATCATTCTGTAGCGGATCTCCAGAGAACCTCTTTTTAAAAACCAAACCATACCAAACCTGGCAGTTATCGTTATTTGGGCCTCCATAGTCTTAGGGCAGCAGAATGATGTAAGCTGTTATGTTTCTTTTGCAAAGAAGACACCAGTAGAGGCAGCAGCTTGACTGTTGTGCAGACTTCACTGCCAGTGCTACCCATTGTACTTACCTAAGCCTGTGAGGAAAAGACAGGTGCCATATGCCCCAGTAGCTCTGTGAACATTCACATACAAGACAGCTTAGCTCACTAGCTGTCTCCCAGGTTTTAATTCTGTATCTTCTATGCTGCTTGGGTGGTCCGTGCCCAGCTTCCCTTTAAGGCCAAAGCAGCTTCCTCTGAGATGAAACCCAAGTGCGGTTCTGGGGCTTGTTCAGCACAAGGACTGATCTACCTGTGGATGAAACTATGCCAGATTTTGACTCTCTTGTCCTACGCAGTTTTATAACGCTGTGCAAACCCACAACACTGGGAACCCTTACCACCTCGGGCTATTCACCCAAACTCATCCCGCTCTCGGGCAGGTACCACGTATCCTTGCTATCAGAACAACATACTACTGCACATCCACGCAACCTTCATGTTTGCTTTAGGCGCTCCAGAATGTAAATCACTGGGAGATTATTAGTTATGTCAGAGGCTGCGTAGGAACCACAAATCTGAGGAGCCACACAGCCACAGTAGGTACAATGCAGACCTTCAACCAAAGCCATCCTAGAGCAGTGTGGGCAGAGCGGTCTGAGAGAATCCATTGAAAGGTAGACGTAGTTTGTATTTCTTCATCTGCCCTAAAGATTGAAACTGTTTGTGAGACTTGGTTCTCATGTGATGAATCCTTATGTGGACCACTCTTTCTTCAGTCCCCTGCCTAGAAAAGACAAAAAGACCCATCTGTTCTTTCCTGGAAGTTGAATGGAAGTTACTTGCTATAATGTGATATTGGGAGAACCTTCAGACCATGTTTGAAGTTCATTCTGCTTGGGTTCAGGATGCCTCTGCAGTTTTTGTGGATGATTGAAATTCCTGAAGTAGAAAGGATAGTTAATCAGAGCCCTGTTCTTAGGGCCACCTCCCAGTATGCCATGGCTTCTGTTTCTCTTGATGCGATCTCGCACGCTACTGTAGAGCTGTTGTTCAGTTTTCAAGGGACTTCTCCTGTCAAAAGAATTGCTTTTTATTAGTCACCCGGAGAGGAATCCATGCAGACCATGATGTAAACCAGGGGCTGTGTTATATATTCAGTACTTGGAACCCTGAAATGTGGAATTTGGTGAAGAAACTGGATAGTATCTTTCTCAGCTTGGACTGTAATTTGTGTCAGATAGCTTATTAGGGATGATAGAACATAATGTCATTTTACAGAAACCCAATTGATTTGCTCTAAGAATGGGACCAGTATGAACGTGTAGAAGAATGGCAGGGTGCAGAAGAATGCTGTAGGGTGATCTTAATTTATGTAAAGATGGGCAATCTGTGTCCTTCTGCAGCCCTGGCACTCTCCTGCCTTTATGTATTATTTCCATTTTTCTCACTCTTGCATATATATGGTTTTCTCGTATCAGTGCTGTCTCCTGAAGCATGCTTAGGTGGACTACTTTTTGGTGGAAGATGACGTGGACTTGGGGTTGAGGTCGAGAGGAGCAGCTTGTGCCGTTACTTGCCAGCAGAGACCAAAACAGTCTGGCCTGGGGACTGATGCATCACTCATTCCTTGGGCTAGCTGGGGCTTTAACTGATAGCCTGTAGGGAAAAATAGACTTCATCCTGATAGTGCTTTTTTATGACCCTTTGTAAGCACTGTCAGGCCCCCCACAAGTGAGTGGGCAGGGTTACACTGATACAGTTCACTGAACTCATGTTTTAGTAGCCTTTCCTATTCCTTGTTAACAAAACATTTGCTGTGTTTGTTTCCTGCTAGGTGGTAAGGACTAACCAGTTTTCAGTTACACGACATGAGAAGATAGCCAATGGGCTACTGGGAGACCAGGGTCTGCCTGGTGTATTTGTGCTATATGAACTTTCGCCCATGATGGTGAAGCTGACAGAGAAACACAGGTAAGAGACATGTCAATCTATATCATCACCCTCCATTGATTTTTGCCATTTTGCATAGCTTAAGACTCTATCCTCACTTAGACACAACAGTGCAAACGCCTGAAAGCCATCCAAGCCCCTTCCCAGTCAGTGGAGAGGAAGAGGCACTCCCAGATGCCCTTTCTCTCTGTGTGAACATCTGAAAGGGATTGAGGTTTTTCTGATACCACCTGAAGCGTTTTAATCCAGTATCAAAACGGAGGAGGAAACTGGTGCAGCAAAGAGAAGTCTGACATAATGGTTCTCGGTCCAGACTAATTTCTTCAAAGTCTTTTTTAATGGGAAGACTAGATTTATATAGCATACCCATCTTACCAACACTTACAGCAGCACCCAAGCTGATCCAGCCTGCTTACTCACTCTGCATTTGCTAGAGCTTTTCTGCATGTTGTTGTCAGTGTGAAACATCCTTTTTCTTTCCGGATCCTCTGTTAATCACATGCATGTAGGAGAATGGAAGGGGTTGTAGCTGTCTGATCTTTCAGGATCATAATGAGGGACAGCCAATGTCTATACTTAAAAATGTATTTACATGTGCTTAGGGATCTAATTTTTGTGTTACAGCAGCCTCCTGTGCATTCTGCCTGCATAGGAATGGATAAAATCTTAGGGACTAAAATTCTGTCCTTTAGGCTTATAAATTCAGTACTTGCCTCCTAGTGTTACCATTGAACTCACTAGAGTGTGCTACTCTAATGCTACTCAATGCTGCTTAGTAAAAGTATCAGTGACAAGCTCCATTCTGTAGCCAATAGGTGTTATTTAATTGTTAAATATGTTAATTTTCAGCTATTAATATTTATATAATGCATACTTATGTGCTATGATGAACGTTATGATAATTAATTAGGTTTTATTAGTTGTTACTTATCTGACATACCGGTATCTGAGCTCATGGTGGTTGTTCATTCTAGGTCCTTTACACACTTTCTCACGGGAGTTTGTGCCATTGTTGGAGGCATATTTACAGGTATTGAACCTTTTGATCTTTTTTTCTTTTTAAAGTGTAAACATTTGCCATCTTACTCTTTCTAAAGTGTTCATGGCTAGTGATAATTCCCTGTTTGGGGAGAGATGATTTCAGCCTTCAGGAGGGGTATATAGCATGTTTTGCAGACCCATGGAAGTGGCATCAGATTGTAAATAGCACTGCAGGTGATGTAGACCTATTATAATATTTCATTTGATGAAATATTTCATTTCATTATAATGTAGGCCTATCATAATATTTAATTCTGATGATCTACAGGACATTTTGTTTTCAAATAATGTGGTACTTCACATACTGTATGAATGCATCTGTACTGTTTTCCTTGGCCAGCTTGGGTCTGTAGACAGATAGTTGCTTTCATGTGGAACCAAAGCCAGTAAAATCTGTGAACCCAGGTTGCCATGGGCCTAGCCATCTCAGAGGTCTCAGACTGTGTTCCCAGACATAGGAGCTTCAGTGAGTGGTCTGCAGGGACTAAAAGGAGCCCTCACAGCTAGATGGGGTCCTGTAAGGAGAGGCTGTTCCTGCAGAGCTATTTGAGTGTCTGGACTTTGTTCTCAGTGCTGGCTTCTGGAATAGCTAATCAGTATCTGCTCAGCTCCACGTGTGTGACAGAGACCAGTCTTGGTCCAGCCTTGCACTCCAGCTAATAACCCAGGGTGCTCTGAAACACAGTCAGAGATGTTCACGTGGCTGTGAAGGGCCAGCCTGGAGATCTGGTCAGCAGATCTTAGTGGACCTCAGAAGCCAGCTACTATATCACTTAACACCTGTATCACATACCTATATCATGTAATACCTTTATCTGCAAGGTTTTCCCATCACCTGAGATGTCACAATGCTCAGTTAAGCTGATACTGTTAAACAGGATTTCTGTCTCTAACAAATTTGATCATTCGTGTTCATTTCTATGGCTGACTCGGAGAAACACTTTAAAAAATTGTTTTCATGACAAATGCAAGTGCCCTCTAGCACTGATTAGGTTTGACAGCCAGTTCATAGTGTTTGCTGCCATACACCGTGTTCAGACTCCGTATTCTAGAGGACAGATTAAATCAGCTGCGTAACAGTTTTTGTGTTACAGCATCAAATTGATTCCACAGGTAGATATAATTTCAGGGCAAAACAACCACAGAAGACAGTCATCTGAAGCATTACTCAAAGACCAGATAGTAAGGCCAATAATTCCATATTCTACAGAAATAAACAGAAGACTCAGTTCCCATTTTAGCTGCTACTCTTTATATAATATTGAAATGTCTGTGTAGGGCCAAGTAATTGCTTACTTATTCCTTAGATTGAGGTGTTGAATAAAACAGAAAAGAACATGAAGCTTCGTAAAGGCATTTAAAATACTTTTGCTCACTGGCACCCTGTGTTCCCTCCCTGGCAGGAGCTCAGGGTTCCTATCCTGTGCAAGCCACCTTGATGGATGCAGGGTTGTCTGGGTTTCGTGGTGCAGTAGACCCATTCTGAGCTTTTCTGTGGTCCCAAACAAGCGGTGAATTAATAGGCTCCTTCAGTGCTGGAGAGATTTGGGAAAAATACTGCAGAAAAATCCGAAGGCATCAGTTTGTTTTGCTTTTTGTCCTTGGTGGGTAAACATAGCAGTCTTCAATAAAAGGCATCCATCAAGGGCAGCATCGAGTAGAGTAGCATATTTTTAAGGTTACTGTGAAATGAGTGAGAAATGGGAAACATGCCATTCCTGGCAAGCTGGGTCAGGGCAATGACATGGCATAGAGCTGTCAGCATCAGCTTCCTCTCAAAACTCTTCTCACTCATCAGTAAACACAAGTGACTCGGCCTGTCTCATTTTTACTTCTGCAAGAGAGATCTTTTTCTGGAGAAGCATGATTACCTCTGTCCTGCAAGCTGGATCTTGTCTGTCTGATGAGATGAGGACCTTATTCTTCTGAGCAACAGCAGCTGTTTTCTGTCTGGTGGAGCTGGAATTCCTTTCCACTGACAGAAGGGTTTGTGTTTTCTTTCCCTGGGAGTTGCTCTCTGTTTGAAGCATGTCTGGCTTGATCCATCTGTTTTTTCCTTCTAGTTGCAGGATTCATTGACTCCTTGATCTATCACTCAGCACGTGCCATCCAGAAGAAAATTGAACTTGGGAAGACAGCATAAATAAGCAATGACCTCACCCCACAAAAAAAAAACAACCTCTAAGTAGAACTAAACAGATTCTTCAAAATACAAGTGCTCTTCTGAGTGCACAAGAGAAGAGATTTGGAATTACCAGATGGCCCTGACTGCTTTTATATTAGTGTCCCATTGTTCTTTGGCGTTAATTAGTGGATGGAACTGCTTGAACCTTGCTGCTATAAAGATTAGCCATCTTGTCTGGCTGTGCAGACCCTACTGTAAAAACCCTTTTGTGTCAGTCCATGTTCATCCAGTTCTGCCCCCCTACCCAAAAGAGATGCTGGAGATAACTGCATTCTGTTTGCCTCCAGGAATAATGTACTGTATTGTCATGAGACCTGGAATGGATTGAAGTTGCCATCAAATAAGCTTTCTAGCAACACCATCTAGCTTTTTTAATTTTTCTTAAACATGTTCCTGAGTGAGTGTGCTGATGCTGTATGCCAGATCTCTGTGAAAATGTGCCGAATCCCATGTGCTTTCCTTCCAGCTGTCCTGGGCAACATGGTGAGACCTAGCACTTTTGGGATGTGCTTACTCTACTGTGGGGCATTGCAGTTGCTCCAGCGGGCTCTTCTAACAAAAGATGCAAGTTGATGTTTCAGCAAAAAAAGTGTTTGGAGTTTTAATTGATTTTTAGATTGGATTGTGTTTTTCACTTCCCCTCTGTTTATATTTTGAAATAAAGTCTATCCTCTGTGTGTTTTGGTAAAGCATTTGGAAGAATAATTAAATTATTTGGACTAATCCTGGTACTGAATTGGAAATTATAATTAAAAAACACACCTGCATTGTGATGAAGTATGTGGATGTCAAGGTGATGGTGATTTTTTTTCTTTTCTTTTTAATGATCTACACAAGTGAGTAAAGTGCTTGGTATGTGAAATTAAATTGGAAGAAATTTGAAAATAATGAGAAAAAATATTGTGGATTCCTGCCTCATTTTGAGGCAAAACAGACTCATTACTCTTAAATCTCAACTTTGGATTTGCTTTGGTATTAACTCTAAACTTGGTCCAAGCAATTGGTCTAACAGTGCACAGCGAGTGACAGGCACAGGATCAGATAATGCAGAGAGAAAGCTATTTTATAGTTCATTTGAAAATAGTTTTTGTTGTTTTGTTTTGTTGTTTGTTTTTTTTTTAATTAGTTGAACTTATCTACAACCCAGGGAGTATAACAACCTGTGTTTTTTCAATTGGGGGAGAAGCAATTTGAGGTATGACTTATTAAGAAGACTGATTAATCTCCAAGCTTGAATACTGAAAAAAATGGGTTTGTAAAAAACCCAAACATTTGAAACAAAGATATTTAATAAATCCATTAGGTCAGGATCATACACTATTCTTACAGTGTGAGGAAGGGGACATAGTATTTATATGTTTTATCAGGAACAAAAAGCGACCCTAACAGCTTCAATCACTCAGCAGAGCACACAGCTTTGTAACTAAATTTGAAAGACTACTTGAGGGGGAAGATGAATACAAATAATGCAGCAGAGTTTAACCCACAGTTAAACAATTACCAGCTAATTGCTTGTCTTTTTGATAAGAAAGCCAATTACTTGTAAACATCAGAAAAGCATTGGAGAGCATCACACAGAGCACTGCTTAGCACCTAGAGAAAATAGAGGGAAGGTGAAGGGGCAGGTTAAATAAATGCAAGACTTGTACTCAGTGTGGGAAAATAGATATAATGGAGAAGAGAAACAAGACACATACAGAGATGGAGATTCTACCTGGAGAGGTAGAAATTAAAGGAAGCTAATAGTTAAGTAATACAGGCTTCTGCTATAAAATGGGAGCTTATGAGTAGGAGAGAACCAGTGATTTTAATAGACTGAAAGACCAAAGTGACTAATAGCCATGGAAAAGCTGAGTCTGATTCAAGGCTGTTCATGTTTGTGAGTGAAAGTGGGAAAAGACATCCTGCTAACCCTGCTCTGGAGGAGAAAACCTCCTTTGGGGAGCTCAGTCTCCAAGGTCTGCAATCTTGTTTTGCAGGGTGGGGCTGAGATAGATTGTGCTGTCTTTTCAAAGCAGTAAGGGCTCAAAAAAAGTAAAGCAAATGTTAATAAAAGATTCATGTATGTTTTCAAAGTTTATTCAATATAAGATCATTTCAGCTGTACTTGATTGTCATCTTCTGACTTAGCATGCTTGGTTTTTTTTCCTTTCTTACTCTTCTTTGATACAATTTTAAAAATATTTCCTTAGCTATAAAAAGACAGGAAGGGAAGATGCCCCTCTCCTCCTGCCCAAAGAACAACTACAAACCTCCCCCCCAAAGCCATCAACGGGTGGAAGTGTCAGCTCTGTCACATGGACAGCCACATTTGAATAGCTGCAGTCACCACCACTGCTGTCACCCAATGGCTTCGCAGCCACCACAGGGACATGCACAGCAGCTCATAGGCTCCACAGCCACCTCCAGCCCAACTGTCTCCTCTTCCTCTCGCCCAGCCAGTGTGGGGACAGCCATGCCCACCCTGTGTCCAACCAAACACAATGTCCCTGATGCCATGAAAGCGTGTCACCTCCTGGCACCAATAGTGCCCGCCTGGTGGGACCAGCACAAGCAGCACCAAGATCCCTAGGGATGGCAGGGTCTGTGAGCCTGGGCAGGTGGCAGCACTGGCAGGGAGAAGCAAGCTAAAGAGCCAAGGCAGCTGCTGGCAGTGCAGGGGGCTGCCAGCTTCTGTGCCTGGCTTCAGTTTCTTGGAAATGCATCATTTGTAGAATAAAATCCTGCCTTCAGCTGCCAATGTCTTGATGATGCTGAATTCGATGTCAGCATCGTGGACCCTCGTCCTGCGAAAGGCTCCAGACCAGCGGTTTTTCTCCCAGTAGTGGTGCCAGTTCCCTTCACTGTCTGCGCCAAAGCCAAACACGGAGACCTGTGCACACACCAGCAAGAGCCATTGCTGTGCAGTCGCTTGGTCTGCCTGAGAACGCATGGACAAGCAGTGCAGCGGTGGTACGGTGGCAGCACCTGGCCACACTCACCTGCTGGCAGGCATGCAAGGCGAAGAGCAGGGCTGTGAAGCCGGTGGAGGGGTACCGCCCGTGGTGCTGTGTCCAGTTGTCATGGATGTACTTGAGGAAAGCTGGGCTCAGGATCAGCACCTGAGTGGAGAGCAGAGGAGCCACCAGCTGCTCACCATGCTGTGAATGGGACAGCCAGCCCCTCACCACCAGCACAGCCATCGGCCCTCCCATTCACCAGCTCTGCCCACATCTTGCTGAAAAACAAACCTGGTCTCTACCCAGAGGAGCCTTGCCTGCCCAGGAGGAGCTGGAGCCCACCAAGCCCTTACCTTGTTTCTGTCAGCTTCAATGAACTGTTTCACTCTCACATATGTGCTGCAAAAGCCAGAGGACAGCAGTGAGCAAAGGGCACTCCCACTGCAGGGCCTCTCCTTTGGAGGTGGCTGGTTTGCAGAGGGTGGCATGTCTCCCAGCACCTGGCCCCATGGCACCCCCAGCCCCTTGGGCTGGCCCAGCAGCATCCCCTGGCCTGGCTCTGGGAAGGGACACATCAAGCCCCACAGCGGGGACAGCCACCATCCCACCCATGGGCATTATGGGACTCCAGGATGCCCAAGCCCTGCAGGGATGGCTCAGTGCCCACTTCCCCGAACTTAAGTGCAGGTGAATGCCAGGACCCTTGCCCAGGAGCCCTTTGTTCCACCAGGACCGTGGTGCCAGGGCCTCAGCGAGGCACCAGGGTCCCCAGGACCACCCTGCACCATCTCCAGGGTCTCCAGCACAAGAGATGCTATCCCCTGAAGCTGACGCACTGTGTGAGCTCTCCAGTAGAGAAGGCGCTGGCCACCCACTGCAGGTCTAGTGGCTTGAAGGGGACAAGAACAAGGTGGACGCCGGGCCTGAGGTCCACTGCACTCTCCGGGTACATGAAGTGATGGGTGGTTCTCATGCCAACATCCAGTTCAAAGCCAGCGATCTTTGCTCTGTTCATCCTAGGGGGATAGCAGGAAGACACATCCCAAAATGAAGGTGCATGCTGTGCCAGTCCCAGGCTGCTGGTCCCACTGGGCAGGGACACCAGGTCACCCTTGCCAGCAGCAAAGAGGGGACATGGGCAACACAGGGCCAGTGCATGCCCCAGGGTGGGGGTCTCCAGGGAGCAGGGCCCCCCCCCCCCTGCCATCACAGGGCCTGGGTTGGTGGATTTCACAGGGTAGCTGGGGCACACTGAGAAGACAGGGAGGGCTCAAGCCCTTTCGGGTCACCCACCTCAGCACCCAGTCATGGGCATCGATCTGTAGTCCATGGCCAGACCCCTTCAGCCGCCCCGAGTTCCCCACCACCGCACAAGTCCTGCAGCAAGATGGGTCCCACACACTGCTGGTCGGGGCCCGGAGGACAGTGAAGAGCTGCTGAATTATGGCCTGGAGCTGGGTGCCACTCTGGGGACCCTGCAGCGTCTGGGGGAGCAAGGGCAGTGACAGGCAGCATCAGCAGCCCCACTCCTCCCAGCAGAGCCCTGGGAAAGGCACAGAAAACCCCAGTGGGATATTAGGAAAAGGGTGTGGGACACCCCAGAGAGCTGGGGAGGGTGGTGAGCTGGGGTCCCTGCACCCCTTTCATCCCCCATTGCATCTGCCTGACTTGACCTTGGCCCTGCCCCACTGCAAACAGATTCAGAGAGCCTGGGAATAACCCCACATTTCTGCCCATGCCCTCACTTACCAGCCACCACTGAACCACATCAGAGGAGAGTTCGTGGGCTGCGCCCGTCAGCAGAGGCTCCATGGCCATGTTGTAGCGGGAGTTGAACCATGTGGAGCTGTTGGCACCAGGAGTGCAGCAGGCAGCAGGGGCATTGAGGCGGGAGGGAGCCCAAGGGAAGGGGCTGAGGCCATCTGTGGGGGCTCGGAAACATTGCCACAGAACCAGCAGCAGGCACAGGGCCAGCACCACATGTGTGCGCCTCTGGCACAGCATCCCTCACGCAGCCTGCAGCAAGATGTCACAGGGACCAGTGGCAGTGGCATCACAGGACCCCTTCCCACCCACCCTCCCTGCCCAGCCTCCTGGAACACCCTTTGGCTGCTCACCAACCCTCCAGGGACCTGAAATATAGTCTGGTATGCATTTCCTTTTCAAACTGTTCAGTGGCTTTATTGCTGTGTTCTTCTGGCACTGCTGCAGTTACTTAGGTCCAGGCAGGGCTGGCTGGCAGCACGTGCTGTACAAGGGGTTGCTCTCTGCTCACAACACTTTTAGGGTCTGCAAACTGATCAGCGAACAAATGGCAAAGCATCATTGCCAAACTCCAGCTACCCTCCTGAGCGGCAGCTGCCGGCCCATGAAGCAGCTCCTCTGCTGGCAGCGAGCCCTGCTGCCTCCTCCCTACATACACCAGCCTGTGGAGCAGCCGCTGGGCACAGGAGCCCCTTGGCCTCTCTGCCACTGCCAAGCCCGCGCAGGTGAGGTGCTCCCCCCCCAGTGGCCCTGGGGTTTTGCAGCTTCAAGGGCACTGAATCATTGCCAGGAGGAAGGAGCAGGAGGTAGTAACTGCCATCTACATGCATGAACCTTTCTTAAATACCCATATTTAAATGAGAGTTCTGTTCTTCATCTACAAGCAGTCAAGTAAACCTAAAGTCAGACTGAAAAGGGTTTTCTTGTCCTCAGGGTGTTCATGATGTGCTCAGCCTCTCAGGACCTGGCATGGGCCAAGGTGAGAGTGAGGAACAGGGATGCGAGGATACCCTTCATCCCAGGGTCAGAATCTACTGCAGCAGATTTTGCGGGGCGGGGTGGAGGGTGGGGGTGTCCCTGTGTACTGGGAGAGCTGAAGGAGCGAAAAACCCTCCTGTCCTCACAGGACCACTCTGTGCTTCTCCCAGTCCCCCAGGTGCTGACATGGGGCCATGGGTCAGCACCGGCTTCATTTCTCCACATTAACCATTTTATGCAGCTCCTGCAGCACAGACATACCTGTTCACTGTGGTATACAACCAGCTGCACTCAAATCTGACTCACAGGCTACACATGTGACAGCAAAACTGCTGCTCCTGGGGGTCCAAGCAACGAGCAGAGATGGGAGATGTGAGAGCGGGGTTTGGATGATCCCAGGTGGCTGCAGCAGGTCATGCTCCACTGCAAGCCTGCCCTTTCAAAAAGTGACTGAACTGTCACCTCTTCCTGAAGGGAAGCAGAAACAAGCCACCACCAGCATGCCGGAAACGCAGATGTGGGTGCTCCCAAGCAGGAAGCGGCCATGAATTGCTGGCTTTTTGCCCCAGAGGCTCAAGGGGACCTTGAAGGTTCCTGATGCTCTCTCTGCTGGCGGTCACGGATGCTCATGACTTAGTCTTTTGCCCTCCTGCAGCAGTAACTAGTGTTTGCTGTGCTGGAAGCAAAGAGCACCCATCTGACTGGCCAGCTGGGCCCGGAGCCAGCAGTCCTCTGGGCTGGTTTGTGCACTCAGTGAGCCTCAGCGGTTATTAAGCCACAGTCCATGGAGGGGGAACGAGTTGGCTGGCGGCTGCATGGCTGGCACCAGCAGCTCCATTAAGCCCAGAGCCAGGGGACTCAGGCAGCACAGTGAATATTTCATGAAGTTTTTTTGCAGTTGCCCAGTGGTGGGGAGGGCAGGGCTCCTGACAGGCAGGGTTGAGCAGCCCCATCTCCCTGCCTGTGCCCATGTGCAGCCCCTGCACCATGGACAGGACCTCTCCACCTGCACCCACATCCCCACAGCAGCTGAAACACACACACACACATCCAGTCCCTGTGCCCAGAGGTGCCCTTGCCTTGGGGTTCCACAGCCCAGCACCATTGGCCACAAGCCACCACATTGCAGCCATGCAGACACTGCATCAGCCTGCACCCAGTGGCCACAGACGTGGCCCCATCCCCATTCAGCCCCAAGGGCACCTGCTAGGAGCTCCCCGGCCCTGCAGCCAGGAAAGAGGCCCTTATGGTGTCGCAACCCCCTGGTCCCCAGCCAGCTGTCCCTGATGCCCCTCACCTTGTCCTCTGAAGTGCCACTGAGCAGGGCCAGGCAAAGGTGACACTCCTGGGCTCAGTGGCCTCGCCAGTGCGCGTTGCAAACTGCAACAACCACCACAGGAAGAGGAAGTGTTGCACCATGACGTGGGGGGAGAACAGAGCCTCACAGCAAGTGGCACAGTGAGGTCAGGACTGCCATCCCGCCTCCGGCTGTGCCCACCACCCTGGTGTCCCAGCATGGGCCTCCCACACAGCCCAGCACTGCACAGCCACTGGTCCTTCTGGAGCCAGAAGCCCTGGCCGTGTTCCCAGGGCTGAATCAGGAAATTCATCATTAAAATGTTCCTCTGAGGGTGGGAGAAGCTGCCTGGGGTGGAACTACCCTCCTGCCCCATGGGTCCTGCTGGGACGGCTCAACTTCTGCCACACTGACACCAGCAACATGGAGGTCTCAACAGCATTGTGCATCCAGCACCTCACCAGCTGGTTTCTTTTGCTCACCTGGATGGTATTTTGTCTCAGAGAGGACAGAGGAAGGCTGTGAAATGTGCTTTGGCAACTGGAAAAACACAGTCAGTGGAGAAAAGCCATGCAAGGCTGTCCTTCAATCCACCCTCTCTGTGGGGAGAAAGGAAGGAAAAGGATTGGTGAGCGTAGCACAGGGGTGTTAAGGGGGGTGAGGAACTGGCCCCATAACAGCTGCCTTTGATTGCCAAGGAAAAGATGGAAGATGGAGAGACAGATGCAGAGCAGGAGATGACAATGGGTGTGACAGTCATGGGACAGAGGCAAGAGATGGATGGAGAGCGATCATGCACATCCCAATGCCAGTCACCATATGCAGGTTCACTCACCCACCAGTTGCTCTCCTCCTTTTCAGACATCACAATGATCTCGCCTGCATGGAAAGTCAGCTCATCTTCCTGGTCAGCATTGCAGTCATATAGAGTGCGGACCTTGCAGAGTAGCAGTCTGTTCTGCAAGCAGGAGAGAGCATCATCAGGTCTTCTCAGCTTCATGAGACACAAACTAAAATAGCTCTACTGTCTTGATCCTAAAGCCCCTGGCAAAGATGTGAGGACCAAGGATGAGAGACTGGGAGGTTTCCTGTGCAGAGGGAGGGCAGAGGTAGCAGGTCACCTGCTGGGAGTTTAGGTAGGACAGGGATCCACAAGACACCTCTTTCTGCTGGAGCATCCTTCTAGAGGCACCTGCTCTTCTGCCCCAGGACTGCAGCATGTGTAGTTGCACTGTCTGAGGTCCCAGTTCTCTCAGGGCAGGTCTGTGCAAGGAGTCAGCGGTGCTGCTCAGACCAACCTCAGGACCAAGCAACCCAAGCAAGGTCCCCCTAATGAAAGGGTTCTGCCTCTGCACAGTGTCCTCGGGGAGAAGGGGAGCACAGAGAGGCAGGGCCAGTGTGGACACTGCACCCTTTTCTGTGTCCAAAGCTGCACACCTGCCAACAAACCAAATACATAAACCAGGCTTCCCTCAAAAGGCAGTGGAGCCTTATGGGGATTTTGTTAGTGTTCCCAGCACTTAGCAGGGAGATGCCAATGCCAGGGAGTCACAGCAGAAGTGCTGGGAAGAGAAGTTGCTGGGGACAATGCCAGCTCAGTTCAAAACCAAAGGTGATAATTATGGGCAGATGTGGGAAGCCAAGCTGAGCTGATCCTGGCCACCTACCAAACTGCTCCTCCGAGGAAGAAGAGGTGGAACATCACAAGCATGGCCAGAACATGGATTTGGCTCCTGGAGGGATTGGTGTGGGCCAGGCTGTCCCACTTTGCTGGGGCCAGGCATGCAGAGGGGATCCACGGCTTTCAGGGCACCTAGGACACAATCAGGCTGGTCATCTCCTCCCACCTTTCATCATGGGTAGACAACAGCAACCACCACTGTCGTGCAGCATGGTCCTCCTCCATGGTACAGTGTGGGCAACAAGCACCTCATCAGTCTGGGAGCTGGAAAGGGGAGGGACTGGGAAAGGGGTGGAGGGGGCAGCAGGGGAAGGGGACATTGCCAAGAAGCAGAAGAACACAGAGCAGAGGCTGAGATGAGAAGTGTGTTACCAGGAGGTGGGAGATGCGCTGTGCAGCTCCAAGGTGCCCCAAGAGCTGCCAGCACCAGGGGAAGGAAGCAGCTGCCATGGGTCATGCGCTTGGCATCCTCCAACCCCCCATGCTCCCCATGCTGCTGAGCTCTGCTGGGATGAGGCTGGTTCTTAGAGGCACCTGGAGGCTCCAGCTGGCCAGACCTCCACCCCAGAGCACCCAGGGCTGCTCCTGGCAGCGCTCACCCCTTTGTCAAATGGTTCTGTTGTGCAAGCCACTGCCTCAGCCCCCAGCCTGCCACCCTGCCTGGGTATGGAGAGGGGGGCATCTTTCTGCCATGGGACACACATGGAAACAAATCCACTGCCTGAAAGACAGGGACAAGGTCATTCCCTTCTCTGAATTCAGCATCTCCAACAGCCCAGCAAACCCCAGAATAACCCTGCCCAGGAGGCACTGGTGTCTGACAGCTAGGGTGTGGGGAGCACCGCTCATGCTCAGCTGTGGGCATGCCATCCAGAGCTGCAGGTCCCACAGCTCTCCCAGCCCCACGTCCAAGCAAGAGGCCTCGTGGGCCTGATCCACAAACAAGGCTTGGCCAGACAAAGCCACAGACAACCTGACCTATTGCGGCTGCTGGACTGCAGACCTGCAGCAGTTCCTTTCCACCAGCGTGGTCTGCCTCCTTGCCACTCCTGAACCTGTCCGTTCATTACCTGAAGCCAGGCTGTTTGGGGTGGGCTGCTCAGAGCTGAGCGGTACCCAAGGAACTGGCTCTGAGGATGTGCACTTGTGCTTGATGCTCAGAGGCAGGGGTGGGCTCCTCCTGCTTCTTGTGTCCTTGGCAAAGATGAATGAGCTCGTAAGGAAGGGTGGATACGCTCCCTGGAGAGCTAAACACAGAGCAAGAATGGATCAGGGGTCAGCAGCAAGCTAGCACTGAGCAGGGCTCTTGGGGTGAAGCTCCCAGGGAGAATGGGCACAAATGCATGGGCAGGGATTTTCTTTCCTCTGCTTGCAGGTCTGACTTGAGAAATGCATCAGGTTGGAAGCAGAGCTGGGACTGGCATAGGGGAAGTCAGGCAGGACTTGGTGAGTCTCCCGGAAAGCAGGGTGGAAGACACCATGGGAAGACTAGGCAAGGACAGTGCGAGCCGGTCTTGCTAAGGAGCAGAACTATGATGCTGCTGCTGTTTCTGCCAGCAGCTTTGTCTTCCCAGCCCTGTCTCTAAAGACGTGCTCCTCTGCCTCTCCCAACAGCAGGAACATTTGGGAAGGGACAGTGCATCCTAATGGCACCAGCGCAGGAGCTCCAAGGGCGAGCATACATTGTGCTGCTCTTCAAAGCAGGGATCAGTGCTAGGACAGACCAGCTAACAAAAGCCAGCCTTGGTCCCTCAAGGAGCAGAGGACCAAAGGGTGCCCTAGGGCACCAGACAACTCCTCACACCCCATCAAGGGCCCAGCTCCCTCCCAGACCACCCTCTGCCAATGCAGCCAGGCTACAGCAGCAGCAGCTCACCCAACCAGCCCCTGCAGGATCCTGTTGCAGGGTCTCACCTGGCTTTGCCTGCTGGGGTAGGAACGGAGGCATGTAGGAGGGGGCTGGCGGCACATCCAGGCTGCGGAGGTGGGCAGCTGGTGGGGGGCAGGTGTCTGACCACCCACGCCAGGGCACTGCCCCTGCTGCCTCTGGCTTGGGAGCAGCAGCAGGGGCTTGATAGAAGCTCTGGGGACGGGCAGACCCCCTCTTCACAGGACCCAGCTAGGAAAGGGATATTTGCGGGTTAGACGGAGCAGGTATGGCTGGGCAGGTACAGGAGTGCCTGCTCCAGTGCAGTGGGAGTGGGGGCAGTGGCAGCACACGTGGCCCCAAGCCAGAACCTGTCAGGACCTCACCTTCTCATCCAGGTCTTCATCGCTTTCATACATGTCATCTTGGCCCAGCCAGCACTCATACTCCACATGGACATGGGGGTTGAACTGATTGCTCTGGGCCTGCAGCAGCTGGGGTACAGAGGGCGTCCCTGAAGACCCATCAGCCCTGTGTGGCAGTACACTTCCCCCCCATCCCGCCAGCAGGAAACAAACTTCTCCAGGAAGGGAGAAGGGGAAGAAAAAACCCCCCGAAACCCTGGAGGCCGCACGTTGAAATTTGAACTGGCCAATCAAGATGCGCCAGGTACACTGAGGTGACCTTCTTGGCCAATAGGGATTAAATGACCACAGATCAGATTTGACAGGGGTATAAACGGGGTCCCGCCGGAGGACCTGGTGGCAGTCCTCCTCGGAGCAGCAGGTCTGCAGTCGGGGACTCCCCCTCTGGTTGGGGCACCGTCCGAGGTAACTCCTTGAGGAAGAGAGCCCTCAGCTTTTAGGTGAGGGATATGCACATTTTGAGTCATCACTTTCAATCTTGGGGATTCTTGAGTCGGTTGTGTAGTATTAATTCTCTTTACATCATTGAGTCTGTGGTTTATAACATGTTACCAGACTTCTAACTAACTTTTTACTGAAGAATAAATCTGAGTTTTAACACCTGTTGGATTTCGTTATGAGTGCATCCATAACACCCTGTCCTGCCCTGCCACCCCCACAGGCAGCTGCTGGCCCCGTCTCCAAGCACCCATCCATCAGGGCAATGTCTGCAAGCTGCAAGTGGTGCTTCTCAGGTGTGAGGGGGTTTTGCGAAGGTCTCCAAACACACAAATCGGGACGTGGCAGATGCAAGACTTGGACTCGCTGAGGAGATGCACTCACCCCATGCAGCCTTAGTACAGCTCCAGGTCCCCCTGCCCAGGCACAGCGTGACCCCTTGCCTTGCCCGTCCCAAACTGCTCTGCCCTGAGGGACCCCATGGCAACAGGGCCAGCAACTGCTGGACCCCTCCACACCCTCCTCTGCATCCCACACTGACACTGGACATGCTGAGGGGTGCAGGTGGCCCTGCAGGACACCTCTGCATGGTGCGGGTCCCCTGCCACTCTCTGCTGCCAGGATGTGTCCCAAAACCAGAGAGGTGATGAGACACAGTGTCTTACCAGCTCTTCACACAGGGGATGTTTCATCCTCCTGGCAACATCCAGGGCCATCTCTCCCTTTTCATTAGCTGTGAGGGGGGAAATAGCAACCTTGAACACCACAAGCCCATGCTGTGCTCAGTGAATTGCAGAGCAGTGCTGCGTTCAGGGCATCTGGGGGCAAATAAGCCTAAAAGAAGAGACAGCCTAAACCCAGACCAGAACAAAGGTTCAGGCCAGTAAGGGATGGTGGTGGGAAGATGAAAAAAAGGGTAGGAGCTGAGACACCCAGATAAGGAGAGAAAGGAGCACTAGTAAATCCTGATGACTCACAGAGATGGAACAGGATAGAGGGACAGAAAAGCTCCATTACTACCAGAGCCTAAAGGCTACAAAACCAGAGGAGGACTCCATAACTGGCACCCCTTGTCCTCTGTGTCACTGCAGGGAGCTTTGGGCAGACCTGGTATGCCTGTCGTGACGCCTGGTGGACACACAGACTGCCCAGACACTCAGGTGCCAGTGCTTGCAAGCAGGGGTGTGAGTGCAAGTGTGAACAAGTGACAACCATTTTACTTCAGTTTCACTTTAAACTAAAACCCCTTCCACTCCTGGGAGGTCTGTGATGGTGTTGCTATAACTCCGCAAGTTCTGCAAAACCCCTTCTTGCAGAGCTGCAGCACAAGCTTGGCTGGGGAGAGGTGGGCTGGGGGGACTCTGGGAAAGGAGGAGGGTAGGAGAAGGGAACAGCAAGAGGTCTGCACCCTGAGGGACCACTGAGCATCCCCGGATCAGCAGCAGGGTCTGCTCTGTGGACTCAAGATGCTCGAGGTACCAGTGGTAGTCAGTAAAGACAGGCCAGGCATGGCTGCGCTCAGCATGGCCGAGGAAGTGAGAAATTTGGCTGCCACATCACAGTGTGACTGGGGGACATGCACCCAGCTCCTGCCACCCTGCTGCGGTCTCTTTGCCTTCTGAGGGGCTGCCACCACGCTGCCTGGAGCGAGAAATGGGAGCATCTCAGGAACATCCCAGAGGGCAAGGCTCAATGCACCTACCAGCTCAGCTAACACCTGATGGTGGAAACATTTGTGCCCTCTCATTTCACCCAGGATCCTAGTTTTAAAGCTCACTTCTATGTTGTGAAGAGGAGATTCATGGGCAGAGTATAAATGTTTGGACCTGTAATCTGAGCTCCAGAGCACCAGCACGCACTGTCTCTGAACTAGCACTTCAGCAGCCCTCCCACTGGCTGTCCAGCATTGCAGTATTGGTTTTGAAAATGAGCATGCGCTCTATTTTCCTGCTGTGCATGCGCTGCATGTGGAAGACCAGCTCAGGCAGTGTATGCCTTGCTGAGCTCTGGCAGCTCAGTGAGCCCACCCCAGTGCAGTCCCACCACGGAGCTGCCAGAAGCAGGCAGGCCTTGTCCACCTGGGAGAGGGACAAGTGAATCGGGTCAGGAGTACCCCAGAGCAAGCTGATTCCTCCCTACGGGGCAGAGGAGCATCCCCTGCTCCAAGCTGGAGAGCAAAGCCACCACATTGGACCCAGGCTGTCAACAGCAGGAACCTGTGAGATGTGGTCACCCCACTTGTGAAGGGCCATGTGCACCCCAAACCAGCTTGTGAACGCTGCTGAGTGTGGAGAATCAACCAAGAGCAGTGTCAGAGCAGGACACCTCACTGGACATGTGGAGAAGAGCCTGGGGTTGAGGCTGTCACCCTGCGGGCAGGGTCCCCATACAATGCTGTCATCAACCCACCTCTCCTCAGCCTCTCCCCAGCCGCAGACAAGCACTGCTGAGCACTGTAGCAAGGCTAAGGAGATGTTTCCAGAGAAGAGCTGAGAAGACAATCTGTGTGTGCACAGGGTGGGGGATCCCGTAGCCACTCACTGATGGTGATGTTGGCTTTGGCCTTCAACAGCAGTTTGACACACTTGGGTTTGTTGTGAGAGCACCAGTAGTGAAGCGGCGTGTTCCCCTCCGCCGTCCGCTTTGCCAGGCTCCCGCTGCAGCAGAGGGTGGATAATGTCAGCACCCCTGGGAAGAGCTGCTGGCCCTAACCACAGCAAACACTGCCTGGTGCTGGCACACATGTCCTTATTCCCACCTCACCCAAAAAGGTGGCCACCACCACCACACCTCAACTCAGAGGAGATGAGGGAACCTAAGGCCCCTCTGATCTAGGGGTAGTTACTCCAAGCTCAGCCCAAGGCAGATTTGCTGGGAAGCCTGCCCTGCTCATTCTTCTCTTTTTTGGGAGCATTTTGGAGAAGATCATCAGTCTTGCACCCTTCACTAGCACAGCTTAGCCATCACAAGCTGACTGAGTGTCATGAGCTTACCTGTTCTGGACAAGAAAATCAACGATATGCGAAGAGGTACAATCAGACAACAGCACTGCCAGGTGGAGAATGGTCTCCCCAGATTCCTGTAACCAAGAAAAATACAGCAAGGATGAGACTGTGCCTGTCTGCACCACCACCGCAAATAGGACCACTGACTTTTAGGGACTGTCCTTACACGTTTAAAAACCCCAAGGAACAGGTTTGACTGTCTCTTCAGAGCACACCAAGGCTGGTGAGAACATAGTTAATATGCATAGAGCCATGGCTCATGGCTTCATGAAGAAGAATCAATCACCCCTTTCCACATTTAGAAACTGAAGCAGCCAAAGGTGACTTTTCTCCCCAGGCCAGTGGCTGAACTTTGCTGAGTCCACAATCTCACCAGAGACCCAGGGTGTGCAATGGCTGCTCCCCATGGAGCTGCTTCTTGCTTGCCATTTTGTCCCAAGACATCCCATACCGATGGTGCTTCTTGCTCACTGCAGCATTTTGCTCCTTTGCTTTTACTCTGGAGGATTCCCACTGGCATCCTTGCCCGCAAAGGGGGTGGCACAGCGGTGTGCCTACAGTTCCGAGGGTTAGGGCTGTGCTCTCTTCTTGCACTTACAGCAAGGACCCACACTGCAATGTTGGAGGAAAAAATGCTGCCCTGATCTTTCAGCCTACCATGAGACTTGGATGTCCTGAGGAAATCTGCTCAGAAGTTTACAAGTAAATCTCAGCTACAAACTGGCCTTTTGAAAGCCTTGGGCTTGTGGTTATGACTTCTGCCCCTCCCCACCTCCACCAGCACGAGGTGGGCTGTGGGGTTGCAGCCAGAAAACCTCCCTCTGCCATGATGCTCCTCACCCTGCTCACAGAAAGCACCTTCTTAATCAGAAAATTCTGTCCCTTCCTGGGCACAGGGACCCTTATGGACAGGTGACAGCAAAGCTCTTTGCCTACAGAACAAGTGGTCGTACCTGCAGAGGTGCCAACACAGGCTCACTCAAATCCATGTTCTCTGCATACGCTTGAAGCAAAGAAAATATGTCTTTGTCCTTCACGGCTTCTGGGAGGCTGGAGCACTGAGCAGCAGGGCTCCTCTTGGCATACTTCTTGCTGACATACTTGGAAATGATGAAATTTTTCCGAAAGGCCCTGGCAGAGACCAGCCAAATGAGAGTTAGGGGCCACAGAGTGATACAGTGAGCATCCCAGGGCCACCCTCCTCCTCTCCCACTGTCCCAGCCACCTTCCCTCTCCCTCCTTCAGACCTGCTAGGCAGCTTAGCACCACTCCTCTCTCTGTCACATTCCCCAAACTCCTCTGCAGCAGCATTCATAGTAACTCTTACAAAACACTGTGGTTTTCTTAAAGCTTCCTCTCTTGCAGTAACATAATTGAACAAGAACTTGACTTTCATGCATTTAAAGTGCGAGCAAGACCCTGCCTCCCTAGCCCTGACCCATCCTTTGCCTTTCAGACCCCTCTGCCCTCACAGTTCATTACTGGGCTCAGCTCCCTGATGGTGAGAATGAGGGGAACGAGCAGAAATCTCAAAGACTGGGGAACACCACATGGCACGAACTGGCTGAGAACATCTATGGGTCAGGAACAGCTTCCAGACAAGGACTGGCTGAGTCAGCTGGGATTCTCCCCTGGAGAGGTCAAGAACAGCAGAAGCAGTGGCTGGCCACAGGATCTGGGATGGCTGCAGGTGCCCTGGGGGCAAAGGAGTGCTCCAAACAAAAAAGGCCATTGAGGAAGAGCTGAATTACTCATTTCATGCAGTTTCAGTTTCCCCAGCATCCGAGCGAAAGGGTGGATCTGGCAACTTAGATCTTGACCATGCTCTTCCAGTTCTATTTTCCAGCTCTCCCAGATCAATGCTGCTCTCTCCCTGCCAAGTGCAGTTCTTTATCCAGCTATTTCAGGGTGGGTGCCCTAGATTTACATGCCTGTAATGGAACATAATCATGCCTCTTCTGCCTGCCCTCCAGCCTCCTGAAAGTCCCCTTAGCCACTGACAATAAGCTCCCCAACTATAAGTTTCCCCCAAGAGCTCTGCTGCATGCCAGGTTTATGGCACTAAGCCTGGAGAAGCCCCCAGCTATCACTGGTACCAGCCATGCCACCCCAGCTCTCCCCTGTCCTCTGCAGAGCCTAGAGGCTGGGGCGCTCCGGGATGAAGGACAGGGGGTTCCTGCATCCTCAGCAGATACTTGCTCAATGTCCACACTGATCCCACCAACCCTAGGCCCCAGCCACTGGACACAGTGAACTGCTCCGCACCGTGTAAGTCCCTGTCCCCTGTCCCACTCCACCCTCCCGCCTTTCTGTGCCCCGCTGATGTGCAGCCAGGGCTGTCCTGCTTGGCAGCTCTGCTTGGTTTTTTATGTTTCTTGTCTTGCTTTTCCCTTTCCAGCACCAATTCCTCAATCCTTGTCCTGACCTCATGGCCAATCCTTGAGCTGTCCTGCTGGCTCTTCTTCACTTTTCTCTCCTTTATCAAACTTTTCCTGCTGGGTTTGGTGAAATTGCTTCTGAAGGGAAGTTACAGTCACCAAACCATAATTGAAAGGGACATGCTGTTTCCCAACTTACCCATTGCTTTTCTTGAAGAGGGACCCTGACTTCTCTGTGCTGTACTGCTTGTTCCCTTGCAGCTGGTGCATGTTGTACCCTGCCTGCTTGTTCCCAGGGTCCTGGCAGGAGAAAAACAGCAGCAAGGCCCTACTCCATCAGTACCACTGGCAACTGAGAACATGTCCTCATGGGACTGCCAGGGACATATGCTCCCCCAGAGCTCACCAGAAGCCCCACAGCTTTCTGCATCAGCAGGCAGGCACTATATAAGCAGCTGCTGTACCATGCCCCCTGCCCCTGTGTTCCCTTGCAAGAATGATCAGACTTTACCTCTTTCTGCTCCAGCTGCAACACTGTTTTCAGGTGATCCCAAAGGGAGCAGAGCTGCTGCTTCTCGTCCTGCCTGATCTTCATCTGAAAGGCACCAGTGCACAGGGAGCTGCTCGCATGGCAGGAGGCTCCTGCCTCAGCTGCGGCATTCCACTCCTTCTTCCAGGTGCAGTGGAGGTGCCCCCACACCACCCTCTCCCCTCACCACCTCCCCACATCTGTGGGATGCACCCAGCCCCATTCCTATGGTGGGAGGTTGCCACTCGTCCCCTGCAGTGCTGTGGTACGTGGCATGTGCAAGAAGCACTTCAGTGGAAACCTCATTGAGAGGAGGGACCAGGCATGTCCCCAGCACAGGGACTCCGGCAACATGAGACCACAGGAGAGCAGTCTGCCTTTTACTGAGAGAACAGCTGTTTCCGGCTCTCTGCAGGGTAAAAGCAACCAAGTGCTTGAAGATGACTGTGGTGGTTGTTTTTATTTCCTTGGTAGTGTCAGTAAATAAAATAATTAAAAGGCCTCCAAGCCATCAAAAAGTTGATGGAACTTGGCAAAGGAATGTGGCCCTGAAATGGAGCCCGGGGTTTATCTGCATGAGGGATCCATAAGGTGCTGCTTGCTCTGCTTGGTTACCCTGCTCTTGGGGTGGCACCTCCCCTCTTTTGTTATTTACATAATTAATTTTAATATGATTACAAATTATGGAACAAGCAGGGTAACACCCCTAAAGCAGACTGATTCAAACAAAGCAGCAGATGCCCAGAGGAGACCTGCACTACAGGCCCAGGGGAGATGAGTACAAGTGATGCTGATGCAGTATCTGGGTGAACACCCAAGCCTCTCCAAATCTTGACTAGCAAGGAGGTATGGAGAAGGATAAGCAAACTGGAACAGAGGTCTAGAAATGCTGGGAAACCAACATAAACCCTCTGCTGCACTTGGAGGACATCATACCACCTGGAACTTGAGTCCTCAGATGGTCTCTGAAAGCCTTGCTACTTGGAAAAACTCCTTTCTGTCTCCAGGCCACATATGACTGACAGAGCTCAAAGTCAAAAGCTAAAGTTCACAAGGCTTACATGACCTGCCTCCACATCAAAGCAAAGGCCCTGAGGAAATGCATTAAGAGCTTGAGTTGGCAGCAGCAGCATGGAAAGCTAAGAGCACGAATTAAAAATCTGGAAGTCTGCAGAGCAGGTAGGGCTTTGGCAGATGAATACATTAGTGCCTCCTTGGTACCCATGTTTACACTTGTTCTTCCTACTCTGTGTCCTGGAGTATGGCACCATAATTTTCCCACTCCCAGTGATGGCTGAATTTCACCCCTCCATGGGCTGCTGCACATCACAGGATCAGGAAAAAATGATTAATAGATGTGAAGAGCTGCAAAAGTCCTCAGTTCTGCTTCTGCAGAGGAAGAGGAGGCCCTGGGGAAGACATGCCTGCTCTCCAGCCTGCCCCTGCTTGCTGCGCCCAACTTCAGATGAATACTCACACTCTGCAGCTGTGGGATGAGGTTGTTCTCTGTAAACTTCTTAAGTTTTGCCATTGTGTTTAAACATTCCTGCAAAAAACTGATAGGAGAGGCTAACATAAAGGCATGTCCTGAAATCCTGCTCTTAGCACTGGCTCTGAAGCCTACAGATCCCAGGCTCCCTGGAGTTCCTGCTTCAGAACCCATCCTGCCTTCAGCAGGCAGTGCTTTCACTTCACATGTGAAAAAAATCTGTCTTAGGAAATGTCTTTTAGAAAGATTTGGAGGCAGTTAAATTCAGGGAGAGTGCTCAGCAATCTGTCTTTTTTGCATCCCAGATTTATGCTTTACACTGGTTTATGAAAATGTCAAACTAAAGAGAAGAAACACACCCCATTGAGATCCTAGCCTCCACTGCATCCAGGAGAAGAGGACTTTCAGCAAGTTACAGGGGCCAAGCCCACTGCAGGAACCCAGGTCCTGCAAGTTAAGCCAGCCCCAGGTCCCCTCTACAACCGGTGCTTCTGGAGAGAAAGGGCATGCAGGCAGGTTACTAGTCGCTCTTACTTGAACTGTGAGCTGCAGTGCTTGATGTGATTTTGCAGCAGGTCAATCCCCTTCTTGGTTTTGATCTTGTTCACTTTGATTAGAAACTGAAGGGAAAAGGACACGGGGACTGAATTCATAGCTTAGAGAGAAATGCCTTTTGTACACTTTTTGTTGGCACCCCTCCCAGGGTGTTGCGGCCCATCCTGGCAGTCACACCCTGATGGGAGCAGCTTATGTGGCTTTTATGGGGTGAGAAGATGGTGGTAAGCAGGGTCCAGTGCTTTGATCCAGCCAATAGAGTGGTAGACCCACAGTGGTGGCATGGACCCTGGGTTTGCTGGGTTTTACTTATGCAGGGCAAACATTCAGTTAATACACCATCAAAGATTCATCACTCATGGTGCCTTCACTGAAGAACAGCTAGCTTTCCTATAGACCTTCAAAACTCATCACTCAAGAACCAAGTTCCTCCAAGACCCACTAGACTTGATCCATGAACTGCACCACTTCCACCTAAATCTACCGACAATGTCAGTGCTGTGAGCCTGCCTGCCTATATCCTACACGCAGCTAGCATCTCAGCCTGCCTTGACGACCTTAAGAAGCAAGCTGAAAGTTCAGATTTCCAGCAGATTTCAAATTTATCTGCCACCTCACCCAGCCCATCCTCCACCATAACAACCTCACCCATGAAAATCAACACCGGCCCTTCCACTTGGTGGACTGACAACGTGAAACAGTGTGTTGTGCTGTGAAACTCATTGAGTATTTCTCCATCCATCTCTGGACTATGCCTACACTAGCATCAGCTCTCTTGACATTGCAACTACTGTAAAAACAACAACCTACCAACAACTATTTCCAGAAGACCCACAGGCCAACATAGTAAATGACCTTCCAAAACACATGTTGAAAATGGCCAACCTCAGACTTCCCTGTATGTAGTCTGAGGGAATCATTCAAAACACCCTCAATCCATCAGAAGGAGTGTTTCCTAGAAGACACCCTCTCAGAAACCTGAATGCCACATGTGGACTCACATCAGCACAGAACAAAACCGCCACCTGACCTACTGGCTCCGTTTAAGGACAATGCAGCTCCATAGCACGAGGGCTTCTGATGTTTGAAGTAGAACAACAGTTTCAGCATGGAAACAGTAACTGTTTCCAAAATATGGTTACAAAGAGCTGAATATTTTGGATGAAATCGGTATCTTCCAATCTTTTACTCATCTGTTGCTTGTGACATGTGGCAGTGGGAGCAGGAAATCCCATTTGCAGGGGAGTTGGGCTGAGTTTATCCCAACAAGCAGAGGGAGGGCTATGGTGGAACCATCTGAGAGGGAGCAGGAACCTCAGTGCCAGCAGCACCCACTGTGGGCAGTTGGGAAGAAGCTTGGACCCAAAGCCTTTGTGGGGTTTTTCCTAAGTTGTTATCTCTACTGCCAGGTTAATATAAACTCAAGCTTTGGCTAAACTCCTTGATCAGCCCCTGCCGCAGGTTGGCTTGAGCCTACCACAACCCAGGGAGCTCTCCAACTGAGGGGATAGGCCCACAGTCTCACCGGCACAACAAACTCAACCTGCTGAGCAATGGTCCCTGAGGATCTGCAGCCCACCTTGGTGCGAGCAGAGGGAGCTGCCAGATGCCACCGGCACCTGGAGCAAAGCCTGGGGGACTTCAGCACCCCAGGAAGTCAGAAAGGGCACTGCAATATCCCGGACACAAGCACCACTCACTGACGAGGGACAGAAGATGGCCCTGAAAGAAAAATCAGTGTGGATTCAGACAAAAAAGCTGCTTTGAAACAATTCCAGGTTGGAGGGCAAGTGAGAAACACCAGTGTGAGTCACTGCTGATGTCTGCCCACTCCAGACCAGGCTCTGCTGGGACTGTGGCACAGTTGCTGTGCACCAATGGGAGGGAAATTCATCCCTTGGATGCCGATTCAGCTACTCTAGCACCACTCTGTACAGCACAGGCTGATCCCTGTCCTTACCTCACACATGTTCAACTAGAAGGTCCTCCACTCCTCCTCCATCTCCTCAGCAATCTCCCCCCCGCTCACCTCACTCCGCACCATACCATGCTGTTTTGCCAGCTCGCACTTCTCCTTCTCGATCTTTGCGCTCAAGGAAAGAGGAGACATGCATGAAAGGCTCTGTCTGACTGCTTGCTAGCGAAGGCAGACAAAAGCCAGCCTCCAAGTCCAGGCCTTGGCGTGAGGGAGCCT
This sequence comes from Astur gentilis, assembly GCF_929443795.1. NCBI lineage: Eukaryota > Metazoa > Chordata > Aves > Accipitriformes > Accipitridae > Astur > Astur gentilis. Next base: position 17,415,696 of record NC_064893.1, on the reverse strand, counting down.
GAAGACTTACAGTTTGCTCTCATAGTCTTTGCAGGCCTTCTCAAAAGGCTTCTTGAACTCCCGGGAAGAGCCAAAGACACCATTTAATGACTATGACTGGGAGAGAGCCTTCCTCATCCTCAGCATACTATGTTCCCACTGGGTCACCCTAGCATAAAGGCCCTTGCAGACCCAGGACAGGGCTGTCCACAGGAGTGTCCCTCCTCAGGATGGTCCTCACCTCTCCTCAGTGCCCAGTGGACAAGTGCACTCAGCAGTGCAGGTTCATTCATGGGCACATGCTCGCACACACACTCAAATACATGTAAGTTCCAAAACATACATCATGCATATGTACATCGCATAGGTATGTATGTACCTAGCAGTACCCAGCTATAACACCTTTTATAGCACAATTTTAAGGGCAGAAGGAATTGCTCAGACACTCACAAGCCAGAAAGTACCAACCAGGTTCTCACCTGCTGAAGCCAGAATGTCATGTTTAACCAAAACACCACTTAGAGAGACATCAGAAATCCACCCAAACCTGGCAGCATCATCACAATCTGATTCTTCCCGGGGTATTCATTTAATGTTGAATTAGTCTTGCTGCTAAAAAGCCATCATTTGTTTCTCATTTGACTTCGTGTGACTTTTGCTTCTCTTCAGTGGTTACCATCTTGGTATGTTCATCTGCTTTTGTCCATTAAATGCATTTACTCACATCACCCATGTTCTGCCCTGTTCTCACCAGTTAATGCTCTGCAAACCTCTGTGTCAAAGAAGACAGAGTAAATCAGGTTCGAGGGGACTGCAAGAGGTCTCTAGCCTAACCTCCCACTCGAGGCAGGGACAGCACTGAATTCAGACCAGGCTTTGTGCAGGCAGATGTTGAAAACCCCCAAGGATGGAGATCCCACAGCTTCTCTGGGTCCCTGCCCCAATGCCTCTCTGTCCCCAGGGTGAAATTTCTTTATTTATGTCAAGGCAGAACCTTGTCAGGACAGATCTTGCATTTATCTCCATTCTAATGAAAATGTCAAACTGATTCAGGTCAGCCTATGATTCCTGTTGGATCCTATTAGAAATGCCTTCAGCTTACTCATGACCCCCTGCAGGCAGCTGGATTTTTTCCTCTCTCTCCCCGTGTTTTCTTGGTTCCCAATCTTCTTGACATCATCCTTAACAGTGCAAATAGTGGATATTTTTTTCCTTCATATTTTATATTATTTTATTAATTTCCTTCACACCTTAAGTTTCAGAATTTGCTCTCTCCTTCCACTTTCATGCTCCTATATAGCACAAGCTTCCAAATGGATGCCTAAGTGCTCATAATTTGTTTCAGTATTTGGCAATTAGTCCTTCTGAAGTCCCCAAATGCTGCCACAGTTCCCATCCTTATTTCTGCAACCCTGTCCAAAACTTTCCCTCCACTTTCCCAGAGGTTCAGCTGTTTGCTCAAGGATCCTCAGCTCTGATACAGCCCAACTGCAAAACCTTCATCAAGCATCTGAGGAAACTGCAGAGCTGGGAGAAAATCTATAGAGTGGAACCATACAAGATTCAAAAGGTAAAATTACAGAGTTCAGATTGTAGAAACAGGTTCATTACTAGCTCAAGGATGCAAGAGGAAAAATAGTATCATGGAAAAATATAAAGTCCTGAAGGAAGAAAACACAGGGTGTTTGCCAGTGTATCAGCAGGTCTGGTGGAAGACAGCATGACCAATAGCAAGAACCTGTTGCAGGAAGCAGCTGCTCTGTCTCTGCTCCTCCCAAGCTGGTCTGCCTGGCCAGCATGAGTCCTTGCGTGTCTCATCATGGTCCTGAGCGTATTAACACCAGGACATTAAATCCTAACAATCTTGTGTGCGCATCAGCCAATAAAAAATTGCTTTACTGTTTCAAGTTGTACATACCCTGCTCACAGAGTCTGTGTGCCCAAAATCACCTGGGGACGAATGGTGCCAGGTCACAACTGGCATTTGCTCCACCACATTAGATGCAATGATCACCAGTCCCTTGACAGTGACCTTGCTCCAGCATTGCAATCAGGATTGGTCCAGCCTCCTCACCCTAAACACCTACAGGCACGGGCACCCCTATGGAGACGGAGGCACCCAGGGGCAACTATGCAGAGCTGATGGCCTGAGTATGGCCACGGGGACTTAGTGGTAAGAACATGTGTGCAGACTTACCAAGGACCATGATGACCTTCCCATTGGTTAAAAAAAAGCAAAAATTAAATACGAGTTTGATGCTTTTCCTAAAATCTACACTGATGAGCTCTGTGAAGCTCTCTGATATCTCTACAGTGCTGAAGATCAAATTGCATGGTCACTTCAGTACTTGCTACTCTGCAGTCCCTGAGAGGTACCTGCAGCTGGTAGGTACACACGTGCACGCTCAGATTCACACCAACACACATGTGCTTACACATGTAAATGCAAGGGCTACAGGTGGGTCTGCGGTGGGGGGGACCCTCAATGGAGGGGCTGTGGGGGAGTTTCTGCACTGATGGACGGGGAAGATACCAATATTTGGTGCACAACACCGTGACTTTTTTCCCTCATAGCAAATACTACCAGACTCCTCCAGATTCAGCCAGGTGCCTGCAAACAGGCAGAGGTCCCAGCTAAAGGCCGCCACCAGCTTGACCTGTGGTGTGAGGCGTCAGCCTCAGGAGGGAGCAGGATCTGGCACACAGGAGGTGCAGGCAAACCTGCCCTTCCAACACCTACTCCTGCTGGCAGGCAAGCTGTGAGCCAAGGATGAGACCCCACACCTGGTTCCTGCTCTGTCTCCAACCCCACCTCAGCGCAGAACTTTCAGCCCCTGCTTGCCCTTTATTAATGACTCCAGGGAAAAGTTAATGTTGTGGTACAAACTCTGCAACTGGAAAGGAAAGCGAGAGATTACACTGCTAGCACTGCACCCCTGCACCGCTTCTCATGCAGAGAAAGCAGAGCTGTTTGTGAGCCTGCACAGGCACCACTTTGGAAAACAGTCAGCTGAAAGCCTCCATCCTTGGAAATTACCAAGCTGGAAAAAGCCACTGCCAGCCTGATCCGGTGTTGGTGAGAGCCTGGCTTCAAGAAGGATGGAGGACAGGAGACCTCCAGAGGCCTCTTCTGAGCAGCCTCAGAAGTCTGCACAGATAGCCCAGGCTGTGCAGGCTGCACCATTGGCTCTGCAAACACATGCCATGGCCTCCTGCCTCTGTCTGGGGAAGGGGATGAGCTCAGACCTCCAGGCTGTGGCCCAGAGCCTGCTGCTCTTCCTGGGAATCCCCGCCAGCATCCCCTTGCAAGCCATGGGCCCCACTCCGATGTACATGCAGGAGACAGAGCTGCCTATCAGGCTCCTGACAGCAGTCAGCAGCTCCCGGGAGAAGGCAGCAAAGGTGCTAAAGGAACTGGCCAGCTGTTCCTTACCCTCCAGCTGGTAGTTGGCTGAGAACTTCTCCTGGGCAGCCATGTGGGCTTCAAGGTGGCTGATGAGGTCTGGGGGAACATGGATAGTCTCTGGTGAGTGCAGGGGGAAGGTCAGGATGAGTGCCCAACCCCTGCCTCCCTTCTGGGAGTCACTATGCCAAGTTCTGCTCACACACCAGAGCCAGCTCCTGTTACCTGCTGCTGCCCCCACCACTACTCCCAGCTATAGGGATCCCTGAGGTGCATATTCCCTGCCATGGGTAACCCGACCTGCAGCAAGGACTCCCCTCATCCATCCGTTGCCGTCTCTCCCCTCCTGAGGCCCTGTTCTGTCCTGTCCTGACCTTGTCCACAGCTGTGCTCTGCCTTGGCTGCTTTCCTCATCTTCTGTAGCACAGGTCAGTTGGCATCCAAGGCCTAGAAATGCAGAAGAGGTGGTCGTTGACTACATCCATACACACATTTCCATAACCCACAAGGCTTAGCACAAGCCTCAGCATCCCCAAGCTGGACTGTACTGCTGGAAGACAGGTGATGATCTAGTGGTGGCAGTACATGTATTTCTTAAATATCTGCAAGCCTTCCTGATGTTCTTCTGGAAGAAGTGGTCAAGCATTAAGACAGAATTGAAAAATATATTAGAAAAAAAAACAGACAGCATTGACAATAAATGTGGATTTCAGTGGCAAGAGACTGTTAGTTACAAATTTTAGTTTCATCATTGTCGGTGTCATTCCTGGGCTGAGAGGAGGAGGCGTAGGTGGCTGAGGGGAAATGTTTGGAGGCATCTAAACTCTCTGCCTATGAGAGACTGGATTACAGATGTTATTTCATACAAGTACTGCTTGGAAGGGGTCTCATGCAATCTTTTGTTGGGAGCTGGATTATTGTCAATACCAGATCAGGTTGCCTGTACTTTGCTTAGTTGGGCTTTGAAACCTTCCAAGGATGGAGGTTACCTCTCTAGTGACCTCTTGCAGGGCTGCACCGCCCTCTGCAGAAGAAACCTTTCCTAATGCCCAATCTGAACTTCGTGAGCCACAAAGTGAATATTGCTGCATGATGTATCATCTGATGCTGCCCAGAAGAGCTTGACACCATTGCCTAATAACTGGCATTAGATGAGTTGTGGGCTGCTGTCAGACACCCCCTTGTCACCCAGCTAAATCAGCCCAGCTCTCCTTCTCTGTTACCATCCACTGACCCTCTCTGGTTTCTCCACATCACTCCTGACTGAGGTCAGTGTTTCAGGTATGACCCCTTCACTGGACTGATGTGAGACCCGACAGCTCCCACATTGGGGTCTCCCTGCAGGAAGTGACATGGCTTCACTCTGAGCGTTGTCCTGACAGTGCCAACGCTCAAAGATAGGGCACAGGCTTTTAAGATCCATAAACACTGATTTGTGGGAGCAAACAGTTTTACTGCAATGTGGGAATGCAAAGAACAGCTCAGGGTGGACTTCCATGTTAGAGCTAAGGCTATTTAAGTGGATGGGGGTGTACCCAGGGGAGTGGTACCACCACTGGCTTTGTCTTCTGTTGTGCACCACATGAGCCAAGTCACGCAGCTGAACCTGTGTAGTAAAGGAGGATGTGAGTCAGGCTCTGCATGATTCAGCACAGTCAAGATTGTGGCATGCAAGGATGTCACCATAAATGTTTAGGTACCCAAAGAGCAATAGTGCTGAAAACTTACCCACCTACATGTTTCCAGAATTCAGTGCAGCAGGGATGTTGAGAACTTGAATTATGGACTTATTCCCCAAAACAGGAGCTGCCAGACTTTTTTGGCTCCCCACGGAAGAGCTGCCACCCACGACTCTTAGCACCTGCATTTTCTTGTCCAGCCCAATTTGGGAGTGAGGTTTTCCAGCCAAGCCCTCAAACAGAGATTCCTGGGGCAATTAACGTAAGACCTCTAGGACCAGCAGGACTGTGCTCACACCAAGCATTGCAAATCCAGGGAATCCAGTATTATGGTTCAAAAAGATCCCCACGAGATAAAGTCAGAAAGGCAGTGGTGGGATAGGGGACCTGAAGCATCTGATCACTGTCCTTTGGCAAAGCTGTTGGACACACTCTTACACCCGTGTTCAGAAAATTACTTCAGGTTAGTCCAGGACTTCAAGGACTAACACATTCCCCTCACAACCATATGGTTATTTTGAGCGCCACCATGAGGCAGGCACAGTCCCCCCCTGGGGCCACAGCTCCCTGCAGTTATTTAAGCCATTGCATGTGGGATTCATCTCACTAAACTTAGGCATCCCTTCACCCTTCTTCAGGTGAAGCCCTTTTGGCTTAAGTGAAGCCCATCTCCCTTGCAGAGGCTTCACCGGGGCAGCTTTTCCAGTTCCAGATGCTCTTACTTCCTCAACCCTACAGGAGATTTTTAGCCACACAGTTGGACTCAACCCCTTTCTTTCCCTGCTTGCCCTTGTAAGTAGCACTGGGAGGGAGAAATTCGGAGCCTGCTGCCACTGAGACCCTGATCTCCAACCTCCTCATGGCCTGCAGAGCCTCTCTCCCCCTCACTCCTCTCTGCTGCTGGGACCCACCTTGACCAGGACAGCTGTCTCCTTCCCAAAATGTCTCAGGAGCCTGCCCAGGTCCCTTGTGATGCCAGTCATGTTTATACTTCATCTTGTACCAGAAATTCAGCTCTCCACGCACAGATGCTCAAACGTTCCACATCCATGGCCCTCATCTTCCTTTCTCCTGACAATTTCCTCCATGAACGTGTAATCTTGATCCACAAATGACCCATCCACACCTTTGGGACCATTCCCTGCCTGCTGAACTGATGCTGTCAGACCAGGAGGCTTTCCTGCTTCAGAGAAGCAGCACCAGGGTGAGAATGCTCTGTGGCATCTGTCATGGTTTAACCCCAGCCAGCAACTAAGCACCATGCAGCCACTCACTCACTTTCCCTCCCACCCAGTCACTATGCATGATGCCCCATGGTATGGAATACCCCTTTGGCCAGTTTGGGTCAGCTGCCCTGGCTGTGTCCCCTCCCAGCTCCTTGTGCCCCTCCAGCCTTCTTGCGCCCCTCCAGCCTTCTTGCTGGCTGGGCATGAGAAGCTGCAAAACCCTTGACTTTGTATAAACACTACTCAGCAACAATTGAAAACATCAGTGTGTTATCAACATTCTTCTCATACTGAATGCAAAACATAACACTATACGAGGTACTAGAAAGAAAATTAACTCTATCCTAGCTGAAACCAGGACAGTATCCCAGAGGCCATCACCAACAGGGACCTCCACCTCCCCAGGCTCCCCCCACCCAGTGAGCCCAGCTGCAAGAGGCAGCACTCTCTCCAAGGATCATGAAGTGTGTACAAGTACAGTCTGGCACTTAGCGCAGGAAACCCCGAGCTCCCTTTCTTGCTTGTTCTTTGACCTGCATTTGTTTGCCTTGCAGGCAGGGACTTGGTTCTGCACTCAGCTGAGCTGTGTGACTTCCCCGTTGGGGACCTGCCTCCAGTGGTGGAAAACCGGCTGATGTACTCCCCCTGCAGCTCAGCACTCAATTCCTCTGCTTCCTGCATCGCTGCCAGGCTCAGTGCACACTGTGCCAGGGCTCTCCTTGCTCAAGGATGAGCTTTTGCTGTGCTTACTGCTTTATCCCGCAGTGGTGCTGCTCTCCGTTACAAGCATGCACCTGTTGATGCACTAAGACTCTTTGCTGTACAAAGTTCCCTACCCTATCTATAAAAGCCGCTGGCTGAACCACTGCAAAAGCACCAGCACTGGTATTTCTGCCTTTCAGAGGTGAGACCCTGTGGCTCCAGCTCTTCCAGATCTGTTTTCATCCCTGTCTGTGATTTCCAGGGAGCTGGAGTCACAGCACACTTCTCCCTTCTCACTAGTTTTCAAGAGCACAGAAAGACTCGGAGTGGGAGGGACCATCAGTTCACATTGTCTGCATAGACACGGCATTAACATAAGACAACCTCGCATGAGCCTATACCCTGTGTGGGAGTCAGCAGTCTCCAGAAAGACATCCAAGCTGTGTTTAAAGAGGATGGAGACCAAGCATTCACTCCACCTTTTGACTACGCACACCAGTAGTTCATTACATCACAGCTAAAGTATTGCAACTAATTTTTTATTTCAGTGTCAGCTTCAGTTCCCAGCTGCTGGCTCTCACTTGCTCTTCTCTAGCACTGGAGTTGTCCTCCCAGTGAAAGTGCACAGAGGCGTCAGCTGAGCTACTGCATAGGTCAGAAGAAAATAAGTCCCAGATGAGAGCCCAGTCAGCCTCACCCAGCTGCATGGTGAGACCATGTCAGCCTCAGGGAGGAAGCAAGGAAGAGGCCAGCACTGATGCAGGCAGAGAGGACCTTCCTCTAGGACAGACAGTTCCTGCCGACACAAACACCCAAGCAAGAGAACTGGGGATACCCCGTGATGTTGGATTTTCTCCTTGCCATCTGCTCAGTCCAGCCCTGATCTGTACCCAAAGATAAAATCATCTCCCCGTGTCTCCTGGCTTACACAAGTGCTACTGCCCAGCCAGTACGGCTCACACCACTGCTCCCTGTTTTCACTGCAGCAAATCCCCTGCAGACTGCACTGGGGGTTGGTGTCACACGGCAGCAGGAGTGTGTCATGAGTTTTATGTCCACTCTGACATGTAAGTCCCAAGCCAGGAGCTCTGCAGACATGAACAAGTTCAGCAGTGTTTCTCTCTAACCACAGCTTCCTGATGTAGCAGCTCTGTTTTAAAGGATTGAAGTTTTAGCTTTGCTTGGGGTGCAAGTGATAGAGTAACAGTTGAAAATTAAGCAACACAAGGAAATTGCTCCATGCCCAGATGCTCCTGAGCAAGTCCTGGCCTCCAGAGGCCTGAGAAGAAACAAAAACTCAGTGACCATCACTGAACCAAATGATCTACAGGAGCACAGCTCCCCATCTGCTCCAAGCCTGCAGGTGCTGGGGGACTTCAGAGCAGTGCAGGAGTCACAGCCCACAGACAGGCCCTAGAAAGTCCTGGGCACCATCCCCTCATCTGCTGAAACAACAAAATAATGAGAGAGGTGACATAGTGCAGTTTGCTCCCAGCACATTTACCAAATCTACCAGGAGGAGGCACCAAGAGGCTTGGAGACCTCTGGACTACCATATGGAGAGTCCTACCTACCACAGTGGCAACATCTCATGGGTATCTTCCAGGGGGGGTCAGGACCTTGATTTGCTCAGGAACAGGCCAGCATAATGGTTACACTATACTGGACATAGTTTTCAGCTAAGTCCCAAGGTGGGTCTAGGTGGGTGGTGGGATGCTCTCAAAGGGAAGCCTGGACCCTCCACTGAGCCAGTCTTGCCCTCACTCACAGTCCTCCCAGGGCATTGAGCTCTGCTGCTCACTCCCTCATGTGCCAGCAGCATGCAGCAACGCCTTCCCCTCCCTCACCATGCCTGATGATGCCTATTAGGGTCTTCTGGCTTTTCCCATCAGTCAGAAAACAACGGCATTTGGCCCAAGTAAGTTTTGCATCAGATGCTGCACTCAGCAGCCAGCTCTCATCCTGGCTCTGTGAATTTTTGGAACCACTCATACATTTGGCCTCTGAACATCCCACATCAGTGTATCCCACTGTGTATTCCACAGCTTAACTCTGCACAAATGAGGAAACCATTCTGCTGCCCCCAAAAACTTCCTTTAATTTTTTGTTTTGCTTTTAGTTTGATGCTTGTCTGGTCTAAGGGTTCTGTCTTCTCTTTAGTGTGTGGTGTGAGCCTGGTATGAGATACAGCCTTCCTGCACAAACCTCTCCCCCTTTGCTCTTGTCCCCACCAACTGGCACGCGTCACCCGGCCACTACAACCCGTCACAAGCCTTCACCAAATCTTTGCTTTTGAGTGTTTTGCAAACACCCAATGACACTTGCACCAGTCTCCACTCATGGTGATGCCTGAACTGGGATGCAGATCCTGCGGGACCATGATGGGGACAGCTCCCACAACCCCTTGGAGAGCACCCCTGCAGCCTGCCGCGCCCGCTCACCTCCTCCAGGCTGTTAGCAGTGGCCTTGCAGCGTCCCATGGGGCTGGTGAAGGCAGAGGTGGTGGGTGAACTGAGGTCTTCCTGTGCCTGCTGCACGAAGTCGCACACTGAGATGAGGGCCGCCATGGTGCCGCAGCGAGGTGGCCCCAGGAAGGGGAACTGCTGGCGGGAGCCGCAATTGCACCGGGGCTGGGCAGGGGTCTGGGCAGGGGGCTGGGGTCACACTGCTGCCACCAGCAAGGGTAGGAGGAAGCCCCTGGCCTTGCACACCCCCACCCCAAACAGACACGCACACTGACACACACCCACACACCCAGGCACACAGCAGCACAGCTACAAATCCTGCAATTGTAAGCTGAAATATTTGGGGGAAGCCTGAGGCAGACACTTTGAGTCACAGAAAGCCTCAGCCTGGTGGTGTGGTGGAAAACGTAGGTGAGCATGGCTGCAAGAGCTAAGGAGCTGCCTGGGGATGTGCACTGGGTGTGCGGGGGTGCACTGAGCTTGCTGGCATGGACCAGTCACTGCTGAGGTGCACCAGGTGTGCTAGGATGCACCTGGCACTGCTGGGGTGCACTGGGCACCATTTGTTTAGGCAACATCCCATTTGACAGGCCCTGCAAAAAGGCTGGGGGTGACGCAGCACTGGAAACAGCACTGTTGCACCCCAAGGCCCTGCTCTAGCCCCATGCAGATTCATTCACAGTACACAACCTGAACCCTTTGCAGCCTATTTCACTCCCCCTGCAGCCCAAGGGTCCCCTGGGGGGGAGAGAGGTCTCCCCCTTCGCCATTCTGGGGCCTCCATCCAGCAGCTAAACTCCAGCCCCCCTGAGGGAGCACCATGTCTGTCCCAGACTCGCACCTGGCTTCAGGTCCAGCCAGAGTCCTCACCTGCTCCTTCCCTGCCTGCCTGGCTCTGCCCAGCTAGTTTTCTCCCCAAAACTTATTCTATTCCTGCCCCATTCAAAAGACAATCAGGCAGCCATCTTCACTATAAAACCCCATTGTCAGTTAATTTCTTTGGAAATGCAACAGTCCCTCTGAGCATCGTCTCCTGCACCAGGATGAGATGCCTCAGAAGGAATCTGTCCTGTCAAAACTCAGGGTAAAGCATCTCCACTTGAGATCAGATCATGTCAGGGCTCGTCTGTGCAGAAGACAGGAACCCTGAGGCACCAGAGACCATGCTGAGAACAAGTCTCATTTAATTGACATCAGCCCAAAACCACAGTACAGATTCATGCTGACAACCTCACGCTGATGTCTCAGTGCTGTGCTATCTGGGAGGAAAGGCAAAGGGGCATCAGCGAGGACTGCCTGCAGCAGGCTGACCCCCAGCTTCAGAAGGCAGCTACAAAACACAAGCAGCGTCAGAAAGAACAGCCAAGGAGCTTTTATTCCTGTGGAAATGAAGAGCCAAAATGAAGTTTGAAGCAAGCCTGAATCCAACCCAGCACATGCAGGAAAAGCTGTTAAGCAGCTTGTAAGGAGTGACAACCAGAAAGTCCATGTCCCAGAGAGTACTACCGCATCCAGAGCTTACTTTAACTCCAAGAGCTGTTCCTGTGTTCTTGGCATGGCAGGAAGCTCATGGCTACCTTGGCTCTGTTGTCCTTCTCCGTCAGGACCCCCTTTCAAAGGTCTTCCAGGTCCTACCTCCACCAGGACTCCACACCAGACCTGCCTTTCCCCCATACAAGATGGTTTCAACTCTTCAGGCAAAGGCCCGGGAAGGGCCAAGTGTTGTCAAGCTGGGGCATGGACAGCTCTGTATGTCCCCATCTCTGCCAGAATCACTCTCAATGGCAAGAGCTGGGTTCAGCTGATGTGTCTGTGGGGACAGCCCCAGCAGACCCCATTTTTCCACCCTCCCACACCAGTTCCACAAACAATTTTTTTCCCAAGGTTATAACTGTCCTTCAAGTTTGCCTTATTTAGTAGGTTAGTTACTTGGTTTCTTAGTCTCTCACGGGTACTTAGCATGAAGCTTGACTCCCCAAAGAGAGGCCACTTCTGCAAGTCTCTCACTCTGAAGGTTGCCTCTCCACTTGCAAGATTTCCTTTAACTTTCTGGTCCGGTCTCAATTCCTGCAATAATCACTGCTGCCTTTGAGTAGTCCTGTGCTGGAGAGTATTTATCCATTAATGATCTTCTCGCTGATGTATCCAGGCATGGTGTAGATCAAAAGAACCAGGAAGATGGTCAGAACAGTGACAATGAACAGCACAATGATGTATTTCTTGTACCGCTTCCAGATAAAGAACACAAAGGTCTTCATGGGATTCACAAACCAGTTGAAAGAAGTTTTTGGCCGGCTGGAACAGGAAGGGAAGAATAAACTAACACAGGCTCAGTCCAGAGCAGCATGTTGGCCCCTCTGCTTTGGTGCCCTGCCACCCTCAAGGGTTGCCAGCTCTTCCTGCTGCTTCCAGACAGGATCACTCTAGGGGCTGCAAGAACTACAGTGCCTGTGAAAGCGCTGGAGACAACAGGGCCTGAGCCTCAGGACAGCCCCCACAGAGCTGTTCTGCACCCATGTGGCCAACAGGTGCGTTCACATGGTTAAACCAGAGCTGCCTTTTTTGTACAAGCAATGTTATGGCATAGCTGCCTTGAGTACCTCACTGAGATCAGCCCTGACCCAGATGCTGCAGCCACAAGTCCCACTGGACCGACTTGAGCTCTGGGAAGCCCTGGCAGCCCCAGTCCTGCAGACCCCACCACCCAGGGCCTCATTGATTGCTCTCAGCTTCCTGACAAGCAGATGTTCCCTGTCCTCATGCAAAGGGCTGCTGAAAACACAGCACTGTCCATCCATGTTAAAGGTGATAACACAGATACTCACTTAGGCTTTTCCAGGGGTTCAGGCTCTTTTCGGCCCAAACCAACAGGACTTTTCTCAGCTTCCTCCACAGTCAGCAGCTGGAACTCTGCTTCCACCTTACCCTGGAGGGGGAATATGTCTGAGCCGCAGCTGCATGTGTTGCTTCACAGACCAGCCTGCTACCACACGGCCTGCCAGGACTGGGTATTTTTCTCCCAGTTCCACTTACAGATGCTCAGAGCAATTAATTTTTCTCTCCAGGCATTAGCTACAGAATCTCTCACTTTGCACCAGTGGAAACTGTGGCCTGGCTGGAAACTAACTGTTTCGCAGACAAGGCACTGTATTGTAATGCACTCCCCAGCTATCTGGATTTGTCCGGAGCCTCCCACACTGGCATTGAGCAAAACCCGCCCTTAGGGACAAACAATGTCCACTAGCAGGGCAATCAGCAGCAAGTCTGTCCTGGGACAGTTGGCATCTGCCTGTCTGGAGTAGGCAGAGACCCTAGGACAAGCTTTTGCTGCTGTCCTGTCTGGTTGATGGGGAGCCATGTGACTCTTGCATTGCTCTCCTCAATTCCTCTATGGGAAGCTCAGAGGAAGACATGAAGCTGGACACCCCCTGCATGCCACTGCAGCTCACACTTCTGGGTAGATGAAGTGCTGGATTTGCAGCAGATGGGACAAGTTTCCAGGACTCTGCACAAAGTCCTGGGCAGCTGGGTCACTGCTGCCTCTGCAGGACAGGTTGCCGTGTCAAGGCAGAGGCAAAATGCTGGCTCTCTGCTAGCGCCACCACCCTGCCTTACCGTCAGGAGGTACTTGTTCCCACTGGGGTCTGTGAACTCCACATCCTCTGGTTTGACTGAGCTGCTCCACTTCTTTTTCTTCTTCTTCTGCTTGTCCTCCCTCTTCTCTCTCTCCTCGTCTTCTTGATCTTTGAGTTTGATGAAGGGCCACCAGCCCCTCATGCGCTTGTTTCGGAAGATGGAGAAGCGAGGTGTTGCATTCTCCTTGGCCATCTTGATGGTGCAATGCTCTGAGCTCTTGGCTGCCCGCACCATGTCATGCAGCTTCAGCTCGATGGAGCCTGCAGGCACAATGAAGAGGAGAGCTCATGGTGAAATCCTGAGGTCAGCCCCACACACCATTTGGCTTCCTGTCTCAGCCACACTCCCACCACCACGAGTAGGTCCCAGCTGCTGCAATGATCTAGCAGAGTCCTGCACATTTACGGGTGGAGAACCTGAAGCTCAGCATAAGAAAGGACCTGCCCAAGAGTTAGAGACTAAGAAGCAGAAGCCACAGGTCTTTTCTCATCTGTGATGTGGCCAGTTTGATTTGTGTGTGGTACAGGGGGTTATTTTCACTCCTTTACCATGTCCCACCCTGCTGTCCTCACATGTCCAAGCTTCTCTTCCCCTCTCGGTCCTGCAAATGTCAATAAAAAATTACAAAATCTGGGAAACTCTTTAAAGGTTTCAAGTCTGTCTTACATCTGAAACAGATTCAGTTCATTTCCCTGCTTGGCCTTGTACCCCTGTCCTCCCTGGAAGGAGCTCCTTTCCCACTTTGGCACTGAGCCCTTGCAACAAATCAGTCTTACCATGTACTGGTCTGTATTGCCAAAAGCATAGCCAGCAACCAAGGGATGTGGGTATTCTCCTCTGCTCAGCTCTGGTGAGACTGCATCTGGATACAGTGTCCAGGTTTGGACCCCAACACAAGAAAGGTGTCAACTAACTAGAGAGTCCAGTGGCTGAGACAGTCAAGGCTAGAGTGTGTGCCATAGCAGGATGGATTGAGAGACCCATGCATGTTCAGCCCAGAGAAGAGAGGTCAAGGGAAAGATCTTATTGTATCTCCCACAGCCTAAAGGAAGCTATAGAGTAGATGGAGCTAGACTCTTCTCAGACATGGATGATGAGAGCACGTAAGGCAATGGACACAAGCTGCTGCAAGTAAAAAAATCTGAGAATGACGAGAACAGTGCAGCCAGGAAAAGAGGCCCAGAAGGGTGCTGGGATCTCCATCCTTGGAGATACTCGAAACTCACCCAGACAAGGCCCTGAGCAACCTGACCTACATTGCATCTAGCGCTGCTTGGAGCAGAAGGTTGCAATAATGACTGCAGAAGCCCTTTCCTGCCTAGACGTTCCTGAGAGCGTACATGGCAGGAATTGTTGGGATTGCTGTCTAATGCTTTCTTCAGTGCCTGAGTAGCATGGCTGAACCAATCACCACTGGAAGTGCCTCATGGAGGTAAAGCCCTTTAAACATACTGTGGAAGGTTGATGAATAAAGAGAGTTTTATCCTGCCCAAGAGACAGCAGGACAAAGGGGCCGCTTTTTAATGGGGAGGGCAAAGTTTGAAGAAGGGAGGGACAACCGAATGGCGTGCTACAAACTTGGGGATGGCAGCAGAAGCAGAAGAGAGGCAGCAGTATTTGTGCTAGTGTAGTGTGGGTGGAATCACCACCAGCCCACTGCATGCCCAACCCAGCAGGTCTGGTTACTAGGAAGTACCAGAGCAGCTGGGGAGCTCCGATCCCCCAGCAATAGGATGCTGCAGCTCAGGTGCAAATGGTCTCACAAGGGTTGCCAGTCCCTGTGCCAACAACATAAGCTCCTGGGAAAGCTGCTCTTTGGCCAACTCTTTGGGATCTAAGTGAAAGCAGGGAAAATGAGCAAGTTTATCAGAAAGGTTGTGAGGAAGCAGAACCTGGAAGTCCTGTGGTGTCACAGGCCCTGAAAAAGGACACCAAGGCCCTGGAACAAGCATGCAAGCTCAACATGTCTGTGTAGGACAGGTGCCTATCTCCAGGTTCTGCCTATAGCTCACATGTGAAAAACCAGCCCAGGTGGCTGCTGAGCTGAAGAGCTTGATCTGATGTTCCTGGTATCCCTTCTCAGAGAGCTGGGCCCTGAGGGGAACACTGTAATACTCCAGCAAGGTGAGGGACAGGTCACCCCGCTTCCAGCAGGTCATACCATACCTAGAAAGTCATTAGCTGAAATCCTGTCATAATCCCAGACCTGGAGGACCAGAACAGCTGGTTCCCGAAACTCTGATTCCTCCACGGAGAAGACAGAGTCCTTCTTCTTGTAGGTGATCTCCTTCTCGGTCGGGAGATAGTTGAAGCGGAAGATGAACCTCCAGTTGAAATTGCCCTCCCCAGTCAAGGAGTTAAAGTGAACATCCGTCTCCTGCTTGTCGTGGTCAAGACCCTTTATCCAGCTGCAGGAGAAACTCAGTTATCTCCTACCCCTGTCAGCCAGCCCCAAAGGCAGAGCAGAAGGATGGAGGGTCTGAACCCCATGGGGTAGCCAGAAAGGAAGAGTCAAAGAGCCAAACCAGACCAACATCTTTGGGGGTACAGCAGTTCATGCAGGGGACTGGAGTGCGGCACCTCATGCTGATGCAGGGAGCAGCAGAGGTTCAGAGGAGGTAGGGAGGGTGTGGAGCAGGGCAAGGAGCAGGACAGCCAGGCTCTGGCCTCCCTCTGGCTCCCATCAGACCTTTTCACATAGATGTCACTGGAAGGCTCTCCCGTTACTGGGTTGACATCATCAAGGATCACGTCATCTGTGTTCCAGATAATCACACGCAGCTCGTAGCTGTGGGAAGGGCACAGGGGTGAGTGAGACACATGCTCTCACCCCCAGTCCCTGGGAGGGCAGGTCAAGCCCACACCAGCAAAGCAGAAGGACTTGAACGGTCCTAGCACTGTGGTCCCCGGCCAGGGCTCCTCTGGCCAAGCACAGCCGAGCAGTCTCACTGCCATGCCCTTCTCACAAAGCCCTTCCTGGGGGGCTACAACCCTACAAGACAAACACCCACAGTCAAAACAGGCAGCTTTTGCAAAGCAAATCCCTGGTACATGGGAAACTCACCGGCATCACTTAGCCATAGGAGCACAGAAAGGCTTAGGCAGGAAGAGACCTCTGCAGCCTCTGCTCCAACCTCTTGCTCTAATTTCATAGTAGATCAGATTGCTCAGGGCCCTGTCTGCATGAGTTTTGACTATCTCCAAGAATGGATATCCCAGCACCTCTCTGGGTCACTCCATCCCTTTCCCAGGGTAGCTTCACTCTCATTGGGAAAATATTTTCCCTACATCCAGTTGGAGTTTCCATTGCTGCAATTTGTGTCCATTAACTCTTGTCCTTTCACATGCATCTCTGAGAAGAATCTGGACCCTCCATCTCAATAGCCCCATTAGATCATTGAAAACAGCAGATGTCCTCCTTCACTTCTTCAGGCACCCAGAGGACATCTGTCCACTAGCCAAAATAGACCTAGATGAGTAGCTCTGACCTGGGTTTCTATCACCTTCATGTCCAGCCTTAGAAAGATTAGCCCTGCCCTTCACAAACACTTGTGCAGCTGAAGCGCTTATGCTCCATGCTGATACACCCAAGAGACCATTCCATGGCCAGAGCTGAGGAAGAGAGGAGGGCTGTATGCCAGGCCAGCACAGATCGTCAGCCTGTGCAGGACTCCATGGCTCATCTCGTCAGGCATGGTGAAGGACACTGACCCTCCACACAGGCTCACCAGTCCCAGCCCTGCTCCCATGGGTGCTACCTGACAGGCAGTCGTGGCTTGATATTGACAGGCGGCGGTATCGGGACGTCATTTGGAAACATGTCAATCCACATGTGCAAGGAGCCCTGATGAGAGAAGACAGCAGAGTGACTTCAAAAGACAGACCATCCTCCAGCTCTTCAAGGAGCAAGGGCTTGGTTCTGCAAGGAAAGCTCTCACCGGAAAGCCACTACTTGGCTCTTTCCATCCCCAGCACTTCAGAGTGATGTGTGACTGGATTTTAGATAGGGAAAAAATTAAAACTACCAAAAATTGCTTATTTCCCTCCCCACCATGCTCCCAAGAAAAAAACAGTTCAGCTGAACTGAGTCTATTTCAAACAGAGGCAAACGTGTCCCTCTGTCTTAACAAGAAGCATACAATGATGAAACACTTCAGCATAACCAAGAAAATTAAAAAGTGATAGGTCTGATCCTCCCTTCCCCATATGCATTTCCAACACTGACCAAAGCCAGAGTGACTGCAGAGCTCTGCTTTATTACAGACCTCTAGTACCTGAGGGAAGAGGAGATGTTCAGTACAGGACATTGAAATGGTTGAGCTCTGATCACTGCGCTGCATAAAACTGAGGATGAATGTTTCTCCTCCAGCCAGCAGTTATGTCATACCCCCAGGGAGGAGCCAAGGGGACAGCAGTAGTGACAGGGGACAAAGCAGAGGAAAAGGCAGGGTTAGGCAAGGACAATACCACCCACCATGGTGCATGTTGGCAGGGCTCAGAAGGCAGAGCAGGTCCCTTGCCATCCACACAGCATCCTCATCAGAGCAGTGCTACATGGCTTGAGGAGACAGGAAGGACTCTAGGCCACCACCATTGTGAACACATCAGTGGACAGAGGTCCCTTGAGGAAAGTGTGTTCAGAAGCACCATGAGACGTCAGAGGGTGGATATAAGCAAAGGACACCCAAGGCCAACAGTCCTCGCTTCATAGCAGGGCCAGCCGTTCACAGACACAGCTCCAGTCACCCACCCAGGAAGGGGCAACACCACGATGAAGAGACAAAAGGGGACCAGCCAGCAGACTGGGAACCAGCCACCCTGAAGGTCCTTCTCCCAGAGCAGTGTCTAGTCTTGGCAAGGAAACACATCTCACCTGCACAAGCCCAGGGTTCTCCGGGTTGTACAGGGACCGGATCTCCACATGCTCTGGTACCAGCTTGTACCCGTATCCTGGCATCTCTTCCCAGTGCTGCAGGACGTACAAAGCCTTATGTTCATCATCCACTGACCAGTTCTCATCTGCCACTCCTCTCTTGTTCCTCACAGAGGCCTCTGCAGCAGGACACAGCCAGGTAGAAGATGAAGGCATCTGGCCGGCAAGAGCCACGTCAGGACGTTAGTCACAGACACAAGTAAGGGAAGATGATGGCCTGGGCAAACAAGCACCTCACCAAAATGGGGAGAAGCAGGAGGGCAAGGATGAAGGGAATTGAGTTCAATATGTTGCAGTAATGAGGAAAACTGTAGGCAGGAAGACAAACAAGCTAAGAGAATTAAGAGGAAAAGGGCAAAAAAGAATTTATTATGGCCCTGGGAAAAAGACCCAGGGGACACCAAGGAGGATGTCATTTAAGTCCCCATGTCTCTGTGGTAGTGCCAACAGATCCATGGATGAGGTGTTTTGCCCTAGAAGTGCTCCAGAAAAGCACTTGTCACTTGGCAGAGACATGCAGCTGTGCTCTCCGTTAATTAACAGTCTGCACGATTAATTGAGTCATTTGGCACAGTGAAGCCAAATGGCAGTTCAAGACCAAATACTGCTGGTGGGGAGAAAAGCAGGAACCAACAGGTGAGGACACAATGACTCACCCACCCCTGGGTTTATGGAGAGCATCTGCCCTTTGGAGATCAGTCTGAGACCGAAACCATCCCAAGCAGTCCCCAAGCACAGCAGAGGTTCACAAGGCACCAACTGCAGCCACGTTTGAACCAGAGCTGCCTCTCGGGGGAACACCAGGAGAGCACCTCACTTCTCCCTTCCCAACTACCCAGTGACCTAGGAAAAGGGGGAAAGGGCTTTTGGAGGCTCCTTGCCCTCTCCTGAGCAGGATTTCTTTCCCCTTCATGACATAAGCCATAGAGGCCAGCGGAAAGCTGAGGACAGCAGCACTGAAATGAGCAGAAGGTAAAGTTGGCTGTACACAGAGGTCTCCTCTCTGGGCAGGTCAGGCACAGGGATCATCCTTCCTACAGGCTACATAACATTGCCTTGCAGGACCCAGCCATCCACAAGTGGGACACATCTGCTCCATCCTTTCCTCCAGGCTGGATTCAGTTGCACAGATGTTGGCCACCGGAGGGAATGTGCACAGCAGGGACAGGCCTGTGTGCTCAGGGAAGTTCACCATCACTGCTGGCAGAGGGCATGAAAGGTTTCTGTGTTCTTGGACACCCATGGCCCTGGCTCAGGGTTTGTAATGCCAGTGAGGAAGAAAGAAAAACAGCAAAGGAGAAGCAGAAGCTGCCCACAAGGAGGAAATCAATAGTAGTAAGGAGCAGTGGGCAGTCACCCAAGGCACCCAAAGCCACCAGAAGCAGAGAGCATCCCTGAAGGACAAAGCCAGATTAAAACAGGAAAGGAGACTGAAAAAGACTTCCCCCCCACACCCCCCAAAAAAAACCCAAACAAAAACAAGCCATGAAAAAAAAGGACTCCAATATCTTGCTGATGGTGGTCACAAGCAGATGGAGGTACAGTTTTGTGATGGTGTCAGCCATCAGAATAAGCTATGCCTTCTTTGGCTGCACAAGCCATCAAACCCTGGTGCACATCACTGCTGTGCAAGTGGGTTTAGTTTGCTACACCCACCGCCTGAAAAGCCAGTTTGGGACCTAATAGCCTGGATCACAGCTTCCCCGAGTGCAACACCATCATCCACTGAAACCAGGCCACTGAGCACTGAGGATGCTCCCTGCAGTGAACCAGAAAGCTGGGCCATGCAGGGCACAGAGTGGGGGCAGCCAGCCTGGACACTTCAGGGAAGAGAGGCTCCTGGGTTCCCAGACCTCTCACCAGTACACGCACTGCTGAGCACAGGCAGCTGATTAAGGGAGCAGTCATTGATCTCCAGGCCCTCCATACCTTCAGGAAAAGCCTCTGGAGGGACCTTGAATATTTTATTGTTCACTTTGACCTCCTCCCATCTGTACTCTGCTGAAGGGAGCAAGTTTTTCTTGCATAAACTATCCAAGATCTGTGTGGGCTTAAAAGCGTCTCGCCACATGTTGTAGCCATTTCTGCATGGAAGAGAGAACATTGAGAACATCTTCAGCTTAGACACAACAGGTTTTTTTCCTAGGCTGTGAAACACCCTGCCTTCCCTAGAGCACAGGCTGTGCCACCAGAACCCTGCTCAGATTTTCCCTGGGAAAACCACAGGCACACAAAAGCTTAATGAATGAAAAGCTTAACAAGCTCTCCTCCCCCAGACCAAGCCAGGCTTGCACACCACAGAACCATTAGCTTCAGACCAGCAACAGGAGCAATTCCAGCTGCAGCTCATAAGTGGGAGAGAGGTTTTAGCAGTGCTGGGGACTCAACTCCATGCCCACAGCTAATTCCCCAATAGCTGGTTAGGAGAAAAGAAGTTTACCGAAAACTGGCCAGAGGCCAAAAGGAAAACAGTTCTCATGAGTGTTGCTGCCCACAGAATTAGCTACCGTCAGAGAAACCACCCTACTTTCTGAAAGAGGTCAAAATCATATCAATGTCAAGTGAGCACTTTTATCACAGAACACCAACATGAAAGCATTAAAGAATTTTTTGCTACTATATGCAAAACATATTAGTCTGCAGTAGGAATTAGAGCTATCACAGGAAGCTAGTAGGAGTCTAAAGGAGATGGAGTTATCCATGTCACTTGTAGTGAATCTGTGGGGTACATGCTCAAAGGATACTGTGGGTGCAAGCTCCATCCTGTGAAACTGGAGGTGCGCTGTTACCCACCCAAATGGCAGGTGAAAAGAACACATCTCATGGCCCTAGCGTGTCACACCAGTACCTACATGTCGTACTGAGAAGCCACTCCACAGTTGGCCCTGTGCTTGCTGTAGAATCGATTCTCCAAGTCAATCTTGGTCTCCCCAATCAGATCATCAGATCCAAGCAAATCATGGTCAAATATTGCCACAGTGAGTTCTGATTCCATGGGAAAGGAGACTGTCAGCTCCACAACTCTGGACAGAAGCAGATGGGGAGAGTGCAATTAGCAAAGAGGATGCAAATGAAACACATGCTCTGCTTTGACCATCCTACACATTTAAGAACTGTACTTGACAACTCAAAGACCTCTGATAGAGTTTGGCTCTCCATAAGTTAAGCGTGTGCTGTTTTCAGTGCATGCAGTTTTCAGTGTGCATGTTCAAACAAAGGAGTTACTTTTCCAGGAATGTATGCAACTGGAGAGAGGTCTTGGAGCTAGGGAAAAAGCTCTACAATACTGTTGCTGCTTGGCTTGCTACTTTGTTAAATGAAGCCCTTGAGAGTGCTCCCCTCCTAACCCAAACCACTTATAGGCTCCTCTGTCAGCCAGAGGCAAGAGACATGCCTGGGACCTCTGTATTACAGCACAAGATTCTCCAGCAGAAAGGAACAGTAGACCACACATGCTGGGCCACAGCCTGAGTCCCAGATTTGCACTATTCCTATTAAACCTGCTAGATGAAAACTTCCTGCATACTCTCCAAACACAGGATTGAGCTGCTTTGGGATGTATCGCTCCTTTGTGTCCTTCTGCTCTTGCCCCACAGTCACCACCACGTAGGGGTCTGCCTTGCCATTGGGGTCTGCTGGAGACAGGTTTGTAGCCTGGAATACACAAGAGGTACTACCATACGTCAGCTGCCAAGAGCAACCTGCACAAGGAACACAGGTCCAAGACCCCCCAAGCCTGCTAGTCAGGTCTGCCCAGCAGCTGCCCCAGCAGTGAAACAGGCACTTGCTCCCATGCAAGTCCCCACTCAACAAGCCACTGATGTCTTCAGCTGTCAGCCCACCTACTTGCTCACTGCCTCAAGGCAGATGACAGGATCTGAGAAATGCCCATCTGGATTTTAAGCACCTCCTGAAGTTACAAAGCAAGGAATGCTCCCCATGGACAAGATGTAGCTTACTTCCACTGGGCTAGCAGAGCCTTCAAGCCAGCACTGAGCTTTCCACAAAAGCCACTGCTCATATTTAGTGAGCAGAGAATGGCAGGAGGTCCCTAGGGAGGTACAGACCTCCAAGCACTACTGCCACCACCACCAGAGACTTACCTTAATGATGTAAACTCTTACAAGAACCTTGATGGGTCTGTTCCTTGGAACGCCCTGGGAGACTTTGGGCTCCATGCCGGCTTCCTCAGTGGGGTAGACATAGAAGGAACCCTACAGAAAAGACACTGCAAGTAACAACTAGATACAAAAGAGAGTATCTCAGATGGGATTGGAGCAACCAAGACCAGATTCACCTGCCCACTGGAAAATCAGAGAAAATCACCATTGCCCTATGCAGACCACAGTCACCCTGTACCCATGGGGACAGTCCTTTCCAAAGGCACTGTCATGTCCACATGGCTCAAGCAGTCCTTGTTTGCAAGTTAGGCTGCAGGCTGTCAGACCACTGCCAATGCCAGAAAATCTGAAGATCTCCAAGCACTTTGGACTGCCAAAGGCAGAAGGCAAAAGGTTTTCTAGGGACCTTCTTAAATCAGCTTCTGTAGATATTTCAGTCTTCAAGAGCTCCTGGCTGGGAGGATGATGCCTCTTATAAAAAAGTTTTACTAACTTCAAAACCAGTGAAGCTCACTAATTCTTGTATTTGCACAATGAACATACCCAAAGGCCCCAACCAGACTAAGAGTCCTTTATGCTTCATGCTTTCTCCTTGCAAAAGCTACAAAATCTGAATCAGGTATATTTATCAACTAACAAAGGACCACAGTACACAATTGCTTCACCAGGCACCAACAGTACCCTGGCCATGCCGCACCATGGCCTTACATCAGTTTGCACACACCTGCACTCTCCAAGGCTTTGCTGGTGTCAGCATGCTCTGAAATACAGGTTATCCTAAGGATTTTCGGCCACATGCAGCACAAAGTCATTCCAATGATATAGTACCTTGTACTTCCCCACAAAATGTTCATCCTCGTTTCCATCTTCATCCTCATTTGCTTTGCCACGATGAAGGGGGAAAATGCACAGCCAGTCTTCAAAATTATCAAATTCATTTTCCAGCTCAGAGTTGTAGATCTGAAATAAGTAGAACATCATTTTGGGCTTTTCCCTACCATCTTAAAGGGGAGGAGAGTCAGAAAAACCATCCTTTCCCTCCTTCGACCATTTCACCTGGTCCTACCTTACCCCTGTATTACTCAGTGCAGGGTGTTATGGTTTTCCCTTATCCCCCCAGGTCCATCCACAGATGTGCACACACATCTCAGCTTGGCTCCAAGGTCTCGCTAGCTGTTTCAAAGCCCAGCAATGATGGGGGCCCAGCACACACTGCAGCAGGTTCTCCTTCCAGTCTCACCTCTACTGCAGGGAGGTGAGGAGGACATGGACAAAGGGCCAGGATTGAAAGAGGCCAGATCCGTCACCCCAATAATCACCTGAAGTGTGGTGATGAGCTTCCTCTTGGGTCGAGCAGGTTCAGCTTCAATTACTGCCTCATCTTCTGCTTCCATGTCAATAGAGGATGCATGTAAATTCCCTCCATCTAGAAATGGCAATAGGAGATTGGGAAATGCTCTGATTTCTCCCATCATCTCAAGTGTCTGTTCTCTACAGAAGAGCTGAGTATTGCTAGAGGACTCACCTGCATCATTCAGGTCATCATTCTCAGCATCTTCCTCATCACTGCGTGTCTGAAACATACACAAACAGTCACCCTACATCCCTGACAGCAAAGGCTTCTCCATCCAAGCACAGGACACTGTCAAAGCTTTCCTGCCAGCGGAGTAATACTTAGTCTGATATCATTTAGCATTAACATAATTGTAGAAGGGTATCCAATGAGTGCCTTAATGACCTTTTCTTCTCCCCAGATCCTCCTGCTGTTTTTTTTTATGGGGATTTAAGGAACATAGTGCAAGGAAGGAAATTTGGAACAGACCTGCTCCCATAGCACATCCTGGGAAGAGAGCTAGGACAGAGAGTAAGAAGCATGAAAGCCCCTGCATTGCAGCTAAAATCAGCAATGTCACATTTTCAGGACTGCCTCAACAAAAGCCCAGTTGCATTCTCAAAACCACTTGGGCACCTAGCCTCAGGGATGCTTCAACATCCATTGCCTGCTGAAATCAGCCCATCTGGTGGATGCTTGATACCTGGCTACCTTAAATGTCCTTGACACACAAAAGCCCACATCTTCCTGCAGATCCATGCCAGGAGGGTTCCTATGATGCTCAGTGCTGTTGAAAACATCTTCCTCAAGCCAGTACAGCCACTTTTCCCCTCTGCTAGCAGCTGTCAAAAAAGATTACCTGGTTATACAGCTCCTTCAGGGACTCATAGTACTTGGACCACCAATCCAGTTCTTCCAGCTCTGGTTTTTCCTCTTCATATTCATCATCCTTCTTTACAAGCTTATTGATAGTAATTTTCTTCAAAGGAGCCTTAAAAGAACAGAGAAAATGGTTCAGAGGGAGGAAACAACCACGCAGGACACCCATGCATCCTACTCTAGTGCCCTGGGAGCCTCTGGCAGAGGCTTAGCTTTCAGACAGAGCACAGGAGGTACACGGCTACCTGTAGCCCCAGGTTTGTGCTTTGCTACAAAAGCAGCAGTTTTCAAGGCACAAGGCAACACAGCTCTCCTCCCTGTGCCAGAGCCCAGACATGCAGCAGTGCTGATGGACAAGCAGGAGAGGAATGTTTGGGTCCAGAGCAAAACTGGTGGTTGAAACCTAACTCTGAACTTCCGAACTTTCTTTTTTGTTTGTAACCTTCAGTTTGTCTTTCCAAACTTCAAAATTGCTGGGCTCAACATATCACTCACCTTCACAAGGCTCAGGGGGTGAATGCTGGGACCTGGGTCACCAGCTGCTGGGCCCATGTTTACCACAGTCTGAGAGGGAAGATGCTGGGATGAGACTTTCCAAGCTGAGATGAAGAGAAGGAGCTTCATGTTTCCATGCATTTATTTCTGCCCACTGCTTCCTACTTGTTGTGGTTTAACCCCAGCCAGCAACTAAGCACCATGCAGCCGCTCACTCACTCCCCACCGCCCCCCCCCAGTAGGATGGGGGAGAAAATTGGGAAAAAGAAGTAAAACTCGTGGGTTGAGATAAGAACAGTTTAATAGAACAGAAAAGAAGAAACTAATAATGATAATGATAACACTAATAAAATGACAACAGTAGTAATAAAAGGATTGGAATGTACAAATGATGCACAGGGCAATAGCTCACCACCCGCCAACCGACACCCCGCCAGTCCCCGAGCAGCGATTCCCCCCCCCCACTTCCCAGTTCCTAAACTAGATGGGATGTCACATGGTATGGAATACACCGTTGGCCAGTTTGGGTCAGGTGCCTTGGTTGTGTCCTGTGCCAACTTCTTGTGCCCTGGCTGGCCATGAGAAGCTGAAAAATCCTTGACTATAGTCTAAACACTACTGAGCAACAACTAAAAACATCAGTGTTATCAACAATCTTTGCATACTGAACTCAAAACATAGCACTGTACCAGCTACTAGGAAGACAGTTAACTCTACCCCAGCTGAAACCAGGACACTACTTTTTGGCCAGTTGTTATTCCACAGGAAAACCCTCCCTTTTACCTCACTATAGTGTGATTGCTTTTAAAGCTTTTGATAGCAGATCCTGCAAAAATATTATGGAAATCCAAATACGGTGCTGAGCCTGACCACCATCACCAGCATGCTTGTTGCTGACTCCCAGGAATTCAGATTTATGAAATACACCTTCCTTACTTGGAAACAACCACAGATCAATCAAGCCTTTGCTTCTTTCCCTTCATGCCGTATTTATTTACACAATTCCAGATCAGGAGCTGGGGCTGTTGCTGTCACAGAGCTATTTAGTGAATCCATTACCCAACAAACAGACCTTGACCCAATGATGTGAGAGAAGTGTAAACCTTTCAGTCCTTAGTCCCAGTAGACCAGCTCCCTAGAGCTTGATAGAGGTCTCACTGGGGACAGCTCTCCAGCCCAGCTATGCAGAGGGTTGAAATAGGTGCATACAATCCCAGGCTAAACAACTCTGATTTTAGACACAAATTTTCCACAGGGATAAGTTATTGTCTAGTATCTAGCCCCAGCTAAATGTTCTTCTGGACTAAGACATATTCACAAGCCATTCTCCCTCCTCTACTTGCTACAAATGTAGAGCAAACAGTACCCGGGAAAGAGACCCCAAAGAGATGCCACATGCACAGATGAACAGTCCTGCTGGTGTGGTGGGGAGGCAAATGTTAAGCTAACCTTGGAGAAAACAGTCTGTAAACTGCCTTTTGCCATCCCTAAAGAGGGATGCCAGCCCTTACACAGCACTCCATTGCTTGGCTGCTGATGCTTCCTGAACACCAGTCTGGAGCCAAGTGCTACAGACCAGGATCACAACCTGCCTCCAACCCTAACCTGCCCTATGATGTGCTTTTGCTGGGCATCTTATGGCTCCCGGGAAAGGACTTTGCTGCCTGGCTAGAAGGGAGTGGAAGGGCCAGGGATCCCTGCCACTGGTAGAACCTGCCTGCTGCCTCCACAGGAACCTCACCAAGCAGCTCACCTTTGGGCACATCTTCTGGTTCTTCCTCCAGCTCTCTGGGAGAGAATTTCATCACGTCGGACACAACATGGGTACCCACCAGCACAGTGCGCCCAAACGCCCGCTTTTCCACCACGAAGATGCTAAGGGGAGGGTGCAGGTAGACCTGCTCAGGGAGCTCCTGCAAAAGAACCATGCACAGCATTCATAGGAGCAAGGGTGATACCTGTGGCAGCCCCACCACATGCAGGGAGGTCCGACAGCACCTTGCAGCTCTGCCCAAAAACCAAAGCCTTGCAGTGACAGGCAATGGCTGAGACTGCTCTTGGTAGGCAATTTCACAAAGGTTTTGATCTGCAGCTGAACCATATATGGCCATGGGACAGCATAATGTCAGGGGCAGCTCCCTTCCTGCTACCTTGCCCCATGCAGACAGGCAGTGCACAGGTGCAGGATGACCACAGTGCACCCTGGCATGGCAGGACCCCCCCTTTCCACTCACCACATCCATGTATTTGACCACCTCAGTGAAGTTGGGGTTCGCTTTGTAGGCCATGATCACCTCTGACTCCACCTTCTTGCCAGCACATTCAATGATCACCTGGGGCTGATCCACCTCGAACAAGTTCACCCGCTTCAGGTCCCGCAGGCCCCAGAACAGGATCTGAAGCACAACACGAAGCCACTGGGTTGTTCAAGACAGGCCAGGCATGGCACAGCCATGCAGCCTGCAACCCTGCCCAATGCTGCCACCCCCCTCACCCCACAGGACACAGACCCCAAGAGAGGCATTGAGGCCACTCTCTCAACCCAGCCACCCAACAGCTCTGGCTGTTAAACTGCTGAGACAGTTTCTCCCTCATGTCAAGCACTTCCATTTCTAGCATCTGCTCAGGCGTCAAAGGCACATTTGAACTCCAAACCCAGCTCCCTGCCCAAGCCCTGCCCCTCTGCACAAGCCAGCTGTGCTGTCCACTTGGGGCAGCTCAGTGGGGAGCCAGCCCAGTAGAAGGCAGCCCACCTCTATGCGAAACTCCTTCAGCACTGGGCGGATGCCCTCAGGGATTATGAACCGTCCGGCATGGGGGTCTCCCAGGTAGTTGGGCTCCTTGGGCTCCACGTCCTCCGGCACTGACGGCTGAACAGACGGAGCCAGGACACACCAAGTGATGAAAGCCATTTCTATTCCATGCCATGCCCTCCCTCCCTCCCCTCTTGACCTGTGCTCACAGGCTCTGTCCCTGCAGCCTCCCTTCAGTTGAAAGCCAGATGTGGCTTTCAACAGGGAATCCTCTGGTGGGCCCCATGCAACCAGCTCCTCACCCACATAGCTCTCCCCAGACAGCTGGCAACCATGCGCAGCTTCCTACAAGACCATTACCTCCAAATAGCCACTATAATCCAGCTCAATTAGCTCAAAAGTGGCAATGAGTTCTCCCACTGCTTTGGTGCCTTTGTAGAAATCAAAGAACTGCAGGGCAGGTTTGGTGTATGGCTCATCAACCAGCTTCACCTGCGGGACGGCAAAGGCCTGGCCAAGGAACTCAGGGGAACCCTGCAGGAAAGGGGGAATGGGTCAAAGCATCCCTGTATTATCTCACTGTTGAGGATTTCTTGGCTGGGTGAGGGCATGTGAGCAATCCAGCCGTTAGGTGGGAACGAAGCATAAGTTTACAAAGTGCTGTAGCAGACAAGGACGCTGTGTCCTTGTACGGTGGGAAAAAGGAAGATAAGAAGACCCTGAAAAACAACCCCTGGATGCCGAAGAATGAGATAAGTAACTGCTGGACACCTCGTGAAGAAGCTTGCACAGCCAATAGAGGATAAGATAGTGTCGTGTGAACCGGGGTATTGTATCAATTAGAGTATTGTATAAGGCATGTGCACAAGCGCATAAGGTATATAACTGTGCTAAAAGTTGTAGTAAATGGACTTCACTTGATCACATTGGTCTGTGTGTGATTTCCCCTGTGGATCCTCTGCAACATCTCAACACCTCAGAGAAAAGGTCACCACTAATTCAGCCAACCTGGGACAGCACAAGACCACTCCTCCACCCTTGCCATCCTCCACTTTGATTTCCTCTGCTCCATCCAGAGCTAGGAGCAGATGAGACATGCCTGCAGCAGCTCTTCTTAACTCCCAGTACATCTCCATGCAGAACTGGGCAAACAGCCTGGGACCACGCACCAGAGGACATCAAAGCCAGATGAGGTTGCTCAGTCTCCTCCAGCCAGGCTTTGAATGTCTCCAAGGATAAGAGATCCCACAAGCTCTCTGAGCTCCAGGTCCAGCATTTGAACTCTCTCTGGGTGAAAATTGCTTCCTTATATCAAGTTGGATTTTTTTCTTGTTCCAACTTGTGTCCGTTGCCTGTCATCCTGCCCCTGGGTACCTCCAAGAGAAGCCTGACTCCACCTTTTCTACCCTCTCCCACCAGGCAGCTGCAGGCAGCAATAAGATGCTGCCTTTGCCTCATCTTCTCCAGGCTGAATATACCCAGCTCTCCACCTCTCTTCACTTTGTCCTGTGCTCCAACCCCAACCATCTTGGTGGCCTCCTCTGGACTCACTCCAGTATGTCAGTGTCTACCTTGTACCGGGACCCAGGAAAGCTGCTGAGCTACACAGGAGAATATGGTGTGAGTTACACCATTCTCCTTACAATAACAAAGAGGCCCCAGGAGAGGAGTGTGACTTCAAAGTACTACTGAAGAGAGAAAAGGGAGGACTGAGGAGGCATGGAAGGTGGCACCTGGGGGACAGAGGGGAAGGAACAACCATAAAAGCTACATTGTCTCCCCTGGCTACAAGTACTTTGCAATGCGAGCCTGCCAAGGAAGCAGGGCAGGCAGCTGGAAGAGGCACAGTGCTTCTCTAAAGGGGAGAGATCATGGATCCACCGAGCACTAATAAGGCCCTGGCTCAGGGCATCTCTGAGCCATCTGCACACTGCAGCCAGCAGCTTCACCCCAGCTCATAGCAGAAGTCTGCAGAAAGTTTCAACCTCAGCCACAACCCCCAGGACGCATCGCCACCGGTGGACCAGGATCAAGCTCAGTCATGGAAACCAAACAGAGATGTGGCTCTGAAGTGCCTGCCTGCAGCACCCATACAGAGCTCCTCTGCCCTCCCTGTCCTGGAAACAATAGCAGGAGGGCAGCATGCCCATACTTACAAATTTATTGTTGCTGAAAAGGTTGATTATAACGATGGGGGTATCTGTTTTTAACTCTTCTTTTTTCCCATCAATAATGAGCTGGTCAAACAGAAGTAGCTCATTCCACATGGGGCTCAGTGTCTCCTCCAGCACCTGCAGGCAGAGACCGGAGGCTTGAGTGTACCACAGCCAGTGGAAACAAACCACATGCACTTTGTAAAGAGAGTGAGGAAGCATGGGCTGATCCCCTCTTCCACAAAGCTTGCGCCTGGCAGCAGGGGAGATGGTAAAAGCATGAAATCAGCACTCGGGGCCAATCAACCTTTGAGGCCATGCTCAATGATCTGTATGTTTTGCCAAATGTTCCCTGAACATAGTCACACCACCCAGAGCACACAAATACCTCATGCCTGGAGTTAGAAAATTTCCAGGAGGACTGCCACAGCACTGGCCTTCAACACGTCAGTGAGGACATAATGTTTTTTCTCTCCCCAGGTCCCCAAGAAGGCAGAGGCAAGAGCTTAAGTGGTCTTACCCTGGTGGTCTGGCAATGAGTCGAAAAAACCACTCTTGCAAACGGATCTGAAAGCCCATTGTCATCTGCAGGGAGGATCCCTCGAGCCTGATACAGATGGGCTCGGAGCTGGAAATAGCTGAAATCTGGTAAGAAAAAGAGAAGAGAGGTCCCAGATCCCCAATCCAGCCCTGCATGAGGCCAAAAAAATGCATGAAGAGGGTCAGCCAGGTAGGAGTGGGCACATCCTGCAAGGAATGGGTACCATTTCCAGGGGCAATCACTGTGGTTCTCAGAAGACCAGCATATCAAAAAAGGTTTGGCCAAGCAAGACAAGCTCAGCAGGCTGCCCAGACACCTCTGGGAAGGATATGACGTGAAATACGCATGATCTGCTGAGAGCATCTGCTGTGGGGGAGCACCACCAGGCCTCAGCAAAGGGTCAGACCTCATGCCCGTTGCCAGTTTGGCAGCACGTCCACCGCCTGCGAAGCACCCGTCCTGCCTGCTGCTCCAGCTGTGAGTGTGCAAACATATCTTCATGAGAGCAAACTGGACCTGCCTGTCCCAGTCATGCCTTAGAGATGATGTGGAAATGATAGATCAGCTCCTACTCCTCAGGCACTGACCCTGGGGCAGGACCTCTCGCTCTCTGCTCTCCTGCTCACAGTTAAACCATGTAAAAGTGGCATTTGCGCTCACCATCCCTGCTGAGCCTGCTGGGAGGACTGTACGCTGAGAGCTGGGCTGTCTCTTGTCCACTCTCAGAGAGGTATTTGAACTCCTCAGGCAGCTCCGCCAAACAGTTCTTTGCATATTTGGTTACCCCAAGCCACATGTAGATTTCCAGTTTGGCAAAGATCTCACCAGTGTGTAAGCCAGGGACCTGAAAGCACAGGAGGTTTAACAGGTTTCCCTTCTCAGCCATGGCCCCTTCAGACCAAGATGATCACCAGCAGCCAGTGACCAACTGAAGAGCACAGGAGACAGAGCACCACATCAGCAGAGGCAAAAGGCAGTGGTGGAGTAAGAGCTGTGTTTCCTTGTGAACTCCAGGATTTCAGGTAGGAGGGCTGGAAACAAGGAGGGAGAAGTTGCATGAAGCAAGCAAGAGCACACTGTTCTGGTATAAATCCTACCTTCATAAAGACAGTCTGGATCTTTGCACAGTCCTTGCCTTTCTCCTCTTCGACTACTGAGTAGAGGATGTCCTGTGCAGGAACTCTTGCATATGCCACACGCCTGTTGTTGCTGAGCATCCAGATGAGTACATCAGGGAGGGTGCACTGGGGCTGGAGGGAGGAAAGACGCATGTCACAGTGGAGGGAGCAGCATTTATCTTGTCCTCCCTCCACTGACACAGTGAAAACTTCATCTTGTCGCAGGAGGGACTGCTGGCTGCATGGCGATTTGGAGATCCAGAAGCAAATGAAGAGCCTAATATTGGCCACATGCTTCTGAAAGACTCAGCCCTACAATATGGCTCTGCAGGTGTTGTGGTTTAACCCCAGCTGGTAATTAAGCCCCACACAGCCACTCACTCACTCCCACCCCCACCCCCGGTGGGATGGGGGAGAGAATCAGAAGGGTAAAATTGAGAAAACCGGTGGGTTGAGATAAAGGCAGTTCAGTAGGTAAAGCAAAAGCCATACATGCAAGCAGAGCAAAACAAGGAATTCATTCCTCACTTCCCATAGGCAGGCAGGTGTTCAGCCATCTCCAGGAAAGCAGGGCTCCATCACACATAACGGTGACTTGGGAAGACAAACACCATCACTCCAAACATTCCCCACCCTTCCTTCTTCTTCCTCCAGCTTTATATGCTGAGCATGATGTCATATGGTCTGGAATATGCCGTGGGTCAGTTGGGGTCAGCTGTACTGGCTGTATCCCCTCCCAATTTCTTGTGCACCGCAGCCTCTTCGCTGGTGGGGTGGGGTGAGAGGCAGAAAATGCTTTGTCTCTGTGTAAGCACTGCTCAGCAATAACAAAAATATCCCTGCATGATCAACACTGTTTTCAGCACAGTGTTTTCCAAAACACAGCCCCATACTGAATACAATGGCGTTACTGTTTCTTTGCCTGATTGTTTGCTGATCAGTGGTGGATGGGGGGGTCTGTATGTTGCAAAATGTGTGAGAAATTGCTTTTGGATGGCCTTGCAGTTTCTGGACCATCCCAGACAAGCCCCCACTGAAGAAGATAAGGACTTTAGCCCTTTTAAGTAACTTAGTTTAGAAGTATCCATGTGAATTATGTCAAAATGTAAGCATGGATAATAGAAGCACTAATGAGCATTCTTTAGCATAAGATGTATCAAACATGCAGAAGATCACACTGTGCAGAATCATCCGAGAAGGGTCAAGTAGTGGACAAGTGAGGAAGACTGTGGAAGATCACCAGAGGACTCCTGAAGACCACCAGAGACCTTCAATGCACCTACGTAAAGGACATTTGCATATGCTAATAGTTTCTTGGAAAACTAATGAATATGTACAACATTTCTCGGAAATCTAGTGAATATGTATGTAGAACATGTACTTAACCTGCACAATTAGGCCCGACAGTGTGCACGATAGGTGGAGCGATCCCCCGTTTTGTGTGGCAAGGTTTTGGTAGCGAGGGGGGTTACAGGGGTGGCTTCTGTAAGAAGCTGCTGGAAGCTTCCCCGGCTTTAAGACGGACCCGCCGCCAGCCAAGGCCGAGCCAATCAGTGATAGTGGTAACGCCTCTGTGATAACATTTTTAAGAAGGAAAAAAAGTTGGGACGGGGAGAAACAGCCGCCAGAGTGAGGAGTGAGAACATGTAAGAGAAACAAGCCTGTGGACACCAAGGTCAGTGAAGAAGGAGGGGGAGGAGATGCTCCAGGCACCAGAGCAGAGATTCCCCTGCAGCCCGTGGTGAAGACCCTAGTGAGGCAGGCTGTCCCCCTGCAGTCCAGGGAGGTACACGGTGGAGCAGATCTCCACCTGCAGCCCGTGGAGGACCCCACGCCAGAGCAGATGAGTTCCCAAAGGAGGCTGTGACCCCGTGGGAACCCCGCGCTGGAGCAGGTTCCTGGCAGGACCTGCGGATCTGTGGAGAGAGGAGCCCACGGAGCAGGTTTTCTGGCAGGACTTGGGACCCCATGGGGGACCCATGCTGGAGCAGTGTGCTCCTGAAGGACTGCACACCGTGGAAAGGACCCATCCTGGAGCAGTTTGTGAAGAACTGCAGCCCGTGGGAATGGCCCACGTTGGAGGAGTTCGTGGAGGACTGTCTCCCGTGGGTGGGACCCCACGCTGGAGCAGTGTAAGAGTGTGATGAGCCCTCGCCCTGAGGAGGTGAAGCGGCAGAAAATAACGTGTGATGACCGTAAACCCCATCCCTGTCCCCCTGTGCCGCTGAGGGGGCTTGGTGGTGAAATCCGGGAGTGAAGTTGTGCCCGGGAAGAAGGGAGGGGTGGTGGGAAGGTGTTCTGAGATTTCATTTTATTTCTCATCACCTTACTCTGGTTGATTTGTAATAAATTGAGTTAATTTTCCCAAATTGAGTCTGTTTTGCCCGTGACAGTAATTAGTGCATGATCTCTCCTGTCCTTATCTCGACCCGCAAGCTTTTTTGTTATATTTTTCTCTCCCCTGTCCAGCTGAGGATGGGGGAGTGATAGAGCGGCTTTGGTGGGCACCTGGCGTTCAGCCAGGGTCAACCCATCACAGCACTGCAATAAAGAATGCCTGCTTTCTAAAACTCCAAAATCAAGTCTTAGAGAGTTTCTTCGACCAGCTTTTTCGGTATCAATACTAGCTACTTTGAAGAAAATTAACTCTACCCCAGCCAAAACCAGCACAGCAGGTTTCTTGGAGGGATCTGTGATCCGCCTTGTTTTTCACTGCAAACACCAGCAGGATGCATTCAACCCCACGCCACATTGGGGGGAGGGAGACTGGAGAAGTGGCATTTTACCGTACACA
The DNA here is from genome assembly GCF_929443795.1 of Astur gentilis. Lineage (NCBI taxonomy): Eukaryota > Metazoa > Chordata > Aves > Accipitriformes > Accipitridae > Astur > Astur gentilis. The sequence goes on along the minus strand of NC_064893.1, from coordinate 17,381,486 downwards.
GGAGTGCTGATCCATGGGAGGGAACAACATTAGCTGCCATCCCAGCAACATGAGTGCCCAGAGTAAAAAGCTGTGGTTCGGGTTGAGAGCAGGACTTGCAATAAAGCAAATGCACAGATAGAAGCAATAAATTCTTTTAAACTCTAATCTAAATTCTCTTACCCATCTCAGTTTCCCTGCCATTACTGTTTGCACTTCTACTTGGTACTTGTACTTGCAATCTTTCAGTACACAAGTAGCTGAAGCAATTTATTACTGATCCAAACCAAGACTGCCAGCCTCCAAGCAGGGACTAAAAGCAGCAAGTGTATGTGCCAGACAGACTCTGTAGTGAGCAACATTCTCACCTGATCGCAGAGAGCAACATGGGAGGGGGTTCCTCTCTGGCTGGGTTATCAGCTGCAGCCAGCCTGCAAGGCTGGAGCCTGAGGACAGCTTCTCCTCCTGGTGATGTGAGGAGTGACATCTCATTCATGCTAAAGTCTACCATCACATAGCTAAAGTTGTGAAAATGATTTGACTTCACTCAGTGAAAGACTTCTCCAAACTGCAACTATATCTGTCCACCTAACTCTAGTAAACATTGCATTCTGGTTTACACTATATGAAAGCACTGACTTTCCAGAGTTACATAAAATAGAGCCAGTGAAACTCTGAAAATGGAGAGTCTCTGCTACGGATGAGAGACCTTATTTCAATGCAAGTATGAATTTGCAGAAAGTCCAGAGTCGGTCCCTGGGCCACTTTCCCAGGTGTCCAGGTTTCAGCTGGGATAGAGCTAACTGTCTTCCTAGTAGCTGGTACAGTGCTATGTTTTGAGTTCAGCATGCGAAGAATGTTGATAACACTGATGTTTTCAGTTGTTGCTCAGTAGTGTTTAGACTATAGTCAAGGATTTTTCAGCTTCTCATGGCCAGCCAGGGCACAAGAAGTTGGCACAGGACACAACCAAGGCACCTGACCCAAACTGGCCAACGGTGTATTCCATACCATGTGACATCCCATCTAGTTTAGGAACTGGGAAGTGGGGGGGGGGAATCGCTGCTCGGGGACTGGCGGGGTGTCGGTTGGCGGGTGGTGAGCTATTGCCCTGTGCATCATTTGTACATTCCAATCCTTTTATTACTACTGTTGTCATTTTATTAGTGTTATCATTATCATTATAGTTTCTTCTTTTCTGCTCTATTAAACCGTTCTTATCTCAACCCAGAAGTTTTACCTTTTTTCCCAATTTCCTCCCCCATCCCACTGGATGGGGGAAGTGAGTGAGCGGCTGCGTGGTACTTAGTTGCTGGCTGGAGTTAAACCACGACACCAGGCAGACTGCCTGCAGCCCTGCCTCAGCCTGGCTGGGCAGAGAGGGCAGGGAGGCCTCTGTGGCCTAGAGCTGGCCCAGCTCTGCCTCCAGCCTGCCACTGAGCTGCTTGGGCCCCTGCTCTGTCACCAACAGCCCTGCAAAGCTGCCAAGCCTCATCCCTCCTAAGAGCAATTACATGAAATATGGTAACTTCCAGAAGCTGGAACTTGGGATTTTACATAGCAAGGAAAGACAGCGGAGGAAAAGCCCCAACTCAGGCTAGCTAGAGCCCTGGCAGGCAGTCTCCTTGCCTGCACCCTCTCCTGCTCAGAAACAGGGTGCCCCGGGAGAAGCTGTACCTCTTTAGCCATGAAGCGTAGCTTTGCCAGGATCCTCCTTGTCTCCTTAACCTTCTCCTTGATGTTGGCTCGAGTCAGCCGCCGCCTCACACGGAGCCCCTGCTTTGCATACAGGATCTGAACAGAGAGTATAGCCATCATGCACCCAGCCGTGACCCAGGCATGCCACACTGGCACTCCTCACGGGGGTTCTGTGGGGAAGCACTCGTGTGCTGCTCATGTCCATCCTGCCATTGCACCCTGACCTCCACCAAGGCTCGCTCCCCAGCTGCTGAGAGCAAACCTCCATGAACCTGTCGCAAGCCATTTAGCGAAGGGTGCCAAGAACTGGAGACCACAGTAACTCACCAGCTGTGCCGATACCAGCTGGTAACAGAAGTCCATGAGCTTTTGTGTCATTTGGGGTAGGAAGATGTATAAGGAATAAACATTTCAGAAGCTGGTGGTCTAAGTCTCCAGATAGTGCCTAGGGGAGGCTTTGCAAAAGTAATAACTTGGAGCCACAGAAATATGGGAATACGAAGATGTAGGAAACTGGAAGATGGGGCTGGACTTTCATGTCCATTAGTTGATAGTGTACACACCTAAGGAGAAACTTGGTGATGAACCAAAACTACCAATGAAATCCAGAAGGAATTCAGGGTGCAAACCCAGTATGGACTGACAAGGCCAGAAACCTCATCTCTTGGGCTGGTTCTCTCTTTCAGAGGGTCTCAGACTTAGCAGGGTACCTTCACCATAACTCAGGTGACATTGTGCGGGGAGGCAGAGGGAAGGGACCTGGGACCCAGACATGCCTACATTTTACTTCCTGCTGCTGTCATTGCAGTTTGGTCAGCCTTTCAAAGCTTTGTAGTGTGATGGGGACTAACTACAGCCGTGGTGTGCTGGAGGGTATGTAACTGTGCTCGCATTCAGCTAGCTGGCCTTGTCTGCAGGATTATGAGTGCCTAGATGTTGCCCTCTCCAGGAACTGGATGGCTGTTGTAGATCTGCTGGATGGGTACCCAGCCTATGGACTGAATTTTCAGGGGCAGTGGGTCTCAGTGAGCTCCCCCAAAACTGCCTGCAGGAATAGCCTGCACCAAAAGGCCTCCAGCAACCTACTGAGCAGCACCATGCATGTGCTTAGCCACACATGCCCCACAGGAGAGTAAGGATGGCATCAGGGCACAGCATCTGCATAAAACTGGAAGCAGCCATGGCCAGTCCCTGCCTCTGTTCCCTTGCTGGAAGCTGTGTTGTTCTAAGCAGAAGTGGGAGATGCTGCAGTAAAAGCCTATGACTGATACCATGAGTCTTAGCCCCAAGCTTCCTTTTTAGCATCAATTCTGGTCCTCCAGAAGCATCCCCCAGAGCAGGGATCACACAGGCTCCCACGACCACCACCAAGCCCCATAGCTTACGATGTTGCGCATCAGGTATTTCATCCGACATCTGTCAAGGTTGTTTGGATGCGCCATTGTTTTTCTCTCTGCGCTGAGTGAATATTGCCTGCAATGAGAAAAGCAGCACAGGCTCTGCATCCCCTCCACCCAGCAGGCAGAGCACAGCTCACACAGCAGGGGCACAAGCTCCAAATCCCTGGTTCTAATCCAGATGCATCAGAACACCCCCCTCTCTGCAATGCCCTCTCTTCTGCAAGCTTTTTGATTCAGAAGGTACACTGGGGATTGCTCAGCACCTGATGCTCCCTCTCTACTGTTGCCATCACAAGGCTGGGGACTGAAGCATGTATTGGACCCCACCAGGCAGTCACAGTGATTGAAACACTAGTCTCTTGTCTGTGTGACCAAAGAGAGTGAAGGAAATGTTCTAACATTTAGGAAAAAACCCGGAGTCTAGGAACATGGAGGCTGCAGTCTCTGACCCCTGTGCTTCCCAGGACTGGGGTCCTCCTCTCCAAGCTTGAAGAGCTACAGGGTCCTTTCTCCAGGTCATCCTGGTTTCCTTCCGGTCATCTCCCTCAAGAGGACAAGAGAGCAGGCTGTGCACAGCCCAGGCAGAACATGACATGACCTCCTAACCTGAAAAGAAACCTTAGGAAATCAGGGACATGCTAACCTGCATCCAGCTACAAATTCCTCCAGCACCTCTCTGAGCCGCTCTTCTGCTTTAGCCTTTGACCTTCTCACAAGCTTCTCCACATCATCCAGCCCCTGCTCCTGTGGGGAAAGTACAATGTTCAGGGAGCTTGTGTCTGGCTGTGAGGTCAGAGTAAAAAATTGCAAGGATGCATTTGCCACAAATGGCTTGCTCCCTTCTGCAGAGCTGTGGATCATGAGAGTGCTGCAGGCCAGTGCTGTGCTGCCTGGGACTCTCTGGAGCCTGGGGATAACCCTAACCCTGTTTTTTACAACACCTTGTGTCTCAGTCCTTGAACAGCCACTGAAGCAAACTGGCAAGCTCTGCTTTCGGATTTCTAAGCCCAAAAGGCAAAGACAAGGCTCTGGGAAGAGATTGCACACCCCTGATAACAGCCCGAGGCTGAGAGTCTGCTTGCATCAGCATCTCCCCAGTGCTAACACAGCTCAGGACTGGCAGCAAAGGTGCTTCTTGTCACAGACATTGCTTCACTCACACCTCTAGGAGCCACCGCCAGGCTGCAGCACAGCCTGGGCAGTGGGTCTGCACTCACTGCCCTACCCCACACATCTAAAGTGCAGGTGGGCCCGAGTCCTGCGAGAGACACGGACTCACATGGGCAGTGAGGATGTTTAAGGCAAATGTTTCACAGAGCAACTGCATGTGCTACAAGGACCGTGCCACAGACAGACACTCTGAACACGCTACCAGGCGCTCTGCCAGCTTGACAATCCAGTTGGAAATGCAGAGTCTCCAGGTGTGATTCTCCCAGTAGCTCCACACGTACACACAGGGTTTCTCATGCATCATGGGCAGGCAGCTGTATGACCTAAGGGCAGCAGGCACAGGAGGTTATGGCTGCTGTTCACAAAAAGCACATGCCATGTCACAATGCAGCACACCAGCACACCCAGCACAGGGAGAAGTGTCTGGGGTCTGTCCTCCTTGCAGAGAACTGGCTGTTTTGGGCCCTGCACCATGGACATGGATGCAAGCTACTGGACCTGCCCTTTGCCATCCCAAACAAGCACACAGGGTTTCTAGCAGAGAGAGCAGTATGTGCCCAGATGAATGAGGCTGATGGCAGCATGGGATGCTGCTGAGATTTCTTGCTGCTATGGGGCTGAGTAATAGCAGGCACAGGGCTCACAGTGCAAACACAAAGACATTGCCAGGCCTGTGGGACAAACCAGGCAGCATTCCCAGAGCAAACATATAATCAGAAGAGCTTGTGTATGTGTCTCGCCTGCCCACCATAGCACAGCATGTGCTGGAGTACTCCTTTCCTTCCTCCTCACTGGAATCAAGCCCTTAGGATGCTGCTTGTTAACCAGAAAAGGGACTGCTGTTATTGATGGGTCACAGTTTCCCTAGGACCTTGTTCTTGGCCATCTGCACACATCAAGCAGACACCATAGGGCCTGTAGGGCTAATGGGCAACAGCAGCCAGTTAGGCCATGGCAAGCTGCAGGGTTGCAAAGAGGGAGAAACACCTGCACAGCACTTGCACTGCTGAGCAGACCTCTAATAACATCCGGAACAACCAACCTGGGAAGCTGGGGCAGGACCCTGGCAGGTGGGAAAGAAGGACAAAGAAGACTCACCTGTCATACTCCATGGGCTCTGGTCTCTGGCTCTTCGTCACTGACTTGTTCAGTGCTGCTGAAGCTGGGGCCAGGACTTCAACATCCAGCTCACCATCTGAACCAGGGTCCAGCAAAGGCTGCTTTTCTTCTTTCACTTCTCCCTTTTCCACTTTTCTCCCTACTTTGGTCACTACCTCTTCAGCTTTGCCATAGTTTCCTTGAAATTAAGCATTAAACAATAAACAGATAAGTAGGATCACTGTTAAACAAGTCATTTTATTAGTTTTCGCTAGCTTGCAAAATCAAAGTGCAATCATCCTGCCAAGAGAAGCACGTGGGCATGCACTGCTTTCAGAACTAGCAGTTTAGTAGCATCCGACCATCAGAGTATCACATGGACAACCAAGACACCTGAAAGGGAGCTGGACAATTGCAAGGAAGTCCTTGTATATGCCTTCAAGTTCCACCAGCTCCACCAAGTGCCTACTAACTGCCATCTACACCCCTATACTGGGATCAACAGAAGTCACTCAGGAAGACTTCTTAGCATCAAGCATCTCCACCCATCCAGCTTAGCAGGTGGGGGCTTGGACCCGCTGTCCTACCATTGTTTTGCCATCACCTGCTGTCACAGCCCCTCAGCACCACATGGCCAACCCTAGTGTCGTGGTTTAACCCCAGCCAGCAACTAAGAACCACACAGCCACTCACTCACTCCCCCCACCACCCAGTGGGATGGGGGAGAAAATCAGGAAAAGAAGTAAAACTCGTGGGTTGAGATAAGAACGGTTTAATAGAAAAGAAGAAACTAATAATGATTATGATAACACTAATAAAATGACAACAGCAACAATAAAAGGATGGGACTGTACAAATGATGCGCAGTGCAATAGCTCACCACCCACCAATTGACACCCAGCTACTCCCTGAGCAGCGATCCCCCGCCCCCACTCCCCCCAGTTTAGACACTAGATGTGGTGTCACATGGTATGGAATACCTTGTTGGCCAGTTTGGGTCAGGTGCCCTGGCTCTGTCCTGTGCCAACTTCTTGTGCCCCTCTAGCTTTCTCACTGGCTGGGCATGAGAAGCTGAAAAATCCTTGACTTTAGACTAAACACTACTTAGCAACAACTGAAAACATCAGTGTTATCAACATTCTTGGCATACTGAACTCAAAACAGCACCGTACCAGCTACCAGGAAGACAATTAACTCTATCCCAGCTGAAACCAGGACACCCAGTATCCCACCTTTTCCTCCTTGGCTTCCCTTTCTTGCTCCCAAACCCTTCTACCTCTTCTCACCCCTACTTCCCAGGAGAGCTTCAACCACTCTTACCAAACGGGCAGTTCATACAAATACTGCAAATCTCCAATCCCATAGGAGAGTATCCAAACTTTTAAGGTAATTAAAGCACTGTGCACACTCCCTGGCCTCATCTCCCATCCTTCCTGAGTTCCTGTTTTGGAGGCACAAGCTGTGCAATGGCTGGCACCTTAGGACCACAGTGCTGACTAGGGCTGTCAGAGGGAGATTCGCACTGTTCCCATAGTTTCTAGACATGGGGCCCTGGGGAATACCCACCTATAGAGACTTCAAAGCTGACAGGCTTGGAGCTGAGAGAGGAGTCCATCATAGTAGCTTCAAAGAAGGCAGCGAAGAGGAGGAATTCCTCCTTCTTCCCCAACGCGTTCTGAGCAAGGAGAAAAAAATCAGCCTGAGAGCTTCATGTGCCAAAACACTGCCTCAGCAGAAATTTGGAGAGCACCAGGGTATGGCCAGTGCGTGCCAACCCTCCCAAGGGACATCAGTGGGGTGCTGCTGAGGTCACCACCACTGGGCTGCCAGACATGGGACAAGTTTTCTTGGAAATCCCAGGGGGTTGGTACAGAGCCATGGCTTTGGCTGATGCTTGTGTGAAGCCACTGAGCAGGTTTATAGGCTACAGGATGGCTACCATAGCAACACAGCTGCATCTTGCCTGCCTTTCCCAGGCCAAGAGACCCAGAGCCAGATAACAGCTCCAGGGGAGAAAAAGTACATGCTCAAAGGAAAGCCCTGGGAATAACACCCACATGAGAGTCCTCCCTGTGCAAGGAAGGCAGTGCATGTGGGGATGCTCCAGCCTTACTGTGGGAGACAGTTTTAGGGCTGCAGGCATGGCCTCGGTCCTTGCAGAGGCTCAGAGAGCCCTGCATGGCCCAGAAATGGGCAGGCTGCATTTGCTCCAGCACTGTTACACCAGCAAGTGATCTCACTGCCTCTTCCCCATGAGGTCTGTGCATGTCACGGGCCAACATGGGTCAACCATGTCAGCATGGCAGGACTCACCTTGGGGAGTGGGTGAAGCTCTTCCACCTCCACAGTGACTTCCCCAGGCTGCTCAGCCTCCCGAAAGCCTTCAGCCTCCTCCTCGCCCTGCAGCTGGCTCAGTTCTTTGGCTTTCTCCTTGGATTTCTTACTTTTCTTCTTCAGTTTCAGCTTGCTTAGGGGACCTTTTGTCTTGTCCCCAAGCTTCCTCTCTGCCACGCTGGGGCTGCTGAAGATCTCCACCGTAATGGCCATGAGGATGCGCCCACGGTAGAAGATCCCCTCACCCATGCCCTCGTTGAGCTCCTTGTGGATGTCCCGCAGAGCCGAGTTCTGGGGGGACCCATACAGGTTCACCCAGGCTGGGCCAAACATGGGGTTAAAGCCTGCATTGACAGGGACAGGGTCTAATTACACCACAGAGTACTGCTGCAGAGACCTTCCCCCAAGAAGACAGCCTAGGACACAGGGATGTGAGTGTGCTTTGGCCACTCCTGCTTCCCACCTCCAGGAGACCATCATGGCCGAGCAGAGGGTGCATGGCATGGGAATGCCCAGGACGCCCTGCCCCAGGGGCAGCCATGCCAGGCCTCACCATTCCTGCCAGGGTCCGAGATCTGCTGCAGATCAATGTAGTGTGTAGCGATGGCCACATCACCAACATTGGCATCATCCAGCACCTGGACTTTTATTTTCCTGGCCAGAGGCGGGAACATCTCAATGAAGCTGATCTGCTCGTTCCACTCGGGCTCAGTGGTGTTGGTCTCCACCGATGTTTCCCCCTGGGAAGGAGAAGTTATGAAAGCCACGCAGTCCCAGCTGGTGGCCAGAGCAAGGAATGCCGCAGTCCCTCTCTGGGAATGGCATGTCCTCCTGTCCCACCTGCAGACAGTGTGGGTCAGGCTCTGGAGGTGGTAGTGTCTCCACTCCTGCCCCGTCCCAGCAACTGGAATCTATGATTCATCAAGTGGGGCTGTCCTAAGGCCCTGGTCATGTCCTGCATGCCCAAGGGAAACACTGGAAGCAAGCGGGCAGCACCACCAGACGCAGAGGTGTCACAGGGTCCCCTGGGAGCGCACCAAGGCTGCCCAGGGACTGCTTCTCATCTTAATGGATACCACAGGACCAGAAATCCTCGCCTTGGGTGCAAGAAAAGGGCCATTAGCTCAGTACACTCTCCCGAGGGTGTCAGGTTGAGTCCAGCTTGCCACAGAGGACTTCTACTCCAGGATTTATTTGACCCTCTCCCTATGTTTATGGATATGAAATCTTTACCTTTCCAGCCAGTAGCTCAGCTAGTGGCTGTGCTCAGGGCTGGGGCTGTCCCTGCACAGCTCTCTGCAGAGACAGAGGTCCCATAAAAGCCTCATCCAGACACGGTGCATCCATGGCTACACAGCTCAGGCCACTGCCAAAGACAGCAAGACTTGGGCTCTCCCGGCCTGTCTCCAGCGGGATTGCTGTGTCCCATGGAGGCTCCTGGCAGCATCAGCCCAGCACAGCCAAAGGAGGATCAGCCTGACCCCCATGCAGACCCCCCGGCAGACTCACCTGCTGCCCACAGAATGAGACCTGCACGTATGGGTCGATAAAGACTTTTTTCTCCCCTATGATCTTGGAGAAACCACCCATGATGCCCGCGCTCATGCTGGGCAGGCCCTCGGCATGATACAGCTTAACGCAGACCCTGGCCCAGGGTCTCTCTGCAGGGACTCTCTTAGGCAGCAGCAGGTTTCTGAAAGACAAATTCATGTTCTGGCTGTCTCTTGGAGCCCAGGAAACGCGATAGTGGGAAATGCCTAGACTGGCAGGAGGTTTGGATCCTGCCCCACCACAGGCCTCTTTCCCAGGTTCCTTCCCCATCAGAAGAGGGAAAAATGGGGCAAAAAAGGTGGTGTGAAGAGAGACATGACATTTTTCCCCAGGGCCATGCAAGACCACACTGCACCTACCTTTCAATGTCCTCAGCCTGGCTGCTGGAGGACGTGGGAAGGGAGCCCACAGCATCCCCACGTGCAGTGACGGAGATGTTGCACTTCACAAAGCCTTTCACACCTGCCTGGGTATCCGTGGGGTCACTGATAACAGCCCATTTCTGGAAAAACCTGTGATCTGAGAGGGAAGGGAAGGAGTTCCATGTGGAGAGACCACAGTACCATTTCACATCCCAACTACATCTGCACAAAGTTTGCCCTGACCCTGCCTCTGAAGGTGCAGGAGTTGTCACCAGCCCTCAGACAGCCAGGAGAAGAAGCAACTGATGGTCTCATGAACTAAGTGCTTTAAAGAGAGGGGCCTCACCAGGCCCAGCAGAGCATGAAGGAAACATGAATTTCAAACAAAGGCAGGGTCAGGGAGCAGATATGCAGGGCAGTTGGTCATACCTGGCTGGCTGTACACCGTCAAAACATCCATCTTGAACGTTCCTATGCATGTTCCCAGGAATGGTACCTTCTTTGAGTGAAAAACCTGCAGACAGCACAAATCCCCCTGAGCACAAAGAGGTGTGAGCAGCCAGGTGACACATCCAGACATCACTGAGGACAAGACTGCTAAGAGGTGCCCATTCCAATGCACAGCTCAGGCGGCAGTTGCAAGATCCTCATGCATACTGACCGATCTGAGTTAGCCCTGGGAAAAAACCATTTCCGCCCAACCATTTCCACAAAGCCCACCAGCCCATAGCCTTCAGTCAAACCTGGGCCAAGGCAAATTCATGTGCAACCTATTCAGCTTCTTCTGCCAGCCTTAGATAAGCCAAACCCCTACGACGGACCAAGGGCACACCTGCTTTCCCACAGGGAGTCCTATGTCCATATCCTGCTGGGTCAGGGCAGAGGCATGCCCCCACCAGGCTAGTGTCTCCCAAAATCTGAGTCTTGCTTGGTGCTTGCTGAACCCACACCAGCACAAGAGATGTGCAGCCTTTCATAGGGAAAGCGCTGGAGATCGTGTGGCAAAGGAGGTGCTGGCTGGGTTTAGCCATCTTCAGAAAAGCCCCATGCCTTGGAGAAGTCCCTGCACTTTGGGCCAGGGGATTTCTGAAGACTGCTTTCTGCCTGCCTGGGCTTTTCTACAAGCACAAATAACTGCTGAGCTCCCCTCACACCAGTCATTCGCCTCCACGACCTGCAGGATGAGGCTCCAGGGTAAGGCGCAGCAGAGAACCACCCCCAAAACAGTGGGGTAGCAAGGCAACAGGCAAGAAACTGCCCCAGAGGCCCCACTTCAGTCACTGGATGCAGACAAAACCTCACATGGAGGAGGTGGGAAGGTAGCACTGCCAAGCACTGGCTCAAAGCAGAGCTGGGTCTCTGCCCCACTGCAGCCACAGGAGCGGCCTTTGGTCTCTCTGCGGGGCAGACACCTATGGCTGGAGAACCTGGCTGGTACCAGTACCTTTGCTTTGCCCATCACTCCTAGCATCTACACACAGAAGCGTCAAGCTGTATCAGTTACTGACGAAGGATAAAGAGAAGGACATACCGAGATCTCTATGAGCCTGTGGAATAAAACGTCCCTTGGCTCGTGGAATTCAAACAAAAAATACTGAAAAGAGAAAAGCACAACAGCTGAGCTGCAGGGTCCCAACGTGGCCCCACAAGCACCTCTGCTTGAGAGCAGCTACATCCTGAGCATCCCCTGCAAGGATGGCCCCAGCCAATTGGGACACCGGTAGGGCAATGACAGAGCCTCTGTCCATATCACATACTTCATTGTAGAAGGGGCAGTTTGTTGACTTCTGTGTTGCCGTGTGCCTCTTCTCCTCTCCAACCTTGACTACCACAAAGGGGTTAATGTTCACCCCCACCAGCTTCTGTGCTTCAATGATATTAATTCCAACCTAAGAAAACAAAGGGGAAAACCTTTGGATCAGCACTGTCCTCATTTCCAGCTCCATCTTGAGCTTATTTCAGCAATACAAGTAAGCACACATGCAGGGCCCTCTCACCACAGGGGTGGACGCTCAGGACTGGCAAGAGCGTGGCTGCTGAAATCTGCTATGGCCAGGACAAACCAAAACGGTATTCAAGGTATTTCTTTCAGACAAGCAAGGAAATGAAGTGTTAAATCTCCAGCACCTTTGACAAGAGTGGCCTCCCCAGTGGCACTGACCCCACTCAGTTCCTGATCCCAAGGGGATGCAGACCCACTGCTCCCACATGGTGGGGTCCACAGAACATCTTGGAGAAGATGCTCTTTGTATCTGCTGTCAATACTTCTCTTTGAATCCTACTGAGATGGACACCATTGGAAAGACTGGAATGTGGCTGTCTCATTTGCTGCGACTGGTTTCGAATCCAAAATATGGAAGAAATGTTCTCACATTTGCTCCCAGTACAAGCAACAATACAGTTGTTAAGGTGAAGAATAAAAGCTTCAAGAAAAGGATGGTAGAAAATTTGACCCCCACAAAAGCTTCCTGCTTGGTTAATAGGACCCAGCCCTGAAAAGCAGGAGACCCAAATGTGAGTCGATGTTTACTTAGAACCAGGGAAGGATTTAAATCCATAGCCAGGCTGGGAGACCTGCCCTGAAATCTGCAAGGCAAAAAATGGGACTGAACTCCATTTCCAAACTTCACAGTGGTTTCAAATAAACCTGATGTCAGAGCACCAGCCAGAGCCACAGCTTCATACCAGCCTCCCGGCATCTCCAAAAAAGCCCCTGTGGCAGCGCTCCACCTCCAGCCGTGTCCCACAGATGTCTGTGGGGACCCAGGCAAGGCCCTGGGGAAGCTGGCAGGCACCAGCCCTGTCTGGGTGCTCTCCAAAGCTTGGCTCAGGCAGTGTTTTGCAGTGGCACATGTGGCTGTCAGGCTGATTTCCTTCTCCTGTACATCCATAGCTAACTACATGGCCCAAAAGGAAATTCCGCTCTGGGCTGGCTGATGTTGGAGCCAGCACTCATGGATGCAGTCCGTTCAGGGAATCTCACACCTTGCCCAGGGAAGCCACACAAAGCAAGAAGGTGTCTTCATGCTAGAGGCTTCGCTGGGGTATGAGTCAATTGGAGAAGCCCAGGCCCGCAGCAAGGCAGTAAGGGACTGACTGTGGGGCCAGAGGCAGCTGCAGGGACGCGTACCCAACGCTGCAGTACCTGGAAGCTCTGCGGGGTTGGGGTGGCAAAGAGGTCCCACGTGGAGCAAAGTCTGGAGCGGCTGCACAGAAAAACAACCTGGGTGAGCAGGTTTCTTCTTCTACGTGGACCTGAGCAAGCCCCCACCAAAGGAAGCAACGGAAACCCTGGCAAATAATGGCCCCTTGCCCTGGGAATGAGCAAATCCCCAACAGTCCCTGTTTGGGGCAATTGAAGACTGAAAGTTTCTGACATTCTGCAGAAGCAGAATGCCAAGAGATGCAGGAATCCCCCACAAGCTGGCACTTTCCACCCCAGGGCCCAAGAGAGAAGAGCACACCATGGATACCTCTTCACAGGGCTAAAGACAATGCCCGAGACCTCCATCTCAGACACATCGTAGAAATCTTCTTCTTCCTCTTCATCATCAGTCTCCAGGCCTTTTGCCAGCTTCCTGCCCAGCGCAGCGGCCCTCCTGTCCAATTCACTCGCTCTCGACGCCTCGGCTGCCCTGCAAACCCCCCACCACATCACATGCCGCATCATCAGCCCTGATGAGCGGGTTGTGCACTCCCCTTCACCCAGGCAGGTGACCTGATACACTCAAGTAGGGCTACTTACTCCACCTCCTCAAATCCAGGATTGCGGATGATTAACTCCGAACTGTAAGAAAAAGAGATGCTTTGTTGAAAAAACAAGTGTGTTGTGGCTGTTCAGTGATGCATTTAAGTAACAGCGCCACAGCCATGCTCCTGCTTGGCACTTGGCAGGGACACAAGCATCCTCCTAAGTGATGCTTTTCCACTGTCCACACTGTGTGCCTGCTGCTTTGCCTCCGGCACTCCAGAAGTGACACTCCCCAGACCTTGCTGCTGCCTGTCATCCTGTTCAACCAGACACCCACATCTCCTCTGGCTTTGGGCACCACCTGCATGCAGGGTGCCTGGGGTTGCTACAGTCCAAAGCCACGCTCTCTGCAACTTTGCAACCACAAAGTCTTGCTCCCATCAACCAGGAAGGCTGCAGAAATGCTCTTGAGTTTGAAAGGACTCCCAGGGTGTGGTGGGATGTTGCAGTCACGGGCTCTTTGTGAAGACAAGGTATTTTCTTTCCAAGACCCCTGCTTACTTATTGCTGCTGTAGAGCAGAGATGCATCAGTCTAGCCAGAGATGGAGAGTAAATGAGGCTAGATGGCATCCCAAAGGCTGCCACTGGCAAAGGCAGCTGTACAAGCTGCCTGGAAATTTGTTCCTCCCAGGATTTCAATACCTGTCTTTCATCTGATAGACAAAGTCCTCTTCAACCCAGGTCCCAGCTGAGCCATCTGGAGGCTGGTAACGCAAATCCAACTCAATGTAGATCTACAAACAGAAAATGAAGCTGCCTGAGAGCTTGGCAGCCACAAAACAACTGCAGAATTGCCACAGAAAAGGGGAATGGGGAGTGTGGAAGGAAAAAAAGAAGTGAGATGCTGGGAGAATGAAGGCAGTCACAACCCCACAAGAGGCCTATTTATACCAGACTCTCCTTGTCTGCCTCCATCAACAAGCTAGAGTTAACCAAGTTCCCTCCCCTACAGCTTCCCAAACTCCAGGATTCACTGAATAAAAGCTGGCTCCAGTTTTCAAATCTAAAGCATACCACAGAGAGGCCCCCTGGGAGCTGTCTTGATTCACTTTTGACAAGGAAAGTGGGGAGAGCCCTACAGCAGAGCAAACTAATGTGCAGGGGTTTGGAGCAGTCTCTCTGTGGGAGGCATGAGACAGCTGGCAGAGCATCCCCAGGCATGACAGCTTGGTTTAAAACATCACAGGAGCCATAAAGACACCCAGAGTCTGCATCACAAGAAACATCAACTTAGCGTTAGTGATGTAGAAGGACAGCCAGAGAAGTACGGGGCACGTTGGTATTGGGACAGACAGCACAGGTCTGAAAACACTTGGTCTGCACATGACCAGCCTAATCTCAAACCAACACAAAAGCACAAGAATTTCCCAGTAGAGGCCAAAATCACAGCCATGGAGATCACTTCTCACTAGGCTGAAGGGGATGTACAAGCTGGGTTCATAGCTCAGTCCCTGGAAAACACATGTTCCTGGGAGGAGAAATACAGCCCAAGAAAGCAGTAGTACAGTGGCTAGGAAAGGCAGGAGCAAAGGCTGGATGAATGCAGAAGCCTGAGATAAAGCTGGGTGAATAGCCAAAGCGCTGAAAAAAACTCCTTCAAACCACCAGGAGAAAAAAGGGTGCAAATAACCCAAGTCCCAGAGAAGAACAGGACTTGGAATAGCAGGAAGTGCTTTGACCCCACTTTGCTAAAGGAGCAGCAGTTGAAACAGCCTCTCTCCCTTGGGGATGTGTCTCTTCCTAGCTGAGCTGAGGGAGAGGATCTTAGGCTGCTCTTGGATGGACATTCAGTCTTGCCTGCCCTCTTTCTGTCCCCCACAGTCCTTGTGCAGACAGGGCTGCACAATCAGAAACTAACCTGGCAAAAACAAATGCAGTCGGGTTTTGGTTGGAGCGGCTCATCAGCATGAGCGCTACTGTTAGCACAAGGGAAGAGGCAGCCAGGGGCAAAGAGTTGGGCTGCAGAGCAGCTCTGACCTCACAGTGGTATAAGTGCCCCTAGGTCGGTCCCCTCAAGCCATCAACAGCATGGAGTGCTGCCAAAGGGTTGGTCTAATCCCTGTCCCTTTGCTGGCATGAACGTTTATGCGGTGAGATGCATCGGCTTAAAAGTCATCCTGGAAATGCTCAGTTTCCACCTGGACGTGTTCCCTGATCCAGCCAGCTCAGCAACACAGGAAAGCTGTGCCTGTGCCACTCAGGCTCATGGTCTAGTGGCCACAGAGCTGCATCCCACATGCCACCATGGGGGTGAGTCACGTTGCCTGTGGGAAGGGCAAACAGGGGTGCAGCACATCACAGGGCCGCCCACCTCCGCCTACCCTCCTCCCAGCCCTGCTCACAGCCCTGGCACTGAGCCATGGTTGTCCAGCACTTGCTGAACTGTGCCTGCACACCCAGCTGGCAGGAAACGACTCATTTTTGGGTTGCGTTCATTTTCCACCAGCACAAAGGGCCCAGGTAAGCCCCAGCACTGGGGCGGGAGGGGAGTGAGACCCACGGCGCAGAGCAGAGGGACAGGCAGGTGTCAGAGCCACTCACGCTGCCCCAGACCATCATTAAGCGATCTGGTCAGCGTTGGTATTTAACCCAAAAGCTCACCAGGGGTCCTGAGGCACCAAGCCACCTTCAGCCTCACTCTGTCAACTCCCCCCTGCTTTGCACTCTGCAGCAGCCCACATGCCGTGTGGTGCAGGATGCAGATGAAATGCCACCCCCTACATCCATTGCCCAGACCTGGGGAGGTTTTACTAAGCCTGCCTCTGCTCATTCAGGCCCTTGGCAGGTCTCTGGGGCCCCCAGTCTACCCCACACACTTCTGGATGCTCCTAGAACCACTTAATGGGTGTGAAGTGGCTGCATCCCTGCGCAGGGATGGCACAAACACTGCAATACTCCCAGAGTCAAAGCAGCACCTTGGACTCCCCTCAGCCCCAAATCCACCTGGGAAGCACCACACAAGGTTTCCCACAAAGCCTTCCTGATTGCTGATGGCCAGGCTGCCTGTGGAGGACTTACACCAGTGACTCTCTGGTTCCTGTCAATGAGGGCCTCCCGAAGGATGAGCCTCCCAGACGTCATCAGGTGCTGAAGGCTGAGGACAAGGGTACCGAGAAGCCTGGAAGAAAACCAGAAGCTGCAGCAATAGTGTATGTAGCATCAGTGCCTACATCCTGGGGAAATAAAGCACCAGGATCTCTGCTCTCCTGCTCACAACCCCACCAAGCTGTGGTGAAGGCAGTGAACTGCTGGAGTGCTTTCCATAGGGAGTCTGGCAACTGAGATACCTAAGACACACTCAACCTGCAGCACATCATGCCCCCACTCTAGTCATGCTCTGGCAGCTGCTTGCAACCAAGGTGCCATTGATAGTTAAGGGCTTGCACAGATCCACTCTTACCAACCATGAAGCAGCTCTCCCCTTCAGCAGAGCTGGGCTTCATGGGAGCCAGCCTGTGTTTGGGCACCCAGCAGAGCTGGGGTGACTCTTCCCAGACAAAACCGGGAAGCAGAGGCTCCACACAAGGAGATGCGGAAACAGGACATAAAGCCATGGTCACAGGGATGTCTGCAGCAAGCTGGGCCAAAATTTACCTACTCCAAAGGGGCTTCTCCCTGGGGAAAGGTCACCTGGCTCCCTGCAAGTGGCAGTAACGCATGCAGGAATGCATTCAGCTGCTCCTAACCACACCTTGTGTTACTGCTGTCTGGAGCCTGTTTGTACATTAGCCTCCATCTCCCTGTGAAAGCTCTGATGGCAGCCGAGCTAAGCCCCACGTGAAGCAGAGCTTCCTACTGCCTGCTGGAATGCACCACGGGAGCGTTGCACTGCCTGCCCGGGACAAAGACAGGAGGAATCATTCCCCAGTCACCTCCATGTCAGCTGCGAGCTACTGATCTCTCGTATTCTCTCTCACCTCCCTCCTCTCTGAGACGCAGAGCCCATCTAGTCTCCTACGCTCAAGGAAGGAGTCTCTTCACTCATCCCTCTCCTCACCAGCTTTTCCAGCTCTGTGCTGCTGCCACAGAAAGACTGCACACGCAGAATTCTAGAGACCACAGATCGATACAGCTGCATAACAAATTTTTCCCTTCTGTCCCTCCACACTCTCTATTTATTTTTTATCATCCCAGTGCACTAACCAACTACTTTTAAACTGTAATGTCTTTCACCTGCCATTACTCTGCTCCCCAGCAGCAGAGTTGTGTGGATAGATGCTGTCAGTGTCAGTCCAGTCATTTCCCATTGGACTTCGTTGTTCAGCACTATCAGGTCCTGGTGATTTGTTATGTTTGTTTTATCTATTTGTCCTATAACAGTTTCTATTGACATTTCAGTCAGAAATAATTCCTCTGATCCAGCTCCCATAAGGAAAGTATCCTGTAAACAGTGACACAAAGTTCAGCCACATTTTCTGCTCTGGCTTTATCTTTAAGTATCTTGCATGTGCTGTACTCTTCTGTTTCCTCCACACCCTCTCTGGCAGGCTTGTGATGGCTTTGAAAAGGTTTCTGTTATTAGCTACTGCTACAAAGTTGCTCCTGTTGATTTTCCTTCAGTTCTTACATTTTGCTTATCAGAGCTGGCACCTTTCCCTGCATCCTCATGTTTTACATGTCCTGGAAGGACGTGCCTCTGCTCTCTTGCTTGCTCCACCACCACTACTCAATCTGTCACCCCTACCCTTGGGTTTCCCTAAAGTGTTTTACAACTGTTGGAATAGCTGTTGAGTTTACAGTATTGCACCTGTGCCACCTGGAAGCGTTTTAAATTCTGGTTGACCCTTTAAATTTAAATTGTTGTCTTTTTTAAAGATTAAACTGTACTACCACAGGCTTGGGGCTTTTCCCCACTGATAGGCATGTTGAATTTGGGTGCAGCATCGTCACGGTCACCACGTGGATCTACAGGGTGAGAGCAGGTCCCCACTCTGCTGCAAGTCCTGCCCTTGTAGCTCTGTTTTTTAGAGCCCTATTTTACCTTTGTCCCACCTGGGGGTCTGATCTGGATCCTTAGGTATTCTCTGTTACTTCTGGCACAACTAATTAATTCCCCTTATTTAACTTAATATACATAGCACTGCTGCCCCACCAGAACAACCACCTCTATCCCCCTTCTATAACTTGTATCCTGCTCGCCTGCCTTCCATCAAATTTCTAATAAACATTTTCTACTCCCGGTAGAAAATCTAAAGCCCAGTACATCTCTTCCCTCACCTCTGCCAGTCACCCCAACAAACAAAGGACCCACCTGTTACTGAAAACCTTGCTGCAGTTGTAAACCTTAATGGACAGCATTTCTCCCATGACAAGCTTCCCGTAGTGAGGCCAGCGAAAAAGCTGCAAACAAACAGAGCAGGAAGAGATGGTAATTCATTCCCAGCCACACTTTTCCCACCTTTGGTGGCTGGTTGGTCTCCTCTGCAAAGTGACTGAACCAAGGAGTGTAACAAAAAGCTGCTGGGGTGGGAAGCTACTTTCCTGCTGGCCAGGGCAGACCCTGCAGGCGGGAACGGAGGAAGGATGGAGAGGGGAGTGAGAGTCCCTCCAGCAGCACGGAGTCGCAAATCAGCTGCTAAAGAAGCCAGAGCATCATCACCCTGGAAAGAGGAGGATGCTTATGCCTGCTGAGGTCCCTGAGCTGGCAGGTTGTGGGTGAGACAAGGCACAGGAAGGTATAGAGGTACTTGGAGAGAAGAGATCATCCAGTGCAGGGAGCCACCAGGCTCAGGCACATCGCAAAGCTGCACCCCAAGGCTGCAATTTGCCTGACACCCAAACTGGCTGGCTGCCTTGCAGCTGGCAAGGACAGGTCCCTCTTGCCCCCCATCCTTCTCCTCCTTTCACCGGGTGGCACGGAGGCATCGAGACGGGACAGGAGATGAGCAATGGGAACCACCCACCAGTCTGGTACAGCTGGGCTTTTGCAGGCTTCAGGGATGTGACGGTGAAGATGGGCAATAGGAGAAATGTTTCCCAGCCCACCCCTGGTCCCTGCTCCCCCCATTACCCCTTCCTGCCCCACGATGCATCGACCGAGGCGCTGCCATGTCCCATCCCTGCCCCATGGACGACACCTGTGGAGGAGACCCGCTGCTCCTCATGCCTCACTGGTTTGCGCTCACCTCCCCAAAGACGGCCTCTGGACCACAGCGTATCATCCTCGTCTTCTGGGTGAAGCCTTGGGAAGGAGAAGGGAGGCGTGAGGTGCCGGCGGGGCAGCCTGGCCCAGCCCACCTGCCGCGGGGAAGGCAGACCCCATCCCTCCCGCCATCCCTCCCAGCGTGGCCGGGGCCCACCTCGGAAGCTGAGCTGCACCTGCCTCTCGCCATGGCCCGGCAAGCAGGAGAGCCGCCGGATGCCGACGCTGAGCGCCATGGAGCCAGCGGCGGGCAGCGCTGCCGCATTCGGCCCTGCTCCGCCTGCCGTGACTCAGCCCTGACTCGCCCGGCCGGTTCGGCCACCCGCTGCCCGCCCCGGCGCCCCACGGGCCTGGCGACCTCTGCCGAATGACACGGGGGGGGGGGGGGGGGGGGGGGGCGGGCCCGGCTGCTCTGACTCCCTCGGGCCTGGGGCACCGGGCTGGCTGCAGGGAGCGGGATGGCCCCCGCGGGGCGACCGGCCTGAGCCCCCCGGGGCCACGGCCCTGCCGGGCAGAGGAGAGCACTCGGCCACGGGGAGGCACTTCGCAGATGTCGGCCCTGGGCCCTCTAGCGGCCACACCCCGACGGCACCGTCCCTTCACAGCCTGTGGCAGCACTGATGCACAGGCCCGCTGGAGACAGTGAGGCGGGGAGCGCAGCGGCGGGTGCTCTCCTGTCCCAGGGCTGTGGAAGGAAGGAGGAAGGAAAACCCCCAGTGCGGGGGGGGGTGTCAGCTTCAGCTTCAGGGGCTTCAGCTCAGGCCTGATGCCCTGCAGGGGGGGGACAGGGGCTTCCAAAGCTGGGACTGGAGGACACGGGCCTGAGCTCTGCAGCAAGGATGGGACCCCAGCTCTGCTCTTGGCTACCTCAGCCCTGCCACTTCTCCAGCACAAAGTCACAGCTTCTGTGGTTAAAACCCTCCAAAGCAAACAGAGGGAGGGTGGGGAAGGGAAGCCAGCTAGGCAAGGTCACAGCCCTCTGATTAGGAGGGCTGGGCTCCCCTGCGGAGAGGAAACTGTTCTGACCCGCATGTGCTTAGCAGCCCCTGCTCACCTCCGACCTACCCTGCATAGGAGCGTGCCAACACAAGGGACCAGAGGAGGTGTGCTGCTGCGGGTGGGACGGCAGAGCACTTTCTGGGGACAGAGGCTGCAGCCCAGGTGCCAGGTCTCTGCAGGACAGAGATGAGCATTGAAATCCATGGACGGTGGGATAGGAGCTCCAACTGCTCTGCAGGGCACTGGCACCTCACAGCAGGGAGGTGGCAGGAGAGAGACCTGGGGCACATCATGCCAGGAGCCAGCTGTGCTAACCAGCTTGGCCTAGTCAAGCTCAGCTCACCTGCAGGAGAACTGGTAAATGAGAGATGCTGGAGCCCTTCCCAAGCACAGATTCAGGCCAGATTAAAGCAATCGTACAATCAAGAGCTCAGCAGAATTTGGAAAGCATTTCTTCCTCCTGGGCATCTGGGTCTCCCACCCAGCACCAAACACCTGCATCCACACACGGTGTACAAGGTGCCTTGCAGCAAGCCAGGGTGGCTAACCCAGCTCCGCAAACACCAAGAAGTGAATCATGCCTGTGCAATGCCAGGCTGCTTCGAAGCAAACCTTGCGGTTATTCCCTTTATTTGCCTTTTATACAAGAGCTTCCTGGAGCACTATGGAAGCAGCACCGGTGGCAGTGCAAACAAGCCGTGGCAGGGAGGTTGCCACTTCACAGTGCAGCAACAAAAACATAGCAGGCCAGCAGCTTTCGGCACCACTTCTGTGAACCCAAATGAGTGAGCCCATCAGTTTAGGGCAGTGCAGAAATCTCAGTGCACTGACCCAGTCATGGCTGGAGGCGGGCAAGGGGTGCAATTTAGGCTGTTGAATGAGACACTCAGACTACCAAAGTGTGCTGCTGATGGGTAGATCCAGTATTTGCTCAAAGCTGATCAAAAGCCATCATCTCCCAGTGGAGTTTGTGTGGATTCCTCAAACACCTGGCGTGGTCCCATCACTTTCATTCACCTGAAGATGATGCCTCAGTTTTGGTGAAACAGTTTATGGGTGAACCAAATATTTTAGACCCCAAGTAGGGCCCTTAGCCCAACCAGCTGTCTGGGCAAAGAAGGCGGATGAAGCATTTATCTCACATAGAGGAGGGAGCTCTGTTGGGTAGCATGGCATAGACTGGCATGAAAAGTCACCAGTATTTATTGCCAGACATCCTAGAAGCAAGAGGAACCCTCCCTCTTGAGCTCCCACATGCAACAGCTTTTGATTTATACAAAGCCCCGAAGCTGAAATACCTTTGGGGACCACAAGTACAAGGGTGCTTGCTCAATCTCAGTTAAGGCCAGGACAAAGAGACTTCTGGGGTGTTCCCCATGCTTACTGTGGAGATAAAGTGAGTGTGATCCAGGACGACATAGAGCATGCACTGGCACTGGGCAAGAACAGCACATTCCCCTGAGAAAGAAAACGTGAGCTCAAACCAGAGCTCTCATCTACCTCAAGCAACAACCATGCTGTAAATCTGCATTCCAGCTACACCCAGGGTAGCACAAGGTAGGAGACATACATCCCAGCCTCTCACCAAAGCTGCCAGCAGCCATCTTCACTGCTTCTAAAACCAGGAGCCCTGGGGAGAGTCAAGAACGAGAGAAAATGAGCAAAACTGTGCCATCCTGGCTCAGCAGCTTCCAAGCTTGACCCTCCCATGGCTTTTCACCTGGGCCTACACCCGTGCAGCTCTTGTTCTCAAGTGACAACCACGGGACTTGTGTCCCTTTGCTCAGTCACATTTCAGCCACTTACCTGCAGGTAAAGAGCTTCTCCTCCAAATTCTCCTCTGCTCCCACAGGGGGAACTTCCTCAGATCTGCCTCTACCACATCTTGGTCTCTTTCTCCCCAAAACAGTGAAGGTCTCTCCTACCCATCAATGAGTCCAGCACCTGGAGACACCTCGGCTAGCTGCAGAACAGACACTGACTCCACTCCTCATAGCCAATACAGAGAGACAGAGGATTCCTTTGAGATTCTCCTCCTTTTGAGCAGGAACTGGCAGAGGTTTAAAAAGGAGAGGTGCGAAACAGATTTCCCACTACTTCATTAAAAAGAAGAAGAAGAAAAAAAGAAGATACACACACACACATACAAAAACCAGCCTTAGTTTTCTTGTACACGTAATACAGGGAAGGAGAGCTCTGCCTACAGGTTGTAAGCAGCTGAAAATATGAGTAAAGGATGCTCTCAACCACAGTGCAGTTCCTCAGAGAAGACTTGGCAGTTTTCTTCCCCCTCTTCCACACTTGTAACACATTTTAGTTTAGGCAGCCACTCGAGAGGTTGCTTGGTTTCCTTCAAGAATCTAAGTAAGTGCAAGAAAATTAGGTGCTGCAGGCTAGATGATGGAGTATTTCAGAAGAGACAGCACAGCTTTCTCTAGAGGAAGCTGTCTGCTGCCTGTGGAACCTGGGAGAACACATCATGGTCAAAACTAGGTTTGAATAAAAAATTAGCACAAATTCATCTTTGCTCAGCAGTGGTCCTAGACCCACAGCCCTTCAAGCACAAGCTATGTACTAGTTTGGTGGCAGATACCATCCAGAACAACTAGTCTAGTTGAGGAGGTGGATTCATACCCAGGTCCCGCTTTCACACAGCTTTGTAACCTAGCAGTGTAAATAGCCTGAATCGCCAGAGAAGTCTTCTAATGTATTCTCACCATCTAGTTCCTAGTTTAACTGGTAGAATAAACGAGTTCTTTCACATAATTTCACAGTAAAGAAACACATAATCTTACTGCAGGACAGGGCTGTAGGATATACATCCAGCAGTCTTAGTGATTAACAGGTAACAAAACTAATGATGACAGACAACTTGTTCTGGTTTTGCAGCTGATCGCTCTCAACCTGGGCTAACTCAGATGCTGAATCACCACCAGGCTAGTACTATAGTGAAGACCTTCCATAAACCAAAACATCCACATTGCTGGAAAACAAAAGGAAAAGCCCAGAAAGGAAATAAGAGTCCAGACATGTTATGTAAGTCAAAGCAGATTATTTATTTATGAAACTGAAAGTGATGACCACTTGTAGTGCAATGACAAGCTCATGTTTCTTTATCTCCATTTTGAAATGAACTAGCAAACTCCCATCTCTCAAAACAATTGTGCTTTGCTATCCTCTGCCTGTTCTACAGTCCCCCAGACCACATTATACACACTTCACACGTCTGAGGACAAAGACGCACCTCTTTGGAGTTCCACAGATAATTACTTCTTCATTTCACAACTTCTGTGACACAAAATCACTCAAAGCATTTTTATTTCAGTGTTTCCAGTTGCTGGATTTTCAAAGTCACATTAATGTGATTTATTAATCCCCCCCAATTAATTAGTGATTAATCCTTATTAATCCCCCCACAAATAGAACACAAGTGTTCTTAAATTGCAACAATGGCTCCAAGCAAGAGCCATCACAGAAGCAATTTTTTCTAATAGAAAAATGTGATTAGAAAGAAGATTGCAAAGTATGGTCACTGAAGTTTAATAATAAACTTCTACATACAAAACTATACTGGCACTTTAATTGAAGGTACAACAGGAACTACCTCAGGCATCCAACCAACAGACTTTGGTACCAACCAGGACAGAAGGGTCCTCATTCCCAAGGCAGCTTGATAGAAGAAAAAAAGCCTATCATAGAACACGTGTCGTGGTTTAACCCCAGCCAACAACTAAGCACCACGCAGCCACTCACTCACTCCCCCCACCACCCAGTGGGATGGGGGAGAAAATCAGGAAAAGAAGTAAAACTCATGGGTTGAGATAAGAACGGTTTAATAGAAAAGAAGAAACTAATAATGATAACACTAATAAAATGACAACAGCAACAATAAAAGGATGGGACTGTACAAATGATGTGCAGTGCAATAGCTCACCACCCACCAATTGACACCCAGCTACTCCCTGAGCAGCGATCCCCCGCCCCCACTCCCCCCAGTTTAGACACTAGATGTGGTGTCACATGGTATGGAATATCCTGTTGGCCAGTTTGGGTCAGCTGCCCTGGCTCTGTCCTGTGCCAACTTCTTGTGCCCCTCCAGCTTTCTTGCTGGCTGGGCATGAGAAGCTGAAAAATCCTTGACTTTAGTCTAAACACTACTTAGCAACAACTGAAAACATCAGTGTTATCAACATTCTTGGCATACTGAACTCAAAACAGCACCATACCAGCTACTAGGAAGACAATCTATCCCAGCTGAAAACAGGACAACATGATAATTATCATCACAGCAAACACAATTGCAATACTTCTACAAAACTGAGCATTGAAGCAGTGCTGCGAGAGGAGCTCAGTGCACATGCCCACTCCAATACCAAGCAGCAGAAGGGCTTTGTCAAGCAATGATGTGTGGTACAATGTGTCACTGTTGCAAGGTGGAAAACCAACAAAGTCTATTTTTCTGTGACAAAAACTGCCAGCAGTTGTGGCTTTTTCCATATTTACATTTCTTCCAATTACAAACAGGAAAGATCAAAGATACAGAGCACAGGCAAGTAAAAGAATTAGTGTGAATGTACAACCTCGAGGCACTGAGCACCCACAGTGTGCAAGGTAGAGTGTGGGTGGAGACAGCTCTCTTCACCCCAGTGATACAGGTGGCCAGGGTCAGGCTGCAATCTATATCGTCTTTATTTCTGGTGGTTTCACAGGTGGCCATCCCTGCCATTTGTAGTATGACACCAGCTGCTTAGGCACTTCAGCCAGAACCACGTGCGAAAGCACTTCCTGGGGAGCCTGCAAGGAGAACAGGGAGAATAAATCAGAAATACTGCAGAGAAAGGATTTATCAGCCCAGTGACAAACTCTCTTTCAAAATTCAGAGCACAGCCCCCCACCTGGCATGTCTCACTCACTGTTTCAAGAGTTCCTTGCTGCAGTTTTAGGAGCACTTCCAGTAGCTATCAGTGAGCACTACTGATGAAAATCACTTGTTCCCACCCCTGCATTGCTCCCACCTCAAGCCCAGGCTCACACAGCCTTTATATGGCCCTGATCTGGGTGGGAAACTGCTCCAGCCACTAGCAATTTCTCTTATTTTGAGTTTTCATTCAACTCCACTCTTCAACCCAATTCACTGTGCAATGTGCATGAATGCTAGTGCCAACAGTGGAAGTATGGAGGAGCTGGGAAATAACAGGACTACTTTCAACAGCAGGGAAGACTTATCTCAGCTTAAATCACTCATGGTAGTCAACATCAGAGACTGACAGTATGATCTCAGTTCCTTGCCCAAATGTTTGCATCCCAGGACAGAAAACATCTCCTTTACTCCTTTAGCTCTGCAATAGCCAAGAGATAGTATACTAAACCAATGATCAACAAGAGCTCTTCAAGAAAAGCTGCAAGAGAGCTGTGAAAAGGTACAGTTTCAAACACAGACGCAAACATCTCAGCTCTCACTGGGAACAAGCAGCTAGGACAGCACTTTGAGTATGCAGCTTGCTGCCTTGTCTAGACCCATGCTCATTTTTCAGATGTGATAACTGCATATATACTGGCACCAGGACTCTTCTGAAGTTAAAGACAACTTACATTTTTGAACTGTCGAAAAGGCACAAACTGGACAATGTCTCGTGCAGCTGGCTCTCCTGTCGGGGACTTCAGGACACCATCGTCTCTATCAAGGAACTCCATTGCTTTGAAATCAGCTTCACCAACTCCAACAATAATGATGGACATCGGCAGCTTAGAGGCATTAATAATCGCTTGCCTAGTTTGGTCCAGATCAGTGATCTCTCCATCTGTGATGATCAGCAAGATAAAATATTGCTGAAAAACATTAGAAAGCACCCAGTTAGGGAATTCAACACCAAAGCTCACATAACTGAAGGCAAATAGAGCCATTTCTTATTCTAAGAAAGAAATCAGATGGTGCTGTGGATAAGACAAAACCAGAGCATTAAAGAAACTTATGTTTATTCCCATTTTTTCATATGCATAACACCATTCATCGTGCACTTCAGATTTCCTCTGTACTAGAAAAAAAGACAGAGGCTTAAATTCAATTTATAAAGAAAAACTACATCAATTGGCAGAAAGTACTAGAGATGAACAAAGTACTACTAAATCAACAAAGCTGCATACAAAATTCACTGATGGATGCTGCTTTACTCACATCTCAAAAAGGCTTAAGTTTAATATTTAATATCCTGGAGTGTAACTCAAAAAAGCCTTCTTTTTTAGTTACCAATAACTTTAATTATAAGTATTAGAAATCTCAAAACACAGCAGTGACAAATGTCATGACACAGAGATAACAAAATGGTAAGAATACAGGAGCTTTTCTAGAAAGAAAAAAATACCTCAAACCAACACATTAACATGGTAGTGTTTAAAATGTCCTTCCTTTTCCAGAGGCTAAGGTTTAGTACCTAGTTCTGAAATGAGCAACCACTGCTTTATAGCAGCTATCTACAGACTTAAAATGAAAATAAGAAATAAGACACACACAATGAAAATCAAAGAAAATTGAATTTCCAGTTCCAAAACCCAGTTAACACAAGTGTTACTATTGCTGTATCCCATTACTAAGAGATTCTTTATTTAAATACTTTTTCATCTGTAAGAAAAAGTAAAGATATTTAACATATAAAGAGAAACAAGTAGATTCCCCCAAGTGTTGGGAAAGCTAAAAAATACCCTCAGAAATCTAAGAAATGGATCTCCCTAGACCAAGCACCTCACAGTCTGGGAAATGTATTCTACATACACACAAACGTATGTAGAACCAAAAATACTGACAGAGCTAGACTGTAAAGCAAGTATCAGAGTGTACATCAAAATTCCTTCTGACTGGTCTCTCAAATTGGAATCAGTTAAATCTACCAGGAAGTAGGAGTCCTTCATCCTTAAGCAAAAGGAGTGAAGTTTAAAGAAATAGAGCTGAACTTTAACAGCAGCCATGGCCATGCAAGCACACAAATGAGACACGCAACACAACTGTAGGGTAGCATGGGTGCTCTGCAATGCAATTAGCATACTGATTTAACAGTTCTCAGACTCCCTTGTTAATCTGGCACTCTAGATATCCTGATTCTGCATGCCACCATGGTGGGATGGGTAGTCAAGCCCTCTGATATTTTTCTTGGAGACAGTTTTTTGTGTACATTCTTGAGAGCAAAATTGTTTGGAATAAAATATATAGGGCCCCTTTTTACTGTCTGCATTCCCTACAGGTGATGGAGCTTGGCAAGAGAGGTGAGAGTGAGGCAACTGCTGACAGAGTCCAATTGGTCTAAAAGCCAACACCACCCCTGTATACTTCAATACAAAGTACAATGACAGCAAACTGTGAAAAAGAGAACTAAATATCACTTGAGCAATGGAAACTAATGTCAGTGTCTACCAAGTACAGGTTCACATCAATATGTACCAAGAGAGTACCAACAGCCTCTCTGTATGTTGCTAAGTGAGGACCAAACTTGGGATCCTAAGGAAGGAAAACAACATCACTTTATCATTCCATTCTACCACATCGCGAACATGGAAAATAGAAACATTAACCTAACACAGATCCACAGGAAAGGACATGCACTCACTGAAGCAGTTCCTTGTTGTGCTGAATGTGCTGCAAACCTTGCCACATGGTTTATAATAGGAGAGAAATTGGTTGGTCCATAGAGTCGGATCTGAGGCAGGATCTGGCGGTAGGCATCCACTATTCCTTGGATGCCTGTAACACAGGAAGGCAAGCTGCCACAAGAGCCTCACAACTTCTCCAGTAATTATTTCATAAGCATTACTAATAGTACAGCAAAAGGATAACTCTCACACAGCTGTGAACTCCTAAGGGGCAAAGAAGCAGCAGGATAACAGCAAATATACAAAGCACAGGGCTGAAACCAATGGACATCTGTAGAGATAGGACTTGCAGATTTTTCCCCCCCATTCTACATTCTTCACATCACTCTTTGTGCCTCTGACATTACAAAGTTCATGGAAGTTGCGGGAGAAATAATCCAGTGAAGGCACGCTTGTGACTATGTTTACCTTGTCCTTTCTACCTTGTCATCCAGTTTGTCTTGTTTAATTGCTTATAGTCCAATTAGAAAACAAGGTCAAAAGCTCTCTGGAACAGTAATTTTTCATTTTCCTTGTGTGAAAGTTAGACAATGATCCCTGATTCAGGATTCAAATATTTCTGTAACAGAAATAGCAATCCCTAGCATTTTTCCTATGCAAGAAGCTTTTCTCACGTTAACTAAACAAAATCTTTTAAAAAGTCTGATTTTAAGTGGTGCATATTCTTCTGTTCATCCATCTAAATTGGCCTATTCCTGGCTTGTATCAATGTAGCTTCATTTGCCACTGCTGTTTGCATTGTCCACCATGCAGGTTTTAGTGTGGTACCTCTCAAAACTACTGCACAGGGACCCTTAAAGAGCAAAGACGCAGATCCCAATGAGGCAGACAATGCTGAGCTGACCAAGGAAATGCCTGCATTTTAACACTGAATTTCAGATTCCATTTTTTGTTGGTCTCAGACCAGAGAGAAAAACTGAGCTGAGTTAAAAATGCTTGTTCAAGAACAATTCTGTGTCACTGCATGCTGAGAGAGTTCTTAGTTCTAAAAGGTCATAATGCAGCTTAGAGAGCAGCCATTAAAAACAGCTGAAACAACCTCCACTAAAGTAGAAGGCTATAAAGAAAATAAGCTTTTAAGACATCCCTTTGAAAGATAACATAACATTCAAACATATACACATTGCTGATGAAGTAACCATAGTCTCCAACAGCCTTAGCAGATGGAACCATGACTAGCACAGGCACATTGCTGATCTGAATCCACTGTCACCTATAACATACCAGAAGTAACCAAGCTGCAGCAACAAAGATTTCAGCAGAGACTAACAATCAGACTAAATCTAAACCCCTTCCCTGTAGCTCATTCAGACCACACAGAAGTCTGCATCAACACACATCCACTCTTGTCAGAATCCAGGTGAGAGTGAATCTAGTTTGCTGCATGTCTTGGTGCTGCATCTGGTTTTCACCAATTATGAAAGAAATAAAACACTTAAAATATCTGTCCCTCCCCGTGAAGTATTAATAAAGAGGTGTTCTCACCTTGACAATAAGGGTTGCTGGGGTTGAAATTCAAAGCAAACTCATGAGATACCTAGGAAAGGTAGGGAATGCAGTTAGGGAATGAAGACATGGACAGAGCAACTGCCCAGCATTGTGAAGGCCCTACCTGCCAGCTAGGAGGAACTTGAGCTCCAAACCCAAACGCAGGAAACAGCTTGTCCCTGGAGCGAAAGGGCAACAAGAAGAAATGAGAAAGAGTTATTAAAGAATAACTCACTATTCAGGTTTATTCGCAGAAAGCAGCTGGAGACCAAGGTTCAATTCCTACCATAAGGAATGGGTACAACATCTAGCTCTCCCCATGGTCAGCCACCAGTTACCAAAGGGTTTCAGGCTTGGACTTGACAGTTTCAGAATTTCTTTCAGTGCAGCACCCCACAGGACTCTCAGGAGATTTCAAAGCAGCAAGAGAAAAGCCAACCAAACCACAGCCTGGCTAAAGGACAGAGCAGGCAAACATGTTCCCATTGAATCAAACAGGGCATTCATGTTTGAAACGCACCATCAGCAACAAGGAATTAGTGACCAGCTAAAGCGGCATTGCAGAGTAACCCAGGGCCATAAAAGGGCAGACCTGGAAGGACAAACCAAGCAAATATGCCAAATTACGAAGGGCTGCCACTGCCCTCCTTGGCAGTGATAGAAGCAGGAGGAAGCCGTAGCAGCTCCTGAAGGGATCCCCCAAGGAAAGGTAGCATCTCAGTCATTCAAATGCGACAGCCCTGGAACAAGCTATCAGCCTTGATTACTGACACCCACTGTGACACGTTTTTGATGCAGTTGCTAGATCAGTTGAGATCATTACATACGTGTCATAATCCTGGACTACACTTCCCACACTCCAGATGGCAATTAGGTACTCATTTATCCCATCCGGGCTGATGTAGTGAAGAGAATCTGGTGACTTGGGATCTCCGTTGGAGGCAGTGAAGTCTACACCCACCTAATCAGTCAAGATGATAACAGCAACTCACTGATGCATCACCATAAGCAAATCAGAAGAACTAACCATACCCAGAAACAGAGGGTTAGACCAGGCCCACATAGCTCCCTTCCTTCCAGGCACACAGGCAGCCATATACAGGAACAGGCAAACCCGTCTGCGTACCTTTTCCCACTGGGGTACATGCATGTTTAAGAAGTAGTAATCCTTTCCACTGACAGACCGAACCAATTTCTCAAAAGAAGTTTAAGAAACCCTAGTTCCATTAAAGTTGCTACTTGATCACAAAAAGTAAAAATATAGTATAATTTGTTTTTTGCAGTCTTCTATCACTGCAAATGCACACTGCATTTGCAGTAATGCACACTGCAAATAAAAGTACTAATCACAATTTCATTGCTCTTGTCCTGTCATCTACCAAGATGTGCAGTGGGGAAACAACTCACTGTAAAGTTAATCTGGCAGCCTCCCATGACGTAGTCCAGGAATGAATATTCTGTCTCAAGCTAGAGGAACAGACAGACAGTGTTACACCTTCTCCACACAAGAACAGATTTCATTACGATCAGAAAATACAAAAGCCAAAACAACAACAAAAATCTTCTTACCTTGCAGGATTTTATCCTAATAATGCCAGAGTTTTTGTAGCTCTTTTTCTTTTGTTTTTTCTCAGGATGAATGCATTCAAATTCCACCTACAGAAAGCAAGCATGCAAGAAGCAAGTTCCAAAATATCTGCATTTACAGCAGGGCAAATTATTGAAACACAATGGTATCAGACATCACACAATTTCAGTTAACCAAATACCTGGCAGAATTCTGAAATTTAATTTTAAAAAGGTCTGCAACTACTTTGGCTGCTATCTGACGAGTTAAATGGGATGCTTTTGCTACCAGCATTGGGCAAAACATGAGGAAAGACCTCAGAAAAGTTTCTCTCCTCAACAATGTAACTGTTTTTCTGTATGCAATCATGAAACAGTGTCATTGTATCAGAGGGACAAAAAGTTGATCACAGATACCAGCATTCCTCTTAACATCATGTTGTGGTTTAACCCGAGCCAGCAACTAAGCACCATGTAGCCACTCACTCGCTTCCCCCGCCACCCAGTGGGATGGGGGAGAAAATCAGGAAAAGTAGTAAAACTCGTGGGTTGAGATAAGAACAGTTTAGTAGAACAGAAAAGAACAAACTAATAATGATAATGATAACACTAATAAAATGTCAATAGTAATAATAAAAGGATTAGAATATACAAGTGATGCACAATGGAATTGCTCACCACCTACCGATTGATGGCCAGTTAGTTGCTGAGTGGCAATCTCTCTGCCCCCACTCCCCCAGTTTATACTAGACCTGACATCATATGGTATGGAATACCCTTTTGGCCAGCTTGGGTCAGCTGCCCTGGCTCTGTCCCCTCTCAACTTCTTGTGCATCTCCATCCTTCTTGCTGGCTGGGCATGAGAAACTGAAAAATCCTTGACTTTAGACTAAACATTACTTAGCACCAACTGAAAACATCTGTGTGTTATCAACATCCTTCTCACACCTAACTCAAAAACAGCACTATACCAGCAACAAGGAAGACAATTAACTCTATCCCAGCTGAAACCAGGACACACCATCAGGTTCTTTTTTGGTTAAGGGAAAGGAATGCACTCAAACAGAAGATGAGGAGGCAAAATCTCAGGGTGGGGGAGGTCAAAAAAGCCTAGGTTGCAGGTTCCCAGTGGCAGTGTTTCGCTGTTTTGCTTTACTCGCGTTAGTTCTGATTCCACATAGGCTAGGGAAAAAGGCAAGAATCTTCCACCAGCTTTAGGATTACAACCACATAAATCAAGCTGGCTGGCAACTGAAAGGAGTCCTAGGCTACCTCCTGCATGCAGATTCATGTGTCTGAATTCAGACGAGACATGTCCATGAGAACAAGAGTTCAGATTTTCACTGCAGACAAGAGAGAGCAACCAGCAAATGATTCAACTTACTCTAAACTGGTTGCCCAAGACAAGGTAAGAAGAGTGCCGCTTGGAAGCACTGCTTCTCTCTGTTAGCTAGAAAGGTGACCAGAGTGCTCATGAGGGTGACCAGCTCAAGCACAAATGGTATCCGAGACAAGCCCTACCTCTGGAGTCGTGTCTTAAAGCACGAGCAAGCCCTTTTATTTCTACTTGACTCAGGAGAGGCAAAAGCAAGCTGAACTGCTGGGAAAAGTGGCTAGTGGCCAGCAGACAATGGGCTCAAGAATGTTTTTAGGAATAGGAATGGTAACAGTAACCAAGAAAACCAGACCAATATAATTCCCACACCAGCTTTTATTTTCCCAGGTGTTGGCTTAGTAATACAAAGATATAGACAGAAAAATTTACTTTTGGAGGCAACAACTAAAAATGCATCTTAAAATGCATATTAAAAAGGTTTTGTGAAAAACCGAATTATGGACTAAGTTAGCGGGGGATCAAAAAAGCTCACCGGAGAACTGCCACCTGCTTTCTGCAGCTGAGTCAGGTTAGTTTCAAAAGAGCCTATCAAGTCATGCGACCCATCACTGTCATGATCTGCACACTGTACCTGAAAGGGAAGAGAGCAAGCAATGGGCAGGCGTACTGCACTAGGGAGAACAGTAGCTGCTCACCACACAATCTCCTGTTTCTGACAGCTTTGCAGTGATGCTAGTGAACTTCCCTATCACATCTGAACTGGTGGTGTCATCCACATCACTAATTGAAACCTGATAGTAAGAGAGATACCCAGAGTGAATCTCAGAAAACAAATTATGTTCAATTGTTTACCCATTTAAGTACGCGTGGTGAAAGTTTTGAAAGCTTTCCCCAGTTTAAACATGAGAGATTAAAAAAAAATAAAACAAAAAAAACCCCAACCCCCAAAACTCCCCCAAGATTTCACAGGCCAGATGTATAAATGCAAGATCATTCAGGACAAGATATGCAACTGGGGTAACAGGAAGAAGCAATTAAAAGTTTGTTATCTAAGTATTTTCTGAATATCTTTTCTTCTGCCCAGCAATAGCATCAATTTACAAAGAAACTACAATTTCCCCAGAGCATCAAGTCTGTCTTTTCTGCATCTTATACCAATCAAATTATAAATACTTTAATTAATAACCAGTCACATTTAAATCAGCATGAAAACTTCTGAACTAGATAATGTAAAAGAGCAATGCATTTAAAAATAAAAATATGCTAATAACTATGGCTTAAAGCAAACGCAGCAAGATGTATATTGTCAATAGCTCCTCACAAAATCAACTACGATGAATGTTTATAACATGCACAGCACAAGTAATTCCAGAAGCGGTCAATCAAGAAACAGTTTAACAGCTGCTTCTTCCCCACTGAAGTTCACATGCTACAGATTCAAAAGCTCTCTGTTTCTGAGATCTTCCTTTAGCAATCAAGAAACTAATGTTACTCCAGTATAAACCACAATGACAGCTTTCTTCTTGGGACCAAGGGTCAAGATGAACCCATGGGTAACACCCTGATAAGGATGTCAAATTCAATGGCTATATATCTGAATTTGAGGTGAGGTTCTTTTAGGACTACTGTGATCCACTGCGGATCTTCCACTGGGATCAGTGGGAAACCTGTACAAAAAGCCAGGTGAATTATGGCCTAATCTAGCCACCTAAATGGGAAGCACCGCACCATCCTTCAGTGTCTTAATGGGAAAACAAGATCACCTTAGAGACTGTGCACCACTTCTCCCCCTTTATCCTTCCCAACACATCACCTTCCCACTCCTCTTCTCTGCATGCTCTACCATGAAGAAACTCCCACCCTCCTGCCTGAACTCCACTCCGCCTTTCTCAACAATTCTGATATTTAAACATCACCAAAAAGCAACTGGATTATGCCAGGGAGGGCCAACGGAGGAGGCTTTCATGCAGAAGCCAGGGTGCAGACTCCCAGTACAGAGTCTCCTTCGCACCAATATACCTGGAGAACTGCAAAGCATTCAGCAGCTGCTGCCTCCACCCACCCCCTCTCCCCTCCTGCTTGCTCCTGCTCCCCCTCTCAGCCATGCCAATAAAACTGTATTTAGGACCAGTTTTGTTATTAGTTCACAGCATGATATGGCTTAAAACAAACCTCTTTTTGCAAGTGTTTTCTAAAACTGGCCAAGATTCACTGTATGCAGCCCAAAGCATGGTGCTGCTGCAAACAAAACCCTGCTAGCAATACTGCAGGACACTGTATGTAATTATTTACTGACGAATTATTTCTTCGCAAATCGACTATCCAATATCTATTACAAGCCTTGGAATACAGTCAGCAGGTAAAAGGCCCCTTTCATCTACAGGAGGAGCTTTCAAAATTCACAGAAAATGGATCTGCCTTTATATATACACCATCAAACATGTGGACTGGCGGCTTTAGTCCCAATACCAACATCCACAAATTTCAGATTTGCTATTTCCATTTAAATAACTAATCGGGGAGAGAGAGTACTTTCATTTGCCCTGATTTTTAACAAAACTGTCAAGAAGATTAGGCTGTGTCACAAATCTGAGATGTTCTTAACACAGAACAAGGAGAACACCACTCTGCATCACAATGAAGAAAGAATTACCAATACCTTAGATAGCATTGTTAATTTATCAAAATATTTATGTTCATGCACATATTCAGTACATAATCCTCATAAGTAGCTGGCAAAGCCGATATTTAAGGGGACAAATCAAAATGGCTGTTTCCACTGTGCTGAAGTACAAGGAGTTCTCCCTTCCCTGACTACTATTAATTCATGTATAATTGTTCCTATGTAAATTTTTAGAAGCCTCAAACAAGAGGTACGGAGCAGCAAATACCAGATGAAAAATGAAACACCAGTGCAATATTATATTCTTTAGCGCTGCTAGTGAAAGTCCTGCCTGTGAGCCTGGATTCCCCTTTCTGACTGGCTTCCCTAACCTGTTAAGTACAAAAACAGTATAATCCTTTTTCACAGCTGCATTGTGAAACTTAATAGATTATTTGCACATGCATCAAGAATTTTGGCTGAAACAAACCTAACAGCAAAAATCTATCCTTTTTAAGAAGCAGGTTGTTCCAAAGTGAATTCCAAAGCACAGAAAGCTTCTGGAAAACAAACAAACCAACCCCCCAAACAAAACAAAAAAAAACAAACCAAAGCAAGCAAGCAAACAAACAAAAACCCACAACAAACAAACAAGCCCCAACCACACAAATCTTTTTGGACTGTAGCAAATACAGCCTGTATTCTGTAATAGAATGTGTAAACCATGCCAACTCCTGCCAGTTTTGACAAATGATAATAAGCATCTCTGCCATCTCCTTTCCACACTTGCTGCTCACTTTTGGACCAAGAGGACTTCTTTCTGACCTAAGACTGTTGATTGCCCAACAAAAAAAGCTCATGAACACCACTTAGAACATTGCTGCATATCAACAAGCCCAGCACAGCTGAACATCTATTTCCAGGTTAACAATCTCAGTAATTCTTTGGACCTGCCATGCTGCACAAATACAAACTTTAGGATCATGCTTTTTGCTAAACCTTTCAGATCAAGCTTCCAGCATGAGACTTCTTCACAGACGGGATGAGGCAGGAAAATTCTGCAAATGCAAAGTGTTTAGCAGCTGGATAAGCAGAGAAACACTATACTCACATAGAACTATCTATGGATTTAAATGCCTTTACATTATCAATGCATTGCTTAGAACAGAAATGAACAAATTAACTTGCTATCAGATTTTCTTTTGTAGAAACTTATTAAAGATGTAATTGTTCTGCTACCACCTCCATAAGCCAGGACCAGAGAGAATTAGTCATCATATACAAGACCACAAGGAATTGTAGTTCTGACTCAAAACCAATTTCTAGTTGGAACAGATTGAAAGAGTTGGGACAAGCCTGCCAGTCTCATGAATGGATGAATCTGACAGATGCCCTGAGGTCCTCTCTATGTCAGTATCCTAAGGCACTCAAGCTTGTCCAACATACTTGAGCTTCTCAGTGAACTTAGAAACAGTGCTAGAAAGCCACTATTAAAAAAAACCAAAAAACAAAACAAAAAAAAAAAACAAAAAAAACCAAAAAAACAAACAAAAAAACCCCACACCCCACCCAACAAACACCAAAACCCAACATGAAACCCTGGCCAGAATAGTGAAAAAATCCGTTATATTCTTCTTATGACTAATCATTAGAAAGTGTGTCACTTCTGCATTTCCTGACTTCTCAATCTGGCAACTCATAATGTTTTAATACAGACTTCATACTCAATAGACATATTATCACTTATCTGCCACACTACTGTTCAAGAAAGGCAATCTAAAAATTTAAATATGACTAGACAACCTGATAATTCATAATTAACATCAACAGAGATTGGATTACTTAAAACAACAAAGAGAATTTCTGAAGGCTGTACCTTAATAGGTTTATTAAAATCTCCACCACAGAACGTCTGCAAAGGAACACTGAACTTCCTCCAGCACGGATTTAAGTTGTTCTTAATCACCTTTAAAAAATTACAGCATAACAGCATGTGAGTGACGTAGCATGCAAGTCACTAAGAAACATAACATGAGGGTTCTGCACAGCTATCTAAGAACACCCTCAGTCAGTTCAATTCTAACACGCATGGACAGCCAAGCAAAAGCTCTGTAAGAAATAAAAACTTGAAGTTCAGCGTAAAGTAAAATTTTAGAGCCAAGCCAACCTAACAGCTTATCACCACTGAAAGGGAGAAGAGTCCTGCCACTCTTCTCACTTGGTACATGGTTGGACTCTTCGCTGAGCCAGCTTAATCCAGTCACCAGGCAGCAAATAAACAATTTTCTGCCAGGTCAGTCAGCAGAATCCCTTTTTTAGGATAGAAGACATCTTTCATTGCAGAACTGGTGCAAAGCATAACCAGGAGTGGGACTCCCACTTCTGGAAGGAGTAAACTGTCTGATCAACTCGAAGAAAAATATCAGCATAGAAATACTACCTCTGATCTGTACACCAGCTGCCACGTTCCAGCATCATTCTGCTTGTAAAACTCCAAAAACGGATCTGATTTACCTAAGAAATCCTGCAAACAAAAACCCAACAGAAGTAATCAGCCTCCTATATTTTACTCAGATGAGAGAAGAGCTGGTTAATCAGTACACAGTACTTCAAACAAAGCACAAAGTCAAACAAACTATACATTTGTTTTCTCTTATTTTTCTTTTCTTTTTTAAACTGCTGCACTTTCTAAGTCATCAGAATTCATCAGCTCTGATTCAAAGACCACCTCTTCGGACCATTTTTGTCACTGTAATTCGGGTCATTTCACTGACTGAACAGTGAGGTCACTAAATCCCTAGGTTGGTCTTTGACTTAAAATAACATCGAGGCAGCATACCTAAATTTCCACCTTTTCTTCCTTAATAACATTACAGAAAGCTCAGTTCACAGCTACAATAGTCATCGGAGACAATTATGTAACTGAACTGTATTAATATACAGAATATTCCAAAGCCAAAATAAACCCCCAAATTCTAAACCTGACAGTTGAGTTTCTCGTTTGATATTGTGGTTTTGAACATGAAATTATGTCTCCAGTTTACTTCATTTTAAGTAACAAAACACAGTGAGCCTTTTTTTCATATGTGGATTACCTAGCTTAGTTGAATGTCTGCAAAGACACACATTCCTGGCCAAAATGCACTAAAATATCGCAGAAGTACGCAATGTAATTTTAAAAAATCAATACCTTTTTATCCAAGTTTTGGGCTTCAATTTCCAAGTGCACAACCCTGGTATCTTTAATCTCCTCTGCTGAAATCTGTGCCACAGAAATTTAGAAGAAAAAAAATTAAACCAGAAACACCATAGAATTTTACTTGTACTTTGCCCATGAAAGAAACTTTAGTTACAAATATCTATCTTTCCTTTACACACATAGCATTTGAAGATACACTGACAGAAAACCAGAAATGTTACTTTGTCCCAGACAATGTATGAAAGAATGAGAAACCTTTTTTTCCCCACACAAAAACCTTATTTACCGTAATGGTGCCCTTTCCTGCTGGCTTTCCCTGCTTCAATTCCAGTGGTTGGGTGAACACTGAGCTGGACACAATCTAAGGTTAAAAGACAGATAATATAAATATCAAGTTAGACAAAGAACAAAGAATTACTCTTCAGGAGCAAAATTTTCAAACTCTTCTAAAAGGATTTAAATGCATTTCCAACAGCGACAGCCATCAGAGTTTGTGATCCTGAATGGTTGAACAACCTGAAAATTATCTTCTCTCTCTACAAAAAGAGTACCCACTAACATGTCTCCAAACTTAACTTCAGCCTATTTTTGCTACCTGTGTGACACAAGAGGCGTTTTCATCACAAGTAGCCAAAGAGCTATTAAAAATCAGAAAAGACTATTTAATTTATCAAGTCCTTCTTTAGTAACATGAACCCCACTTTTCTTCTCCTCCCTAGCTATACAAACTCCTCCTCAGGAAATGAATACAGAATCTCAAATGGTCTTATTTCCCAAATTTACTGCCCGATGATGTCTTTGTGCAAAGGAAACTCTATTAGAGCTCTCCAAGCACCGTGCCTTCCTTACTCCCAGACTGCCTTTAGCGCTACAAGCGCCTCCCAAGTAAAGCAATCAATTGCAAACCATGTATGTTTCTAACCTTCTCTTTGTGATTGACACAATTTTTCTAACTATGTTCAACAGTAACACAAACTAACCTGTTCAACAAGATGTTTTCAAATTTGAACGTGTCGAAGCCTTTGATTAAGCAGTCTTTCACCCCATTTTTTGTAATAAACCCAACACTTGCTGCTACTTCGTAGATCACTTAACACGCCTCTACGCATACCTGCCCCAGCGTACACTCGATCCCTCCAAGGTAGTCATCGTCATTTAAATCAAAGGACTTGTTGTCAATATCATACACGGCAAATTTCAGCTTCTGCACTTTCTCAAAGTAGTAGTCCACAACCAGTTTCTTGCAGAATTCTGGGTTTTGGGAGTTCTTGATCCTCTCTGTGCGATCTAGCTGCACAAACATGGAAGCAAAGCCATTGATGATGAGCAAGAAACACGCTTTCTCCCACACAGCTTTTCATCCACAGCCCCGGCCCTCTGCACTGGTGGAACACAGGCACCAGCAAGCCGACGCATCCCAGACCGCGCTTTGTGCTTGGTGATGAATCAGGCCGCTGCCGCCAGGCTGACCAGCGGCTTGCCAAGACAGGAAATTGCATCTGATAATAAATGTTACCATAAAGGAAAATCCTGAAAACTAGGGGAAAAAAGGCTGGTGAAACGCTGTATTCTGGACTACATGCTCCTGTGTAAAGGAAAGAGGGCAGGCTGCATTGTAACAGGCAAACAAGCGACCCGATGCAACTCCAAGCAAACGTACGAGCAATTAACAAAACCAACGCACGTAAAACTCCAAACAGAGTTTGAGCATAGACACGGGGGACTGCTCCTTGAACGCAAATCCAGATTGAAGGTACCGCGCATCCGCTATGGCAAGGGGGAAAACCCGGTACGCTTGCGCCCGGCGGCAAAGCAAAGCGGGGGGCCGGCAGCCGCCCTTACCTCAGCCAGGTCCTTACCTCAGCCCACCGGCCACCGCCCACCTCCTGGAGCAAGACGCAGAGGGGGTCCGACCTGGAGCCCAGGTCCCTGTCGAGGAGGCTCCGGCAGGACACCGACAACTCCACCCTGGACACGCAGCCGGCCATCTGCGGGCAGAGCAGAGGGTCAGACCGGCCGCCCGGCCCCGCTGCGCTCCCGCGCTTCCCACCGAACCCCAGTGGCTCGCGGGCGGCACGCGCGGCCGGGGGGCGGGGCCGGGCCGCGCCAGGTGCCGCCGCGGCGCGGCCGGGGCTCGTCGGAGCGCGCCCGCCGCCGCCACTGCGAGGAGGAGGAGGAGGAGGAGGAGGAGGAGGAGGAGGAGGAGGAGGAGGCGGCGGCGGCGGCGGCGACGAGAGCGCGGCCCCGCGGCGCGAGGCCCCGCTCCTTCCTCCCCCGCGGCCGCGCAGCGCCACTGGGCCGCAGCCCGCTCACCAGCCCCTGCAGCAGGGAGGAGCGCGGCCTCCGCACGGCCGGGCACCGAGGGCGGCCCGGCCTGCCCCCGCGCCCCGCCGCCTTCCCCTCTGCCCCTTTTGTTCGTGTATTTCTATCGGGCGCTGCCCGCGGCGGCTCCGGCCCCCTACGGAGGGGCTGCAGGGAGGCATGCGCCCTGCCCTCCACCTGGGCGCGGGCTTCTCCCTACGCCCCGCTGGGCCAGGGGAAACGCATCTTTACAAACTCTCTCGCGTATTGTCACTTCACCGGGGCAGTTGTTGGTTAAACAATCCCTGAAGCTCAAGGTCTGCCTGTGCAGATGCTCTCACAGCCTTTCGGTTCACAGGGAAAGGAAACCTTGCCTAGACAGCACCTGCAGGCAGCGCAGCAGCTGCCAACCGACACTGAAGAGGCTGAAATTTGCTCAACACGTTGGAAGAGTTGCAAAAGCCCCCCCCAGCCTGCAAGACTTCGATTCGTACATGCTCGGCCACAGGAGCTACAGAGCCCCACTTCTGTGCAGAGGTGCCTTCAGAAAAAACTGTAACATACCACCTTGTCACAAGGAGGTAACTAAATTTTATTACGTATCAAACTGCAGACGCCTCTGTTCAAGGAACAGCTGTAATTCTCAAAACTGAATTTATAAGATAAGCCTTCAAGCATCAAAACATTCAAGAGACTGGACAGCTTGAGAGCTCTAACAAGTACTGTAAACGTATTTCACAGAGAAGCTCCTTCAGAGTTTGGAAAATAAGGAAATAATTGTTGGTCTTGCCAGTATGAGTGTCTACGGGGCTTTCTCATAGTTGCAGGCTGTAAATATTTATCTCAGCAAAGAGATGATGTTAACGATGTCACTCGGTACGTTATTGCATGGCACTTGGATGCTCCACTGGTGCCAGGACAAAACCAGCCCTCAGTAAGAATTTGCAAAGCTTTAGGCAAAGAGGATCATAGTTCAGCTTTCTACTAAGGTTATCATCATCTGCTTCAACACCAGCATTTTCAAAGAGGCTACTTTGAAGTAGTCTGGTCAACTGTTCAAACTACTAGTTAAAGCCATCCATCTTCCACTTCAGTTGCCTTCAACCCCAGATAAGATTCACAAAGAAACCATTGCCTTTAATAATGTTTCTCCTAAAATCACAAGTCACAGGTACCAGATTTTTTCTTTACCTAGAAGTACCATTCCACCAGCCTAGCTTACATCGCACACAGTCTCGCATCTGCACAGTCTGCAGTTCTACAGACAACTGTACACATTTATATGACACCAGTTGTTTGACTACAAGGAAGATCAGGGCAGACAGCCTTGGCTCCCGTGCCACATGTCTCCTCTATTTTCCTCTACTGCAACAGAGATTTCTGCACCAACAGGAGACAAAACCAGGAGCCACCTTTCCTCCCCACTAGAGCACCAAGGATCAGGAGTAAAGTTAACCTCAAAGAAACAGCCTCCCCAAACAGCAGCACTCCCTTTCTGGGAGGAAACCACAACTACAGGTTCTCAAGCCACATACAGAACAAGTCTGAACATCTTCTGCAGTACAAAGACACCAATAAGGAAAAGTTAAAAGTTTGAGAGTGGAACTGTTAAACCACACAATGAGGCCAGGAGGTAAAATGATGCAAGTCCTCAAACCCAACCACCTCCCATCTGCTATCTGAATCTCTTCTCCAGATCAGCAGCAATGAAATTATGAAAATAGTCCACTTTGAAGGATTTCTCTTTCAGTACGCTAATACCCAGAAGGCTGTCTCATCCTACTGTTTTGGATTTAGTAACGGCATAGGATTTCTCTTGAAATATAGCCCAGGTGTTCGGCTGAACCTCTGGTAAGTTACAAACCACAAGGGATCCTTTCCCACTACACCTTCCTGATCTGTCTGGAGATCGCAGGGCACCAGCTGATGCACGTGACAACCAGGACGCAACACAGTCCAGCCAGGCCGATTAACTGGAGTGGCTGAGGAAGAACTGTTCTTCAAACAGGCTGTACTCCCTCCTCACCAACTCGGGGGATAACAAGAAAGCGGGTTTAACAACTATAGACAGAACCCGTATGGAAAGAAGAAGGATAGTTCCTTAACAGATTCAGATGAAAAATTCATGTTTAATCTGAAAACATCAGTTTGAACCTCAGCCAGCAATTGTTTATATATGTTGCTGCCTACAGACATCCTTGAAGAGCCCACAGAAAGCTTTTTCACTTCACAGCTTTCCAAATACACTGTATGCTGTTCTCCAGTTTCAATCCATTCCTTGAATAATAGCAGCAGAAAATCCTGATCATAGACTAGCTTAGGTATCTCAGCAGCAAGAGCAGGGAGTAGGTGGTCTGTTAAGACACGACATCCATTTCAGTCAGGCCTGAAGATCTGCTTAGCCTATAGGTAAGCACCTTCACGCAGTCATCCTGCTTGCACAGTTACGCGTGAGAAGCGCAAATCTCTTGAAACCTGTCTGCATCTGAAAAGCTTAAAAAGATCAAAAGCTTAATATATTTTCACTCCCAAATAAATCCATACCAAAAAAAAAAAAAAAAAGGGAAAACAAAAAAATAGTGGAGTTCCTCAGCAATTGGGAAAACTAGCCTCAACTCCAGTTGTCAGCAACTTTTAAACAGGATTTAATGATGATAAGCATTGGCTCAAATATTGTCTTTTCCTCCCTAAAGCAAGAACTCTGGAATTTACTTTCATTCTTTATAGTAAACTGCATGTTACTATAGGAATTGCATCTATTTTCCTATAAAAAACTGAATTGTTTATGTGAAATGTTATCAGTTGACTGTCATCTCCACCTCTCTCCACAAAGGCCCTGTTCACTTCCTCCAAGAGTGACCATCCTGAAAGATGTGAAAATGCCAGCAATCAGCACTTGTACTTGGAACAACCCCATGCCTAATACAACCTCCCATCCTGTTTCTCTCTAAGCAGAAGCCTGTGATGCTTTCTCTTTTCTCTTACACTTCTGTGTTCCAGACTTCCACAGAACCCTGCAACATCTTCTTGATATTTCATCACTTTGAAAGCTGCCCAGCTGGCACGTGCCAGCTTACTCCCAAGGAGCAAGCACTGCAGTGTCAGTGCAGTTCTGAACACCACCAACTGAGCAGTAATGCTTCATCACTTACCAGTGCTATAAAACATACACGTGATGAGAGAAAAACATTCTAGTGGTTACTGTGCTCAAACAGTGCACAAAGGCTCTAATCCCAGGCTAAGTATACAGTTTGGTGTAACTGAACCGAAAGAACCTGGTTTTATTAGTCCTCTTTTCCTTGGTATGCACTCAAAGAACACCAATCTCATTTAGCTTGCAGATTCAACATTTCAAAAACAAATTTCATGTTGTTTCACTGAGTTTTCATAGAGCATACTTATATTTATATCCATTCATACACACAAAATCAATTTAGCTTTTAGACTTGCAACAATGAATCTTTACTATGACAGAATATTGTTTACATTTGTTGCAACACTCATATTCTTCTATTTTCCAACAGTTCCAGAAATTCTAAAATTCATTGATTTTCTTATTTCCCCCCCTCACAACCACTCTTGATAACTAATATTGATGTCCATTATTTGACACTTCTGGTTTACAGAAGATAATGTGTATTTCCAAAGCAACAACAGCAGCTAAAGCAAACTGCTTTCCATACAGGTATTAAAACACATTCAATTTATAAAGGATTTATTATAGATTGATCCTTAACAGCTTACAATGATGACAATTCAACAAACAATCTCTAACTTACTTGCCACTGTCC
The DNA here is from genome assembly GCF_929443795.1 of Astur gentilis. NCBI lineage: Eukaryota > Metazoa > Chordata > Aves > Accipitriformes > Accipitridae > Astur > Astur gentilis. The sequence continues at coordinate 17,337,077 of NC_064893.1, read as the reverse complement.
TATTAAGGTACAGCATGGTCTGGAAGCCACAAAACTATTCTAGCACCAGAAATTCAGTTTGCCAAGCAAAAACGAACTCCAAACGTGATAATAAATTCAAACTCTATTTAAAATATGTAAAACAGAGCTACAGGGTGCATCCCAGCATAGCGGGTTCAGAAGAAAAGGCAACATAAGCAAGCCACTGGGTAAGCGCTGTTGTTGTTAGAAATAGGCTATAAAATCACAACTGATGTTACGTTATACCCCCGATCAACAATTTATATTGACAATAGCCACACACGTTTGATCCACACACATTTGATCCAATGCTCTCACAAATTGGAGATCTCACTGTTGAGAGGCATCACCTGTGAAGTTTCATCTTGAGCTGAATTCTGTACATTCCTTTCTCAAGGGAAGAGCTTCCAACACTCAGTTTCAGATCCATCAGGCACCTGTATTTTTTGCCTTCAGTTAGAATTGCACATGACATGCCACCACATTTTCAGGAAAAATAATACATCACCCATGTTATCCCTACAAACTCTAGAGCAAAATACTATCCACAGAAGTCTGTAAGATCCTGAGCACATACTCCAAAGAAGTCTTTCACCACTCAACCAGACGTCATTCCCAGTTAGTTATTCAAGTAAAACACAGAATGGCTCCAGACTAAGTACACTTTAAGCAGTGCTCAGACAACCAAACTGAGGTCCAGTTTAAAAAGTCAAAATTATTTTTACTATGCATACCACCTCTTCCCTGTAAAGATCATGAACTCCAATGGCTGTGTAATACACAGGGAAAGATAAAACCCGTATTTCCAACAAAGCTGTTCTACACTGAATTGAAGCACACCAGTAAAGAAGTTAGTCCTAAATAATCAAACTGAGACCAAAAAATGCTACATTCTAGGAAAATCACGTTGGCAATTCATGTTACACATTCAGAAGAGTAAGGAATTACCTGAAACTTTCTGAAGTTCTATACAAGCATTTCAGAATTTCCAACCCTTTTCATGTGTTTCTACAGAAAAATCAACTTACTTTCATACAGAAAAGAACATTCCCCACTGTAAACAAAATCCATAGACAAGTCTAATATTAATTTATAATTATTCTTCTAGTGATTCTGCTTATCCAAAGCTTAAACGCAAATCAAATATAAGAGAAGAAAGCACTGTCCACCTATGCTTGAAGCAAGCTCCAGAACAATAGTGCTGAAAGATTTTAACTGTCCTAATTCAGAGCTTTGGAGGGTCTTGCATTTCCCCAAAATGCCACATATGGGCATCTGAAACATTAACAAACTCCTCTGTACTTATCCCGCTGCAGTAGGAGGTCCACTAAGGATCAAGTGTTGGACCACATAAGGTGAGAATTACCAATTTACATTTGTTTTTGTATACTTCCATACCGCACTAAGCCGGAAAGCCAGAGGCTCCCCTTTCCTTTTATGCTGGGGAGGATGGGGTGAAGAAGGGGAGCACAGGGCGAGAGGGGGGTTGTAACTCAGATCACCCCAGTATGGCAGCTCACAGAACGCACAGAGTCACCCAGAGGACAAGAAAAATCTAGTAACATCATGGCATCAGACACCACCAGCAGTATTTTTAGTAGTGCCAGGACTGACATCTTCTGGAGATAAAATGTTAGTGTTATTGCAGAATCCAGTCTTGTGGGTCAGCTTGGTTTCACTGCTCCACTTAACATGGAATACAAGCAATGATTTAGCACAAGAAAACCTGCAGTTTGTTCCTAGTTAATCACACTAATAAATCCTCATCAACTACTTCACTCCATACAGGATACCCAACACGCTCTATTTCAGTGTACACCAAGTACTACACATTAATTTAAGACCTTGGTTAACTCAAGCTTGAGGCTTTAATATGTGTGCTTAAGGACAGCTGATTTCCAGTGAGCTTATTTTGTACTGGGACCATAGCTTCTGCCTTACATTCTGCTTACAAACACAACAGAAATGCCAGCAATCCTGCCAGCAGTATGTACCAACTGCAATTTTTATCATCTTGGCCTTATGCTACCCCGCAACTCAAGAAATACAACCAACACATGTAACAGACCATCTCCGTTAATAAATCCTGCAGTTCCAAACAACCTAACATAGTCCCCTCCTCGTCCATTGCTTCATTTAATCCCACATCTTGCAGTTATCACCCTACTTTCTTCAAAACAGCTTCTCTCTTCTTCATCCTAAGGCACTACTGAATACACACGGAAATTATGACCCAGTTCTACTTACTGAGTCGTCTCCACCTGAACCCTGAAGCTCCAGTATCACAAGAACTTGTTGTTTTTTGGTGTTTTTTTTATCTAAAGGCAGCCCATGGGTGCATGCGCTGAGCATGCACTGTGGCTACCCTAACTCTGAGACATTCACGGAAACTGACTGAGAAGGCAAAGCTCCCATTTGTGATAATAAAAATAACAAGTTTAGGACAGTTTAAAAAAAAAAAAAGCTGAAATAAAGCACAAAAAAGATAAATGGGATTGTAATTTCCAGCAGAAAATGCAAATAAGAATTTCAGTCATTTTATCTTCTTTACTGCAGTTTCCCTCCCCAATAAACAAGAGCCAAGTCCCAACCCTAGGGAAACAACACCTTTTTCTACAAGTTCACCTTTATACTGTTCAATGTTCACCTTTAATTTATGCACCACCAATATCCCCCTTAATCACAACCAAGCTCAAAGAAAGGCCTGTGTGTGCCTTTACTGTATATATAGTCTCCACTTTTCTGAGAAATAAGTAATCATATAGATCAACGTCGATTCTACTTCAAATATTAGTTTGTAATATATTAAAATTTACAGTGGAGTTCAAATTAACACCCAAACTTAAGCAAAACCTAAGTTACTTCTGCAAGGTCCTCATGCAAAAGAAAATGTGTTTCAAAGTGCTTCAAAGCATTTAGTATCAAAATATCAAAAACCATTTCCTTGAAAAACTAACTTAAATCAGGTTGGGGCTTTAGAGTCAATCATTCATTTGGCTTAAGGTGGAACAGTAGCTACAGTCCTAGAAGGGCTCACTGACTTCTCCCACCAAATTAGATTATTTTTTTTTAATACCTTTCATATTCTTTTATTCAGCTGCTTCCCCGCCACTCCGTGATTCTCCAGTATTTATTTGCTGAAATGTAAAGAACTTAACTGAAAAACAGACTTAAAAGCTCAACCACACTGACCTTTGTAACAACCTCAAACATGCCATTTCACATTGCAAACCATGTCTGCCTTTCTCAAGTAAGGCCTCATTCTTTCCCTTGAAACTCCAGCTATTCCCATCTCAGGCACAAATAGCTAAACATTCTGTCCCATGCCTCAGATTAAATGGCTCAATCCTCCACTTCTCAGTCTGAACTCCTTAAACGGAGACTGAAGACTGCACAATATTCCTCCTCTTTGGTTCTTTAACTACACTGCAGCTTCACCTGCAAGTACCTCAACATACTACTTCTTACACACACCCAAAATTTCTGAGGTGACGTCCTGGCATTCATTCTGCCCTTTAGCAGAATGCCCTTTAGCTACCCTTCCCAAAGGCTGGAAACCTAAACCATCCTGTCTTTACTCTAGAGCCCACATGATTTTACCCACTCCCTCAAACATAGCCACGATATTATGCAGGTGACTTCAAGGCACAAACTCATTAAGGTCCATCTGTCTAGACTAGTACATACAATATGAACAGCATGAGGTCAAAATAAGACTTTAAAAAGAAATGGCAGCAATACATTTTACCAATCTTCGCTGTTTTATCAAACTCACATTGCTGAAGAATTTTGGTGACCACATAGTACCAGTAGCCACTTAGTTAATGAAAAGTTTGCCATATTTATTGTTTGTATTGCACTGCTGAATGATCACCAAAAAGATTGAGATACCCCAGATTAATTCTTCAGACTATTCTCGGTTGCCCTGGAGTTATTACTGCACAGTGGCAACTCTTGCCTAAAAAATGAGTAAGGACATAAAGCAGAAGCAACCTTTCCAGTTCTCACGCATTACAGAATCATGCTCTCTCTCACATTATATATAATTCAGGCTTTCTTCTTTATGGATTTTAATCTTCAATCTACCTCCTCATGAAATACGATCTGGAAAAATAAAAATCCTGTAACATTGCTTCTGCAGTACTCCTAAGAAATTGCTTTAAATCTATTCATTGCAAGTTCAGCCTTTCTTATGCCAACATTGTCTTTCAGTTCTTCTTTCTCCTTTTGAGTATACGCTGCTTCTTAAGAAAAGAGATTCACACCCCCATAATACTTTTCTGCCACTTAATTATTACCATCTGTAGTATGAACATCTTCACTTCTCCATCCTAATCTGTTGCAGAATAATGATGCCTCAAAACAAAAAAACCTACAAAAAAGTCACCACCACAAAAAACTGACATCCAGGAAGTAGCACAAAGGAAAGGATATGGCAAGCGATGTTAAAAGTTGTTTTTTCTCCCCCATCCAGACTAACAGCAGTATTTAAAGGCCACAAAACACCACACTAGCCTCATGTCTCTTTTTTGTTCTCCTCCAGATCCAGATTCTCCTGCCTTCTCCTGTGGGTACCTTCCCAAAAGCACAAATGCACTACGATGACAGATTCAAGCTACTCTGCTTGTCTCAGCACCAAGTGGGCCAAAATGACCGTACACAACCTCCCTGCATTAAGGGAGAAGAGATTCCACAACTGCAAACAGACAGGTGCTTCTACCATGTCTGCTATCCATAATATATGTACTGCAATACCTTTCAACCTATACCCTAAAAAAGTCTGTTGTCATTAAGTTTGCATTTGCTATAAAGGTATTCCACACCCTTTAGAAGACATGCGTCTGCAAATTAAGAGCCTGAAAACCCCTATAACCCAATACTGGTAAGCCTTAGATTCTCCCACAGGAGAGCATCTTTATTTTCTCGAAGTCAAATGAATAGTTCCAATAAATTTTTAACAAATACAACCAAATTAAAGCAGAGAGAAGTTCTCAAAGCAAAAACTTCTTTGATGAAAAACCTAGAGTAAATTTAACAGCTGTAGAAGTATGAATTGAACTACATTTACTCTAAGAGACTTGGAGTTACCACCATTAGGTGGAACTCGGAAACTGAGGTTACAAATCCCACGTTGGCTGAATAACTGCGACAGGCAGCAGAAAGGACAAAACATCAGACAGGCTCAGAACATTAGCAGTTTGTTCACCACAGATTCTTCAGCAACAAGGCTTTTATGTGTACCTAATGCAGTAGCAGAGGGATTTGAAGACCACAAAAGAATAAACCAGAATCTGTTTTCACGTTATACATGTAAATGACCTTGGAGTGTGGGCTACTCAAAAACATTCAAAACATCACGTTCTTACAACCTTTTCAACACTAAACAAGACTGAGAGGAAGGTTACATGCTACCACGCTGCAGCTAGCGCAGAACTCGATTACAGGGATTCCTCTCACCTTTCACAATAACAGAATGAAATGATGATACTACAGTCGTATTTAGTCGAAAATAGCACTGCACTGAAAATAGCTGGTATTTCATGGAGATATAACATTATCTGCAGACTTATATTAGGATTTATGTTACATTGATTATTGGTTTTGTTTAAACCAAAGCATTTTTGGTTTCAGAAAACTTTCTCATTTCTGTTTCATGTTATTTTTACAGGCACAACTAAGGACAAATTTTAACATGAATAGTAGCATATGCCATCCAGCAGAAGGAAAACACTGCATATTCTCCTTTCTGCTCCTGGAGTAATTAGGGTAGCCAGGTATTACCTTCTCATTCAAAGAAATAGCATGACATATTGCCTGTGTGGCAGGGAAGAAATGCCATTTGGATTACTGTCTTAAAAAAAATGCGGTGTCAGTCACCCTAAGGGAGGGATGAGTGTGTGGATGACAAAAAAGGCCTTCAAAAAATCCAGGACATTTGTGCAGTACATCATAGTGTTGTGTATGCAATTTTTCAGATATACTTGAAAGGCTTTTCTCTTTTAAGAGATGCATCCAGTTTACTCAAAATGCTTTTATATATACACAGGGGTTATCACTGACTTCAGTGACAACAACTACAGTTGTCTTTAAAAAGATTAAGACAGACTTGACCATCAAAACTAATTCTGATTTACCATCTAAGAACATGTAAGACTGTGCAGGGCTCAGGTTTAACTGTTTAACAGCAAACAATTTATATCAATTACATCTTATACATTGTATCATTAACAACCAAATTTAAATTTCAGATTAGTTTAAGAATTTAACTATCTACTCACTGGTTTATCCTGCTCTTTTTCACGCGAGCTCAGTGCTGAAGTTTCTGAGCCACATTCATTAGATTAAGGTATCACGTGGCTGGTTTTACTAAAGCTAAAGAGTGAAACTCTGGGCTCAACCTTTCAACTTCAGCCCTAATGCCACTTCACAGTTGTTAATGCTGATGTGCCTTTAACATGAGGATGAAAACATTCTGCCACTGGCTTACTGGTTACTCAGAGACAAATTAGACAAATATACACCACCACCCTGCATACACACTTACCTCACCTCCTACAAGCATTCAGGTCCATAGATGAAAAGAGCTCTAAGTGCTATAAAAAACCCGTCAATTTATTCATGACACTGGACCTGTAACACAGCAGACTGCCTCTGCAGCAATGCAGGAATCCTAGGCAAGTGAATTAGTAATATTTAACAACTCTGCCTCTCCTCCTTAAAGAAGGGGGTTTCCCTACATTCAGTCAATGAACTGCCAGTGCCTGATTTTACTTTAATTAGCCTCTTTGCTTTCATAGCTGGTTGCATTAGCGTTCCTCAAGAACGCGCGATTTATAAATATTGCCCTTTTACTAGAAACATTCGGCCAATAATGAAATGGTATCAGCAACCATAATTTTCACTTTCAAGTTGAGCTTCTGGTTCAAACAAGCAAGGACTTTCCACATTCCATACCCATCCTCCTGTCAAAATAAGCAGCAATGCCTTGGTTATACTGCTGAAGCCAAAAGTTTCATAAAAAGCTCGTATTATGGAGCACATTCTGGCAAATGCCACCACAGCAAGAAGGTCACTAAACAAACAGGTGCTACACAGAAGCTTCAATTCTTGAAGTAGTTTACATTCTGACTATATTGCTATTTTCTTCCCCAAATCTGCCTTCATTTCCAAGTGACTAGAAAGCATTTCTAAGCTTCCTACTGTCACACAGAGCAACACTACATCCACATAGTCACATTTAATGGGAAATGGTTGAAATGGAACTAATTGTTCGAAACTATGAAACAGCTAGCTAGAAGTTCGACCTACCTTCAGATGGTCAGAAGCCAGCAATACCATCCTACTGATTCTTTGGTTAACAATACTGTAAATACAATATGAAGATTTCAAAAAGTCACCAGCCTTCCAGAAGCAGTAACCAGTCCAAAAAGCCAGACTATGCCAAGCAAGAGTTTTAGGCAGGATCAATTCCTGTTTTCCTTGTGCAAGCTTTCCAAGTCCTAACGTTTCCGTTTTAAACTTTACAGGGAAATTGTACTTCCCCAACCATATACTGTTAAGGCAATGCCCACTCCACCCCTTGAAGTTATCATAGCTGTGACTTACTATCAACTGAATGAGGAACTACAGTCTAGTTCACTGGTAAGTCATAACAAAAGACCTCCCAAAAGTTGGGGAAAAACAGTGAAGACTGTGTGAGAGTAGTAAATACAGAGTTACAAAAGTGATTTTGTGGAAAGCGGACTCACATTAGGAGGAAATATATTCACTGCCTGTGAAAGCTTAATGTATTTGGGAAGCAACTGGTAAGACCATTTGAACTTCAGGCTGCAGACATGAGAGCATACAAGAGAAAAACACATAAAGGAGTAAGCTTTGACCTGCAGAAGCAGTAAAGGAACTCGGGTCAGAATTCCTGGTTGCTTCTCTCTTAAGCTGCCATGCTGTGAATACATATATAAAAACAGAAGCATGATAACACAGGAAGCTGCACAGAAGTGAGCACTAGTGAGTGAAAAGAATCACAGCTACACCATCTGACACCTGCATTCAGTCTGGAGCTATGGAAAAGGAACACTTTTAGGGCTGCTTTTCTTACATACGGTATTTATTTATACCCATGAGTGAAAAGCACCCAAGTCCGGAAGGCAGGAAGCACTCCCTGCATAAACAACACCCAAACATTCCACGTAGTCACAAAGCTCCATGAAAATTACTGACAAAGTCATCTGTATAGAAAATAAGCTACAGTATACCTACCTGATCGTAAGACAGGGAAAGAGTACCGGAGTTCAGTACACAGTCACAAAACCTTAAGTCGAATGCATACTACCAACCAAGATTTTCATTCCGTGGGAAAGCCAAATCTTTCAACTACAATCACGTTTTCACCACCAAAAACAGATAAGAGGAGAACCCCTTGAGGTTACTCTTCCTGAAGAAGCATTTAACAGACAGTTTCACTTCCTCTTCTACCAGGAGGAAGTCATTTGCTCCATATACAAACTCTAGCTCAGTTTTCCCAAAACCATGAAAGAACATACAGCCACAGAACAGAAAGGAGCACCAGCAAACCTGCAAAAGGGCAAAGACAAGCAAATGTATTTGGCAACACTGCTTCCAGGCCCAAGGCACTGTTTCTGAAAAACCTCTTAGAGCAACAGAATTTAGCATCTTTTTTTTTTTTTCAAGACCTGTCTAAAGAAGCAAACTGACATAGAACTAAGTTGTGTATGTCTCTAGACTCAAACTAAATGTTTCCTAATATACCAGTCCAGTTTCAAAACTGCTTCCTTCCAACCAATTATCTTGCCAAACACAGAAACTAGTCTTTTGCTTGCACTAGAGTCTGTATTAAACAGGAATTGCAATCCTTTGATTCAGGGTCTAATCCATATATGTGAATAATCATCCTAAAACAACTGCTCTCAAAGAGTAATATGTTGTCCAACCAGAGGCTTTAAGTGGTCCATAACACGTAGTTTCAATTTTGCAGATCAGAAGGCCAAGATGGTTCAGAGACACACACTACTGAACAACATGCTGAGGACTGACAGCATTCACTGCGGGAAGCAGCAGCTTTGGAACCACCACAGCAGAAGACTGAGGAGGAACAAAGTAGAGAAACTGAAATTGTTATTTGCAGTTAATGCACCACTGGTGTGCCCACGTAAGTGGAAATTTTTATTTTTTTTCTAGAGTCTGCAGTCTTTAGTGGACCCAAATACTCTCAGCAAAACAAGCTGCTAATTTCACACAGTATAGGCAACAGCCTGAGCAATTTAGCAGAACTGACCAGCATGTACGTTCTTTAGAAGGCAGACCTTCAATGTCAACAGGCACACGACTATAGTCTTCAGTTTTGCATTGATCTTCCTGTCCACTCACAACAAATTCAGAGCACAGACATTCAAGGAAAACATTAAAATGCTATGAAAGGAACACTACTTAGAATAAAAAAAGTATCCTTCAGTTTTCTTTAAACCTACAAGGCCTCAAACCTCTCATAAATCTACATTTAGAATGTGGCAACAATTCATCATTAAAGAAATGGCTTTAATGTTGTCTGTGATATTACAAAATTGACTTGTGTTAAAAACAAAATCCAACTGCAACTGCTTGAAAATCTGGTAACTTTAAAGTCATGCTTTTGTCTAACCATTACAGTTCTTCCATGTAGGTCACAAGTTCATCATTGAATAATTTATTATATTCATACTTTCTCTTATGAATGGGACAACAAAAATATGTATGATTAACAGAAATCACATTGTGAATGTAACACTTTACCATTTACTTGTTTGAGAAGTAGTACTTAGACACTAACACTGAAGGAACTGCTAAAAACACCAACTTAGCTAGTTACATAAACACAAATACCTTCTTTCCATAACTTGAAGAAGAAATTGGGACATCAGTGTCACTGACTGCATTGTTCCAACGAGGCTAAGCAGGGTATCGGTTCCTGACACTCCAAGCTTCAAGGCCAAAACAACTGCAAATTTGAGCAGCGTCCATTAGCTGATTCTTTCTGTTGCTACCTCGTTAGCAGCCAGCCTTGATGTATATACAAGGGCAGTGACATACCTTCCACACTGGAGACAGGACCTCAGAGGTCCTACCCCTTATTTTCAAGGCTATTCATGAATATAAACACATGCAAAGTAAGCAATTTTATCAAATCTAGCCATGTAGTCTGTTAATATAAGGGTATCCCTCATAATTTAGCATGACATGCAGTTTAAGGCTGCTTCTAACATGAAAGCAAGTTGTTATAGAAAACTTCTTACATTCACGAGTGACACGTGATAATGAACTTTTCTCTACATATGCTTTAAAAGATCAATCGTAACTATTTGGGACAGCAGCTGTATTGTTTATAGCACATAAAGAAATTCTAAATATGCTATGACTTCCTATTTTTACCAAGGGCCTACTCCCAAGGAAGAGGGGATATTTACTAATTTACTACTAATTTATGCTAAAAGATATAGAGCATCAATTGCTGGGCAAGAGCCCCTTCCCCACCCCAAATCCTCCACTTAAGCATTCCATCCATGTCAATGTTCCCAACACCAACGGCTTTTTGTATTGGTTTGCACTTTTTTTTAAGAGAAGCATTTAAACATCTGTAGACCATACAGAAAATCAAGAATCAGAAAACAGAAGATTTCCAAAACAAACCTGCACTTTTAGAAAGTCCAAAGGAACAGGCACACAAGCATGTTTTGCAGCATATGCTGTGTCTAACACAAACACTAATAACCCTGTATCCATTACTAAGAGGATCGAGACGTGAAATCAAAAGACAGTAACACAGAACTGTGTAGCTAATTCCAGACACCTGTAGTTTAATTACATTTCACAACAAGGCAAGCATTGTTGTGATTCATTTGAACTTGAAAAAAGTTATCAAGGGTTTCCACAAGTCAACATATACTAATATCTTAAATCAATTCTGTGAACAATGAAGCCAAGTTTTCCTTTTCAGTAATTTTATTCTAATATGAAACATGAAGAAACGAGCACCCAAATAACTCCAATATAGTATGAAACTTTAATAAAAGTTGTTTAAAAAACAAAGAGCAAATTTTTTAAAATAAACTGAAAGGCTTGACTCCTAATCACACATCTTTCTGACATCAGCAAGAGTACTTTCAGACTTTCAAAGGAAAAAAAAAAAAAAAAGAAACAAAAGATCTGCTGTTGAAACATTACTCCCAAAGACTGTTGAAACGCATAACATGAAGCTTCAGAGACAGACAGTTTTATTAACAGGAGGCTTAATTTTAAACAGTATATACAAATCACATGACTTTTCCAAAGTTGGGACCACCTAGTAATCTGTCAAAACAAAATTATGCTAATGAATTACAGAAGCATCTGTGTAATGCGACCGCCTCTTTATTGAAGTACACCTTTATACAATCCTTCCACATATTCCTGTACTGTGAAATCCTCTCAGGATGCAGCACTGCACAGGTTTTCAAATCTCTCCTACACACCACATGAATAAAACTGTTGCCACTTGCACCTCTCAATTTTGCCTGACTATACACTTCAGTGTTCCATGATATGCAACACCAAAAGGCACTGTTTTTCTTTGTCCAAAAACCAAAAGGGTTTTAAAGTTTACTATGTTTAAGTACAATGATTTGCAGGGAATAGCAGAATTTTTCAGGCAATGCCCAAGTCTTAAAATTTATCATAAACCAAGCAAGGATGAACCAAAAAATTTCTACTTTTCACTTGTGTAACTACTTCCTTTCCAATTATCTGTTTTTCCATGGAAAGTTTTACTGCACAGCAAAGAAAATGGCAACTCTTTACAGACTTTGAATACAACAGCACAACTTTATTGTAAAAATATATAGTAAACTCAGTATTTTCAAGTTTTGGAGAAAAATAAATTTTATCTCTGAATTCACCCATAGCAGTAATTCATGACAGAGTTGCTGAAGAGAAAAGTTTCTTTCATATATAAACTAATGTAAAACTTTAGCTGGACTCCAATCTTCTACTAATAATCACCACTTTGGTTCTCTTAGCAGAGACTCTATGCAAGGAGTTCAAGAGACACATGAGAAATACAACATCAATATCCAACGAGTGTCAAAGATCCTATCCCAACTGATTCATGTAATCCTAACAAATCAAGCTACTTAAACAATAAAGCACATTTTCAAGTTGTTACTTCACTGCAAATGTTTCGTAAGTGTACTGTAAAACTCGTATGATAATGTTTGAGGTTAGCTATACTTGTGGCAAAAGTCTTATTCTGCACAGTAATAATTGCAATATATAAATAACTAAAGGTTATTCCACAAAGAACAGCTTGAATTTTACAGAACGATTCTGCTCATACTTATAGGAATTAGTTTGGTAGACACATCAGCAATGGGCATAATTCAACTGTTCATACAGTGAGAATCTTGGAAAAAATAAAGATACATACACAAAACAATTAATCTGTGTACACTGAGAATTCGTTCAGTTGCAGAGTAAAATCAGGACTTTAAACAAAGCTTTGACCTGTAAACAAAGCAAATTCAGCCAGCTTTTAACCAAATCTAGAAATAGCTATCTATTTTACAATGGCTTGCAAGAGCACCCACTGAAGAGCTTCACTGAATTCATCTATTTCCCTTATCCAAAACTACGTAAAACCAATCTAGGTTCCTTGATAAGCACTGCATCCAGTACAGTTTACCAAACTTCTATGATGAATAAGAATCTGTCTAGCTTTTCCACATATTTGTACGGGAAAATCCACTGCACATCTATCTTCGCAGTGTTTCTCATGTAATGGCTAACCCAGTGCTCTCTTATCAAAACCAATCTGTTTTACAATTTAAACAATCCACAGGTTCTATCCTGGAAATACTATAAAAACCAATCCGGATGCACTTATCACAGCACTATGAATATCTATTCTACAACTACTTCATATTAACAGCTACCCTAAAACAAGTTTTACTTTTCTGGAGCCTATAGGCCTGTCATTTAAATCGACAACAGCTGCCATAGCTTCATCACGAGACTCAAATGCAACCATTGCTTCTCCAGTGGGCATGCCTTTTTCATTGTATTTTAAGCACACTGAACCAGGGATCACTTGGTAACCATAAAAGAAATCCAAAATTTCATCCACCGAAACAGTAAAGGGCATATTTTGTACTTTAATGACAGTTGGTCCTGGCTTCCCAGACCCTGTTCCAAAACCTGGAGGTCCACTAATATGTATATTTCCTGGTCCAGGTCCAAACCCTGGAGGTCCACTTAAATGTCCAAGACCACTAGCAATTCCTGGAGGACCAGCAGCAAAGGCAGGGGGTCCACTTAAATTGCCAGGACCATTACCAAAAGTCTGAGGACCCCCTGCAAAACCTGCCGGCCCACTCAAATTACCAGGACCACCTGCAAAACCTGGGACCTCAATACCTGCACCAGGTAAACCGCTAGTTGCAACTGTAGGTATTCCTGGTCTAGAATCAGGAAAGCCACCTATTCCAGGTGGTGGTAGAGGAGGACCGAATGTGCCAGACCCGCTAAAGTTACCAGGGAAATTAAACGGAGGACCACTGTTTGCATCTTTAGAATTTCCCCCCAAGAAGGCATGATCATCCCCACCAGCACCCTGTGCTCCTGGCACAGTTGCATTTCCTTGTATCGGTATTTTCAGTATCTTTTTCCCTTGAGATGGTGGGCTTCTCTCAATATCTCTCATTTCTTCTACAGTTATCAAACGCAAAACAACATCTCTTCCATTCAGTTTTTTACGGTGCAAGCGCTCTGCCTTACGAGCATCGTCTTCAGCTTTAAACTGAACCAGTGCTTGTCCTAAACCTTGCCCATTATTATCAACAAGAATTTGTACGGAGTTTTCTTCTACTGCCAGTCCCTCTAGAAACTGAAGGATTTCCATTTTTGTTATATTGTATGGAATATTAGATATATGTGCACACAATTTTGGTGAGCCTGGTTCTCCCTCAGCATTCATGAGGATTTCTCTCTGGTCATAGTTGAAGTTCTGCAATCTTTTACGAATCATATCTATCTTTTCTAACATCGCTTTTTTAGTAATTGGATGAACTTGTATAAAGCGATTCCCTATATACTGCTTATGATGACACAAAGCTGCTTTATAATCAGCTTCATTCCTGAACTCGACAAAACCCTCTCCAATTGCCTTCCCATTAGGTCCATAAGCTATATAAATGCTGTCTTCAACTATATCCAGCTTTTTAAAAAAATCTATCACATGCTTGTTCTCCGATTCAAATGGAAGACCTTTCAAATAAACACAGAAACCCTGCTCATGGGGAGATCTCGACCGTGACCTTTTCTGTCCACTAGGAGATTTGGACCTAGAATGAGCCTGGGGAGGAGGAGGGTGTGACTGCCCAGAGGGACCCATGGTTTGCTTGAAAGTTATATGGCCTCCAGCAGCCACCCACTGTCTCTCTGTTGCAGGACTAACTTCAACATAGCGCTGAATCATCAGCATTCTGTTTCGCTTCAGTGCTTCAAATGTATCTTGAGGAGAAAAAAACTTAACTAGTCCATTTCCATTATTTCGACCTACATGATCCTTCAGCATATGGACTGCATCCACACGGAGCCCAAGGAAAAAGTCTTTCACATCAGATTCTGTTGCAGAAAAGGGCATTCCATGAACGCTGACATACAAATCATCTGGATTGATTGGAATTGGCTTGACACTACTTTGAGAATTCATCTGGATAGGATTTACAGGATTCATGGGACCAATAAACAATGGATTCAAGCCGCTGTTCATATTCACTGCTGCTCCAGACCCATTCATTCCAGTGGGTAAAGGTGCTACGGGTGGAGGATTCATAGGAGGCATTCCTGATATGGGAGGCATAGGTGTCATTGGAGGTACAGGGGGCACAGGGGGTATCGGAGGAACCGGAGGAACAGGAGGCAGTGTGGGTACAGGAGGTGGAACAGGTATCGGGGGAATAGAAGGCATTGGTGGCAAAGATGGCATAGCTGGGATAGGAGGGATTGGTGGAGGAGGTACTGTGTTCATTGGGGATGCTGTGCTAGGTATAGTTGAGCTAAATGTTGGGCTACCAAAGGTACTCCCAAGATTTGGAGGTGCAGTCCCCATACTGGCAGTAGAAAATGTGGATATGTTTTTATTGCTTTCATGCACAGTAGTAGAAGCAGTTACTACACTAGGAGAAGGATTATTAAAGTTAGGTACAGTAGTAGGTAAGTTAACCCTTCCACTCATTCCAGAACTAGGTGGTGGTCCCGACCTGCTAGCATTTGCTGGTGGCATATCTAGATTGGCAGTTTCAAAACGCCTACGACTCAGTTCTATCATGTTCTGCATTTCAGTTTTACTGCTCAGCAATAACGTTACTTTTGACCCTTTAATTGTACCACCTGTGCGCATCATACCAAGCCTTGCATCTTCATCAGTGGCAAAAACGATGAAAGCCTCACCCAGTTCACCCCCTACAATATGCACGCCCCCATCAGGAATGGTCAATCCAGAGAAGAAGTGGCGAATGTCCATGGTCCCCGCCACAATCGGGAGACCTTGCAAGCGGATGACCACAGCCATGCTGCGCTGAAACAACACACACCTGCAGATGAGAAAAGGCAACGGCTATGTCAGACTACTGTTTATGACACCATGCAATTACCTACAGACACCATCTACTATATTTGTTTACATACACCTAACAACATCTTGCAAAGATTAAGCATGTTTATATTCCAAGTTCCTTATTCATGGTTGTTTACTTCATATAGAGTGAAGTATTAAAACATTTACCAACACAATCAGTATACATTTTGCACTAGAAATTCCAAAATAACTGTTAAACTAAGACCCACATGTGTCAGTAAAAAAAAACCCAAAAACTAAGAAACAGCAAAAATCAGAACTATTATATCAGTAGTTGAATATTTAATGGAACATAAGCAAAATGAGTATTTTAGCCAAGCAAACAAAATTAATTTACCATACACTGATATGGTATCCACTGTACCTGGCAAAGTAACTGTGAAAAATTCTGCACACCTAAAGAAATAAACAGTTCTCTTTCATTTGGGGGAGTGGGGGGTGGGGGTGGGTGGGAATTTAATCTCCTGCCAGGTGAAAACAACTAGGAACGTAACAGTTGGTTGGTTATGAACAAAAACCCATTATGGACAACTAGCAACAGTGAGACTCACACGACATCCTAACAGAGACCATCTAGATTATACTTATATTTTTCTCCTAGCAAAGGCAAGAGGTCAAGCCAACCATGAAGTTAACCAACTGTTATAAACTAACCCAAGACATTTTGCATATCCTAGCTAGATATTTGGCCTTCACAACTTTCAAAAACAAGGTACAATTTTTTAATAGTTGCAGGTGTTCTGTCTAATATTACACCTTCCGTCTCAGGCACAAGTAAGTGACTTTTACCTCTGCAGCTGAGGTTAGTGAAAGCTTAAGATAAATTTTGAACAGCTAGATCTTGACAGTTACCTTGTACGCATACTACAGAGAAGCCTGAGGTCATACCAGAAATTCAAGATGAACAGGAAACTAGGTAATTCTCACTCATTCTTGACAAACCTTCAGGAAAGACTGAAAGCATCTTATCAATGCTAGCAAAATTCACCAGTTCAGAAGACAGCCTCTCATCCTAAACAGTCAGCAGTAGCATCTTGTTTCACCTGAGCCACTTCATCTCTGAAACTTCCTAAATACAAGCCATTTCAGTATCTGTATGGAAGACCTCCAAGGCTCCCATTAGTCACATACAAATGGTGTTAACTAAGCATTTGAAATCAAGGATGAACCAGATGATACAATGCAACACCAAGAGGCAGTGCACCAAAGACTTCTGGCTGTATACCAAAGCTATAACCAACTATAATCAGTATCTATCTCCCATTTCACATTCAGCTAAATATTGTATCCCAGCATACAGTCAAATCTTTAAGTCAGCTGCATTTGCCTGTCGAGGTCTTCCAATCACTTTAGAGTAGACACACGTTGAATACATCCTTAACTACCAGATAAAGCCACCATCCAACAATTTAACCACGCCAGGTAAGGCTGAATTCAGTACTTAATGAAAACAAAAGTAACAATTCTTCTACAGGGAAAAAAAGAAGCAATTATTTTGTTTGCATGATGGAACTTCACAGTACTCAAATGGGTACTTATGTATTTTGTTTTGTTGCCCAATAAACCACAGCTAACCCCTTCCATACACTAATGAACTCACACAACATACTGGGGTACTACAGAGCATTGGTCCACATCCAGTTGACACCAGAGAAGTGCAGAGGACCTTTCTTCCTCAAGGAAACAGCAGACAATCCCACTGGCACAAAATTAGCTCTGCCACTCTAGCCACTGTGAATGAGTGTCCAATTCCTTACTACACCATCTTGAAAGAGAGACTGGAACTTGCAAGACAAACATGAGAACGTCTAAAAAAATCTTAGTTGTACAGACCACTAAGAAAACCCCTCCTCCACCAAGGGATGGCAGCAACAAAAGGAGAATATATACTAAGCGCCTCAGGGACTATGTTTTTTTTAAAAGCAACTTTCCCGTCGCCAGGGCGAGGTAACAAAAGCAACATCCTTGCATTTATCACTTAGGGTGACACATTTAACTTGAGAATAAAGCTCATTGCCCAATCATTTTCCAACAGCAAAATAACTGGCCCATGTAGAAAAAAGAAAAAAAAAACAAACCAGGTCAAAGTAAGAACTACCTATGCTATGTACATATCTAAGAAAGCATGTAAGACTTTTTGCACTGTTTTAAAACAGCAGTATTTTTCAATGATTCTATAGTTTTAAGTTTGCCTAACATTGATAGCTATCTCTGAAGCTAAAGTTAAAATGAAAATTCTGCATACTTTAAGGAAGCCATACTAAAGGGTACTGTAAAACTGAAGTTTACTACATTATGCTACAGGATTGCTTTTGAATAAGATGATCTTGAGGCAAGCAAGTAGGTTAAAAGTATCCCTGGTTTTACACCTATGTTTTGAAAACTAAAACACTATTAATAGCAAATCTTGCTAGGAGATTTACATTTTCTCTATTAACTGTTATACAAAGAAATGAGTTTCAAAAATTTTTATGCATCAGGAGCGAAGATATTTGAAGCTCCTTGTGTTAAATGGGAGATTACTTTTATTTCCTTACTAATACAAAAGGGATGACGACCTGACTTGGCCATTAGTTGAACAAAGACAAATTGGGAAGGTTTTTCTGCTCAGGTCTGCTGGTTTAGAACATCATATATTCTCTATCAGAACTGACACCTGCTAGATAACTACATTTACTAATGATTCCATGAATCTAGCTCAGAAGACAAATTAACAGATAAGGTCTCAAAAGAATTCTTAAGAGTTCAAGCATTTAACATTTACATAACTTTTGGGATAATGCAAGTGTTTCAATCTTGCACTAACTTCAGAACTTCATTATAAATGCTAAGAGAGATCTTGAAGTTTTGTTACTAAGTATTCTATTTAGGTCCACTAGATCACTATTGACAAACCCAAACAGCTGCTTAGGCATATAGTTGCTAGAAAAACTAGCTGCAATGACTTCACTGTAGTTAATTCCATGCATGACATTAAGCAAATGCTTGCTATTAAGCAAGAGCTAACAGTAGCACGGCATGAATAAAAAGAATTTTAAGGACTTTACTCCATCAAATATTTTTGGCAAAAGAATATTTTGTCAACTGAGAACAGAACTGCTTCATTTTTTTCAGGATTTCAGTGTTTTAACAAAGTATTAGTTTTGCTGTTGTGATTTAAAGAAAAATCACAAGGACCAAAAGGGCCAAATTTCACATTTCTAAACAACCAGAAGCCTGATTTTTTCCAAAATGCACTTACAAGACAATAACCCACTCACCCAAATTTCCCAACTAATGAAAAAGCAAAGCCTGCTCAAGTATTTCACTGTTCACTTGTAAAGATCAACATACATGCAGAGGCAACATTAACTTCAGACAGAACCGGCTACGTGCCTGTTAAGCGTGCACTGAAGGCTTTCTGTTGGGCTTTTAGAGGTGTTCTCAGGCTGCCTGCTTTTCCCCCTGTACAAAAAGGTACTTCAAGGCAAAAGTGGTTTTTGTTGTCATGTTGTATGTTTGGTGTATTTTTTGAGAGACCGGAAGCACAAAATCCTAGAGTTGTACTATGGACAATCCATCCCCATTAACAAGCTGAGATCAAAAATGGAGAGTAAATGGCTCCCAACAATCAATCTGATTCAACTCATTTGATGAGCCTTAACAACAGGTTTATGTCTTGACAGTAAGGTCTTTAAAAATGTTGATGTTACACTGGAAAAAGGTATACAAGACGACAATATTAGTTCTTCCATCTATGTACTAGTCAGTAAAATAAGAATTTGGGTCATATGCATAAATCGATAGAAACGCCAGAGTAGCCTTTTAAGATGTACACATTTTTCAAATTAAGAGAAGCTCAGAAGATTCAACCTAGTCCCTGGGGAATATGAAAGTACAATACCCACGCGGTACAAACACAAATACAACATATTTGGCAATTATTGGATGAAGACTAAGAACTGGAATAACACTGATATTGTAGGACGAATTTTAAGTATCCAGGCTATCTAGCAAAAGCTAAAACTGCAGACTACAATTTTGCTTTTTCTTCTTCAAAGGCTAAAATCAACCTGTTAGATTAAGATAGTCATCTCTGAGCTAATTTGAAACTATCTGATCCCTTTAAATGCTGCAGAAACTCATTAGAACCAATTGCTGTACACTTCTAAACTCCGATAGTTAGAAACATGCAGACCTGTGGCGTGCAGCAAAGTAGCTACATTTTCCAACAGTGCAAAATAACTGGGAGAGTGTTCCAGACTACCACATGCTGATGAAACAACAAAACATTAGTTTGGCAGAAAATTCTGTTTACAAGAACAACATTGTCAGAACCACCATCACCAGTGGGAGTCAAAGTAAAGAGACTAGCGATACATTATTTGACCCAAGTGTTTTGACACCAATTCACAGATTCCAAAAGCTTCAAATATTTAAGATATACTCAATATGCATATAAAGAAGTCTTCAATTCAAAGGCTCTTACCTGCAAAGACAGATGTTTTTTTCTTAACAAGTAGCAGAAGCCAAGCCAATCCTGTGGGCAACCAATTAAAACCAACTTTTAGACTGCAATAAAGAATAAATGGAGGCAAAAATCAATGCAGGCAACACAACAGCAGTAACAGTCCACAAAGAACTGTATATCTAGAAAGTTCAAACCTGCGACCACCACAAGGCACTGCGACATTACAACCACAAGAGTGCATTTTCTAATACCTTATCCCTGTATGACCTGTTGGCAATTGCACTGCAGTTTTTGTATGGTTTCAAGACATGAATATGCCTTCCACAAAGAATATAAAAAGAACCAGAAAACGTTCAAAGAAACTTTCAAATTTTCCCATCACCAATAGATGAACAAATCACTCTTTCAAAAGCAAAGAGAATTAAATACTTGAAAACCCTGAATTTTAACAAACAAACCCTTACTCCATCAATAATGATATTCCTTCCTCCAACTGCACATCTTACTTGAACAGAGCAACATAAGCTGCACCGCTGAAAACCTCCCTATTGCTGCATGTAAAGAATTCTTCAGGAGTCACACAAACTGGTGAAACTAAGTGACATTTCGCAGCCACCTCTAGGCAATCACCTCTACAGAGCACACAGCAAGAACTCCCCACCGAGACACTGTATTTTCAGTTGTACTCTGTAATTTCATTATCCAAATCCTGAACAATACCCATTTTTTTTCATCCCTGTATAAAAATTGTCTCCCTAAGATTAAAACTCAACAAGAGCGCCAAACATTTTAAGTGGCAACATATGTATTTTGTATTTAAAGAAGGGACGGAAGACCCTTGCTCCCTCATTGCTTATTAGACCATCTCATACTGAAATTGTGATTCTTTGGAAAACTATCCAGGAATGAATCAGACTCAGAACAGATAACTGCCGCCTCCTCACACAACCCAAACAAGCCATTTTTGGTTATAAGCATGTTTACCAAAGTGAACTTAAAGAAGTACTATCAAACCATCCACAAACTCCCTAATGGGGAATTAAAACAAACACAGATAATTCACAGATTTTCCAGGACATTAACAGCAGACTTAGAAGTGAGAAAGATACAACTACGCTCTTCAGACTTACATTAAAATGGCAAATACATTTAGAAGACCACCTTTTATTTTATTAGACCTTTAAGAGAAACAAGCAATCCTATATTAGCAGGATTCAACTATATACTTTCATATCTAGCAGTGTCAAAACAGTAGTTTACAATGCAGAAAAGAATGTAACTGCCTGAAAAACAGTTTCATGTAGAAACACACCTGCTTCAAGCAGCAGATAAATCTTTTGTGCGCAACGAACTTCCCATTTGGAAGAAAAACCCAAATCATTTGATGTATTTCCAGTATAGCAACCGCAGCGTTGCATATGCTCCTCTTCACAACACTGAAAACAAGCTGAAGATTTGCAGTGGACTAAGACAAGATGCTACAATGTGAAACAACATAAACAAAACCAAGCAGCATTCTTCAGAAAAGGTGCAAAACTCCACTCTCCTATGTTTCACCTTTCCACCAAACACCATCTACTTTTGTTTGCCAACAAATTCTCTCAACTTTTAAGAAAACCACCCATCACTCTTGTAGGTAAAGGAATCCTTTCCAATCAACCCGATGCACAACAGCACATCAACTAGGCAAACAATGGCTAAAGTACAGGTGCTCCCACACAACGCTGAGACCACACCTCTGGGACTTCATGGGAGACTCTCCACAACACCCTATCAGCTATACAGAAAGAACCACTATCCACTGGACACAAAACAGCCGATGAAACAACCTTAAGAGAAGTCCACCAAGGAAACAATCTACTGATTTTTTCTGCCTAACCCCAGCAGATCGAGGTGGGTAAGAAAAATCACTAAGAAAAATGGACAAGTTTAAGAGTGAGTAAAACGAGAGCCAAGAGTTTTTTCGAAAGAAAGCTCACACAGACTCCCAGAGTGCTTCCAGGACTCACTTCAACACTAGTTTGTTTGGGGGGTGGGGGGTGTTGCTTCGGGGTTTGTTTTTTTTTGTTTAGGTTTTTGGGGGTTTTTTGTTTGGGTTTTTTGTTTTTTTGTTTTTTTTTTTTTTTACAGAGCTCCTTTTTTATTAGTGGAGAAGAAGAGCGTTACGTTACTGCACAGCAACTTAACTGGTGCTTAGAGGGTAAGCCCAGCAAGCGGCGGCAGCGCCGCAGGCACCAGAGACCTTCCCCTCAAAGTCCGGAGCGCCTGCGTCGCTTCGTTCCGCGGGCCGGACGAGGAGCAGCGGCCGGCGCCCCGCCGAGCCCCCCCCGGGACGAGCCCCGCCGGGACCGGCCCCGCGCCGCTTCCTCGCGCGCCGAAGGGGCGAGGCGCCGACAACGGGACCCCGCCGCCGCGCGCGCAACTCCCGCGGCTCCGCCACTCCCCCGCAGCGCGAGGCCCGCGAGGCGCCGCTCCCGGCCCGCGCGACCCCCAGACCGCCCCGGCCGCCGCCGGCAGAGCCCCCGCGCCCCGGCCCCGCCTCGGGCTCCAGCGCCGCCGCAAGGTCACTCGGCCGCCCCCGCCGGCCGGGCCCTCGGCCCGCACATACTCACCTGCCCGCGCCGGCCGCGCAGCTCCGCGGGCCGCCGGGCGGAGGCGCGGCGGGCGGGAGGGAGGGAGGGAGGGAGCGAGCGAACAAGCGGGCGGGCAAGGGCCGGCGGGCGGGCAAGGGCCGGCCCGCGGCCCGGGACCCCCGGCCTCAGCACGCCAAGCCGCGGCGAGGCGGAAGCGGCCCCCGCTCGGCGCCCCGGGCCCGCAGCGCGGGAGGCGTCGCTCGGCCCGGCCCTTTGTGCGCGGGGACGCGTGCCAGCCGCGCCGCGCCCGGCCTCCCTCCCCTCGCCTCGCTTCCCCTCCTCGCCACGCCACGCCGCGCCGCAGGCCCGCAGACGCGGGGCAAGGCAGCCGGCCCAGCCCAGCCCGCCCGGGCGCCGCCGCGCTCTTACCGAGGGATCTGTACGGGAAAAAGGGTTAGAACGGAGCCAAACTGCCCCGGGCCCCGCTCCGCGCCGAGCCCAGCGCCTCGGACCGCGCAGCGCCACAAAATGGCCGCCTCGATGCGGCTCCACCACCCGCCGCTAGGGAGGGGCGGGGCCTGGGCCAGGCGGCCGAAGGAGGGCGTGGCCCGCCGGCGCACGCAGGGCCTCCTGCAGCCCGCCCCGCCCGGGGCGGGGCCGCGCGCAGGGGCAGACGGCGCATGCGCCTTACCTCAACAGTGGTCGAGGGGGCGCGGGAGGCTTTGTCGTGAGAAATCGTGCTTTGCCTCCCGTCAGCACGCTCCTTTCCTAACACTAGAGCTAGAAGGCTGGAAAGAGCAACGTCGGGCCCGCAGGACAACATTCGTACAGTTGCCTCTGGTACGACAGTAATACGGTGGTAGTGTGACACATTTTCTGGAAATTAATGATGGTGTAACTGAGTCTTATTGCTTGGGAAACGGGAACTCGAAAGGAGGCATTGAACTCCCAGCGAACAAAAGATCTCTGAGGAGAGTAGTCGTTTCTGACATCTTCACTTAGGACCAGGTTGCAGAATTAACATTGTTGTAAATGAATTTTGTCCCAAACAGGATTTTAAACAAAGTTAACAATTTATTAAATGAATAAAGGCAAGCAAACAGCGCTGGGCACGCCGGCAGCTTCTGCTCTACCAAGACGCACGCCGTGAAAAACAAGACGGCTTCTTGTATAGTCTAGCGTTCATTACCTATTCATACTAGGCGTATTCTTCTCCATCTCCTGGTTGTGGGGGTGCTTAGAAACTTGTCTCTGTCCAGCTCCCCACTGTTCGCGCCAGACTGCAGACGCCCTGTGTAACCGCTGACACCGTGCACAGCACCAGCCGCGGTCACCAGAACCCGAAGAAGTCCACAACGGACACCTCCCCCCCCCAACAAATACACACAACAAATGGCCCATCAAGATCCCAAGCACTGCAGTCCTGAGGCCAAACACACATCCAAATGCCTCAGTTCTTTTCCAGGATAGTTAACAACAGAACC
This sequence comes from Astur gentilis, assembly GCF_929443795.1. Lineage (NCBI taxonomy): Eukaryota > Metazoa > Chordata > Aves > Accipitriformes > Accipitridae > Astur > Astur gentilis. Next base: position 17,312,906 of record NC_064893.1, on the reverse strand, counting down.
GGTTTTGGGTTGGTAAAAGGAGAATGAACTATGTACATATCATCTGTCTCCTCCCGGCCTGCGGTTATACAAGGATCGACAAAATGGTTAAAGATTACATAAACAGTGAGGGTCACATTTTATTATGCGGCCCTAGCATTGTTTATATTAACACAAATCAGATGAACATATCTCAACATGACAGTCAGATTACCCTGGGTCGATGCCCTTTTGAGTGTAACTGCCCTATGCTATGTTTGTCCTTTGCTTGACTTCAATACAGGTGCAATACAAATAACTAGACAGTGTCCAGAGCTGAAAAACGGCTAGACACCCCACAGGAGATGCTGTCACTGCGCGTCAGCAGACACAGGTACTGCAGCAACATCCATTTTCAATGAAAAAAACCCTGCATAGCCTGCTGCAAGAAATGAATAAATCATTGCCTCACGTTGCAAACACTTTTCCAGCTAATTTGGGAGTTCAATGGTTCAGTTAAATTAGTTGGGTTTCACCACTTAACAGAAACCAGGGCCAAACTGTGCAATGGGTGTGTTGTCCTGAGGCAACAGGAACAGGCCTGGGGCTGCTCAGCACCACAGTAACCCCCACTCCATTATTTGTTTCCCTGTATATCCCCTCTTTCTACTTCCAAATTCTCCTTTACAACTCTCAACCCCTCCCAATAAACAGCCGACACTATCTTCTCCCTATTATCCCTCATTTTACAGATTTTGTACTCTATTTGGTATTTATGATAATGGCTGCCCTGAAAATTTATCAGTTCTGTCAAGCTAACACCTCCTTTGTCTTGCTAGGTGTGCCATCTGCTTACACATCACTCCTTGATTGCCATAGGTAGTATCCAGTAATTTGTCTTTTTATAGCATTGTTATCAATTAATATGTACAATACAGTTGAAATAACCAGGGAACTACTAAAGTCTTGTGTACAGCCCCCATCAGTTAATATTTAAAATAGGGAAACAATAACTAGACATGATTTAGGGTTTAGGAACCAACTATTAGACAATGGGTCTTTGTTTGTCAGAAAAGGTAATGGATTGTGGTCTGGTCAATAAACCTTGAAGAGCTAAGAAGCAGGTAAAAGGTAATTCCTACAGGGGGAGATCATGACCACCTACTCAAATAATACCACCTACTCAAAAGACGACAATGAAGGAAGAAGACAGAGTTTGCACACTAATTTACATGAGAGGCAAAGAACGAACCAATTGTGGGAATTTTTGAGACAAAAGGTGTGCTGTCTGTCTTTAGACAGGCACCCATTCATGCGCATCAATGAAATTAATTTGAAAATACCTCGACTCTGTGTTACTGGCTTGCACACCAGGTCAAGAAACCCCATCTGTGGGACAACAGCATTAGTAACCCTAGGCTGAGTTAGCTGTCAGCATACACCCCTCCACACAGCCAAGAGAAGCAGGCGGTTGAAGTCACCAGAAGTATCCACAGCCAGGCTTGCCAGACCCCCTGCAGAGCTGCTTGCCCAAAGTACAGCAGGAGCAGAAGGAGCACCTGCAGCTCAGGGCCTCACTGTCACACTGCAGCACTTCCCAGGCTGCACTGGCCACCCTGCAGCAGGGGTAAGATGTAGGATAACAAAAGGGCAGTGCTGGAGTATTCCAGGTCAGAAGAAGACTAAGACTTTACAGCTTTTGTGCAATGCAACGAGTCACTGCGTTGCTTTTTATTGCTGAAATAAAGTCTGGTGGAGAGACTTGTGACATTGACTGTGTGGACCAGCAAAAAAAACAGGACCAAACTACATAATCCTCAGTAGGCCTCTAGACTGCGTCTGTACTGACTCCATGAAGACGCACTGGAAGAGGGATGCCCTACACAGCTGTTGCAGACCAGCACATGTCCTGGCACCTCAAGCGTTCTGGTCTGTGCTGCAGCTCAGCTGGAGCGAAGCCTGGAACAGATGCCCATGACACAGATTACCTCCACAGTTCTCCAACTGTCTTCTCAGCCATACCCAAATTTTCATGGGGAAAGAATATTTAATTTGCTCAAGACTAACAGCAGCAGATTTGTCTGTAGGGTAGATGAGAAGGAACAAAATCCTGGACTAGTATTAGGAACATGCCAGGTGACCAAGTGTACCAAAGAGCGAGTTGGCAGCACGATGCAGTTAGGTACCAGTAGCAGGGGGAAAAGTGTCTCTGGAAAGCAAAACACTAGTAGGCAGAAGGTTAAAGGACAGGGATCATTGGTAACCATGTCCAGTACGCTCCCCTGTAACATGCATGTGGTGAAAGGCAGGCGAAGAAAAATAGTGTTAGAAAAGAATGGGATTTGCCTTTATTAGGTACTAAGAAACTATTGAGAGCAAGCTAATTTATCTGCCTCCTCCACCTAAACCAAAACTGAAGTAGGGTGTTAGGTACGCAACTAGGGAAAAAAAATATACACAGGACGTTTTAAACTAAAGCTTGAGGGAACCAACACCCATTGTGCTGATGCCACATCTGAAATAAAAATGCCTTCCTGCTTGCATTATACATCACTGGTCTGGAAGCACTACCCCAAATCCCAGGCTCCTTGCTTCTTCAGCACCCCAGAGATATCATTCTGTAAATGCAACCTCTGATCCCATTCCTTCATCTGTACAAGGATGTGGTTTGCATGAATGAACCCAGTTTACTAAATGATTCATACTACTTTGTATTTTCCTTTCTGATTACTACGTGTCAACTGCAAGTCTTGTTTCCAGATCATTTAGAAAAATGTTCAACAGAAATAATCCTCACAGAACGCCTCCCAGAAATACTCTCCTCATTCCTATCTTTACTTAAAATCTATGATGTGCCTCACTGATTCTTTATAGTTACTTTTTAAAATTAAACACCTTGTTGGTTTTACTATGCCTACTCAGCACAAAACCACTTTGATTGCTCATTAGTATAAGCTTTTCTTCTTGCAAGAGCATCTTGTACCAGCCTTTTTTTATTACTGTTTTGGATAGATAGGAGGAACATCAGCTGTCAAGAGTGGTCAGTTCTCCCAAGCACCCAGCCTGTCCATTTTAAAAACTGGCATTTGCCTTCTTCCAGTGCAGGTCCTTATTCACCATCCTAAAATTTAACCAAAACTGTCTTTAGTGGAGAAGAGATCTCTTAGGCCAACTTTTTGGGACTCAGCTATGGGAAACTGTATCATTTCAAAGCATGGGGCATACATGTTGTTAGCAGAAAACAATTTGACTGAAAACAGTTGGACCATGACTGACATCACACCGGACAGAGAACAGCAAGCCAATCAAAGATAAGAGATGGTATTTTGATGGGAGCAACAGCACTTTATGTTAATTTATCATTTCAAAAAGTCCCCGATAAGTTTATGGCTGGCTGTATAACACTTGTATTATTAAATTAATGCCCTCCAGATGGCTCCAATTAATCACCAAAAAAAAGGCCCACAAAACCCCACAGCTCCCTTGCTTCTGAGTTACAGTTACAGTTCCATCTGTAAATATTCTCCTCCCAAAGAAGTTTACTTCCCCATACAAAACATTTTACTCTAGCAGTGTCCACAGAAAACACAGTTTATCTCTATTCTCTAATGAAAGGCTGCAATTTAGCCACTTATTGGTAGTGCTGCGTAGTTCATCCAGAACGGTGGATCTGAAAAGACTATAAGTAGCCAAGTTTAAGTCTCATCTATAATTTTTTATCATCTGTGAAACACAAAGAACAATTTCATAAACACATAGTTCTAAAACATGCTGGGAAAGTGTTATCTCATGCTTAATCCAGAAAACATATATGGCCCAAGGATAAAACATAGTACATACAACACCTCTAAAACCTATTTATGCATATGGTAGTTTTAAAAATGTTGTGATGAAATCTAAGGTGCCAGCCCCACAATATTAAAATTGCTAAAGCTAGTAATTTCAAATAGAACAACTGAGGATTAGCTTTGCATTACAACCAACTAAATCTGACCTTGGTAACAAAAAAAGCACAAGCTTCTGTAATGCAATCCACCTTGTGAGACTTAGCCTCAGCTTTTGCTTTACATGATTCATCCTCGAGGTAGATACCATCCAGAACTGAAGACATACTGTCTAAAGGGTATATTAAATTCAGCAGCTAATACAACATCCATCAGTCAACAAAACTAACTTGAGAGCTGTCTGCTTACACAACTGAAACAAAGGCACTTTGCAATACAGGGTTACATTTCCTACTGGAAAGATGAACAAAGATAAGAAAGGAAAAACACTGATATGAATTAGTCTCATCAAACTCTTTTTAACACACATTTCTCACCAGCATTTGCAGGGAATGAATTCCCATGTAAGTCTCTAGTCAGACATAAGTACCATCCATCACTCAGAAAAAACTCCAGAGCTCCATGTTCTTATCTCCAGACAAAACATCCAGGCTCAGCTGGGCAAGATTCCCTCAAGTGACAGAAGCCAATGACCCATACACAAACTCTGAGTAACAGCAAAGGACCCATCACAAGGGAAGAAAAGAGCCCATAACAAAAAAAACCCCTCAGACTCCATTAAGACATTGCACTTTTTCTGCTCTCCCCACCACCTCCACCACTCATGTTCCAACTAAACTGGTACTGCAACTGAAGCCGACATATTTTCCCTATTCTCCTCCCCCAGTCACTCAAGTTTTCTTTCCTTACTTAGAAAACATTGCATGGAAAAAAACACAATGGAGGGGACAGTGAAGTGGATCATCATTGTATTAAACTCTGTAATGCAGAAGGGTGTTTTGGATTAATGCACACCAGTTTGTACAGGCATCATCCAAAAAAAGATAAGACCAAGGAAAAAGAGCCAAAAACACTCAGTTTCAGAAAAATTGTTCTTAACTGCAAGTACAACTTAATTGTGAAGGCACATAGCCACACTGAGGCATCCTTTTCCTCTAGAAATGCCAAGCTTCTTCCTATCTAAGAACTTCTCACAGTACAACGCATTTGAGTGGCACAAAACCAGCTGCGGTTGCAGGATGCCTGCCTCGAAGAAGAAAGAACAGAAGGCCTGGCAACAGGCCTGTGCTGCAAACAGAACAGCTACACAGGATGTTTTACATTGAGAAGCAACAACATCTTGCCAGGATTTCACTGGCCCAGGAGTAACACACCGATTTAATTTTCTTATTTGAAAATAAATTTCCTAATAAATTATGTTTTAGCATAAATTTCTGTGTGTCAGTATAAATGCAATGGGTGTTACATCATCCTGCCTTTCTCCAGGATAAAGGCAAGTTTCATTTCTGGCTTCTTGGACTTTGTGATGAGAAAGTCAAAAAACAGAAGTGCTGCATAATTTGTTCAGGAATGTACAGGAAATGCATTTTAATCCACATCTAGTCCATGGATAGTGATATTTTCTCAGTGCTGAGTCCATTTAATACTTTTGAGGTCAATTCCATCCTGCACCATTTCCCAGAGGGGGCTGTAAAGAAAAGAGAAAAATGAGGGCTATCTTAAAATGCACAGGACAACATCAACAACAATAACCAAACAGACGACCTCATCAACTACACAAGAAATTATGAGATACCTATCTGCCTATCTTCCCCTTCTGGAGGTCAGTGAGCTTCAGACAATCAGTCCTCAACTCTGTCCTCAGCCCAAAATAGAATAGGTGAGAGGGCAGATGCTCCACCTGATTTCCTGCTCCCACTTTGGGCATGAAGTACTCGTGTCTCCTGCAGACTGAGCCCTCACATTTGACACTGTCCAGATGAGTCAGGAGTCTTTTAGTTTCACCAAAATAAAACAACTTACTGATACATGAATTCAGTAATACTATCTCTGGCTTAGAAACTTCTAGGTATTGCCCTACATGCTTGCCCTACTTGTATTGTTTCCCTGACACAGGCAGGATCTGGGAGAAGGTTTGTTTCCTTAAAAATTTGTCACTGCTGTTAAGTCCAGGCCCAGGCCCACTACCCACTCTGGCAACATTGCTTGCTTACATACAAAGACAGCACAGATTTTTGAAGCAAACAATTACTTTCAACTAAATCCAACTCTTCAAATGATTATCATACCCAAGAAGTCTTTACGTTCAATAAGAAGATGGCTCACCTCATTTCCCTCAGCCTCTTAACATGCTGCATGCACTTCTGGACTGTATAATCTACTTCTTCTTCTGTAGTGAAACGACCAATGCCAAATCTAAACCAAAAGAAAACCATTAAGGACTAGAATAACGTGCATATGGAGGGGTGGAACGAATCCACTACCTGCTTTAGGCAGAAAAGAAAAATATTTGGAAGCATAAGGGAAGACCATTCCACACACCTTATAGATGAGTGAGCCAAGTCTTCATCTGTTCCAATTGCCCGCAAAACATAGGAAGGCTCCAGAGAAGCTGACGTGCAAGCACTGGGGAAAGGGAAGGCAGGCAAATTTCAAACTTTTGTTCATGTGCAGATGCTACACTGAAGTAAAACTTCACTAATCTCCTCCAACAAAGAGTTGCTTACAGACATTTAATATTACTATGACTCTGTACAGCAACCTATACAGCTTCCCCAACCTCTTAGAAACCACCAGTGAATACCAATCTTCTTGCTTAGTATTTCTGCTGCTGAAAAAAAAGAATGGAAGGGGCAGGCATTAGAGGGGAATGAGGGTAATAAATTAGGAGCATGAGCATCATGGTTTAACCCCAGCTGGCAACTAAGCCCCACTCACTCCTTCCCAGCGGGACGGGGGAGAGAATCAGAAGGGTAAAAGTAAGAAGGTTGAGATAAAGATGGTTTAATAGGTAAAGCAAAAGCCGCACACACAAGCAAAGCAAAACAAGGAATTCATTTGCCACCTTCCACCAGCAGGCAGGTGTTCAGCCATCTCCAGGAAAGCAGGGCTCCATCACACATAACAGTGACTTGGGAAAACAAATGCCATCACTCCAAACATCCCCTACCCTTCCTCCTTCCCCCAGCTTTATATGCTAAGCATGACATCCTATGGTCTGGAATATGCCTTGGGTCAGCTGGGGTCAGCTGTACTGGCTCTGTCCCCTCCCAACTTCTTGTGCACCCCCAGCCTCCTCGGCTGGTGGGGGGTGGGGTGAGAGGCAGAAAAGGCCATGACTCTGTGTAAACACTGCTCAGCAATAACAAAAACATCCCTGTATTATCAACACTGTTTTCAGCACAAATCCGAAGCACAGCCCCACGCTAGCTTCTATGAAGAAAATTTAATCAATCCCAACCCAAACCAGCACAAAGAGGTAAGAAGAGCAAACACAGATAATGCGGTAAGAATAAAAACAATGCCAAAGAAAAGCAGCAGGAATGCAGACTAAGGGGTAGCTGAAGTGAAGGCCATGAAAAAAGGACAAAGGAGCCAAGACAGAACTAGCCACAGAAGGTAACATACCAACAGGAACATTAAAAAAAAAGAAAAAAGCTTCACAACCTGCTGTTTGGCAGTAGAACAAATAAATGAAAAACAGCGCACAGAGGAATCCAGAGCAAGATGATCTAGTTATAGTTGTCAGTAGAGAGAACTTCCATCTTGAAGCAGTAGGCAAAACTGGTTACATGTTGTTACTCAATTTTACAGGTAGCAACACACAGCACAAACCGGAGAGCTGTTTACAGCTCTCTGGTGCACAAGGCAGAGCCTCGTGGCTTCAGAGACAGTCATGTGGAGACTTATTCCTCCTGTTCATAGTGCCAACATATTTCTAATTACGATATGCTGACCACTTTGTTCTCAAAGGTGAGGAACAGAGGACAACTTTACACTCCGTTAACATCATCATAACCATCAAGTTTGTCTCAGTAACAGAAATGTTACTCGTCACTCCCATAGAGTCAACAGAGCTCCATTAAAATGTATTCAATTTTCTTTCTGCTTTTGCATTAAACACAGGCACTATGATCCGATTTAATTCAGATATTTGTCCAGCCTCCCTAGATTCTATTTACGACCTGCCGCTTCTGTGAAATCCTGCTGAAGGACGTAAGCTGCTCAAATGCTGATAGCCTTTAGAATGAAAGCGTCACTGCCAGTTACAATTCAAGGCTCCTCAGATAGCAGGTAACCAGTCTACGAGGCTGGCAGGTAGGAATTTCTAGGTTGGATTTTCTGGTTTTGTTTGGGATTTTAGGTTGTTGGGTTTTTTGGGTTTTTTTTTGCTTTCAGGATGAGTAAATTTGACCTGCATTTGAAATGTGCCACTTCAGAGAACCAAAATCTTAGAATGAAATCAGTGCCAGGCTGACTCATTAACAGAATATGCAAATACAGGGCACAGAGGAGACCACTCTTCAGTTGGTACCTCCATTAACAGATATTATTTTCTCTCCAAAATATACTGCTAGCCTTCCCACACGTTCCACCTACCTTCCTGAAGACAGAGCCACGTCTTTCAGAGCCATCAGAAGACTCTCCCCTTCCACATATGCAAAAGATAAATTGATGCATCCTACGTAGAAATAAATGAAACAGAAAAAAAACCAAACTTCCATCAACTGAAATCTAGGGCAAATCCTACCCCACATGGCAGTACTTGCCCTATGTGTAGCTAAAGTGCATTATTCAGTCATGGCCACTAACATCAACGAGCTAGACAGTTCTAATGGTCTCAGGATTTTGCTAACATTACCTGGATAGCGATGCTCTCTATCTCCATTCATAACCACATCAGGAACTTCACTCATTATTTTTGTAACAAGTCGTTCTGCCAGTTGTGAGATTCGCTTATGGTCATACTAGCAAAGAAACCAGAAAAGAGGTCAGAATAATAAACAGTGTACAGTTTGACCTCACTCAAACTGCTTTCTGTCACCAGACCTGAGCAGACTTAAGTAGCTGGGTTTACTAAGGAAAGAACACATCAGCAACTGTCAAACTTTGCCTACTCCAGAGACTGTTTTAAAAGAGAATTACCAATTTGGTCCTAGCTAGCTCACCCTTCAAAAAATATTCCAAACCATACAGAAATATCTATATATACAATCTGCCAAATTGGCTTTCATAAAAGCACGGAGTTCTTTGTGTTTAAAGACAAGTTAGGCAATGCATAGGATGATGCATTTTGCAACACAAGAAAGGGCACCCATTATGGTAAGTGTCCCTTATTTCCCTGGGAGCTCTCAAACTGTACTGCATAAAGACATAGACTCACAAATTACTGTGAACTCAGCTTTTACAACATGTAACCCATGCAATGAGAAATGCCCACACGCAGTGTCTCATTCTAGACTAAAAAATGAGGTCACTTAACACTAAAAAAGCAGCAAGGTATGGTATCAGCTCCAGTGCACAGGAACAGCCAGACGCACACATGCAATTCATGCTTGTTTACATGCTTGAAAAAGCTTTAGAAGAAAACAAGGCTATCTCAAATAGTACTTAGTTTAGAAACACCAAAACTCTGCCAGGCAAGGAAGAGAATCCAGATCTGAGGCTTGTGCAGAATTTGGGCTCTGCAAGCTCTCCAGCCTCTAACAAGGCTTCCATAACCACCCAGCTCAGATGGCAGATCTTTGCCTCTCTCTGAGGAAGAAGCTTGATCCTATGTGTACAGGTATCTGGCTTATGCATCCCACTGGCACTATATTAAAGGATTTTTACATTCCAGCTCTAAGGAATGCATTGGTGCCCACAAACAGATATAGCAGCACACAGAGGCTTAGACACCAGACCTAAGCAAACAAACCTCTACTGTCCAAGCTAGGAAAAAAAAAAATTCTTAGTTGCAAAGCTGCAGTAAACTTGACCTTATATGCATTTAATACGTATGATAATGGACTAGGAAGTCTTATTTTTTCAATATACATTACATAAACATGATTTATTCCATTTCAGAGATGCTGCTAATACGTGTGCAGAATGGAGAGATGAGTACAAGCACTTAAAGCCGTATTTCACTAAAACTGTCAAATGTAAACGTGTTGTAGAAAGCCAAGATTCAAATCACTTCAAAAGAAAAAACAAAAAAACAAACCAAAACCCACAACTTAAAGCTGAAAACCAACTTCCAATTACCCAAAAATGTCCTTGAAGATCTCAAAACATTTACTTAATGTTACAACGCGAGAACCAAATTTAATTCGGGCACATGGACACAAAAAGACTCAAGGAATCTAAGACCTAACTGACCCTGTTATATTATTTTTCTGGAATCCAGGACAAGTATCTTCTCCCACATACCTCCATCTCTTGCTGTGCCACTTCACACGCTGCACCCAGGCCCACTGCTAAAGGAGTGGGCACAGTCCCAGACCGCAGTCCTCGCTCCTGGCCTCCCCCACTTTGCAGGGGTTCTAGCCTGACGCGTGGTCGTCGGCGAACATAGAGAGCACCAACCCCTTGAAAACAAGGAAAGCTGTTTAAGTATACACCCACAGTTCTGGAATTACAAAAAGGGACTCCAAGCCTTGGAAACTCTCCTTATTTCCACAGCAAATACATATTTGGACACCTCACTGTAGAAAAACGTAGTGAACACATGCAGAAGCACAATATTTTCTAGGAAATGGTGTTTGTTCCCACCGTTCATGTTCCTCTTCATTCAGACTCCCACAGCTTCAGCCATGGGAGAAGCTGAGTTTCTCCCAGTGTGCTTCAGCCACCCAAGGACTCAGTACTTCCTTTACTTCTCACAATTCCTGTGCACAGCTAAGTTCACCCCTTTGCACTGAAGTTTTTATGTGCAGATATTTCATTCATTAATGTTCCCTTACTGACCTCCAACGGAAGGCTCTGAAAGAACCCCTTTCCCTGGATTACCAGGCCGGCACCAGTCCCAGGAGACCTCTCCCTTTCTTCTCATTAGGGAGACTCATCAGTGGCACCAATTTCCAATGGGCAGATTAGATGAGCCAGTTTTAACAGCCAGCCGATTTCACACTCTAGTCTCCTCACCTAGAAACCTGATTTCCATGTCTTTGAGTGCGTTGGCATACCCAATGAGTGACTGTCACCACAGGAAGAATAGTTGCAACTTCTGGACATATTAAGTTGTGAAAATTTATGTCTGTCACCTACCCAAAGTTATTGGTTGAAAACTTAGTCCTCGTCCAGAGATATGTCTACAGCTCTCAGGAGAGCTTGTACAGAAAAAGAAGACATACTGAAAAAATAATTTTGCCTTTTGTTTCTGAATAGCACACAGAATACAGCAAACATGATTTCTGTCTTTCTACATGCAGTGTTACAAACTAAATGGATTGTGACAGTGATAATAGCTGAACTTTTACTGTTTGGGTGTCAACCAGAAAATCCATAGCCAGATTTTAAAGCCCATTCTGCAAAAATGCACAAATGGGGTTGGAGGGAAGAAGCCATTGGAAGTAGAAGACAACCAAAATCACTAAGAATTTAAACTTTCCAGTTACCTTTTGGTCTCCTCATTGCAAGTTACACTTGGGTCTAAACTTTGCCCTATAATGCAGTGATTTTATTTCAACCATTTCAGCATCAGTGCTGCTCCACACCAAGCAGAGCACTGAAGATCCACTTATGGCAGCTCTAGGTCTGGTAGCAGTGCCTGAACTACTCCAAAGTCAGTCCAATACCAGTCTTAGAATAGTTTTCTACAGTTTAAATAACAGTCACTATGACAGACAGGTTTAACTTCATAGCTTGTGTAGTTACCTTAAGGTAGGCATGGAAACAACAATTCTCTAGAAAAGCACTTCAGTACATACCTTTGGGCCCATAAATTTTATGGCCACTGATGCTCATTATATCAATTTTCATGTCATTGACATCCATAGGAATTTTACCAATTGCTTGTGCAGCATCTGTGTGGAAGAAAACCTTATGCTCACGGCAGATCTCACCTGTAATAAAAACACAAAAGCAAAAAAACCCCGCATTATCTCATCTAATCGTTACAATTCCAGTGATGCCAACAATGAATCTAAAGCAACAGTTTATAGCAAGGACTAGTTCTGAGGCGACAAAGGAAGAAATGGGTGCGATCATGTTTCTTTTACAGTAAAGCTGTGTAGGAGCTATTCTAGTTGATGCCTAGCCAGGCACGGGTTTAGGCAGGTCAGCAGGTAAGACTATGATGAATTTCTCCAGTTGAGAAGTTGAAAAGTCTTCTGCTGTTAAGAAGTTAGATTGTTTCCAAACCAACACCTACCAAGTTTAAGTACAAATGGCTGCATGGGACACCCAAGTTTCCCTACAGGGACAACTCCACAGCTGGACAAAATTAAAGTTTTTTTCTTGATTCTTTTTCTTCTCAACACCAGTCCAGTACAAGCCAGCTTTACTTTCAAGTTTATACTTGCCAAGTATTTTAATGCCATTTCCTCTATTTTCCAAGTATTACAAAACTCATCTTCAAAAACGTTCTCAAAATTGCCACTAGTCCTCACACATGCTGATTACTCCCACCTAAAGTCACTCAAGCCTGTAATCAACATTTCTGCATCCAGAGTTAAAATATACTACAGAACAAAACAATGTAATACTCATGGGCAGCGAACTTAAAATATTTTTTGTCATCAAAAAACTCAACTCATCTTCCACAGAATCCATACCTAGCATGGTTGCAACCCAGACCTCTCCTTTGCACAAAAAGTTCAGCATTATCTTTCACAGGAAAGGCTGTCCTCCTGTGGTCCAGCAAGAACAGCATTGCTACTGCTAATATCAGGCCATATGCCTCACGCTAACGGGGCCTTAGGTTAACTCTGCAAGGCCCCAGTCCTGGCCTATTAGACCGGTTATCACCATGTTATGAGAAACTGCTGTTGGAACCAGAGCTTGGTACCAGCTATCTCTGGCATTTAAGCGTCAGAAGACAGTAATGGCCTTGACAATACAAGCACAGGAGGAAAATACGAGTCCTCGGGCCTATAAGCAACTCACTGATGGTCAATTACTTGTCAATGAAGAAACATAACCTTGAAGAGCCTTGGGAAAAATGCTGCTTTGAGCATAATAAAGAAAAAAAAAATGCAGCAGCTAAGCAAGAGGAAAATCAGCTGCACAAAAGGGTAAGAAGCCACAGCGCAGGAAGACAATACCCTACTGAATCATGCAGTATAAGCTCCAGGACAGAGGCCAAAGCCTAAAAACTGTGTAAAAACTCAAACATCTTATGGAAGGACATCTTGAATATGAAGGGGGTGGGGTGTTTCGTCATTGTCATGGGAAACATTATCAAGGAATCACTGTGGGATCTAAGGAGCTGCATGTGGGCCACGTGCTCACCCTGCCTGCTCCAACGACCCTGGTTCACCATCTCTCCCTTTACCTGCTTTGCCAGAATGCTGTGAGGTCCCTGTCTCTCCATCTGCCTGCTCAGAGCCTGGCTCACCATCTCCCTGACTCCTATTCCAGACACCTGGCTCTTCAGCAGCCTTTTGACCTCCAAACAATTGTTCATGACTGTATATGGCCATACTGGGGGGGAAGGGGAGTCTATAAGCGTGGTGCTCACCATCCCCTGCCCCCTCAATTTCTGTACATTTCTCCTCTTAAACACTACAACCTCTCAATAAACCATTATAGTAAAATAAAAATCTGGCCAGTTATTCTGTGCAATTTTTTCATCCATCATACAATTCAGCATGAAACTAGAAAAACTGTAGCTGATCTGTACTACAAGGCTATAATTGCTGCAATACTCACTGTAAAAGTACTGAGTTTCATCCTCATTTCCCTTTTAAGGTGAGTTTTTATTTGGGACAGCATTACTATTTATTCCTTAACTATACTACACCTAATCTTTTGCATCGGTAGCACTTGGCTATGAAAATATTAAGTAAAATGAAGCAGGAGCAACATCAGCTGGCCTCCGGAAGCCATGGCGTACTTACCAATGTCACGAATTGGCTGCTTTACTCCTATTTCATTATTCACAGTCATCACAGAAACCAAACTTGTATCTGGCTGGAATGCAGACTCCAACTCCTGGTGAAATATTAAAACAGACAGACGTTGTGACTAACAGCAGAAGCAAGATTCCTGTGCACACCTTCAATTTGCTAGCAAATCTTAACCACCAGCCCCCTAATGAGCGCATTGCCAACAACCCCTTGGGTTCTAACAAACAGTCCTGGTGAGAGCACTAATCCATGTGAACACTAAACTTGATTAGATCAAGTCAGAACAGGCTTTTGCTACGCCTCATACATTCCTCTGAACTATTTTCTTTAATGAATTAGCCACCCACAAAACAGCTTAAGCCACACCTAGACAAAGTAAGGTTGGCTATAAAGGAACTGCACTGTATACAAGAAAGCATCACACAAAGAAGGAATCTGCCAGCAAAGTTCTCGGAGAACATGACTAATGCTTCTGCACCTGCAGGCCTGATCCCTCTACCCCACCACATAGACACAACATCTCTCCAAGCCAGATGATGGGGCTAGAAATAAAACTGTTGCTGTCCTGTATAACAGGAGACAAATGATGAAATAAGCATATACAACTTCCAAATCCCAGGACTGTGGCCAGTACACCCAGAAGGGTCAGTTCATGGACAGCAATTGGAAGGGAGGACTGTAATTGCTGTGTCTGACGGCTTGAGTAGCTCAGGTCATGAAATTTCACCACTAACTCCTATACGAAAGCCAGCTCCATCCTAGTCACACACTGAGCTCCCTGTAATGATGCAACAGCTCCACCTGCATGGGTATGAATGACAGCAGGTGAATGGTGGGATAAGAGATGGATGTTTTGGTTGAGAAAAGGTTTAGAGCACCAGACAGAACAGAAAATCATTCTCCAACTGTGATGGAGATTTGACTGTGACTCTCATTCTACCTTGTAATATCCATCATCACTTCCTCTTTATCATCAAGAGGACACAAGGTCAATTTGAAGCAAAAACCTCTTCTATTTTCACTTTCCCTCTGTCAGTAAACAACCTACCTTCAAATCTATGAGCCCATTTTTTTTAACAGGTAGATACGTGACCCGAAAACCTTCTGTCTCCAAGGAACGGCAAGAATCCAACACGCACTTGTGCTCTGTTTGCGTAGTAATGATATGCTTTTTTCTGGATTTATAGAACCTTGCAACACCCTGTCAGGCGCAATCCATGAACAAGAAATTTGCCATTAGAACACTGAAGAAAGCAAGCTTTACATGAAACGGTCAGAAACAAGAAATTACTATTTAGATACAATTCATTTGGATCTTCCCTGTTTGCCCCAAAGTCATGGATCTAAAAGGTACTGACATGTAAGTCACACTATGTATTTCGATCAGCACTCATTTTTCAAAGCATCTCACTTTTCAAAAAGCCTGTGAAACTGTTAACTGATATAAGTTCTAGACACTATTAACAGAAACACTTCTTTAAAAACACTTGCAATGGAGTCATATACAATAAGAAGTCTGAACAACCACATACTAAAGGTTAAAACATTACCTAGTCAGTCAGAAAAAAGTTTGTAATCAGCGTCTCCACTATATTTCATGATAAAGGTTTTAATTACGTAAGCAGAAGGATTGTATTTGGTGCATGCAAGATAAACATTGAGTATTATACTCTGTCCTCAAAACCACATCCTGGGCACCAAAACATCCCCACATTTTCTCTATGTATGCAGCAGAATACCACATGGAGTAAATCCAGGAATTTATATATTTGCTAACTAGGCCAACATATTAATATTTAAACTGTTGAAAGCTGCATACAGCTCTTAAGAGCATAATTTTAACATAATAAATAACTATCAGTATAAACCTTTTACCTTAATTGCCATATTATTTGATTCTGTTGCACCACTGGTAAATATAATTTCCCTTGAATCAGCTCCTATTAAATCTGCAACTTGCTGTTTAAAGAGAAATACAAATTTGATTTGTTACAATAAAATACAGTGAATTGACCATAGCAAAACACATGCAAAATGTTTTCAAGAATACCCCCTTGAGCCTAGTATCTAACAAAGTTATTCTACAGGTACAATAGTCTAAATATCTGCATTAATACAAAATACTTAAGGAATTCATAGTCATTAGCAGTAGTGGTATTAAGCATCAGTCTGTCATAAAAAAAAACATAAAAGTTAAGTAGACAGAAACCCAGTAGATATTACTTCCAAAAAAAATGACGAAGACCCATAGCTAAGATTGGGAGAAAGATAAAACATGAAGTTAGCCCAATTACAGCAGCAGCATGCTTGTGACCTCAGGAAACCAAAAATCCTGAGGCACATTTGCCTAAAGTATTGGCTTCTGCCATTTCAATTGCTCTAATGTATTTTTTCTTGCAATAAATCTGCTAAAGTGTACCTAAGCAAAGAGGAAGCTGCTAAATCCAGCCCACAGAACACTAACTTAACTACAACGGTTTTATCATTGCTTTTGATTTTCTTTTGACACTGAACTTCCTCACCAACAGGAAAACCACAACTGCAGAGTGCCGAAGACTCACCCGCCTCGCCTTCTCCACGGCGGCCTCGCTCTCCCAGCCATAAGCATGGGTCCTGGAGTGGGGGTTGCCATAGTAGGCCATCAGGTATGGGAGCATGCTGTCCAGGACTCTGGGATCCTGTGGGACACAAACCACCCAGCCTTAGAAACAGAGAAGGAAAAGCATCTCTGTCCCCTCTACACCCCCTTCTTCTGCCCCAGGATTAGCAGCACTTCTACTGCAGTGGCTAGGTTTAGCTCAGGCCAGATCTCAAAAACTTGAGGCTATTGCACGTTATATACAACACAGCCTCTGGCAAATACAAGTATCCGGCAGTTACGTTCCATGCCCTCACACGTAATCTCGACCTGCGTCAAGACGATCACAGAAGAACGGGATTTTCTGAGCATACAGAATCACGGAACGGTTTGGGTTGGACGGGACCTCAACGATCATCTAGTTCCACCCCCCCACGTTGCTCAAAGCCCTGGCCAACCTGGCCTTTCTTCTGAGCAGAAGCAACACAAGGTCTTAAAAACTCAGGAAAAATGACACAGTAAGTATCTTGGTTAAATGAGTTCCTCGCGGGCCCTGAGAGCGACACCCATCCCTGCAGAGGTCAGTGTAAGCGCTAAGGCGGCGCTGCCGCTGCTCCCACCCGCAGAACGCGGACGAAGGCACCGAGCCTGGCACGGCGCCGGGGGCGGCGGCAAGAGCGCGGCGGCCCAGCCCGAAGGCCATTCGGAGGGTGACCCGGCCGTGCCCAAGGCGTCTGTCGCTACAGCGAACCTTCAACGCCGCCGCTTCATCCGCGGCCGTGCTCGGGCGAGCAGGGAGAGCCTTAACCTCGGGAAAGGGGGGAGCGCTCCAGGCAACAGGAACACAGATCACTTCTCGCCTTCCCCCTGCGCGTCCCGTTCCGGGCGGGGGGAAGCCGTAGGTTCGGGGGCGCGGGCAGCCAAGAGGCGCCGGGAAGGCGGGAGGCCGGGGACAGACCACAGCCCTACGAGGCCCAGCCCTTACCAGCGGGGTGGTGGCCTGGACGTCCATGTAGAGCGGCCGCAGGGCGCCGCCTCCATCGCCGCTTCGCCCTGAGGGAGGGAGAGGAAAAGGATGGAGGGAAGGAGAGAAGAGGACGAGCCGCCGTCAGGCACCAGCGGGAGCGGCGAGACCGCGCTCCACCGGCCGGGCCCGCCCGCGCCTCGGGCTCCGTCGCCCGGGCAAGCGGCCCTGCCCCCACCACGGCCCTACCCGGTCCCCCTCCCGGTGCCGGTGCCGCCGCCGCCGCCGCCGCGAGCCGCCGAGAGGCGGGGGGCACCCGCAGGGCAGCCAGACGCCGCCACACCAGCATGGCCGCGGTGCTGCGCTGGGCGGCTGCCCGCCCCTTCCGGCGATGTCACGGCGCGCGCCGGAAGCGGAGGCCGGAGCGGGCAGCGGCGGAGGGCGCGGAGCGGCGCGGCCCTGGGGGAGCGAGGTACGGGTGGGGCGCCGGCCCTGCTCCCCCCACATCCCCCCCCGAGTGGGCCCGGGGCTCTGCGGCGGAGTGCCGAGCCTGCCGGGGGAGGGGCGGGTCGCGGCCGGAGCACCCGTGAGGTGGAGCGGGCGCTGAGGGCCCTGGTGCGCCGGGCGCGAGGCCTTGCGCCGGGCGGGAGGCGGAGGCCGCCCCTACCCGGTGAGCCGCTAGGGCGGTCTGCGGCGTGAGCCCCCGCCTTGGCCTTGGGCTCCTAAAGGGCCGATCTGCTATCCCGCTCCCCTGCCTCCGAGGCCGGCAGCAGCTCGGGAGGATGGGCCCGGCAGTGGAGGCTTTGCCAGGCGACGCCGTGCGCTGCTCACTGGGAGCTGAAGAGCAGAGAGTGAGGTCCTGAAACAGCTCTCGGAAACGTAGCGGCGCTCACAGGGGCTTGCTGAGGGCGAAACAGGGCCGTCCTGCTTGACAGGCGAGGAAACAAGCCTGAAAGCCTGCAAAGCCTCCAACACTACACTTAGGAGAGGCTCTGAAACACGTGGGCCTGCTCTCCAGCCTAGTTTGGTTATAGAAGCGTGATAGCCAAAGCAGTAAATCTGTGTGGGGTTTTGTGCTTTCTTTTCTAGATGCCTGTGACCGTGGGCCCATATGGGCAATCGCAGCCCAGCTGCTTTGACAGAGTAAAGATGGGTTTCATGATGGGCTTTGCAGTCGGCATGGCAGCAGGAGCACTGTTCGGCACGTTTTCCTGCCTCAGGTATGCCGAGGAAATGGCTTCCGTGGACAGGTTGTGATAGAGCGCTAGCCAGAGAGAAATGCCCCTGCTCTGGGATTGGGAAGGGAGGTGTGGGTCTGGTCCTGTATAGGTGAAACTTTGCCAGTGGCTCCAAATTAGCCATGGTTCGAGAGCCTGCTGTCAGCCCTGGCCTCAAATGGGAAAGTCTGGTGATGGCAGAGTATCACCTCTGGGTCAGCTGCGTACAGGGAGGTACTTTTCGCAGACCTTTTCCTGCCGCTCCTAAGGGAGGTTGTGTTGGGAAGCTGAGGCTGTGGAAGATAAGCTCCAGGGGCAGCAGTCTAGGCAGATACATGTGCAGCCCTCTCCTTGCTCTAAAGCTTTCTGAGGTACTCTGCAAGCCCTCGGCTATCTGCATCATGGTTGCTTTGGGTGTCCCATCCCCCTGCACGGAGGCAATTACCATACTGGCCCCGAGTCTTAATTGCAAGTGTGTAGGCAGAGCTGTGGCTGGCACTGGCACCATCCCATTGTGAACTGGAGAGGGACAATATTCCACCTTCCCCCAGCATGCCAGCATGGAAACAAACAGTGCTCTAAGTTAGCTCTTGTGCTACTCACTGACTGGTTTTGCCGCACATCATCCATGAAAAGGAATTACTGAAATAAGTTCTTTCATATTTTGTGGGACTCTTTCTGCTTGAGGTTTTTTTAATCTATGATTAAACATGGGCGATGATTTGATAGTGAGCTGAAAAAGCACAAAGTCTAACGTGATAGAGTTAAAAAGCTTTCTGATCTCTCTCAGATCCTGGAGGGTAAGTGGTACAATGCTAGCAGAAAATACAGATTTAGGGTATTTACAAGGAGCAGTGACAATGGTTCTGTCATACTTGAATGACACAACTATATTACTTCTGCTGTACCATTTTTGAGGGAAAATCTCCATGTTTTAGAAGTCAAGTGCATGAAATTCCTTAGACCCTACAGTCACTGCAGTGCTTAAAAGCCAAATATTATGAGAGCTTCCTGAGAAGGAACAATTCTTTTTATTCTGGTCTGATCTCAGGTGAATGGGAACTGGAGAACAGAAATGGCTCTGGACACTTCTAGGCCTTTCAAGTTTCTCTCTTATGGTGTCAGTGGTAAATAAGAAGTCAGTTTACAACAAGGTTTTAAGTTGGTGGTATTAAAAATGCTGCCACTGCAGCCAGATGAGATGGTAATAGAACAGTTCAGACCCTTCTTATTCTCTGGTAAGGCAAATACTTGGACAGCACATTCCCCCCCCCCCCCCCAAATTAAGGGTATTTGGGGCATTAGCAGGTGAAGCTGGTTTTGCTAGTGCCATGGCAGGAGAGTACAGCATCAGCTGGTACCACTGCAGGATAAAATACACATGGGCCATTGCTGAGGGTTACTCAAATGCCCCAAAGAGAACAGCTTTTTTTTTTTTTTTTCTTTGCAGTAGCTCAGGCATGGAGCACTGCAGCCAGTCTCCTTGCAGAGGCAGGAGGCATCATTTTAAATTTATACTGAAGAGGAGGTGTTTGATTTGGGTGCTCAGGCAACCACTAGCTGGCTGTATCAGATATTTTCTGCTGCATGTCTGTTATCTGTCAGGGTTCAGCTTTTACATAATTCCTGTGTTGTTCTTTATCTCAGGATTGGCATGAGAGGACGAGAGCTGATGGGTGGAGTTGGCAAAACGATGATGCAAAGTGGTGGGACGTTTGGGACATTCATGGCTATTGGTATGGGAATCCGCTGCTAACCTGGAGCTTGGGTTTTATCCCGGAGTGCCCCTGTCCAGCCATTCCTCCTCTGTACCATAATAAAATCTTTAGATACCTGGAAGTGATAGCTCTTCATGAAACAGTGAAGCACCATCCTCCTTGCTCTGCTGGTTGTCAACATGCTTTTTACCAAATTTCTACTTTCCTCCTGATTCTTACTCCCATGAAAACAAGAATTAATAATCATTTGTACTACATTAAAGTTCCTATTTCACAGGTGCAAGTACAGTGCACACATTTCTCACTTTGGTACTTGGGCAGTGTACATGCCTGATGTGTTGCTGTGGAGCCACTCCATTGCATTCATGCATTCCTGAGCCTAGGAGAGTTACTCTGTGGCTAATTCAGATCAAGTATCAGATTTCTTTCCTCTTGCAAAAACAGGTGGATTGAATCTGGCCCCATTTCTGAGTTCCATGTAATAGGGGGAAATGCCCTCACAGAGAGCAAGGGACCCTGGAAGGACTCAGGCAAGTCCTTCTGCAAACTGAGGGCAAACTACAGCAGCTCAGGCACCTTCTTCCAGCTGGCCTGGCAGCACAGGGGTATGGGAAGCTGGCAGGGAACAGCACAGTTATAGGTACAGCTATGCTGCTAGAGCCAGAAATCATTAAAATTGCTGGAAAATGGAAAGCACTCCTGCCACATGACAGCTATAGGTATTTTATGATCAGTCACAAGGATGACTTCAACACCAGATGTTGAACCTCCATGTCAGGCCTCTAGCAGTGCCTTTCCTAAAGCTCTCCCCTCAGGACTAGCTGTGCTGCAAGTTACTGCACGACCAGCACAGAACAGCACAGCTTGCCTATGCTGCCTCCTTCACAGGATGGAAGGGTGGAGCCTTATACCCTCGCTGAGGTGAGGGGTACTCTGCTGTGCAGCCCCTCAGACAAGGGAATGAGAGAGCCCTGGCTGCAGCTGCCTCCAGCAACAGGAACCTGAAGTGGCCTTTTTCATTCCCTCAGCAAGGGAAGGGGGCTTCACTTGTAGGAACTATGCTACCAGAAACAGGGTCTTTTCCTGCAGTCTGCCTTTATCGGTCTACAAGGTGCTCAACACTTCCCCGGGAGGACCAGGGATTACTCCTGCCCTTCACCAGGCTCTGTGGCACTGCCAGCAGCTAACTATAAGTTTAGTTTAGCATTGCTATCTCCCGTTACTTGTCTTTTGAAACAAGGCTTATCTTTGTTCCTCTACTTCTGTTTAACAGTGGCAGCAAAACCTGAACCAGCACCTATACAACCTTTACCTAGCACAAGTCCTATTTCCCCCACTTTGAGGGAGAAACAAATCTGTCACTAAAAGCCTGCTCTTTGCTGTCATGCAGCTCATTAACCCCTGAAACTGCAGCAACAGCCAAGTTGAGCAACACAGCTGCTCTGGAACAGCTCAAGTTTTACTCCAACTGGCACTGGCAGATTAATACCAGCAACTAAAAAAAAAAATCAAGTCAGGCAAAATTAGAGAGCAGCTTTGCTTCGCTTTCTTCAGCTGTGTCACATATTCTTAAGACACCCTGCTGCAGTATATTCCCAGCTCCTCCCTGCATCTGCCTTTTTACTGCCTCCACTTGCCCAGTCCCATTTTTCCTCCTGTGGCTCCCTCCTGAATTGCCAACAACAGTCTCCTGCCACCCTGCAGCTCAGCCACAGCTGCACACACCCTGAACGGCAGCACTCAAGAGGCTGGAGACCAGGTTACCACCACATTCTGTCTCAGAGCACTAGCGGCATCCCCGGCCAGCCTGTGTTCACCCACCAGGCTGGAACATACTCTCCACACCTTTGTTGCACACCGGTTTTATTAGCCAGTGGTCACAAATGACAGGGGAGTGGGAAAGGGGTACCAAGAGGGCAATCCACTTGGGCAGGCTTCCCTACAGAAACCAGACTAAAAGCCAGCATCAATTACTTCTACATCCCCACAATTCACAACCATTTGTGAAAGGTAGAGGTGGGCAGGGGGAAGTTCTCTCTAGAAAAAATCTGCCACAGACCTGAGAAAGAGCCAAGAGCCCTCCACTGTCCAGGGAGCAAGAAAACCCACAGGCCCTTAACCACAGCTGCAGTACACAGATGTTTCAAAACAGCAGGAACCAGCCCCTGCATTTTCTCCTGGACAAATGGTATTACAAACATATACCACTTCAAAGCCTCTCTTACACACCTCTGGTCTTCAGCACACACTGCTTAAGTGACATTAGGAGAGCACACAGAGAAATAAAGCTTCATGAAGGCCTTTTTAAGAGAATTTTATTTGAGTGGTTCTTACAAAGATTGTTGCAATATGAAAGTCTTTGTTTGATAGAAATATCAAGCTGTCTTGTCAAACACACTGAAGTAACCCAAAAATATATTTCAGAGCTCACAGAGCTTAAAAAGAGCAAAGATTATATGCAACCAGAACAAAACACGTTTCTGTATTTCCTACCAATTTTCAGACTTGGCTGAAATCTTTCAACTGTGCCACACTGCATACATAGAAACTTATCTGGAAATGCAGAGATCGTTTTGTTTGGAAACTTAGACACACCTCACACAGTATTTACAAAGAAACTTTTACAGATACATTAATCAAAAGTTACCATCAAGAAATAAAACCCTTCAATCCTCCTATTCTTACCAATTATTCAGCACAAAGCAAGCTGAGTGGCTGTCTAGAGTCAGCTTTCAGTAGCCTCTTGAACTTTCCATTTATACAAAACACTAAATATGTCCCTTCATAAAGTCTATCTCTGATATTAACCTTTAGCAGATCACCTACATTTAGTGAAATGTAAAATGTAATTGCTGCATTAAAAGAAAGGCTTGTGAAACATTAAAAATGTCATTATGTCCCATCTGCCTTTTACAGATAATTTGTTTTCTATGAGCTACTTCTCAGTTCCTACAGGTCACCTTAGTAAATGTACAAGAATTACAAGGCAGAACAAGAAGTCAACAGCTTTGTATACAGTGGAAATGCTAGTTAGGGAGAATGAACACACTGCATTTCTGCTTACTTCATTTTATTTTTAAAGGTAGCAGGAAGTGTACACAAAATGACATTAAATCCTTTCCTTTAGTTTTATCTAAATAAAAGATAACTCAATCTTCCTCCAAAAAATAACTATGTACAAAACTGACTACATCCATCTTCATCGTCGAACAGGAACCAGTAGTTGGGTTGCAGTCATAGAATCTGGGAAAAGGCTATGGTACGTTGGAAGAGGTACATATGCTGCTGTAATCATTTTACCTAATCAGAAGATTTAAAAAAAAAATAAATAAAAATCAGTATTTGGTCATTTCTGTAATCAATGACCAAATGTAGGTCACTACATGAAATCCACTCACCTGCAAACCACCTCCCATGCAATGCATTTACAGCTGCAATGGCAGCAGCAATTGAAGGACATTTGACATACACATTGCCCTGTAATACAGAAGTGTAACAGTCCATTAGAAGGTTGAGAAACATCCCCCATCGCCTATTCACGAGAAACTGCCTTGGCATGGCTGTGAGGGAGGCAAACCTGCCTCACTACCTTCCTCCTAGTATCAACCAATAATGCAGAATCAGCATGAGAAAACAGAGCAGTGGCCAGTTTTTTACTGACATGCATTACCATACTGTTAACAGTTATCTTAGCATGAAACTTTTTAAAAGAGGATTTTACAAAACAGACCAAATGTTTCTGAAATAGTAAGTAGTGGACTGCTGACTTGCTCATGATAACCCTTCAAAGAGAGCATTTAATGGCTCCCGATTACAAATCTCTTGCAAAACAGAAAAGCACAAGGAGTTTGGCTACCTCTTCTGCAGGCTAGCCATAAAGTTCTGTCATCACCTACTCTATTCACAAATGCTTAATTAGATACGCAAGTTCACAGCCTGGTTTTCAAAGGGATTAAGCACTCCCCGTTCCCCAGGGCAGGAATGTTGTCCAGCACTTTAAAACAGACTGGTACTATAAAAATTCTCCTACATAAACTTCAGCATCTGTCTGTCTTCACCTGATCAAGGACTGGGACAAAGGGAAAAAACCTGTCACAGCAGGGTAAGAAGAGCCTAAGATGATATCTAACATGAATGACAGACTGATCTTTTACCTTTGCCAGACACCTGAAGCGTTCTATCTGCAAATTAAGCACTACACCAGCCTAATCCAGAGTACTGCAATATTCACATTCAACAACTTGAAGACATACAGATGTCTACAGTAATGCATAAGCATTATTCTGGCTGCCTGCTTAAAAATAGAATATTACCAGTAATTCTTGAACCAGATCAGATTCTAGCTGAAACAGATTTTACAAGAAAAGAATCTATTAAGGAACAGAATCCAGCCTTCCCTTTAGCAGCCTTTGCCAGCCTGTACTAACTCTTCCCACTGATCTCACTCATTCCTCCTCAGGGGTGAAACTTGAGATCAGGATCTGGTTAAGGCACTAAGCAATTAACACACAGAGTTCTGTTCTCAGCCTCCACCTGCACAGGCATCCAAGCTGCTTAAACCTTGACATGAGATACAGCAACATAAAGGTTTAGTATTTCTTAACACACCACAGCATAGACTGGCATAGTACATGAGACCACATGTTCAGCTGGGACTGCAATCTTTTCACCCACATCAAATCACATCTCCATGGCTGATTACTGACAGCCCTTAGCCTGGGAAGTCTGGCTGGCTGGGAAAAAGCCCTAAGAAGATGGGACATGAAAACACTGAGAAAATAATGCGACCAGAATCTAAGCCTGGAAAACAGAACAGCACAGTGGAAACTTACATTCAAATACAGTATTTTTAAGTATCAGTGGGTATTTTATATCTGGGTCATCACTGTGCTACTATGACAAAATGGATTTCATGTAGCAAACAGCTAACTCGTTATATAGTAGCTGTAGTTTTTTCTTTTAAATCCACTTGCTAACATGAACCAGATTTTCAGCTCTGTGTGCTCAGAACCTACGTGAGTTATGTTGAGGGCTGTTGCATTTTGGGGGGTTGTGTGTTGGGTTTTTTGTTGTTGGGTTGTGTTCAGGTTTTTTTCTCCATCTGTTGAAGGATTTGTTTTCTCTAAGATAGTAATAAACTAATATACTGTGGGAAAGGTTTCTACCTCCCATCAGACCAGTAGTCCAACAGAGCAGTCATCTTGAAGATTAGAAAACGCTAGGAAAGACTGTATGTTGGTTTATGTACTAGACTGCAGCTCATCTCTAATGTAACATCTCCATAATCCCTGTGAAAGTGTTTCAGGTGACAAGAGTCTTCTATAGAAGCAGCACAACGATAACAAAGGTTTGTGAGTGCCAAGGGCATAACCAGGGCAGAACAATCCCATCTTAGCAATACTGACAGGGACAGTAGTGTAGATTTTGGCCTCACACAATGGAATGGAACACAACAGGACACTTCCAGGGTTCTGATTGTTAGAAATTCATCTGACTATGAGACCATTTAAAAACTGTACTTCAGTTTGGGCTATGAATTCTATATAAAAGGGGTTCAAGAAGGCCAAATCTCTACAGGCCTTCCACAGTTTACATTCTAAGAGCTGAAATACAGGCGGAAGAGATGACCAGAATGGGAATTTTGTAAACAAAGTGACCACAGAAGAAAAATGTATTAGCCTCTTTAAGATGCAGGCCAAGTCCCTCAAATAGGCATTAACCTGTAATTACATCTGCATCAATAGCTCTTTTTCTTCTCCCTGTTACAGCTCTAGGCACTCCTGCTGCCCACTGCAAGACTTTAACATTACTAGTGAACACAACTGTTTCCAAGCATGGTATCAGGCACACATTTAACTGCACATCTCAAGTCTGCTGGAGCAGGTTGTCCTTTGTACTAAAGACTGTATTCTCTCAAAACAGAGGAAAGTGAAGTCCCTGGCTTTTGGCAAATGCACAACTAAAAGGAAAAGCCAAATGCCAGAACTAAAGAGGTCACTACTCTCCAGCCTGTATTTCCACAGTAACTTCAGCTATGTAAATCTGTAGGAGCACCACAAAACTGCTCTCACACCTGCATTCAAGTTACACCCAATGACTCAAAACAGGAGGGAACCACCTGCATTCTGCAAAAACTGCAAAGTAACTTCAAGAAATTTAGATTCAGTTTAGGAAAAAGAAAATAGTATTTGTAATACTCCCTCTATACACTACAAAGCAACAAAACTCCTAAAACCTGCTCAGTCTCTCCTTGGAACAAGGCATACCTGAGCTGAGTTTTTGTCTACATAGATGTGGATAACTCCTCCATGTTTGTTACATTCCTCAATCACATCATCTTTAATTTCTGTATCCCAGCCAGCTTCTTCTTCACTGTAGGGGGTGGAAGAACAACAGGACAGATGGAATTGTTATCACTTGGACAAAATCTACCCCAACACCCATCAAAAAAACCCTCTGCAGCATTCTGTTTCCTTTCTCAGATGTTAAAGTCATCAACAAATGCCAAACAGAAACAGACAATGATAAATCACTTACGTTTGAGGATTAAACATGTTGGAAAGCTGGAAACACTGTGTTGCAAGTGGTTGTACAGAAGCAGCTGCAGCCAGAACTGTTGTAATGAAAAAAACAGTAAAAAAATCTAAGAACCCGCTGTGTATGGCTCCAATTTAAATTCTATCTATTCATTAAAATCCCGACATTCAGCAATAATACCAACAGTTCTAACTAAACAGAAAAATTGAAGGCAGGACAGCAAAACTCATAACTAGACACCATCTATGATAGAGAAATTTTAAATTGATCGATACAGAAAATAGCACAGATGAACTACAGCTGAAGCTGAAAAGTGAAAAGATAACCCTGCACATTGATTTTGGCAGATTTTCAATTTAAATATTTAAATGCAGATACATGCATCAAAAATTCTGCCCGAGTTGTATGCCAGCAGCACCTTTTAATTTTTTTCTCCTTATAGAAGCCAAGCAGCAGCTCAGGATGGAGTGGCACCACCTCATCTGACTTCAGAGGAAGTGACAGACATCTTTGAGATTTCTCAAAATGTATTTTAAGCACATTGAATTATCCTTCAAAAAAGTATCTGTACTTTTGTCCCTTGGAAACGCATAACGTAGGAAATATTTGACAACTAAAATTAAAAACATTAACTGTAGAAAACATTTATACTCTTTCTCAGTAACTACGAAATTATTACTTGTCATCTGTTGCGCCCATCATCACAGTACATCTTATTAAAGATAAGCACTGTCCTATAGCCTGCCCTTTCCATAGGCTGCAAGGTTCTGTTAATTTAGCTGAAATAACAGCCACCTTCTCTCTACATATGCAGACATTAAGAGCTGCATAGTTGGAGGAAGATGACAACTGATCTAAGGACAACAACCCCAAACGCCCGATTCTCATATGACCCCTCTAGTCCCTACCTGTAAGGCAGGAAAAAAGCCCACGCCCAACCACACCTAAACCCACTAAGACAGAAACCCACACATTTTCTAGGACTAACATATGGCTGGGGGAATGTTACCAACACTGAGGAAATGCTACAAAGAAAAGGTGAAGTGTTCAACCTATGTTCTGTTATTTTCAGTCAATAATCAATACATAGTATGATTCCTACAGACACTAATACAATACACTTTCTCAGGCTGTTGGCAAACTATACACCAGAAGCATTTCATTTAGACATCTGCAACAAAACCTACTGGTGACAAGTTATATCAAATGCTAGTTTACCTTCATTCTGCTGAGATAGTCTTGTTTGCAAATCTAAAGAAAAATACACAGAAGTTAATTAGTAGGCTTGCTAGCATTATTGTATCCTTACTTGCCAGCCAGGTTGTTTAACTTACATTTTTGTGGTTAAAAGCTTGTTCAAGTACTTTAACCCACTCTCTAGTTGTAATTTCACTAATTTCAGCTTCTCAGCTAAAATATTCTGTACTTGACAGATTCCATGACCACAAAGGTAAACATATTTCAAAGACAAACAATACCTTAAAAGGAAAGACATAACCATGTCTTCAATTCAATGCATTGTTTCCACCTTGCCTTTGCTGTGCCTGAACCCTTTGTTCCATGAAAACATTTTATTTATTTATTCCATGAGAAAATAATTATAGCAATTCTTACGGCATTAGACATTTGACATCTTTACTAACAGAAAGCATTTAAGCACACAGTTATCCAAATATGACATTCTGAAAGCAGTTACCAAATTTAATTTCAAGTAGAATAAGGTGATGTTTCACCTGTTATCTTTTCATATAAGTGTCATAATGACACAAATTACTTGTGTTTTTTCAATTCAAAACATTTTCAAGCATTCAGAACATTTAATGTGCCAAGAAAACACTAATTACTTGTTTAATAACATATAGCTGTCCCAATTTGAAGTAATGGGAACAGACAAATACAGACTTTCTAACCATTTCCAAGTATATGACTCCAATACTCGACATCTTTAAACCAACAGAAAACTTAAGAATGCAAGAAATGTAAGCATAGGCCTCTTATGTTCCAATTTAATTCACACAAACACAAGGAGTTAAAAAGACTAAAGCTAACCATCATCACCTTAATGCACTTGTTTAGAAAGCAGTGAAGAGATGGACCCCAAGTAAGCTTCCACGCTTACTTGGAAATACCTGAAAATGAGGTATCAACATACATCTTCCCTTTCTAATAAACCCTCCCCCACAACACCAGGGGACCAACAGGAGTAATTTTTTTTCTCTCTAAGTATTAGGCAGTGAGAGCCCCAAAGACAAGTCTTCCTCAAGTGCCTTCCCAAGTGACTTCCATGGAACACCACAGACTGGGAACCGTATTGAAAACTAAGAGATGAAAAGAGCAAGGTGTGAAGGGTAAGCTATAACAAGAATTGGCTATTTTTAGCATGTGTTCCACCTGGATCTGAACACAAAGAAATCCTCACCTCCACAGACTGAGAAATACCATAACGGGGAAGACTGTCTTCAGCCTGTATTCTCTGCAGAAAGTGCGTGGATTTGGCCAAATCTGTAACTAATTACCTAGTTAATTACTACCCAAACCTTTTTGTAAAACAAATGTGTTTTGAAAAAAAATAATAAACCCCTAAATCTCCTAAATTACTCTAGTTCATTGAGGACAAAGACTTCTCCCTCTGCAATTCTGACACAATTGCACATATACATCATGTGCAGCTGAACTCGCCAAATGTCAGTCAGCCTGGGGCTCTACACCAAATGCTCCAGGCCACCTGCACCAAATGTGGCAAACCTATACAGATCATCAGTTCAAATTCTCTCTAGGGCTGAGAGTCAAATCTGTTCTAAACACAGGAAAATGAGCTAACACTATCTTGTGGCAACAGGTTTCATAGGTTATCTACCACCTCTGAAACATAACCCCCTGTCCACCAAATCTTTCATCAACTAACTGAATTTTCTTGTTGCTCATTATTGAAGAATGGTTCTCTCACTTCCAAATTCACTCAGAATTTAAGAAATACATTGTCACTCTTCACTGTCAACTCTTACTCTTCCCTACATGCAGTCTTAAATAGTATGTGGAAACTAAAATTAATACACCTGTCAAGTTTCAGTATGTTTTGCATATATAATGTGTAAGAGTAGGAAGTTTAGCATGACTAAGTACACGCTTAGTACAGAGAAAGCAGAAATACAGAAATATCTACCAAAGCATTTTGTGTTTTAAAACAAAATGAAGTTGCATATTTACTTTGAAACATAGCTAGCTTTAAATAAACAAGTATTCCCCAGTTTTCTGTGTAATTACTTACAACAGAACAGCAGATCAAATAGAGGTCCTGGATGACACCACCTATTCATCCCTCTATTGCAGCACACTATCTCAATCTTTTCCATAAACAGATAGTTCCTTCCGAAAAGTAAGGAAGGTTTTGTCCCACAGATCATTAGAAGAATGTTCTATAGCCTCATGGTTATTTTAAGTTTCAGATTTTCAGACAGAATTTACTAGAGAACAGAAAGTACACAGCTATAACTGTCGAGTTTCAATTATTTTTCCTGCTGGAATTTTCTCCATAGGAATAACACCCAAGTTCTCAGGTCTCCTGTAAAACTAATTCTTTAGCTTCCCTACTTTAGTTTGATTCAACCCATCTTGAACATGGGTGCCCAGAACTGTTCACAAATGTGTATTACATCTCAGGTGCTCAAGTATGCTACCTCTAGGAACACAGCTGCCCTTTCAAAAATGCATCATGCTGACAGTTCATATTCACTCACTGATAAACTGGAGTATTCAGATATTTTCCTTCTCCTTGGCCACCTTCCACTGCTAAGGTCCCAGGATATATAACTAGAACTTGTTTCAATCCTGAACAGGTGAACAATGTACAACAGCCCAAGAATTCCTTATTGACAGCAACTCTGTATTTACTCACTTCATTCCTACTCTTGTTGACCATTTTTATTCATGTAAATATTAAACAAGATCAGCCCAACACCTGAACTTTGGCTTCAGCAACAGCCTCTAACCTTCCCAGCTTTCACCTGAAAAAAGAAATCCCTCTTTCTTTGAGCCAGCTTCTTTATACATCTTGTACTTCCTGTACTACTCACTTCTCTAGTTCAGTAACTTCCAAATGACACAAGTCAAAAGTTCAGAGAGAAGAGTTCTACTACTGCTCCTCTGTCTAGGAAAGTCAGTTTTATCATGGATTGTTAGTCTTTAAACGCAACTTCTCTGAAAGTATGCTATACTTTAACAATATTCTCCAGTTTACCCATCTTTAGTATGACTTTTGAAGAAGTGAAGTCAGAGTAACAGGACTGGAAAAGCCAGCCAGATCATGTTGTTCTTCCTTCAAGTGTAGGTAATTTATAATTAGATGTTCCAGCTATATATTGTATCACAGATTTAAAATATTTATTGACAATAACAGATATCAGACTTCATATTTCATGTACCTAATCCCTCACTAATTTGATAGTTTTCTTACTACTCTGAACTGAAAAAAAAAAGCTAAAAGAGCTGAATGTATTAACTCATACTCCTAGCTTACCTTCCTCAAATTTCAAACTTTACGACCAGTGTCCCCACTAAAAACAAAGGCAATGAGATTCTTTTGAAACATCTTGGGAGTATTTTTTCCTTCAACCTCAGCCCTGCTTACTTTTCTCTTCAAGAGTTGGTAAATCTTCATCTATGCTTTAATGGCGCTTACAAGGTCTAACTCAATCTGACTGTTGGCAGGTATTCTCATTTTATCTATTTCCCAAATCAAGAATATTACTTTATTATCAATCCTTTTTCCTATTCTTCATAGGTCATGTGCTTATTCCTTATTTCTTTTGAGGTAGTTAATCACCCAGTTTGGTGTAGAGCCTGTTTCTAACAGGACTGTTTCTTCTTTCTGTGGAATACAGATCCAATATAGCATTAGCAATTTAGAACTGAAGAAACTTTTTACATCCTGCCTGTTCCAACACCCAAGCTGCTTAGGCCACATGAATTTATTGCCTTATTTCTTCAATCACCGCTTTTGAAATCAGAAGCCTTAGTTACAGACCTGTTTTGTTTATCCTTCCATTTAAATCGGAGCAACTCATGATCCCTCAAGTCAATGGTCATTTCTATTCTCATCCGTAACATCTTCATTACTTACCAAATTGAGTTTAAAATAGCATCCCCTCTTCATGAGTCAGTGAGTGTTTGATGAAGAAATTTGTCGGATATCACATCCAGGAATATCTGGGCCCCACCATTATTACTAGCAATTCTTCTCCAATCTGTATCAGGGAAGTTAAAGTCTCCCATAATGACATAATTCCTGGTAATGATTTTCTCTAACAAGAGTAAAGAGATCTTTAATCCATAACCAAATCTCACTTTGGGGATAGCTCATGACTCTATGGTAGTAAAATGCTTTATCTTTCTCCAAAGTTACTTAAGTTGCACATGTCTGCATTATTCCTTTTGTACAATACAAGTGGAATAAACAATGCAACTCGTACCACTTTTATTTCTACAGTTACTAAACATGCACATTCTTCAAAAACCTATATTCAGCCTTATTTATTCCTCCACAGCCATGTTGTCTCATACTGATTTCACACTACCGTAACAGTTCAGCTGCATCAGACATTCTTGGCCATGTTCCTGATTTGGGGAGTTTGGATTCCTTTGGCTTGTTTGTTTCAAATATAGGGGTGGGGAAAGGATTAGTACTTTTTAAAGATATCTCTCTCATTTCTCATTAACTACACCTGTTTCCAAGCAAGACTGTCACACCACTTTATCACCTACATTAAAGGTGATTTAATTTTAAAGTTGTTACCTTTCCTTCTCTTTCTGGACTAGATATGCTTTTTCCTTGCCCCTCTGTCCCGTTCATCTTTTTCTTCTCAAATAGGAAAAAACCTTATTCCTCAACCCACATTTCATTTTCACTAGCCAGCTCCTTTTCCTTCCAAGGATGTATCTACAGAAATACCCTATTACATTCTTTCAGCAACTGTCTACAGTTTCATGTGTATGCTCTTCTCAAAACTGCACCTGAACTTCAGTAACATGATTCAGGTGTATCTTAACTCTGAATCACTTCTGTCTCAAACTCTGCTGGAATACAAACAAAATGCCACTTATTCTTTCTTGATTTCCAGCATCTCATTATTTGTACATTCAAGTCTTTTCTACTGCTATGACAGCTTCATGCCCTTTGTTCTTCTATTAATAAAAAATAACAAGAAGAAATTCCTCTCTGTAAATTCCTAATCTCCTACAGGAGGTTACTCGCTGCTCTAGTTATGAAGCCACCTTGAGCAGTTTCTTGTTTAGGCCAGCTATGAACTAGCAGCAGCAGTCATGTTCTCAGCCTCATTCCCTCTCACAACGAAGTAAAGTCTCAGTAACACTTCCAACAAACCCACTTGCAGAACACACCAACTATAGCCAATTCCAAGCAACACACAAATTCCCTGACATACAGTGTCCTTCCTCACCAGGACATACACTGTATAAACCTAACACTACTGTAGTCTTTGTTGCCGAGTCCCCCCTAAAGTCCTAATAACCTTGACCCTGGTACAGCTCGTTTTTCAGAAAGGTCAATCCCCTTCCAGTTATGAGCCTGCCATTTTTAACAGTCAACATTTACACTGCAGTAGAACACAGGAGTCCCCATTAGTACAGGGAATAGTAAAGATACAGAGATGAAGGCTTGGGATGAATTAAGTGAACTGTAACAGGTTTGCAAAAAATAATGTAAAGTGAATCAGGCCCAAAGCTGTCATATACTGTCACTGTTTATTTGCTCATGGATTTGCAATGTTTTACAGTTTGTAAAACATGCTATGGTACCTATGTTTTCATTTTAAAAGATCACAAAATGTAGTTAAGTACCTCGTCTCAAAATTATGAAGTATTTTTTAAAAATAAATAGGTCAGTTTCTTACCTGCCACAGCTCCAAATGCCAAAGATCCGCTCATCTGCAGAGCCTGCTGTGCAGCCGGGGGAATCTGCAAGCCAGTACCTAGAACAGCATATGAACATACGTTGTGGCAAGGACTTTTCACTCAGCAGTAACAG
Organism: Astur gentilis; assembly: GCF_929443795.1. Classification (NCBI taxonomy): domain Eukaryota; kingdom Metazoa; phylum Chordata; class Aves; order Accipitriformes; family Accipitridae; genus Astur; species Astur gentilis. The sequence goes on along the minus strand of NC_064893.1, from coordinate 17,279,058 downwards.
AAATATCAGAAATGTTACTGTTGTCAAAAGCTTAGTACTATTCCATGCATTTAGCGTAATATTCTGTGGGGTGTTTCAATTAAAATTCTGCGAACTTCTGTGTTTTCACACAATTCCTATTAATCATCACACGTACCTTCTGCAAGTCTTGCCATCAACTGAAGGCGACCAGTTGTTCCCAAGTCAATTCCAGTCCGTTCCAGCTCATCACTGTCCAAAAACGAACTAGCACTGGAAGCATCAGTGCGCTCAGTTACATGTCCAACTTTCATTGGCCTACCAGCCAGCTCAAATCCATTCAGTTGTTCCAACGCCTTTTTGGCACACTCAGAGTCTGAGAACTGTAGATTGGAAAAATATAAATTCAGTAATGCTGCCTCCAGGATTCAGCAACACTTCTACTGTATGTAATATCCAGTTACATAAACATTAGAAGCAGTAAATTTAAGATAACAGTATTTTTAGAATACTTAGAATCATTAAGTTTGGAAAAGACCCCTAAGATCATTAAGTCCAACCACCAACCCAACACCACCACAGCCACTAAACCATGTCCTTAAGTGCCAAGTCTACGTGTTTTTTGAACACCTCCAGGGAGGATGGTGACTCCACCACTTCCCTGGGCAGCCTGTTCCAATGCCTGACAACCCTTTCAGTAAAGAAATTTTTTTCTAATATCCAATCTAAACCTCCCCTGGTGCAACTTGAGGCCATTTCCTCTCATCCTATCACTAGTTACTTGATAGAAGAGACCAGTACCCACCTCGCTACAACCTCCTTTCAAGTAACTGTAGAGAGTGGTAAGGTCTCCCCTCAGCATCCTTTTCTCCAGGCTAAACAATCACAGCTCCCTCAGCTGCTCCTCATAAGACTTGTGCTCCAGGCCGCTCACCAACTTGGTTGCTCTTCTCTGGACACACTCCAACACCTCAATGTCTTTCTTGTAGTGAGGGGCCCAAAACTGAACACAGTACTTGAGGGGCAGCCCACCAGTGCCAAGTACAGGGGGAAAATCACATCCCTGCTCCTGCTGGCCACACTATTTCTGATACAGTCCAGGATGCCATTGGCCTTCTTGGCCACCTGGGCACACTGCTGGCTCATATTCAGCCGGCTGTCAACCAGCACACCCAAGTCTTTTTCCACCAGGCAGCTTTCCAACTACTGTTCCCCAAGCCTATAGCACTGCATGGGGTTGTTGTGACTGAAGTGCAGGACCCACTTGGTCTTGTTGAACCTCATACAGTTGGCCTTGGCTACCAGCTAAACTTAAATGTGCTACATATTCTCCATTTAAACCAAATACACACAAGTTTGGATATTTATTTTCTCCTATTTAAGTAAGAATATATTTAAATATATATTGTTGAAGCTAGAGCATCTACATATTGCAATCATGGCTGCCGTCCTCTTTCAACACTTTCCAAGAATGACAATCACTTCCTTTGTAATCTTATAACTGTCATGCATTTACTGGCTCTTACTAACATATGTTCTGCTTCATGCTGCATAACATCAAATTAAATATACCAATATTTTGTCAGTGTTAAAACTACCAAATACTAGCTACATAGCTAGTTTGGTTTCATTTGTCTCCAAGTGCCAGAGGTCCCAGTCAAAGACTTTTTTTTCCCCCATGACAAATTGCCAGGTCAGCCAAGAAACCCAAGTTCACAAAATTAGGTGTCTAAGGGTAAAGAGGAAAGATGTTTTCAACTGAAAGTTTTAGCCTCTAAAACCTTATTTCCCCCAAAAAGCTCAAATCCAATCATTTTCACAGCATTGTGAAGATGTCAGTCTTTACTACTATCTTTGCCTGCAGAAAACAGCACTGCTTTACCAGGCACTGACTAGTGAGTATACTATTCCATTCTAAACATGTGCATTGTTCAACCACAATACCCACAGAGAACTGGTAGAAACCAAGAAAAAGGCCGCTGTTGCATGTCCTGCAACACAACATTTCTAAGATGAGACTTAACAGATTGCTGAGTAAGCTATACTACTGCATGGGAAGGTTACACACAGAAATCGTCCAAGAAGTCTGGCAGTTCTAGTCATACCGTAATAAATCCATATCCTTTTGAGCGTCCAGTTTCACTATCCATCATCAGCTGAATGCTTTCAATCTAAAAATAGAACAAAGCTATTTATTATCAGACATTTTGCAATAAACCACAAGATATCAAAACAAAACCTGAATGCAACCCTGCCAAATATACATATATGAATGTGAAACCACTATATGGTTTTTTTAATCAGTTCCTCATTCCTTCCTCAAGTCAAAATTAGTGTACAGGCAGCTAGATAGATACTTTGATACTAAAACAGAAGCAGGTAAACATAAGGGTGATGTGCTTTGAGTCCAGCTACAGGCAGAGGCTTGGTCCTGATGCAACATTCTAGCAGACAATGAGTGTGCAGACATCATCAAATACTAACTGAAACATTATAGTCATGGCATCTCATACGCTGAGAAACTCCCATTTTACAAGGCAAGAAAAGCAGTTTGCATGACTTTGACCAGGGGCTTTAAGAAAAAGGTGCATATCTTAAATAATTATTGGCATATGGGAACTCCTAGACGTTTACAGTTACTGAATTTAAAACGTATTAGTAAGTCATCCATGAGCCTTAAAATAGTGTTGGGAAGAAACAGCAACACAGAAGGAAGAACGGAGTTTAAGACTGGACTATATGGAATGAGGAGAAGGAAAAAACCTTCACAGCTCTGTATGTAAGCCTTCTAAACTACATTAATCCTACTGCCAGACCTTAAGAGAAAACAAAACAAAAACAACCACAAGGATTAAAATTTTAAAAATTGCTGCAATTTTCCAGGCTTTTGCACAACAGAATTAAAGAGATACACATACTGAATCTGAATAAAGCATCTGAAAAGCACTGTTTACAGTATGTATGAGCAGGGTTAATTTCCAAAGACAGTATAAAAAAATATCAATGGACTTAATAATTTGGGGGTTATTTTTTTCCATTAAGCAGCATATTAAGTATATAATGTTTTCCCTACCTAATAATGATATACCCATGATACCTTAGTTAGCACAGTAGGGCTAATATTTATTGTGACTCCACCGTGTCCTGGTTTCAGCTGGGATAGAGTTAATTTTCTTTCTAGTAGCTGGTATAGTGTTATGTTTTGGATTTAGTATGAGAAGAACCTTGCTAACACACTGGTGTTTTCAGTTGTTACTGAGTAGTGCTTAGACTAAAGTCAAGAATTTTTCAGCTTCTCATGCACAGCCAGCAAGAAGGCTGGAAGGGCACAAGGAGTTGGGAGGGGACACAGCCAGGACAGCTGACCCCAAGTGGCCAAAGGGGTATTCCATACCATGTGACATCATGCCCAGTATATAAACTGGGGGGAGTTGGCCTGTTAGGGGGGTGGATGGCTGCTCAGAAACTGGGCATCAGTCAGCAAGTGGTGAGCAATTGCATTGTGCATCACTTGTTTTGTATGTTCTAATTTTTATTATTGTCATTTTATTATTGTTACTAATATCAATATTATTTTCTTCCCTTCCATCCTATTAAACCATTCCTACCTCAACCCCTAAGTTTTACTTCCGCCCCTAATTCTCTCCCCCATCCCACCGGGTAGGAGGGAAGTGAGTGAGCAGCTGCATGGCACTTAGTTGCTGGCTGGGGTTAAACCACGACACACTGGAAAAAATTTCCGATTCGATCTGCTTGCTTCCCCAACACACCACAAAAACATATTACCATGCCAGAAAGTGGGGCCTCATATCAGGAGTGAAAAGGTGACTGTTAGAGCTGTACAGGACACACCACTAGTTCATGGTAGTAACATGAGCTAAAACTTAAGCAAAAATCCTCAGAAACAGATGAAAGTACTACATTCACAGTGAACAGAACTCGGACCTGATTCTGTACTTTGATTTAACCTGTGAAAGGGGCCCCCATTCACAATCACATGGTGGGGAAGATATTTACAAGATGCAGGAGCAGGATATAAGGTAGGTATTTCTTGTTTGGTTTTTTGTTTGTTTGCTTTGTAATTTTAGGTAGTCACTGAATCTTAGCTTTCCTTCATAAGACCTGCCACTCAAAATCACTGGAGCACATCACAAATCAAGGTTCCCATTTTTTCTCCAATACTATGTATCTAAAGCCTTGTGGATGTGCAGGCACAGAAGAGCAAGAAAAAGAAACAAACGTTTTGCTGGTGTGAAGTTGAATTACCTCCAGAACTGTGAGTCATCTACAACTAAAGTAGGTTTTTCAGATAAACTACAGTAACACAACATGTCAAATTAAAATTTACCCTGCCAAATGGCTCAAAAATTCCTCGAAGCATATCTTCAGTTATGTTGAAGTGTAATGATCCCACATAGAGCCTCATAGGACCAGCACTGCCCTTCTGCAGATTATTTGCCATTGCTGCTGCTCTGTTTTTCTCTGCCTAAGAAAAGGAAAAACAAAAAATTCACCTTCTCCAAGAATGTAATAAAAACCCCTACCATAAGCAGTATACATCTACCAGATTAAAACTAACAGATTCACCAAAATATACAAGCTGTTTTATAATCTGCACACTATCCATCGGACTTTAACTTAAAATCTACAAAATCCAAGACCGTGACCAAGTATAGGCACACAACTTCCAAAAGCCCTCAAATTGAACAACTTCATGCAGAATTCTGGCATGTATCTAGTAAAATAACACTTTAGATTTTACATATGCTGGAAAGCATACCTAATATATGCCACAATTCTGTGGCACTATTGCAGTTTCATTATTACTACTTTCTTAACAACTGTATTTTCAAAATGCATTTATATCTCTTTGAATTGCTTTGATTTGCTTGTCAACTATGGGAAACAAAAGGTCCATGTATAATTAGCTTAAATAATCATTCTTGTTAAGGTTTTCCCAACATTCAATGGCAACCAAATTTTCAAACAGCAAGTTTTCCAGCAAGATAAAAGAGGCACTGCTCAACACAAATAAAAATGAGGTTTACAAATCCTCACCTGTGATGCTTGTACTATAATTGGTACACCCAAGACTCTCTGTCCAGTTAGTCCTATTGCCAGAGGCACTGAACTAACATCAACAAATTCTACGTAAGCAATTCCTTTTGAACGCCTGGAATTTCTATCCGAAATCATTCGCACATCACGAACCTGAAAGGCAAGTATAGAAATGCTGTTAGAGATAAAGGAAAAAAACCCTTAATGGAGTCCATTTCTCAGAAAGGTATAAATAACCAGACAATCATTTGCCAAGCCAATGGCTTTGTAATTATTCTGCAAATCTAAAGTAGCATAAAACTATCTTAACAAACGTATCCCAGAAGAAAGCTAGCATTAAAAGCTGCCATTCACAGGCAAATGTAGTATGCTACAGGAACAGGGGCAATAGAATACTTGCCGCACTGTAATGCTTTAAGCCAGAACCTTGCAGCTGATGGAACAATTAAAGTTTTTCAAAATTCAGTTAAATGAATTTTTAAATCACACCGTAACTTGCAGACCTATCTGCAGAAGACAAACTTCTGAAAAATGAAGTTGTTTAAATCAGAATTACATTGCCATGTTTTGCATCACATCACATACTAACAATGAAATCCTAATAAATTACGTTTTCATGTTCAGAGCCTATAAGAAGTAGCTGGTCATCACTCATCCCCCACTTTCACCTGTTTAGAAAGCTCCAGAAAGCCACTTGCTTACAATTCTGCAGAATATCAATCCTGTACTAGGACAGCTTGAGGCAGTATTCAGAATCATTTTAACCTCCCTACTAATTACCTTCCCTACTGTTGAAAAAAATTCTTCCAGGTCTCTCGGTCGAATTCTTGCAGCAAGCTGCATGCAGAATACTGTTCGAGCATCCCTCTCCTCAGGGGTAAGATTATCAATAGGTTCTCTGGAAAGAGGAAAGTTCAGTTAAAAAATAATCTGAAATAAGATAACTCATCTCTGGACCATGCACGAAACTTTAAACAATCAGTACTTCAAAGTCTCATCGGGCAGAAAAACACCTGATATATTAAAAAAAGGCAGGGTCAAGAACTGAAGGGAGTACCCAATACTAATATAATAATAATAAATTTCTTTAACATTACTAAACATCCAAATTCAACTGTAAGCATTAAATATAACTGGAAAATTGTATTTTAAGTACAGAAGCCCCAACTAAACAGAGATGCTATTTTGTTACTCTCCAGAACAGGTAACAGTACCACTAGGGAGCTTGCAGTCAAAAAGTTGAGATGAAAGGACAGGAAAACAAAGGAAAATGGGATTAATTAGCACAAACTAGCTGTCTGAACTCTCAGACTAGTATGAACTTTTTTTGGTAGCTTTGCAAACTAAAAATCTTACATCCACCCAGTCACTTCAGAGTCACTACAGCCATTGCATAAACAATACTGACATCTACACAAACAGAATTCCCAGGCCTCATTTTATAGTTTCAGCTTGTTAACCCATAAAAAAGTATGGATAGTGAATAATTACTCTTATCCTTGACACCAGAAGCACTAGATTAATTTTATTTCAATACTGATCACTACCTGAAATTAGATGCATCACCTTTAAGGTGGTAAAGCTTCAAATCTAAAAAAAATTGACTCGTACTTAAGTACAAGACAGAATTAGCACACTGAATCCTGGACTGAGTTTCCAGTCATGTAATATGTATTTGTATATTTATAAATATTTTTAAAAATCACTGGGAATATACAAGAAAAATTTAAATTATCTCAGTAAGAGTTTGCTAATGATGAAAAAACAAAGCAAGATTATTCTCTAAATTAATGCAGTTAAATTTAACCAATCTCATTAGCAGCTATCTAAATCCAATTCCCTTAAATGAGAAGCCTAAGAATGGATAAGCACCTCCTGGATTTCAAAGGTACCTGGCTTCTCTACAAATTACACCAATACATACCGAATAGGAAAAAAGTATTTGTACAGTACTGTTCCACTCCATATTTAAGATTATTAAGTAAGACTTAGCAGAAAAGCTAGCTATTTTAAATCACAATTAGCAGGAAAAAGATTGAGAACACAGAAACACAAAAAGCAAAGCAATACAAGTTTTGCAAACTGACATTATTTACAATTGTACACTGTTGGAGGGGGCAGGGAGAGATAGTTTATGACATGGGGAGAAAGCAACATGTTTTTAATGCTCTCCTCTCATGGGCTCTCTAAATGAATTCCAGCATTACTTGTGAGTATAAGCTGGAGAGCAAGTAGCCATGCATTATTTCATTGTTACTTTTCCAACTTCAATTGGACAGAAAAAAACCCCCACCACAACAACAAACAAACAACCCTACAAACACGTGTAAAAATTCCTACCTAACAGGGCTCTTGTCTTTTCTGAAGGGACTTTTGCTTCTGGAGCGTCGTCTGCTATAAAGAGAGATCAACAAGATGGTAAGAAAGCCTTCAAATATACCAGTCTGATTTTAGACTAAACCTATTAGTGAGCAATAAGAAGTAGAGAAAACTCAGAAACCTTAACTTGATGCTGTGAGGCAGACCAATCTTCCCTCTGATGGCACTGTTGAATTTTGGACCAGAACTATGGCAAAAGCAAAGACAGACATTACTCACCAGAGTACCTGAATTCAAGATTTCCTGTCTGTACTCACATTACATTGCAAGTAGTCACCCACCCTCACACCTGAACTTGTAAACATTTTCCATTAGCAGCACCCATAGCATGCAAAAGCTACGTGCAGCACTCCAAACCATAAGGCACAGAATATGCTCCCTGCTCAGTTTCATCTGCATTGCAGAATCCCAGAATATGCAGGACTCCAAGGAAGAACTGAATCATGAGCCAGCCAGACACTGCACATTTGTATGGGCAAAATATTCTGAGCTACAGCTATTGCTGTAATCTTCTTGATGTGTTTTTTGTCCACATGCATATTCTACCTACTGATGACTGCAAAGCAGTACCTCAATGGCCTGGAATTCAGCCTCAGAGTTTTGAGCAAAGCAGTGCTGGCAGGACTATTTGCTCAAGTCTAACATTTTTAAACTGAAAGTTTCATGAAATTTAAGGTGCAAGTGGAAACCAAAGTAGCTCCCTGCAGACATCTGCAAGGGGCACATTATTCACTAATGTTGTCTCAGCACTCTAAAGTGCTACGAATATGTAAATGCAGTTTCCTTTAAGTAAAGTTCTCAATGGACATCAAAACACAGAACCATTTAAGCCAGCAGTTAACCTTATATAGACATGCCACCACAGAAGGAATCCAGTCTCTTGGCTGAATCTAATTTTAGTTCTCCAGGCTTCACAGAGGCTGTTGGAAATGGCAATCTGCCCATCGCTTCCATGTTAAGGACAGTCCTCTTGCTACTTATTGTGGCACAGGGTAACAGACTGTGACGTGAATAGTAAGATTCATCCTATCATGTTCTCCCTGAACTTGATCTCCTTGTAGATACAAGGCAAAGAACAACACCTGTTAGCGTTCTTCCTGTATATCCACCGAACGGCAGAGGCACTGCTGCACAGACTGAATGCTAGGGGGTTTGTCTTTCCATCTGCACAGAATTGATTCTTTCTGCTGTGGCTATAAATTGATGTGAAAACACCCTGAAAGACACAGCATTCTGAAGACATTAAGTACTCTTTCACTAAATCCATTTAGCCAACCAATTTGTCTGATAAACATCTTCTTGCTACTCAGTGGAGCAGTAATGCTTATAGTTAAACTCAGCATCCACAACAAGGAGGAGGATGCTTTTAAACATGTCATGACACAGGTGGAAGTAGTGGGACAAGATCCAAAACCGTGCTGGCCAGGTTAAAGCAAGGGAAATATGGCCCTGTATAACACTGGAAAAAAATAAAGAAAAAAGATCATTTAGAAACTACTTATTAAGGAAAAATATCTACTTATTAAGAGAAAACAAGACATAAAAAACAGGCACATGTAGAGATGAGATCACTGTTGATCAAAAACAGACTTTTTTTGCCTAGGATAAATTACTCCACTTCCTACTTCAGACAAATGACTGCCGAGAGCATCCATTCAGGTTCTACAATGTCTACAACACATACTGCCAAAAGCTGCATTTGGCAATGTTGGTACCAATTCCAGACACTGGCTTCTCATCAGAGATGGGATTACCTTGCATCTTCATACCTCCTGATGTAGAACATTGTGTTCTCCATTTCAATTCAAATGCAGCAAGACAAACCAATTTCAGTGACTCCAAAATATTAATATGCAGATCAACTAAGTTACAGTCAATAATCAAGACCATGAGTTTTTAAGGAAAAGGTGAAAGAAATGTTTTAGGTGTTTGTCTAAACCTAATGAAAAAAACCTGAGAAAATACACAGTAACGGTTTTCAAATACATGCACAACTAACGGGGGGGGGGGGGGGGGGGGGGGGGGGGAAGCGCCCCACACAACTCCAAAAATCTCTTTTTCATTTTCACTCTTGACAAATTAGTAGTATCTTATTTATGTGACTACATGGGAGCAACATTAAAAATCCCCAGCAAACTAAAGCCATAACAGACCACTGGAACAGACTGAGGAGAAAGCCGCCTGGTCAAGATGACAGCCAAAGTTACCTTCTTAAGATCCTTTTTCAACAGTATTTTGCGTGATGCATTTCTTTGGATTTTACTAAGGAGACTTGCTTGTACAGCTGTAGATCTTAGGGGGATTTTCTTCTTTCCTTCTACGGCCTAAGAACTCTTTGCAACTGTTGCCCAGTTCCCACTATCATGTATGGAAGCACCAAGTCACACGCAATTTACATCTGGGGGTTACCTTCTTCATAAACCAAATGCACTAAGTCCTGTATATAGCCAGAGCACAGCTAGGTACACGTTGTCCTAAACCTATATGATGCCACATGGCCCAAGAACAATAGTCAGGTCAGAAGATAGCCAGTAAAATACTAGCTTTCACCTGCTCAGTCCTATCTAAGACTCCACTAAAAGAGTCTGAGACAAGGCAAGCTTTAGCAAACAAAGTTCAGGAGAATCACGATGAACTAACTTGCAGTCCTCGCGGAATAACCCTGTTTTCCCAGCAGCTTTGTCCAAATTCTTGGTTCCAAAATAGCAACAGGACAGTCTAAGGGACTTGTACTGTGCATTAGCAGTAGTTGGGATTTGTCAGACAGATGTCTAAGCAAGAATACTTGGTCAAGTCCTTTCTCCTAAGAGACCCAAAAACTGTAAAACACTTAAGGGGCAAGGTATGCCAGACAAGTAACATTAAAAATGCCTGAGAACACTAAGCAATGCAAGCCAGTCACTCAATTTTAAAAAATCAAAACACTTAATTACTATCTTATGCTTAAGTATGACAAATTCAAAGTCCTCAGGTTCTCTGTGGCACACTTCTCCTTCAGAATTACCTATACTAGACTGACTTCTCAGTATTTCAGAGACACAAATTTTTTTTAAAAAAAAAAGGAAAAGAAAAAAACAGCCACAAAGCATTCAAACTAGGTATTGCAGTCAGCTACAACCCTGCCTGCAGTAACACCAACTCAGAACTGTCTGAACAGTCCCACAAGATGAGATTCCAGATTCAAATTCTCCAGCCAAGACCAGCATTCAGGTAGTTACTTTTGAAATACTAAGCTGATGGCACTGCTACAGAGACAGTTTCTTCATATAGAAGCACCATTTTTGAAAGATCCAAAGGTATCTGATCCAAAGGAGTCCAGCGATGCAGGAGGCTTCACCTCCAGAACTTGTGCTTCTCTAGAAGTCAGCACCTGTTACACAGCTTTTAAAGGCAAGTATCTGCACTGAAGAGTCCTGAACAGGAAATGAAGAGTTCTTCTCCCTTGTATCTTCTGAGGTCCTTCTCTTTCACAACTTCTGATCCAAAACTAGAATTTTGGAATCGCATTAGCATGTGTATCACTTCAACAGCATCATCCATGACCTGCAAGTGAACAACAGTCAACTACTGGCTACAGAGCAGTCAGTAACAATGCCTCTGGGATGTACATAGTTGTTCTATACCAGTCTTCCACTAAACTATTTTAAACACTAAACTTCTACATGGTTACATGAAAGCAACAATTCAGCAACTGAAGCAGAGAACACAATGCTGCCAAACCAAGAAGCACAACCTCGTATCCTCAGGGAATACTAGATTATCTCGCTTTTTTGTTCCCTGTCTCTCAATGTCAGAGAAATTGCCCAGAACACCTATGGAAGAGTATCAGAACAATCAAAAAGACCCCTTGCAATCATCTACCTTACCTGCACAACATATTGTGGATGCATTAAAACAGGCATGGGTTATGGTAGTAACAGCTATATTTTCGACCTCTTCTTGAGAAAATTATTTTGGAAGACCAGAACACTGAAACTCCCAAATTTCTCCAGGTAAAGAACCTCCTCACCCAGCGATGACAGGAAAAACAAAGAACAAAACATTCTGATGCAGCTAGGAAAATGCAGCAAACCCCAACCAAGTGATGAGATCAAGGACACCCTTTCCACACACCACCACGTTGGAGGTGAGAAGACTGGCAGGCTCTGCATATGGAAAGCTGAAGATCTTGATCAAGGTCCTCTGTTTATGAGGCAGTCTACAGCCACAACAGTCGCACTGGCACAACCCAACAAGCTACTGTAATGTTACAGGTGCCAAAGAGCTGTAGAAAACATGCCAACTGTGCACAGCTGCAATCTTCAGAGCTGAAGCCCAGAGCAGCTTTACAGAGGCTCTAACAGGCCTGATAATTGAAACAAAGTAAAAGCAGGGCTGATGTGCTCTATGATCCCCAAGTACGCAGGACTGATGGAAGCACAGGATGCCACTGCAACTTAGTAGAGCCAGAAGTAGCAGTACGTTTTCATTATGAAAATGCCAACATCCAGGTGACTTAGTGCAAAATGAGACCCTGAGACCTCAGGCATTTGTTGTTTGCATTCCAAGAGTACCAAAAGGAATGCATTCCCTGGATTAGGACCCAGCCACCTAGAAAAACATTTATGAGCAGAAAACCATACAAGCCTGCAATATATCAGAAGGTAAACACTGTCTTCCCAAACATCTTGAGAGAGATTTCTCCACTGCAGACGACGTTACATGTCATGCTAAAAAAATACATCCTTTTCAAATGCCTGCTTCTGACATGATCTTGCATTCTGAGATTTGACAACAGTTGAGATGAGACCCAGACAAAAGCAGTACAAACAGCAGCCTCGGGTAATCAATGAAAGCCAAGCATACAGCCCACTTCTGACTGTCTTTCCACTTCTTTGAAGGCAAAAAAGAGGTGATGACGAGCAAAGGGGAGGCCAGGAATACAAAACAGCAGAAACATAGAATAAATATCTATGAAAAGACACTTTTTGAGAAATTATTTACCAATGTCAGGAACTACCTATAGCAGAAGTTTTAACAAGCCAAAGATCCAAGAGGAACCGAAGAATTCTTCCACAGCCTCTAAACAAGTTTGAGAAAAAGCAGGGCAAATATGCAATGCATGGGCATTACTAAGACAAGACACTTCCAGTTTGGATGCATAAGCACAGGAAAAGTTTATGCTGTAAGTGTTTAAGAGCAGCAACCAAGTAAAAACCTTTAGTAATAGAAGCAAAAGGCTATATGAGCCTGTAACCAAAGTCACAGACCACTATTCATTTTTTGACAGTTAAACCATCAGGTTCCTATACTGAAGACAGTTGGGACAAATAGAAAACTTGCTTGTTATTTTCACTTTCTGATAAACTTTGTTTTCCAGTCAGTTGTACACATTCTTTCACTTGGTTTTGCATTTTCCTGCGCTCGGGTAAGAATGAAAACTAGAAGGAGGAACTGGATATGTTACTGTCCTCCTCTTTTTCACTCCGTATTTATTGACACTCTTCTATCTTAACCTCTCACCTTTTTTTGAGATGATTAATGACCAATTTAGAAAGCAGGGAGTGAAACTTTAAGCTTCCACATCATACACTGAAGCAGCACACATGCAACTCTACATAACCTACTAGGGACTTCTATAGCGGCCTCTGAATCTGCGGTCTCTACTTCTAGAACGGCTGCGTCTGCGTTCTTTGCTTCTGCTCCGTTTCCTTTCCCGGCTTCTGCTCTTTTTCCTTTCCCGATCTCGGCTCCGTTTGCGTTCCTTACTTCTGCTCCTCTTCCTGTCATGGCTTCGACTTCGGCTCTTGCTCTTTTTTCTCCTGAGAAAGAAAAATACAGCTTTTGTTACACACATTCAGTGTTATTTACCTCACATTCCATAGTTCTTCTAACCTGATGTCACAGACATTGGTATTTATACATATTTACTTTGTTAAATGGCTGGTTAAGCATGTCAGCAATCTTTTAAAATTTATCATGAACAACATAAAGTGCTCCAAAGCACTTTTTTATTTTAAATTTTGTAATCACTAAGGAATGCTTCAAGGAAGACTAAAAGGACTGAAAAATTATTTCCTGCATTAGATCTAGTATATACTAAATGCAGTACTTCATGTCTCTTTCAAACATACTTTAAATACACTATCAAGATGCTAAAAATAAATTTTATTTTTACAGCAAAGTAAAACAAAACACAAAAACAATAGAAAGGAAGAGGCAAGTCTGAGGGAAAGGAAGGCGGTTTTCTCTTGATACTCCCTGCCATCAGTCATAACACAGTGCCTAAGAGTTTTGCTTCCTACTTGCTACTCCCACTCATAAGTCACTTGCTTTAAGTCTGCAGATCTTACGGGTTTGGGGCACACTGCAGATCTTCATAATTTTAACCATTTACTTAGAAAATTTAAACTTTTAAAATCTGTAAGTCAATTATACCTCATATTTGAAAACCAGTGAGCCACTGTTCCATTCTTGGCAGGCTACTTTTGGGTTATTTGCAAATTTTTTTCCCCTCTATCTCAGTCTTGGACCATAAAAACATAGTCTCCTAGTTTTTTAAATATATACATATGTATATAACACATTAAACAGATGCTCAAGCTATTACTTCAGTCAGTAATTTACCTCAAACTAAATTTTGCGAATAGCCAACTTTGCTGCTAAACTTTCAAAATTCAAAACACCCTTTGCTATTGAATTTTTCCTCTCCTCCTTTTGGGTCTTCTGATTACGTACACCATCTTTTTTCAAAATGGTCACTCATACATTTAAAACTTTGTATGCCACCACCCCTTTTTAAAAAAGTTCATCCCTGCTACTTTCTACAGCCATGTGTAAACAAGGACTTCTAGTTAGTTTCAATTACTAAAGTAAAAAAATCTCTCAGCTACCACATCTGAGTCTAATCATCACTAGCAGCTTTTGCTCTCCAATCTCCACCTAAGACAACCCATTAAAACCATCTTAGTATTTATCTCAAGAGAAACATTTTGTGATTTGGTTCTAAAAACTAGAATATTCCATTTTTACTTTATTATTTATCTACAATACTCCATCAGTTTCTCTAATATTTTTGTATGGACAGAGAAGCTGCTGTGTCAAAACCTGATTTTCAGAAGCTTCACAATCTCTGATAAGATGACACCATCCAGAATGACCTGCACCAACATCACTTAACATCCTACTGTAATGCAGTCTATGACAGTTTGGCACACATAGTCTCTCCCACCTAGGATCCATCACTTACCAATATTTCCCTAAGTTAAAACCCTCAAACATTCACTATCGCAATAGCTCTGAAAAATACTACCTGTAGCTCAATATACTGGCCCGTACCAGTAACTAACAACTGCAGCTAGTCTTCAATAAAAATAGCAACTATTCACTATCCAACTGTGAGCTGAACCCTCTTTGTATGCAAAGACTCCTAATAGTCAAGATCTGCGTTCCACCTTCCAATCATTATTAAACTGGACATACAGTACAGACATCTAGTAAAACTGCAGATTCTTAATCCTTCCAATTTCTAAACCAGCTGCACACAGAATCTAGTATTTTTTAGTTGTTGATGTTTGCCTATATACACCTCAGTCTTCAGCAACAAAGTACACTGTCACAAATCACATACAAAACAGGTGAACAACAGCTGTATGGAAGCAAAATTCTGGGACAAAAACTACATACTACCAGAGAACTGCAGTACAAGAATAACTAACCTTCTAGCAATTGCTAACTCGAAAACTGAAATGGGGAGACACCACAGGAGCGACATTTCTGAACAGGCATGAGGGTACAATTAAGAATGCAGAAAAAGAGGTGAAACTCCACACAACAAACACCACTGCAAAAACAACAGCAGCAAAACACCTTGACTTCCTTCTACTTTACAATAATGTAATTTTTTTTCTTCTAAACTTAGTTTACTGTTCTTCTGAATTAGAAATACAAACTCAGAGCATACAGGTTCAACCTGAAAATGGGACCATGGGCAGAAATATAACAAATGTTATTGCTTTAAGAGTAAAGACGTTACAGCAACTAAGGACATGAACTGAAATACATTCTAGTATTCTCATCATTCTACCATGAACCAAGTTCAGAACCAATTCTAAAATGTAAATAGCACCACTTCTCTTTCAGATCCCAGTTTATACTTTGAGACTAGCCATCCAAACAAAAGCAGGGTTTTACACGCCATGTATATATATTTTAAAGTAATACAAATTCAGGAGTTAAAAATATCGGGAGCAGCTGCTTTTGATGGGGTTTTAGAAGACTCAGTATTTAGCAAGAGAACAATGTTCCAGTATTGTCTAGAACGCAGATATAAGGTGTAATCAATTTTAGATTATTAGATTCCAATATAAGTCTGATGCTGGAACTGGACTTCTCATTTCCCAAATATTTATACACCTGGAAAGAAACATTCTTTGGATGTCTTCAGCATTTCATCTGTATGATTTCAGAAGATGACAACAGCATACATGCTGACTTCTTAAGTTAGCTGTATATTACAAAAACACACTGGTTACTATCAAATCCATAATTATTCTTGGAATTATTATTATTATTCATTCCCTGGAATTATGCTTCCTGAAGAAGGCGGGCTCCTACTTTAGTTCTTTAAAAAGGTTATAGTACAACTGTATAAAGTTTAGATTAGAAACAAAAAATTTAGACATTTTCAAAGCAGCGCAGAGGGTAGAAGCACCCTAAACCTTTTCAAAAAAGCCCTGGTATCTTTAAAATGCTTTGAACTGTGCCAAATCACATAAAATTCTACACCAAATGCATTTTTAAAATGCAAAGTCCATTGCATTGCTGAAACAACAAAAAAGAAATTAAATATACTGAACCTACCAAGTCTGTATTTTTATTCAATGCTAACATTAAATGTTCCTACAACTTTGATGACATCAGTGACAAGGGCGTAACTACATTTGTAAACTAAAGAAAATTTCATAATTGCTGTAGTTGCAGCAATTGCAAATACCAAGCTTTTCCATATTATTTCCCTAAACACTACTCACATGCATTCACAAGTTTACAAAATCAGCAGCCTCCCCCCAAATGTAGAGAATTGAGAAAATACTTACTTCTTGCTGCGTTCTTCATGGCCATTGGCACTGCTCAATTTGTTCTCATCCTAAGCAGGGTTGATAGAAGAACATCGTGAGGACGAAGCGGAAACATTTCAAGTGGTCAAAGGGTAATGGGAATAGGAATAAGAAAATACAAAACAAAAATTTTAATACTAAATTACTTGTTTACAGTTTAATGTGGAAAGCTTTAGAAAATTTAGGTAGCATGTTTAACCACTTTGCTGTTTAAATTTAAGTCATACAATTATAAAATACAAGACTTACATCATTTAAAAGTATATATTAAATTGTAGATACTTCCTTACATGGTTTAGAGAGCAAGTTATCCTGCAGAATTCAGCACTCAAGTGGTTAAATGTTATTTCTATAAAATGTAAGAGGAAGTTTCAGGTTTGTGTGCCCCTTTGATCAGTACCAAGGCTATATCTCTGCCTAAGCCCCAGTGGCTACGCTAGCAGCCAGCCACTATGGATTTCCTGTGACCGATGCCATTCCCGAGATCTTCGCTCATTTTCGTTGAAGGGTTGTAAGAGCTTGATGTCACCTCTGTCACACATCTCGCCCTGAAGCAAACAGGGATTCACACTGCTTTAGTAACGTCGACTCCCAAGAAAGTCATCAATAATCCACCAGTCCAGCCTAAACATTCCCTATTTCCATACCTGTTTACATGGAAAATATCCATGTTAAACCAGGACACAAGAATTTTAACATAACAATTTACAAATGTCTCTTCAAGATTTTAATGTAACTGCTAAATATTACATAAACTAAATATACCACTTAAAACTTACAAGTGCTCATCCAAAATTCATGACATGGTTGTAATAAACACTGCAGAATAGACTAACAATAGCTGCTATATAATTTATATACTTGCTTTACAGTTTAATCACATCAGTTACATCAAAAGTACAATTCCTAAGCAACTTTAACTTAATATACATTTCTTGTGAAACCAGAGCTAAAGCATGCATAAAGTTAACACTTCACCACCATTTGGTGAAAACCAAAAAAAGACAGTATTCATTTGCTGCTGGTTTAGGTAAAAGACATCACTATACTAATTGATAAAAATTTTGCATAAAAATTGACATTTCCTAATTAAACAACTAGGACAGAAGAATACAAGAGCTTCTTTTAGAACGGCACTGCAGACTGTGATACTGTCTTTTACTTGCTAAGAACATTCTATTCAGGGATCCAAGAATTTCCGTAAATTCGTTCACTCGGCAATAGATTTCCATCTGCCCTGTTAAAAGATTAACCACCACCAGTCTTCTGCATCAAAAGCAAGTCTCTCTTCTTGCACTGAGCAGACTGTTCAAATATTTACTTGCCATGGGACTGGTGAAAAGGTTATTCTTGGAACCCTGCTGTTTTCCCAAACCACTGCATTCACCTTGTTGCTATACCAAACTGGACCTGGTAATTTTAGGAGAGGTTTTTGGTTTCTTGGTTCTGGTTTTTTTTTGTTTGTTTGTTTTGGGGGTTTTTTTGGTTGGTTGGTTTTGGGTTTTTGTTTTTGTTTTGTTTTGTTTTTTTTTAAACCTAGGGGACCACGGTACAGCGATACGTCACTCAATTACTACCTTATGATTGACAGTTCACACTGGAATCAAAGGTGAATTCATGGGAGTAGAGGTGAGATATCGTTAGGCAAGTCTACAAAGAGAGATAGATGGGCATTTATTCATCACGCTGAAGTGAAACTACTGCACAATATAATTACATTAACAGTATATATTTACTTGTAAGTTACATGTAATGCATCTCCAATAAGATAAATCATGAGGGCTCCAGGGATGTTAGTTTACAGTTCAGCAGTAGTTTCATGAATAATGCTAAATTAAGGTAAACAGGACCTCACTGGCACATTTTTCTCACCTTCTTGTAAGGAGCTTCAAGCATTGCTTCAATATCAATATCATCAGCCATTTTTCAGGACACCTGAAAGAAGAAGCAAAATCTACCTGAGATGGAAAACATTCTTGGACTTTATATTCCAAAGGTTTTTGCTTAAGAGGCCATCACTACGTTGGCTCAAATTCAGAGAGCAGCATCTCAGAAGACACTTCCAACAAGAACTGGAATGAAGCTCTGCCGAGTGACATGATAAAGAACGTGACACAAAGCAACTACAGCTGCGAACAACAAAACACTACTGAACACAATTAGCCAGTGGAAACCCCAGAGGTATTCCACCTATTTCTTTCAAAACAAAGAGCACAGATTATTTATGATACAGAAACACAGGTCTAGTGGCCATCTTGAGAAGTACTAGAGCTTGACCAAAGGACCCCAGAGAGACATGTGGAGAACACAGAACAAACATTCAGGCAAACCTGTTCACAGCTTCCTACATTTGCTACCATCACATTTACTAATCTGAAGACTTACAAGTGAACACCATGGTCCTTTCAGAAATGTGGCCTCCTGCATAATGGGGGCCACAGAAGAAACAGTTATCAATCAAGTATTAAGAGCTACTAAAGCATACACAAGATCCACCCAGTCTGGAACTTCAGGTTTCAGACAAAAAAGATCCACCATGCCACATAGCACTAGTCACCACAAACTTTGGTGTTTTTTTAAATTGTGCCTCTTAGTTTTCAACTACAACCCCCTCGTGCAATTTTGTGTT
Organism: Astur gentilis; assembly: GCF_929443795.1. Classification (NCBI taxonomy): domain Eukaryota; kingdom Metazoa; phylum Chordata; class Aves; order Accipitriformes; family Accipitridae; genus Astur; species Astur gentilis. The sequence goes on along the minus strand of NC_064893.1, from coordinate 17,259,936 downwards.
TATTATACTCTGATTCCCTTTGACATTTGATTTCCTTTCCCTATGTAGGTATGCTATCAAGAACCTCTCAAGACACTCTGCACTGAAGTCTAGAGACTCAACCTGCTCAAGTCTCTTAATAAAAGTTTCCCTCCTTTTTCTTTCTTAAGCTCAAAAATGGACAGGCCTCTAGATCCAAGTCAGATAGCCCAAGAGTGAAGAATTTCCTGCACGTGTGCCATAAAATGGATTTTTAATCATAAAGGTTAATTCTTGCACCTTGGTTACAGTCATTGCTGCAGGAACTGTGCTGTCCAGAGACTTGGCCAGCATAATGAAATCGCTCCAACATTTCAAGATCCTTTAAGCTGTTCATTCATAACCAAGAACATTATACCAGAGCTACATAACATGTAAGAATCAAGTCACTCCCCCACCCACATCTGATCATCACCCATTAATACAATCCTTTAGCAATATCAAAGCACTGGAAGTGCATATTCAACTACTTAACCAAGGCACACTAACCTCATTTTCAAGAGGTTATATATACTCTTGGGCTATAGTGCTATCACTTACAAATATGACTAGCCTTAGTTTATATGTAATGGCTCAATTTTACTTTTTACTATTTACATTCAGCTTTTTAAATCATCTACATACATGCATATGATTTAGTTCACCACTGCTCTACCAGTATTTGCTATGAACTGAACGTTGCATGTTCTTTACATGCCTCTCCTGGGTCCCTTGGTAGATCAGTATTATTAAGGACCATGAAAAAGCACCAGGCCAAACCCAGGATTATACAAGAAAATTCCCACCAGTGATAACTCCCACCCACAATTACATTTTCATGTGTGTAATTTAGCTAACATATCCAGCTACACCCGGGGTGGAATTCTTCATCCTGAAGAGAAGCAGCCAAAGGGGGAGTGAATGGGGACCATAATAGACCACCAAATCATGAGTGGCATGGAAAAGTGAATGGGGAATGACTATTACCGCATTTACCCAAATAACAAGAGTGAATGAACTATCATCCAGTCGATTCAAAACAAAGGTCCTTATTCACACAGCATTTAGCCATGGAATTCACTGCTACAGAGCCCTGTGGATGCTAACAAAGAAAAAAACACATGCAGCATTCAAAAAACCCAAAACAAATAAGCATGAAAGTTTACAGAAAAAGCTTTTCATTAAACAAAGACATGCCTTGTGACCCTGAACCACAACTAGCTGACAACTAAGAGCACACAGAGAGTAGTATCACTGTATGATTGCCCTGTGTTTCTTAGTCATTTACTGTTGGCTGCCATCACAGGTGACATCCCGAGTTACATGGACCTTTGGTCTCACCCCATGCAACATGTGCCCTTTGTACTCTGTACTAAACAATTTCATTGGTATAATACCATGCTTTTATCAGAATACCTTCAGTTCACATAACACAGACCTACTACCGACTTTGCAATTCAGGTAACGCATATGATGATGCTACATATAAAGTTATTCTTCTTTAAACAAAAATATCACAAATAGAAGTCCTTCTTAACTTCAAATGAGTAGAAAATCATGACAGATTCTCAAATATCTTGCACTAAACACAGAAGAAGCTCAAAATAGTTTTCCTAAAAGCCTTTCAGCCTGCTCAAAAAAAGCTGTATATGCCTGACATCTCTGTAGAGAACAAAACACACCACCACCAAACCCAAAACATCAAAACAAACAAGGCAAACAAAGAATGAACTACACTTGAAACTTTGTGGGTCCACAGAAAAACTAAAGGGACGTGAAATTTACTGCTACTGATCTAGCCAGTACTGTGAAAACAGATTCCATCTCTTTTTGCTATATTATACCACATAAAAAGAGTTTAAAGAGTTCCTCTCCCGGAAATTATTTGCTTTGGAAATTCCAAGAAACGACAACTCTACTCTCAATTTGCAACCAGCCTTCTGGAAAAGCGTCAGGAACGTTTAGGGAGAACGTCGACACTTCGAGAGGCAAGCTCAGCTCACAGCGCCAGAAGCACCTCTGCTCAGCGGCCTCCCACCCGCAATCCCCCGCACACTCCCCAGGCGGTCGGAACTTAGTGAGCTCGGGTTCACCAACACACCGCTGCGCCAGAACCCACCCACCCCGTTCCGACGGGGCTCCCCACCCGCTCCCAGCACCGCCCCTCACCTGCGCCCTCCGGAGGCCTTCAGCCCCTGCGCGCCCCGCCCGAAGCGCCGTCCACCGAGCCCCGAGAGCGGCTCTCCCGCGGTGGCCCGACGCCCTCCCCTCATTCCCCGCCCCGCCTCCCAACGTACACAGCCCCGGAGCCGCTCCCAGCCGCTCCGCCTGGGCCCTGCCGGCGGCGGCTGCAGGGCCGGACCCCCGCGCTAGCGGGGGCCAGTCACTCCGCACAGCGCCATCGTGGGGGGAGCCCGGGAGGGACAGCGCCGCGGCGAGGACAGTCGGACCCACCCGCGACGTGGCCACAGAACAGCCCAACCCTGCTCGGCCGGCCCGCGGCCTCGGGGCGGGGGCAGCCCACCGGGCGCTCCGGCCCCGGAGAAGCACTTAGGCGGCCGCCAGAGGAGAGGCCGGCGGCGGCCACCGTCGAGGATGAGGCCGCCCCGCCGGGGAGCGGCGACCATGGCGGCGGGAGGGGTGCGGGCCTCCCGCAGGCCAGGGCCGCAGCGCTCCGCGGGCCGGGCCGCGGCTCGCCCGGCAGCGGGGCCCGGCCCCCCGCCCGACAGTTTACCTGAGCCGCGGGCGGGTGCTGTCCTCGCTCGGGCGCCCGAGGTCTCAGCGGCGGCTCCCGGTCCCGGCGCTGGCTGCGCTGACGGTGGGGGATGGGCCCGAGGACTCAAGAGCCCCTCTCCAGGCGTCTAAACCTCAGATGGGCGGCGCCGCTCGGCCGGCCCCAGGGCGACAGGCGGCGAGGGGCAGCGCAACCGTGGCGGGCAGTCCCCGGACCCGGGCTAGGCCCCGGCTCTAGCACCGGCGGCTGCTCCCCGAAATGGCGCCCGCCGCGTCTCGCTGCTCGCAGGCTCCGCGCACGGCACGGGGGCGCCCAGCGCCCGGCGCAGGGGCTCTCGCGAGACACAGGCCCAGACAAGGCCCCGCGTACCCGCGCCCGCCGCCTCTCGCGAGACATCGCGCCCGGAAGCTGCGGCTCAAACGCTCGCGAGACTTGGGCGGACTGGGAGGGCCGTCACGCGTCTTCGTGCTCTCGCGAGAGCGTGCGCGCCCGCCCTCCTGGGGCACGGCGGGAGGGTCAAAGGTGAGCGGCGGGGGCTCAGCCCTCGGGCCTGCCAGCCCTGTCCCGGTCAGGGTTAGGGTGCTGTGGCCTGCGCACACACACCCACACCCACCCACACCCCGCTCCCGGGCGCCTCCGCGGAGCTGTGCGGGACCCCGGGCGCCCTCCTGTAGCTGGCGCGGGGCAGCGGGTGCGTCTTGTGCCCGAGAGCCCAGTGCGGGCCTGTGGGTCGGTAGCCTCCGTTCCTTTTTTGGCTAGGTAACAGCCGTGTCCTGGATCCCTCGGGGCCTCCCTGGGGGCTGGAGCCCTAGCACTGAGCCCCGTCATCACTGGCTCTTGCCTCTGGCAAACTTGCCGCAACTCTCCCTCTCTTGTGGTTGTACTCTGCCGTGTGCCCCAGTCCCTCTCTTGGCCACACACGGGTGTTTTGTCCAGGTTAGGTGTTTTTGCAATGGAAAGCGTTTGGGTTTTTTTCCCTCCTCCTTGAGCACCATGTAACCATAAGTGGGTTCATAGTCTCTTAGCTCCAAAAGCTGTGTTAGTTCTTTAAATGCTTACTGTACTATACAGTTGCAGTTACACAGGAGTGTATCCTGTGTAGACAGGCCATTTAACACCTGTGTCCAAATTTCTACCCACATCTGTTACATTAAATAACTTTGTGCTTGCTGTAAAAGAAAACTAACGCCTCTCTTGAGATCCCAGTTGACCTTAACGCTAACATTTCCAGCGTAAGCACAACATCTTGGGTGGCATGGCCAAGTGAGAATCCTGTTGGGAATCTCATGCCAGCAGAGGGAAGCCTGTTGCCTTTTCAACAAGTGAAAAGAACGAAACTGTCATGACAAACACACAATGTGTGTAAGGCATGTCCAGCTTGGGAAGTCCCTGAGCTGCTGATGCTGGAGCCTGAGAGCACAGGAGGAAGCATCATACATGCTCACCTTGTTGCAATACTTTTATCTTGTCATGGGCCAAATGGATGATGGTCTGGGGTAGCATTTAAGATTTGCTGTTTCAAGCTTGTTATTTATTGTAGGAGAGAGGGATAGAGAAGATTAGGTCATAGGCTGGGTAAGGGTGAGTGAAATTGTTTGTGTTCCTTCGTGACTGGTTCTTCTGACATGATGATTTAACAGCGCCTGTGGTCTGACCTTCCTCCCTTCTGCTGAGGGCTCGGCAGGATACGATAAGCTTAAGAGTAACAGCATCTGAAGGTGTTGTGGCTGTACCCTTGTGCCAGCCGCTATACCCCCCTTTAATGGGCCACCACTGTCTGGCAGGTCTTTAGCCACAATAGTCCCAAGTATGACTTAAATTGTCAGTGACCTGGAGTTCTGGTATGGCTTTTGTCCCAAGCCCCTGCGGACTGCTGGAGCCTTGAAGCTGAATGGTTTAACTCAGTAAGTAGTGTTTTCTGAAACAAAACCGGCTTGTCTCATTAACAGTGCTTTGTTTTCCCTGGGAGCCCACAAAAAGGCTCACTTGTATTTAAATTTAATATACGAAGTAAATTTTGGCCTATTGTTCAACATAGTGCAGATAACATTGAGTGGGTTTCCTGCTGAAGTCAGCACAAGATAAGCAATAATGGCTGGGGGGTTTAGGTTATTTCTTTTTTGTCCTATGAATCGGAAAGAATGTAAAGTTTTAAACAAACTTTGCCTCCTGAAATGACAATTTTGCTATTGCATATAGAAATACTTAAACCAATTAAGGTGTGAGAACTCAGGCCCATAGATTTCCAAATGAAAACCTGTTTTGCCGAAACTCCCAGACTACTGTGTCATTTAATGTCATTTCTAACAAAGTTCCTGAAATGTTGATAGCCTAAAAAGATCCTAAAGGTCTTGCACAGCTGAACTGGTCAACTTAGTTGAGTTTGGGACATTTAGGAAAAATTAACTGCTTAAAAAAAAAAAAAAAGCATGGCCGTAATAGGTCTATTCCAACCTAATCATTTTTGTACAGGTTGGTTGTAAACAAAATTAATAATTTTGTTGCAGACAAAGTTTATTGTGGTGGTTCTTGTAGCACCTCACTGGCTGCCTGTCCCTCACGCCGCTGCCATTGCCTGCTGCTCCTTGGTGCTGCCCCCAGTCAGCCATCCTGAGGTCAGGCCTAACTGGCTCCCAGCTCCCCGTTCCCCTTCCGTCATCATCTCCTTGCAACTTAAGTGCGTGCTTAGGCTCCTGTTGGTGGATTTCCCTGAGGGTTTTCTCTCCCATTGTTTGCCTGTGGAGCCAGGCTCTGGAAGGAGGCCACGGACCTGCCTTTTTTTTTGTCTATTCTACTAACACCCCCCCTTGCCCTTGACTGATGACAGGTGGTGTGGGAGGAAGGATGAACCCCACGCACACAGGGCCTGGGTACTTACAGACTGGGTGGGGTTGGCTAATGAGGGACCTCAACTTGAGCAAGCAGCTGCACAAGCTCCATGGCCAGCCCTGGTGTGCCATAAGGCTGCCCTGGCCGATTGGCCGCAGACATTCAGCGCTGCCGGGCTGTTGGTGCTGTTGCTGCACGCTTGGCTGGATTCACTTCTGGAGCTGACGGGAAGACCGGGGGAAGCTCTCAGTAACACATTTCCTAACAAAAGTTTTCCCGGTTGTGGGATAGCTTCATCTGTAGGAAAGGCTGGCTGTTGCTGTGGTGCTGTGGGGGGAATGACAGCCACAACTGGTGTTTCTTCCTCATCCCTGACTCTGCTGTGAGCGCAAGGGCATTTGCTTAACGGATGTCCTTGGGGAGACGCAGAGGGTCTGGAGTGGGGCTGGGAGTCGTTCGCGTTACCACGCGCTGCGGATGGTGGAAGGGATCTCGCAGAATTAACAAACGAAAAAAAAAAAAAAAAAACCCAAGTGGAAAGCAAAATAATCGCTGATTTCCCACACCGGGAGTCGAACCCGGGCCGCCTGGGTGAAAACCAGGAATCCTAACCGCTAGACCATGTGGGACCGCCTATCTAGCTTACTTGCCGCGCCGCCTGCTGCCTGCGCCGCCGGCAGAGGAGGGGAGAGGTGTGGGAAGGGCCCGTGGGCGGAGGACACCCGCTGCTCTCCGCACAGGCTCCGGCAGCCGCGCCCGGGGGCCGCACGGGCGGTGCGTGGACGCCTTTCTCCGTGCAGGCGTGCCCGGCTGAAGCCGTGAACCCGCGGGACCGGGTCTGTCTCCCTGGCAAGAGCTCAGGAAGGTGGCCGGGAGCGCGATGTGGGAGTACCGACAGAGGCTGCGAGCGAAGGAGTCCGGCTGCCAACACTTCAGTTTTCGCACTAAGCGAAGAAGGCTGATGTGCAAAACCCTGCAAAATGTAGGGTCATACTTCCCTAAGTCGTTAAATTTCTCGGAGCTAAAAGATGGGGATGGAGGCTGACATGAAGAACTGAAGAAGGAAATGACAAGTGGGAGGACGAATGAATGAAGTCTAGCCTAAAAGGTACAGAAGCTGGGTAACGGCCACAAATGTGTTTCTGTCCAAACTCTAGCAATCAAAAAATAAGGTGGAACAACTGGACTACCCAGTTTTGACTGAGAACAACTTCATCTGAAATGGGTGCGAGGCAGATAATCAGTGGGATGTGGCAACAGCAGGCTACAGATTATACAGGAAGAACCGACTAAACAGTGCTTTGTGGAGGGGTGATGCTGGATGCCAAAGAAACCTCAGAGTCAATGTGCCTAAACGATTTTAATCTTTCAACATGTGACACTGAACCCCTATAGTTAGAAAATTCACACCTAAATAGGCAAAGGGGAGTATTAGGACTACTGCAGTGAAATCTTCAAAACCAGTGGTGGTGACAGTGATACATTTAGGAGATCAGAGAGGCTGCCAAGACAGAAAACATCATCAGAATGAAAAGTCTCCAATTACCCCCACATTGAGTGAGTAAATGTCACATCAGCATATGAAGCAGTTGCTACGTTTTAGACACCACAAAGGCTTGATTTTTGGAGCGGGTGGTTGGAGAATATAAAAGAAGCAACTGGCTTTAGTGCTGAGATGTGTGAGGGGCTTAATTCAGAACCATGCTATTAAAAAAGCTACGTATAAGAGTGAGCACAATGTATTCAACCGAGTATCATTAAAATAACAAGAGCAGCAAAGAAATTCCTCCCCAAAGAGCTTATTAAAAAATGAATAAGCAAAAAGGATAACATGCTTGTAAGAAGCATGGAGATTGCTAAAATGGCTCAGAACAGTTTATATCACCAGGAGGAGAAGACTAAAAATAGGCTGGTATGGTGTCATGGTTTAACCCCAGCCAGCCACGAAGCACCATGCAGCCGTTCACTCACTCCCCCCCCACCCAGTGGGATGGGGGAGAAAATCGGGAAAAGAAGTAAAACTCGTGGGTTGAGATAAGAACAGTTTAATAGAACAGAAGAGAAGAAACTAATAATGTTAATGATAACACTAATAAAATGACAACAGTAGTAATAAAGGATTGGAATGTACAAATGACGCGCGGTGCAATTGCTCACCACCCACCGACCGACACCCCACCAGTCCCCGAGCAGCGATTCCCTGCCCCCCCACTTCCCAGTTCCTATACTAGATGGGACGTCCCATGGTATGGAATACCCTGTTGGCCAGTTTGGGTCAGCTGCCCTGGCTCTGTCCTGTGCCAACTTCTTGTGCCCCTCCAGCTTTTTTGCTGGCTGGGCATGAGAAGCTGAAAAATCCTTGACTTTAGTCTAAACACTACTTAGCAATAACTGAAAACATCAGTGTTATCAACATTCTTCGCATACTGAACCCAAAACACAGCACTGTACCAGCTACTAGGAAGACAGTTAACTCTATCCCAGCTGAAACCAGGACATATGGCTACAAAGCATAGTAAAGAAAGCTATTGAAATATTAAATTAAAAATAAAATAACCTTCAAAATGTGAAGCTGGTGCAGACCATGTCAGTATGCCAGCAGAGAAGATCCTGAGTAGGTTCCAAGGTGTCAAATGGATCTGATGGTAACTGCATAAGGTAGACCTGAGCAGATCATGTTTACTTGCATGGATCCCAGCTGCAGCCCACTGGCCTGCACAGAGTTGCTGTGGTCTGTGCTAAAGACGTGGGGAGGGACTGGCTGCCAGTCAGAGGTCCCTGCTTTTTTGGCAGGAGATGATCGTAGTCTGTCTCTGTGAGATGAGGGGCAATTTGATCCCCAAGGTCTTGGCACCACTGGTGGCGAGATTTGAGCTTCTCCCATGGATCAACCTGCCTGTCCTCAGCTTCTCTTGTAGTCTCAAGTGCTGGACGATGCTCCTTCTCCTTCCAGAAGCTCTGAGAAAGTGTCAATAGAAGGAGCAGCAGTCCCAGCACCTACAACCCCCCACCTCTGTTTGCCCAGGAATTGTGTGCGAGACAAGGGGGAAGGTGTCCCTTCATTGACCACTCCTGGAGATCAGGACACTGGGGGAGGCAGACCTTTGGCTTAATGTAGACTGACCATGCTCAATGCTGTTATCGTACCTGCCCGTGAAGTTGTTCTGAGGGCCCCAAGGGCGCTAACAAGCCCTTATAGCTCTGACCAGCCTCAGCTGGGGCTTGCACCCCAGCCCAGCCCAGGAACCCCAGTTCAGATCAGCACTGGGCCCTCGGTCCCCATCTGAGCCGTGTTGGAAATGTACTTGTCTCCAGTGCTCTCACTGATATGCCCGTGCCCCTGCCCATGGCCATGCCCAGCCTGGGTCTCTCTGACCCTGACCTGCAGGATGACTGCCTGGCCTGGGCTCGGCTCTGCCTTGTCACTATGGACCTACACAGCTGTCACTAGGCTGTGTCTGACCCCAGTAACCATCAGTGGCCTGATCCTGACCCCAACCTGCAGACTGTCTACCCAGGTTGACCTCAGACCTGCCTCATAGCCACAAGCTGCCCAACAGTCTGGTCTCTGGGCTGCCCTGCAGGAGTGCTCTGGCACGGTGGGGCTGACCGTGGCCTCCTACAGATGTGCTGTCATGGGGGATTACCCAGGGTTTGTGTCAAGTGGTCCCCTGAGACACTGCTCAGGCATAAGCCCAAGCATTTCCTCTCTAACAACAGCTGTTCACAAAGGGTGGCCAGGGAGGTACTTGGACAGCAATGCATGTGTTCAGGTTGTCAGCACCCAGCCTGTGTGCATAGCACTCAAATTAAAATACAAAAACCTGTTCATTGAGTTGGTCTGCTTAGTAGATATCCAAGATGTTTAAAGAACTAGCAAAGAACAGCTTTCAAACTGGTTTGCCTAAAGCCGAATACCTGGATGCTGAGAGGAACCGTGCTTGCCTTACAGTGCAGCAAATGCAAATAGGAACGTTTGGCATTGCAACGCTGGCAACCACAGGTTCAGAAACTTAATTTCTCCCTACAATTATGTGGTAGAGCAAGGAACTTGCTGCCGTTCCCACTGACTTCACCAAGAGCATGGCTGGTCCTCAAACCCTTGACTGTGTGAGAAAGTATAAAAGATAAAGAGTAATAAACCACTTCTTGCACTCATTATAGGACTTAGTTATCAGTATGTATTAGAAGCAGGCGGTATGCAGGCAGAACTCAAGACACTATCCGAGGGCAAAATGGATTTAAGTTTTAAAAAATCACATTTGTATTATTTCACTGAAAGAATATGGTGAGAAATGACAACTTGCAGATATTTCAGTTGGGGACATCTATTAACAACAAAATGGAGCAATTTTTTTTGTGATAGTTGAGAAGAACAGGAATAATGGGATGAAGCTGAGAAAACTTAGGCAGATTGTAATGCAAAACACCCTGACAGGATCTCACATAGATGTCTGAGTGATCGCCTCAGGAGACAACAAGGCCAGCAAGAAATAGCCCCAGAAAAGCCTCTGCACTGGTTAGAAATGGAGTAGGTGACCTCACGAATCCCCATCTTTCTTTAACTCTGGAGTCCTGACTGTGGGACTTTCCTTCCAGGTTTCTCACAGAAGTGGGGATTCAATTAATTTGTCAAGGCTTGTAACAAAAAACATCAGACTGCAGGATTAGCTTGAGGAACTACAGGTTCTGTCTGTGGCTAAAAAATAAACTCAGTTCTTGGCAAGTACCTACAACAGTATTACATTGTCTGGCACAAACATCAGCCACAGCAAAGCCAGACTGGTCGGGCAGCTCATGCAGCCCAGTGGGAGAGGGAGCAGGGAGTCACAGTGAGATGGGACAGCTGTGTCACCACTGCTCATGTTGCTGGTTGGGTGCATGTGGCGGTGCCAGCTCAGTCTCGTGTCATCAGCCTTGGCCACTCACCTCTTGGCAAGTGTCCTCTGCTCTGGGCAGCTGTCCCCCAGCTCAGGGCAGCTGATGGTGGAATTTGTGTAGCCAACCCACACACAGTTTCATGTTTTCCAGTGTATAAAGTCTCCTGCAGGGGAGAGAGCACCATTGCCCAGCTCATGCATTTGGATGGATCGGTAAATCCTTAGAGGACAAAGATTGAAAGCAGCAGAGCTCTTACTGGACACAAAGAGGTGTGAGAGGCTGTGATAGAGTACAAGTCCTTTGGGAACCTGTAACTGATGTGGTGGCAGGGACATATGCACCTTATTTTGGGGAGTTTTCATCCCACGGGAATTTTGAAGCAAGGCAGGCAAACCTCTGCTGTGGACACTTTTCTGACCTTCATTGCCAGCAGCCTCAGAGTTTGGCTCACACAAAGTGACCTGGAAGCATTGACTTTCCTCCCCGTGCCTGCCTAGCTTTGGGGCAAGGACTACCCAGGAGAGCAGAGTTGATCTCCTGGTTCACAAGGGACATTCCCACCTTCACCTTCCTCCCCTGTTCTTCTGTCCTCCCAACCTGTTCTGGTGTGTGGCTCTGTTCCTCATCCTCATCTCAGCACTTGCCTGATCATCCATCAGGCCAGCTGAGGTTACTAGCCTGGCAAAACATCACTCACTTCTGTTTTGTGCCAGTTTCATGAGCTGACGTGGTTCATCCAGGCTCAGATGAACACCAGAACCAAGACTCAGAGCAGCAGAAGGAGCAGGACTTGATGCACGGGGAGCCCTCAGCTCAGTTCAGCCATCTCACCCACTGCATCCTTCTTTCTCCTATAAAGGCTTGTAATGCTTGTATCTGATGCCCTTCCCCTCTTTTCGGTTCCCCTCTAAAAAGGCAGAGCTCTCATTTGCTGCGGGGAGCAGTAACCCCTGCTGGAGCTCATCCCAAAGCTTTGTCAGCAGCCAGGGAGCCATGGTAGCAGGGAAGATGGCAGAAACCTTTCCTGTATGTTTTTATTCACAACCTGTTTTAGAAAGCAGGAAAGGAAATAAAGAGCATTTGCTGCTCCATCTGTTTCCGCGTCCCATGCTGCTAAGGTTGGGTTATAGCCAGCTGCTGCCATTGCCAATTGGTAATGTGATAGCACGACTGCTTACTTTGCAAGGGAGCTAAAGACAGTAAGATGGAAAAAATTGGGACAGGATGATTTTGAAAAAGCCCCATTGCAGAACATCTGGCTTGTTACATAAATTTACATCATGCCCACTATAAAAAAACCCTGCTGATTGCTGCTTAAAAACACTTATTTTTACAAATGGCCAAATATCTCCAACTAGATCTTTCCAAAGGACAGTCCTGGGTTATTCAATATCTTCAGTCAGCTTCAAAACACAGACAGGGTTAATTAAGAACAGGATGTTTTTTCTTTGCCTCATACATGCTAAGACCATTTGTTGGAGAGGACTCTCACAGCACACAATCCAGAGAACCTCAGCCAGCAACTCATGCTTCCAGTTCAGCCTCGTCCTGTTCACTAATGTATTTGAGACATTTGATACAAGATGTCTGTGCTCTGAAATAGTGGAGAACTCACCACATCTGCTTGCCCGGCTTGAACCTCAAGCCCCTTGACACAGAATTACAGATGCAGTGATTAGAAGGGACCTTTGGAAGGCGTTAGCCCAAACTCTGGCTTGAAGTGAGACTGTCACCAACACTAGAACAGGTCAACCATGGCTTTGCATAGCCAAACCTTGAAAATCTCCAAGGATGGAGATCCCATCACCCGTGGGGGTGAACTGTACCCCCTGGTCAACCTAGCACTCTATCTTGTTTCCTGTTGGAACAAAGAGCTGCCCATGGTGAGAAATCTTGCCCATGTGTAGGCACTCACAGTAGTAACTTGGTAGTAGTTTGACCTATGTAACATGACTTTCACAGTACAGAACGTTTTCTGGTATTATTGGCTCCTTCAAGAATGCACAGAGCTGCTCCTGGTGTCCTCCACAGCCCTGGGGGCTTGTGGTGCCAGGGGCAGTAGGATGTGACAGGCAAGCTGGAGACAAGGTGACAGCACAGCAGTGCCATACCCACCATGCAAGAGGAGCAGAGCAGGTTCAGTGATAGTAATCAGGGTCAGCCATGGCCGAGTGACTGCTGACCCAGTTGGTGGGTCAGAGTCAGCAAGGTGCCAGGTGGGGCATAGGCTTCACTGGAACGTAGCACAGGTGGGACCAAGGGTGAGGACCTGAGCTTAAATGCAGCTCCCAAGGGGAGCAGGGAGCCACTGATGGAGCATCTCCCAGTTCATTCTCCCATCATTGCTGGTGCCCTGGAAGGCTGATCCAAGGTTGCAACTGCACTGGGTCAGTGCTGGCCGTAAACCCAGACACCCAAGCCTTGGCAAGCATTTTAGGCATCTACCCCCAGTATCACCAGTCTCTCCTCAACACAGGGTTGTTGACTGGTGCTGTTACTCCCCTCTTGCTCTATATGGAGACACTTACTGTGGGGCTGGTATGGGGCTGGGCTGGTTCCAGGCTGTGCAGTCTTGCTTGTTAACAGAGGCAGTGCAAGGGCAGTGCCTGCTGGCCCAAATCTCTGGGGCAACATGCTGTCTGTGCTCACAGCTGTAGCACATCTGCTTGGGCATTGTCCCACCTCCCCAGCCCAATACGTGTGGGCAGGGCAGCTGCAGTGCAATACTGAGCTTTCCTTACCTTTGGCATCACCAGTTCTTCATCACCCACAGATGAGGAAGACCGCTCATACAAGGTCCTCCACCTGCCATTTCCTGACGTGGAGTGTGTGCACAAGTACGAACGAACGTCCACCAGCTGAGCAGCTTCATGAAAGGGGGGTGAGTGTACGACTCCAGGTACACTTTCTTCCACCTGGGGGCAGCATCTGAAGAAACGATTTGAGCATGATCTCAGGGAGCTGGCTGCTTTTGCACTTCTTCAGTAACAGTTGTAGGAAATATCTTTCAGCCAAGAACAGGAAACAAGGGGATACTTTGGCCTGGAAATATTGATTAGGCATGTCTTAATTCATCTTACAGTGATCTAGTGTTCACAGACTCACAATTTATGAAGGCTGCTTCTTCTTGAAGGCAGTGTGGTTTTATTAGCAAAAGAGCCAGGGTTTATAACCCTCTGTTCTTAGAGACACTGCGGTGTCTTTGCCATGCTCTCAAAGTCTGTTCAGACACTTCATATTCACCTCCTGCTACCATCTTTGGTGTATTGATGGCAGACATCATGACTGGTGGGTTTGATCTCCCATGTACATGTCACAGAGTGACCCACTTGTATCTCTGGAGGAGGACCAGGTACCACTAGTATAAGTTTTCCTCAGCCCATGACTGCCTGAGCTGTGAAAGCCTCTGAAAAAGTCACTGCAGAGGTCCCACAAAAGAAGCTGTTCCCTTAGCTGCTTAATTTTTCCCCTCTGGGATTTCTCTCCCCCTCCCTGAGTCACGGGTGCCAACACAGTTCATGTCCACCAGTGCTCCCTGGCTCTCCCGAAGAGGTAGACCCTGGTCTGGCAGCTTTGTACCTGTGTGCCAGTCACAGCCTCACAGCCATCTATCATGCCTGGTACTTGAGCCCCCTTCCATCAAGCTTTCCTCTTCCAGCAGTGGGGATCTCTGCTCCCAAGAGTGTCCGTGGTGCCAGCGGGTATGTGACCATGCTCTGGTGGGGAGGTTCAGGCTTCATGGTGGTTTCCTTGCTCTTCATTTTGATGTCCTCCTGCTGCATGACTTTGTGCAAGACAGCACTACCCCATGAGTAGGACTGATCTGAGATGTCATCTCAGTGTGTTCTCTGCATCCTTGAGTGCCTCCAGCTCACCTGCTTTGGCCTCAAGAAGGGATCTCTTAGCTCACTACGTGCAGAATCACGTCCCAAGAGCTTTAGCCGCAGCAGCTAGGCAATGATGTTACATGTTCTCCAGCAAGCCTGCCAGAGGTGTAGGTTGAAAGCAGCCTACACATTATCATCAAACCCTGAAATATGCAAAATAAAATGAGCATGTCACAGAAAAAATGAATGCTTGCCTGGTCCCTCCTGCAGCCAACTTCCCATGTACTGCATCGGGTCACTCATTTTGGGATGCCCCTGAAGCTGGGACTCTTGCAACCTCCCATCGCCCCAGCTTCTATTTGGAGTCTGTCCAAAAGCTTTTGCTAGCACAGCAAAATCAAACAGGCTGTTAAAGTTTTTATACCCCAAGTCTGTATCTACAAGAGCCCTTGAACAGAGACTGTCAGGCTGCTATAAGCATTTTCCTAGTATTGCTGTTTCTCTCAGAGTACAGGTATAGCCTTTGTTGGCAAAGGTGAATAATATCTGCATCTCCACAAGGAAAGCTGCCAATTTAACCACATTAGAGCTCCACCAGCAAACTTTTCTTTCCAACACAGACCTGGTTTAATGCTTCCTTTCCTTCCCTGCTAGCCTATGCCTCAGTCCGTGAGCTTTGCAGCCCTGCAAAACTCAGCCTCCCCTGCCCACTCTCCTGCAGCACCACAGGCATCTCCAGCAGCTTCGCAGCTCCCATGGCGGCCTCACTCTCCTCCGGCCCCCACTGCACAGACCCCCCCGGTAAGCACAATGCAGCTGTGCGTCCAGACAGCGAGCAGAGCAGCCATGATCTCACTGTCTCTCCATTTGTTATTTAAAAGTGCAGTGGGACTTTCATGTGAATGTCTTCAGATTAAGTTACTCTGAAGTTCTTCAGTAGTGCCAAAACGCCGTCTGCAAGAGAGCACCATGAGCGCGGTATCGCTCTGCACAGGTACCCTGTCCACTGGCTCACTTGGGATGATTAACAAGCCAAACAGACTCATTTCTGACTGTAGCAGAAATTTGCTGCATGGTGTGATATGGGTCAAAAATCACTCTGTTAGTGGCAAAATCCACCGAGTATCTGCCACATCTTGCACCCCCAGTTAGAGGGGTCCGAGGCATCTGGGCAGCTCAACCCCCAGGATTTGCCTTTGCATGGTGTTGTTCCTGTTCTGGAATAACAGGAGCCTGTATGAAAATCGTTGGCAGCAGTGCCACATTGCAGCAGTCACTGAGGTAACAGAGGCTCTACCGTGCCACCGTGACAAGTGACATACTCCAAACTGGTGGCTGACAGAAGCTGATCTAGTGGGGCTGACCTTTAGTGCATGGCGCGTGACTCATGCTGGTCAAGGAGCAGGGCTCTACCTTTTACCAAGGCCTCTGAATAGCCATTTGTATGCTGAGGGTTGATCCCTGCATGCGCAGGGGACACACCTGGTCTTCCTGCACAGCCTTGACTAGACTGCTATGTGCTCAGGACACAGACAAACACAGAAAGTCCCCCAAACCTGCCCAGACAAAATTGCTGGGGCAAACCTTGGCCTGACCCAAGGCTTGTCACCCCACCGGGTGACCTTGCCGGGACAGCCCGGCATCCAGCGTAGGCGAAGACTTTTTCCTCTCTCAATGCTCCAGGCTGGTTCAAGTCCCAGGGGCCCAAGTCCCACTTTCCATCCCTGCTCATGAAGGGTGTCAGGAATAACAGAGGGCAGGGCAGAGCCCCTGAAGCACCCTGCGCCGCAGGGGGCAGCTGCCTGTTTGGACCACCCCCCCGCCCCCACCAGGTCCGGGTGCAGCAGGAGGCAGTGTTGGGGACACCCATCACGAGGACAAACAATTTACCGGGGCAGCTGTGATCGGGGAGCAAGCACAGGCCACATCTGGGACCTGCATCAGCTACAGTCTCCAGGTGGTCTTAAGCAGGGGGGCAAGTGTGTGACCCGCCTGCGCTCCCGAGAGCCCCACACCACCACCTGTGACAGACAGTACGGCTCTTGCCGCTAACCAACGCTTTTCCTCGCAAACCTGGTCACGACAGCTGACCGTCGCCATTGACCTGCAGCCCAAGTAATGCTCAGCTTGTCCGAAACAGAGGTCACGGCTCCGCTTCTCCTCTCCTCGTTTCCACCCCCTCGGGTCGGGCCGGAGCTCCGCGGCGCCAGGGTCTCGGCGGGCTCGGGAGGGCCCCGAAGCGGCCGCAACCGCCGCCAGGGGCTGCCCTCGGCCCGCGGGCCCCGCCGCTGCCGCCGGCCCCGGGCGCCGCTGCTCGGCCCGGCCCGCCCCGCCCCGCCCCGGCGCGGCGCGGCGGCCCCCAGCAGAGGGACCCGGGGAGCGGCCGGGGGTCCCGGCGGTCGGGCCGGGCCCGGCCGCGCCGCGCCGCCCCCCGGGCGGGGCCGGGATCGGGTTTCACATCCTGCCCCGCTCGCGGGCAGAGCGGTCGAGTGGGCCATGGCGGAGAGGTGAGTGCGGGCGCCGCGCACCTGTTGAGGCGGGCGGCGGGCATCGCCGCCCTCTCAGGGTCTGCCGGGCAGGCCCGGGGAGCGGGCCGGGGCCGGGAGGCGCCCCTGGCTCGGGTGGCGGGTTGCGGGTGCGGGGCCGGGCGAGCTGCGGGCCCTGGCGGGGCAGGTAAGGGGCGGCCGGGCCGGGCCGGCCCCGGCCCCGTGGTGGCGCCAGGGCCAGGCCGGGCGGGGCGGCCAACTCGTGCGAGGAGCTGCTCTCCTGCAGCCCCTCTCTGGGCCGCCTCCCGCCTGCGCTGGCCTCTGGGCGGGGGGAAACCCCCGCGCCCTCCCGGCTCCACTAGATCGGCTCCCCGCCAGATCCGGCTCCCGCTGGGGCCCGGCGGCCGTTGCCGGGACCCGGCTGTTCGCAGCTTCCGAGCGAGGTGGGTGGTGCCGAGTTTCCCTGAGCTGAGCTGGCCTGAGCCCGACCCAGAGGTCCCCGTCCTCCCCGGGCCTTTGGGGTCCGGCGGAGTGGTAGCGGGCAACATCACCCTCCCCGGAGGCTGCCGGCTGCCCTCACACCTTTGAAGGTGTGCGGTTAACCAGAAGCACCTGCTGGTTTTGTACCTGTTTTGGGCTAGGCTCACAGGCTCTGGGGTGGATTTCAGGTGTAGGTTGCTCTCCGTTGCTTAAAAAAGCAGACACTATTACAAAATGGCAGTGTATTCCTGGTCAAGCACAGGAATGGCTGTTGCACTTGGACTGCTGGACGGGTGACTAGGTGAGGGTTCACTCCTCACCTGGAAGCACCTGGGGAGCCAGGATCACCTGTTGGCAGTGAAAATGGAGGGCCAGGTAGCCAGGCCAGTTTTCCAGGCTGCATCCCACTTCTGACAAATGTGGGGGCATTTTATGGCTCCTCTGAATAACCCTATTAAGGGAGAATTCCTCCTGGTTGCTCCTGTGCCTCAGCTTTTTGGCCAGAAGTGGTTAAGTTTGGCTCTTCTGGGAGGAAGGTACAGAGCCTGGCAGAAGCACTGTCTTCCCTATGGCTGATGCCAGTTGCTGTTGCGCTGTTTTGCCAGCATTTTTCTTCATCCTAGATGAAAAGCTCGGAACGATTTAACATTCCTGCGAGTGAGGCTCTCCCCAGGGGCACCAGATTTCAGGCTTGCTTCTCACATTCTCTTTGTCTCGGGGAGAGGAGGGAGGGTTGTGTTGGCATTTTGCCGGGTACCTTGGTGATGGTACAAGGTGTTTGGAATAATTTTTTATTTCTCTTGCATTTGAAGTTGTTTTGCCTTTTTTTTTTCTTATGTCTCTTCTGCATCTTCTCCCGCAGAACGTGGTTTGAGTTGGTGCGTAAGAAGCAGCGTCTTGGGAAGGGATAGCAAATCCGCTTGAGAGCGGATGTAGAATACCAGAATTCATCCAGAGCAAAATGATTAGCACAGCAGCACGCTCTCATTCTGCCAGGAGCAGCAACTCCTAGCGGCTGCTTCTGCCTCCGTGCCTGTGACAGTAAAGGGCACTCGGTGCTCGGGGGTTGAGGTTGCAGGTTGCTCGTTTCAGGGGATAAACTGCAAAACCTGACACAGCCATGTCGATTCAAGGCTCTTGTTCCGCTAGCCAGTGCAGAGAAGTGCAGGGCTTCTTGTGCTGGGTTTCAGCATAATTTTTCCAGCATTTCCCCACTGACTATCTCTGGTGCTTTTTGAGTCTGCTGTTTGCCAGGTTGATGAGACAGCTCTTTCCCATCAGTTAGATGGAGGCTTTTTGGAGTGATGCTGAGATCACAGTGGATTACAGGAATGCAGATTTTCAAGCCAGGTTTTTGGTCAGATAGTTCACATGCCTTCTGTATTCACAACAGGTTTGCTTAGCTGAAACAGATGTCTTGGCCTTAGTTGGGAGCACATAAGCTACAGGGAGATCTAAGTATACTGGCCTGGTGCATTTTGTAACCAGGATGATGTGATGCAAAAGGCTGCTTTTAGCCTGTTTCTGGATCTGTGGCTGAAAACCTCAGGAGAGACTTGCACGTTTAATGTGCCAACAAGACGTGCAGAATCTGGTTCACTGAACTCTGCCCAGCTTTAGGGGCACAAAAGGCAAATGTCTCCCATTCAACTGATTTACTTGATCTCTAGAAAAATGTTATGTGCCACGGTGCAAAGATGAAAGGAGGAGAGATTGAGACTCTTGTAGTGAACCGCCTAATGGGTAAGAAAATCTTGCAGACTTCAATGTATTTGTGTCTGAGCTTTGAGGCTTACTTTTTTTTTAATCAATCCTGCCGTTCTTTTGGGGTTGGCTTCATAGGGTTGGGGCAACTGCCTGTTGGCAACCAGGTAAAGTTTTGTAAACCAGGGAACAGGTTTTTTTCCCATAGAGCCATGGAGGAAGAACTATTAGCATTGTTGAGGGACTGCACGAAGGACTGTAAGATCCGAATCAGCTTTAATGGAATTGCTTCTGTAATTAAAGATACTGAAGCATAAACTGCTGTAGGATTCTGACTTTTTGGCCCATTAGGGTGGTTGTGTCTTGTTGTTTGGTTGTTTTTGTGTGGGTTTTCTTTTCTCCGTGGCAGTGCAGTTTAATAAGTATTCATATTCATGAACTCTTTCTTTGAAGTTGCAAAAGGATGTGTCATACCTATGTTTCTTAATAGGTAAATGCATTAGTAAGACTACTACTTGATTGCCATTTTACTTATGGAGAAGAAAGCTTTTCAGTTCCGACTTGCCGTTTTAGCGGCATGTTTTTGGCTGTTTGAATTAAACAGCCTCAGGACGTGAGCAGAGGGAGATCTTCCAGCTTGCGCCAGAAGTACTGGGGATTGCTGAAGTCCTGTTAAGCTGTGTGGGCAGGTCTGGAGATGGTAAAGAGTGCACTTGTTTGGTGCAAAACCTGCTGGTCATTTTACTATTATTAATACAAAATACAAAGGATTCAAATGCTTTATGTTCTGATTACGATGAAGACTCTAATTTTGTTATTGAATCTCAGTATCTTGAGTTTGTTGCATATAGTTAAGTCAGGCTTTAATTTGCCTTTGCCTCAATACAAGTTTTTGTGGTTTTTTTCAGAAGCTTTAATTTAGTGACAAGTGAAAACTTCTACACTTCATCAGCCTGCCCTTGAGCTGCTGACGGACTTCATGTGTCTGAACTCAGCCGTGGCTTGCAGCAAAGGGGTCTTCTGGTTTTGGCAGGGCATCTGAACCTCCTGCTGTTATTCAGCGCAGAGCCCCCCCACATCCTCTGAACTGGGTCCATGTGCCCTGTTCTGGTTTACCCTCTTCTTAAGTGGCTTAAATAAAGCCATGAATAAATGTCCTCTCTGTAGCTAGCTGTGAGTGCAGGACAAGCTTCTGCTCCCAGCAGGTTGTCCCGCTCTTGTCTGCTGGATGAGCCTATTCCTGGATGAGTGTTGGGGTAACTCGCTTCACAGGAAGTGAGCTGGGGTAGTGAAGGTCTGTTTGCTCTCTGACATCAGCAGAGATAAGTGCAGTTGGGAGAGATTATCGGCAGCACGACCTCTGCTGTGCAGTCCTGGTGTCATCCCTGCTCCTCTGAATGTGAGCTTGCCAGGGTACTTTCCTTGGGATGAAATCGTTTAAGGGTGAAAGACTGACTGGCTTTAAGTGAAACCAAGAGTGTTTTTGCTCTGGTAGCTCTGCTGGCAGAGACAGAAGAGGAGGACAAGGTTGTCATCTTGTCCACTGTCACTGCCGTATCCTTTTTAAGCTGCTCCCATCAGCAGGCCCAGCATAGCCTGGAGCTAGCTCCTGAGGTGGAGTCGTACCTTCAGTTACAGTGTTTGACTCTATGCAGATAAAGGCTGGTCCTTGGGAAATACCTTCAGACACAGCAGAGTCTTCTGATGGAAACTGATCAGAAGTTCAAAGGAAAGAAGCAGCATTTCTTCCTTCCCTGTGGTCTCCTTTCCCAGTATTTCCATTCCTGTCATACTACCCAAATGGCTTTCTCAGTGGATGATGCAATTAGGAGGAGATGCTTGCAAACTTTCAGCAAATAAATATGTCAGAATTTGAAATGCTCCATTTAGGCTCCATCAATCCTTCCCGGGTGGAGCGCAATTGTTTGTGCCTTGTTGTGACATGTATATGCTCGTGGTTCTTTGAAAAGCCCTCTGGGAAAATTTGAATAGTTAGTGAAGTGCCTCTTTGTAATAAAAATAAATTCCAGAGCAGACACTGGGGTTTGGTTTTAGCTGGATTCATAGAGCTCTGCTGTTGTTACTTAAATATTTGATGTTAATTCTTGCCTTTGTCAAGGTGTGCAGAAAGGCAGTTCCCTTGCAGGAAATACAACTTTAATGATCAAGCTTTTTAGTAGCTCAGTCATGAGTATCCACTGAAGCAAGCTGTCTGTCTGATTGTTTTATACTTTTAATGGGGAAGAGTATGTAGTCTTCTGCTTCGGGCAATTTCTTAAAGCAGTCAGTTTTTGGAGTGGCAGGAAAGTATTAATTAAAGCAGCAGAGGTGAAGTCCATCTGCCTAGTACATCTGGAATGAGACACTGTAGGTCAGGAGAAAAATTTTTGCACTTGGTCTTTGTCTTGTGGAAGAATGGAAAAAATACCATTATTTGGGATATCTTCTCTCATGCTAACTACTGTTCCCAGTGTTTGAGGTTACTGATGTAAGAAATAACAGTATTTTATATTTTCAGTTGCATATTGACCAGCGAATTCCAGTGTAGCTGGTGTCAATCATCCTCCAGCTACTCTCCCAAGCTTTTTTCTTTGTGTGTTGTCAGCTGCCATTTTTTTGGTTATACAGTGCACAGAGCCAAAAGAGGTTTGGGAAGCTTATAATGAGGATGCTGAAGATCCAGATTGCTTGTTTGCAATGAAGCATGAGAGATGGAAGGGACTCCATGATGCCCGGGGGAGTGTTGGTATGGCAGCTTAAGGAGTTGGGGTGTGTCTGGCCTCCTGCAGTTACATGCTTCAGGCAAAAAGAAGGGACTCGGGTTGGACAATATCAACTTCAGAAAATTCCCTCTGAAAACAAGCTGAAAGGCCAAAGCACTGGAGATGCTGAGATTATTTTTTCAGGGCCTTTCGTCTTTTTGGACTTAAGGTCTTGTATGAAATTCCACTGAGGGCTTTATGCTGTAGAGTGCTGGGGAACTTCTGAAATAGAGAGGTCTGGATAAAATTGTTCATTGGCATCTTTGTCGGCCACCAGAGGCAAATAGAAGGCTTGTTCTATGCAGAGGATGGATTTTCTTACCCCTCTCGTATTCTGCTTGTACCCAGCTTCTGCAGCCAAGCTCTCGCTGCACTTTGCCTTTCTTGATGGAAACAGCTCTGACATGGGATGAAACGAAGATGACAGCAAGTGCCCTGTGCTCCCAGGACTTGCAGCATGTTCCTGTTTCAGCTGGGAGCAGAGTAGTCCTGGGCCCCTCTAAACCGACCTTTTTCTTAGCCACAGGGTTTATGATCTACCAAAACCAAACAAGCCAATTGGGACGGGGAAAAAACCCAAACCTGCGCTGCGCTTATTTGTGTAACTTGGCAGATGTGGGACACTGCCATAAGGCACTTTGATTTCGCAGATGGGGCTGTTGCCTACCTGGGCAAATGAGGTTGCTGCTTTCTGGCTGAAAGCCAGAGGCAGAAAAGACTCTGTGTAGTGGGATTTTGTGTCATCTTGGACATCACAAACTGGTGGCCCAGGGCCAAGTGCACTGTAGCAGGGATAACTTCTTTGTTCTGTAGATCTAGTTTTTCTGTTTGGTTTTGCTTGTGTTTATTTTTTTTCCCAGAAGAATGACAAAGAGGCTTACTGTCTCCATAACCAGTGTTACCAAGAAAAGCCCTGCACAATGCTGCCTGACGAGTTGGGACTGAGCTCAGTAAGTCCCCTTTAACCACACGGAGTTCAGCTGTCTTGGTTTTTTTTTGACTCTGAGGCAGCACTATGTCTTGTGCGTGGGTTTTCAGGTGTAGCAGCAGCCAGGGCACAGTTTAGAAGGATGAATTGGCGTAAAATATTTTCAGTAACAAAGTGAAGGCAGAGAAAAAGTTATCGTAGGAGACTTTATAGGTGAATAATTAAAATACGGACCTAGGGGATGTAATGGGTGAGCAGTGCCGTGTAGTTTTGCCTGGAAAGATGCCCCTCTGGAGACTGTGGCCAGGCCAGACCAGGTGGTGGGTGTTGGCTGCAGTTTTTGGTGCCTCTGCACTGGCTGCCAGGTCCTCAGGATGGCTGGCTTGGTTTTATTGTCAGGACCCTGACCTGCTCCAGCCAACTGGTCTTGGCCACCCCAGCTGCTCCAGCACCTGGTCCTCACCCCTCTGCTAATCTGCTTGTACAGTCATGCTCCCCCACGCAGCCTTATCTACTCTGGGTTTGTCCCCATGTGCTCTTGGTGCTGTGTGGGAAATAGCAAGTGCTGGGTTGTTTCCAGACATGGGGTAAGCTGTGGGTGGTCACACACTGTAATCCAGGCTCTCAGTCTCCCTTATATGCATTTAAACAGTAACTCAAGGTCCAGCTGTTAGTTTCAACATGTTCAGTTTGTCATGAAACTGTAAATGCTGTATTTGGTCCTCTTCTGGTCTGGCGACTGTTTCCTCCTCAGTATATTGTAGTACTTTGATAGCCCTTTGATAGCTACAGATATCCAGCTGTGTTATCAGCCACACTGTCTAGCTCTTCTTTCCTCCTAAGCTACAGTAGTTAGGTTTTGGATTTTTTTATTAGGCCTTCCAAGTATTGCTCTAAGCTATGGTAGAGGAGAAGCTCCAAGTGTTCTACAAATTCTTGGTGATGAATCAACATCAAGTGAAGCAAAGAGAGATGGTGAAAGGGCTGTGAGCTGAGGTGCAGAGCCTGGAGTGCAGCTGGCATGAGAAGCGCTTAATGTATGCCTAAGGACAAATGCTAAGCATGCTGTAATATGGAGGTACATTTTCTTAGCAGTTTATACCATCATAACACAATGGATAGTCTGTTTGGGATACGGCTGAGTTGCCTTCAGTCAGTACAGTGAATTGAGTGTGAAGCAAGTAGCATTGGGGTTTGGAGGGCAGCTTTGTGCTTGGGTTGTTACTGCCCTTGGGCTCTCACCTGCAGTCCTGCATTAGAGCACAAATGGCAGAAGAGTTGTGGTTTTGGCTTGGAAAGTCCTTAGAAAACTTGGCCCTGAAATAAGCTACTTCAATTTTCATGAAATTAGTTTCAAATCAGTGAAAATGAGGGTGAAAAGCAAGTACCATGGTCCTTTCTATACTGGGTTTAGAAGCTGCTGAGGAAAAGCCTGGTGAGTAGGTGGTGGTCTGACAACTAAGCCTAAATTCACTAAAGCTGTAATTTGAAATTAGTCTAAAGCATGGGTTTGAGGTTCTGGAGGCTGAAGACTTTTCCAAAGCAGAAGTCTCTTTTGGGGTGGCAATAAGCATAAAAGATAAGAAGGACAATGGCGATCTTTAGTGCACTGCCACCCTTGTTTCTTCTGGCCCTGGGTCCCATCAACAGAATGGTTGAGCTCACTAAAGCGGGAGAAAACTGGCTCCTTTTTAGTTAGTAAGCTGAATTGTCTCCATGCAGGATTTGAAGAGCTCTAGTGTCCTTGTGTGGTGAGTGCTGGGGAAAGAGCATGGCGGGGAATGCAGAGGGGATCCCCTCCTTCCAGCAACAGCAAGTCATTGGCTCTGTGCTGCTTTCAGCATACCATGACATTACCATCCAGTTCCCTCTCGCATGGTCCATCGGGCTGGCTTTGGACACCATGCTGCAGGGGTGACTTTGGGTACATTGTTGAGACTTTGGCCCTGAATGCCAAAACCCTGCTGCAAGAGAGGGAGGGTGGCAGAGAGCCACTGTGGGGCAGAGCTCCCTTTGGTGGGGGACACTTGTTCAGGTTGCTCTTGTTGTTGAAACAAGGAGGGCCAGATGAGTCCAGCAAAGGGGGAGATGTCGGTGATTTCAGCCTCTGGCTCCCCGTAACTCTCCCCTGGCAAGGCGGCCTTGTGGGCTATGATGGCAGAGTCCCCCATTGGCCACCCAGCACTGCCTCTAATGGCTGAGCACTTGTGTGCTTAAACTTTATTTGGTCTTGGAGGGATGAAATCACTTGCTGTTATCTCCATTTGAATAAGGAAAGCTTCTGCTGAGCTGCAAGAGCTGTCTCTGCATGGGGGAGGTGAAGTTTTTTGGTAACCTGGCATGTTCAGTGCAAGGCTGCAGGGCTAGAGGGAAACTTCATCTTGGGCTACTTTCTCTGTCCACCCCACTGTCTCTGGAGCGTGAAGCAGACTGCAGGTGGAAAAGGGTGGACAGCATGGTGGTCACCAAACAGCTCAGTGAAACAGCCTAGAGTTCAGTTCAAAATGTAAAAACGGGCAACTTGCAGTGGTTGACGTGCTCATTCCTGCCTGGCCTGGATGGCTCCGGTGGTGAGCTGTGCTTGGGGTGTATTGATTTTGGGCTGCATCCTGCGCTGGAGTCTCTTTGGGGAAGAGTACAGTTTCCCATTTGGGAGTGTCTCCTGATACCACGTACATCTTGTACTCTGGGCACTGAAATAAAATAGCCCCTGCAGCTGGCTGTGGCAGCTCCCTTACTGTCATCCTTACTGTCATCTGTCAGGCCTGTGGTGCCTGCCAGAAGAGGAGTTCAGCACGGGCAGGGGAGGGCATGTGTTTAATTCCTGTTACCTTGCTCAAACCTCTGCTGTTCGCAGTGGTTGCCATTTCTTCAAGTGAATGCATGGGGATGGTCAGAAAACAGACAAATTTCTCATGGGGCTGCCTGCAGTGCTGCTTTCTTGCCCTCCGCATCCCAGCCAGACCTGGGTTAAACCCAGAGTTTCTGTGGACTGCAGAGAGGATTTGAGAGGCTTTACGTGAATTAACAGTATTTCCCTGAAATTACCATTTTGGGGCTCTTACCTGCAGTAGGAACTTGTGCTGCTTTACCTATAGGGCTATATTTACCTATAGCTGTAAACTGTCCTAATGGTGTGGCTGTTTCCCCTCATAGAATCGTAGCATCATTTAGGTTGGAAAAGACCTTCAAGATAGAGTCCAACCATCAACCATGCCTACTAAACCATGTCCGGAAGTACCCCATCTACTTGCTTTTTGAATATCTCCAGGAATGGTGACTCAACCACTTCCTTGGGGAGCCTATTCCAATGTCTGACAACCTTCTCAGTAAAAATTTTTTTCCTAATATCTAACCTAAATCTCCCTTGCCTCAACTTGAGGCCATTTCCTCTTGTCCTATCTCCAGCTACCTGACAGAAGAGGCCAGCACCCACCTCACTACAACCCCCCTTCAGGTAGTTGTAGAGAGCGATAAGGTCTCCCCTCAGCCTCCTCTTCTCTAGACTAAACAGCCCCAGCTTCCTCAGCCACTCCTCATAAGGCTTATGCTCCAGGCCACTCACCAACTTGGTTGCCCTTCTCTGAACATGATCCAGCAACTCAATGTCTTTCTTGTAGTGAGGGGCCCAAAACTGAACACAGTACTCGAGGTGCAGCCTCACCAGTGCCGAGTACAAGAGAACAAGTGCTCCTGCCGGCCACACTATTTCTGATACAGGCTAGAATGCTGTTGGCCTTCTTGGCCACCTGGGCACACTGCTGGCTCGTATTCAGCCAGCTGTCAACCAGCACGCCTAGGTCTTTCTCTGCCGGGCAGCTTTCCAGCCACTCCTCGCCAAGCCTGTAGTGCTGCATGGGGTTGTTGTGACCCAAGTGCAGGACCCAGCACTTGGCCTTGTTGAACTTCATACAATTGGCCTCAGCCCATCGATCCAGCCTGTCCAGATCTCTTTGTAGAGCCTCCCTACCCTCAAGCAGATCGACCCTGCCTCCCAACTTGGTGTCGTCTGCAAACTCACTGAGGGTGCACTCAATCCCCTCGTCCAAATCATCAATAAAGATATTAAACAGAACCGGCCCCAACACTGAGCCCTGAGGAACACCACCTGTGACCCACCACCAAGTGGATTTCACCCCATTCACCACAACCCTCTGGGCTCGTCCATCCAGCCAGTTTTTCACCCAGCAAAGAGTACACTTATCCAAGCCATGAGACGCTAGCTTCTCAAGGAGTGTGCCATGAGAGACAGTGTCAAAGGCCATGCTGAAGTCAAGGAAGATAACAACCACAGCCTTTCCCTCATCCACTAGGCGGGTTACCTGGTCATAGAAGGAGATCAGGTTGGTCAAGCAGGACCTGCCTTTCGTAAACCCATGCTGACTGGGCCTGATCCCCTTCTTATCCTGGACTTGCCATGTGAGTGCTCTCAAGACAAACCATTTCATAATCTTCCCTGGTACTGAGGTCAGGCTGACAGGTCTGTAGTTCCCTGGATCCTCCCTCTGACCCTTCTTGTAAATGGGTGTCATGTTGGCAAGCCTGCAGTCCTCTGGGACCTCCCCTATTGACCAGGATCGCTGATAGGTGATAGAGAGTGGCTTGGCAAGGACCTCTGCCAGTTCCCTCAGTACTCTTGGATGGATCCCATCAGGACCCATAGATTTGTGGGTGTCCAGATGGCACTCTTACCTGCAGTAGGAACTTGTGCTGCTTTGCCTATAGGGCTATAGCTGTAAACTGTCCTAATGGTGTGGCTGTTTCCCCTCGGAAGGGCGAATGACATCTGCAGACATAAACAGCTTTAATGGTGAAATGTGTCTGTACTAGAGCTTGGACCTGTTCTGTTGGTCCTCATGGAAGTGCAGCCTTTCATTAGGACAGGCGGTACATGAGCCCCTGGACAAAGAGCAATGTCAGTGCACCAGGCTGTGAAAAGTGGGTGCTGTTGTGGGAGGTGTTCAGCCACCCCCTTTCCGAGGTGCAGCCCCGTTGTGGCAGAGCTTTCCATGCTGCTCAAGATGCAGGAGAGTATCAGGCTTTATGTCTTTCAACTTCACACCTGCTAAGCTGTGACAGAAGATGTCAAGAAGAGTAACGAACAGCTGGGAGACGCAAACCCTAATTTTTCTTGTGCTTCAGGCATAACTTGATTGGTGAATCTTTAAATTTTTTTAAATTAAAGCCTGTTGCTGACTAAACCTGTTTTGCAGTTTGTTAGCAAATTGGGCCCTGCCTCTTGTCTCCAGCAGGACCTTGGCAGGAGCCTTGTGGGCCTTGACCGCATCTCTGTGCACTCAGCAGTGCCAAAACCAAGGTCCAGGCTACAGGTGCTCCCTGGAAGGGAGACACTGCCACAGGGCACTGCTTTCCTGGGATCTTGGCTGCCCTTTGATGTGGTCCTGCATTCCCCCAGGAAGGAGCAGCTTTGAGCCCTCTGCCTCTTACCTGGTGTGTGCCTCAGGAGGTGCTTTCATCACGTAACATGTTTCGAGCTGGAAACACATCTCAGTTTGGGCATCTGGAAACTGGGAATATGCAGTTACCTGTGAAAACTCAGTACGTATGTGCCCAGGAACAGTCATGATAATTCAGAGCCTGTCGTTTTGATGGGCTCTTTATGACTGGCAGCATTAATAAAATTAATGAGACTTATGTCTGCCCTGCTGTAGAGCTGGCATTTAGTCCTGAGTTGGGGCTGTTGTTGCAGTTGTGTAAGAGTCCTGTTACTTGTCTGCCTTGTACGACTCTGTCCCTCTGCTAAAGAGTAGCTAATAGGACCAGTGGTAGTATGGAAGTTATTTGGTGTTGACACTGGCAGCTCAGGAGGAATGGATACCTCCACCAAGCAAATATCAAAGACTTTTTTTTTTTTCTTCTTTTCCTTTTAAAGAAAGAAAACAAAAGGAAAGGTGCAGGGAAAGAAGGCTGGTAGAGTGATAGGGATGTTGGTCAGAAAGGGGAAGCTGTATCCACACAAGGTGACCAAAAAACTATATATTTCAGCAGATTACATGTAAAATCAAAATAAGGCAGACCAGAATAAGACTTTTGAAGAGTGAACTTTCCAAATATGATTAAATTTCAAATGCATCCGAAACCTTTTGGAGACAGGCAGCAGAAGAAATCAAGGTGTGAGAGGCATGGAAGATAAAGCCATCACAGAAAAATCTAAACCATTTTTTGGCTGTCTTGACTCCTGTGGAGGAGCTTTGTAGCTTTGCAAACTACAAGCTTGCTACAAAAGAGCTGTCTGAGAAGTTGTCTCGCATTAAATATCAGTAGAAATAGCTTTAGAGCAAACAGAGGAACTGATAACAAACCGTAAGGAACAGATAGCTTTACTCAAGAGTGGCATAGGATCTTAAATCTGAAATTGCTGAGATACTTCTGTGCGTATCCTGTTGCTTAAAGTGCCCTTGGTATCACAGAAATTGATGGTGGCAAATGTGATGGCGCTTTTTAAAAGAGGGGGATCTTGGTGAAATCAAGGAGGTACACATCAGGGGGCATGATACCTGTGCCAGGCACACTGCTAGGGAGAGGCTGTAGACAGGATCCTGAGGACCACGGACTAGTGGGTCTGACCTCTGTTCCTGGGCTTCTGCAGCAAAGAAGATGATCACTGAAGGCGTGGCCAAGCACAGCTTCTTTGAAAAGAGTTAAAAGGGCTAACATAAAGGCAAGCCCTGCCTCATTGACCTGCTGGAGCTTGGTGAGCATGTGGTAGCAGGATGAATAGACTTCACGTATGTGGCTTTTCAAACAGCATTTGACAAGGTTCTCCATTGAAAGCTTTTAAGAAACTAAGTCACCATGGGCATGGAAGAAATGTCTTGTTATGGACCGAGAGCTGGTGAAAGCATGGGATGCAAAGGGTAGGGCTTAATGGTCATTTTTCAGCATGGGTAAGCATCAGCAGTAAGACCCCAGAGACTGGTCCTGGGACTGGTTTTCATCCTACGGGTGACCTCAGGCATGGAGAGGTGCAATGAAGTTCCCAGGTTTACAGAGGATCCTCAATTCCTTTGGGTGGTTGAATACCTCACTGAAGGTGAGGAAATCCAGAAGGACCTCGCAGAACTGAGCAAGTGGGCAAATAAGTGGCAGATGAACTTCAGCGTAGGAAAACGTGGGGTACCTGTAGGGGAAGATTATCTATACTGGGCCTGTATGATGCTGAACCTGGAACTGGTGGTTACAGCTCAGGAAGGAGCTCAGAGTCATCATCATCAGTTCTCTGAATCATCAGCTTAGTGTGCAATGTTAGCCAAAAAAGCCAATAAATTGTGGTCACCGTCAGCAAGGGAGGTAGTAACAAAGCAGAGGGCATCGTTTTGACCCTCTATAACATGCTGGTGCATATCCTGGGGGCTGCATGTAGTTCTGGCTTCTGCATCTTGACAGTGGTGTTGGAGAGGCTACAGAGAAGACAAAATCACTGAGGGACAGAGCAGCTGCCTTAGGAGAGAGAAGAAAATTTGCAGCTCCTTGGTTTGGAGTAGAAGTCTGGCGCAGCATATGATCAAGGTATACAAAATCATGAAGGTACTGATTAAGTTCAATTTTCTCTACCAGGTCTTGTGGCGCTAGAACCAGGGGCACTTGATGAAACCTATAGGAGATTGGTTTAAAGTAGGTGGAAGGAAGTACTTTTATTTTACGCAATGTGCGATGAACTTCTGAATTCATTGTCCCAGAGGGTTGTGGATGCAAAAGGTATCAGCAGGTTCAAAAAGCATTGGGGTAAACTTATGGGCAGTCAGTCTGAAAGAGATGCTAGGAAGAACAGCCAGGGACATGCCTTTAGCATCCATAATACAAGTGTGTGGCTGGGGAGGCAGCACATGCGATGCAGGAGCACTTGGTAGTGCCTCCAGTGGTACTACGTTCAACAGACCCTCCATCCCGAGAAACAGGTAGAGCAGCAATAAAAGAAGGATGCAGTCACTCCCTGTGGACACAATTGAATTGTTTCTTGCCGTGGACTAACCTTTTGCAAGTCATATGCTCATTTCTTCAGCATCCCCAAGGAGGTTGGTAGGATAAAAGATTCTGTGTTTTCACTAAATCTTTTTCTCTCAGTTGATGGTAGGCTGTCAGTCCAGCAGGTCGGGGAGATCTGGGAAAGGGTGATGTCAAAGACAGTGACATCGGAAGAAGCTGCAAGACTTGAGTGCCAGAAAATAAGGAAAACCAGAGTGCTCATAGAGAGTCTTGCTTTTAACTCTCCAGGTGGTGAGGAAAGGAGGCAGGGAGGCTTTTACAGTTAATTGCTACAATTCTGCAGAAGAAAAACCAACTCCCTGGGGGACAGGAGATTGGCCTGGCAAAACAACTTGTTCCTCTAGAGAGATGAAACTGGACGACTGCACAGTTGTGACTTGTGTACAACCAGAACCAGAGCTGGGGACAGATCATGACCCCTGTCCTCATCCACTGCAGTGCATCACAGATGCTCAGGCTTGAGAGGAACCACCCAAGCAAAAGCTCAAGTCCCACCTTTTCCACAGCTCCTCAGCAGGTGCCAAAAGACCTGCTGATGGTATTTCTGACACGCTTCCAACTCGAAGGAGATTCATTTGGGCGTGCTAATGCAGCTGGGAAAAGGTAGATGTGCACTTGGGGTTTTAAACGTGGCTAAATTCAACTACTGACAAGAATAGTTGAACAGAAAATTTGAATACACAGTGGTTATCTTGCTTAAATGACCAAGAGATAAGTGAAGAAATTTTGCAGACCAGAGCCTGGCCCAGATCATGTTTAATTGGCAGCAAGTTCTCCCCTTGACCAAGTCAGCCTGAAATAAACACTTAAGCTTCTGTGCATAGCTGGAAGAGTAAATATGTGTCATCTGTTTGTCCTGGTTTAAGGGGAGGAGAAAAAAAAAATTCAGACTGGGCTTTGTTATAAATAGCACAAGAGAGACAGCTCAGCTCAGAAGGTGGCTGCAGAGCTGGCAGTGCTAGACAGGATCTCCAGAACAAAACAAAAAAAATTCCAGGAAATCCCCAGTGTCACTTCTCCCCACAATTGATTTAAAATGAGCTTATCCCTTGCACTTGGTACATGAGGAAGAAGAAACTTCCTGGCTATGATGGGGGAAAAACACAGTTATTAACAGCACCACAATGAGCAAGTATCAGAAGTTATGCTGCAGCCCTGGAAGATCTTGGCTGGATCTTGAAAATATCTGTTGCCATAGCAGTAATTGCTATACATGGTAACAGTGAACAGAGTGTGAGAACAATTTACTTTTTGATTTGGTGCCCAAAACAAGTCCCTTTTGTTTTCTCTCACCAAAACCTCAAGCATTTATTAGCTTGTGTTCAGTCCAAAACTGAGCTTTTCACTTTCAGCAGTGGCAAGGAAGGCAGCAGAAAAGGGGCAAATTCAGAAAGACATCACAGCTGGCAATGCTCTCTCCATCCCTCTTTTACAGCATAGCCGATGGATTGGGGCAAAGATCTGGACCATACTCAACTTCCTTTCATATTTGATGTCCACATAGATGGTCCTCATCTGCCTCTAGTACATAGTATTTGCCACTGATTTAAAAAAAAAAAAAAGAGAGAAAAAAAACCAGAGGCACATATTCTACTTCCAGCAATTAGAAGCAAGGACTCCTCTGAGATGGGATGACCTGATGCTCACTTAATAGTTAACGTGATAGCAGACCACAGTGGTGGTGTGACTTTTTCATTCTGTCGTCTGCTCCCCTCTTTGCCATTCACAACCTCCTCTTCCCTTCCTGCAGTGCTGCCAAACACTGGCCGATACTTCTGCAGAAACACTTGTTAGCCCCAACCTCATTCCTGAATTTCAGTGCTCAGGATTTCTTATCTCATTTGCTCAGAGCCCATCACTGTGCAAGTGGATCGTGGCGCACACTGCCCCAGCCATCTGGCGGATGGCAGTGTCTGCCCTCCCTGGGGAGGCAGCACATGCGATGCAGGAGTTCAGCCAAGTAAGCCTGGCTGGGGTGGTACCGGCTCATGCAGCCCAGCTAGTTTTTCTCCTGGACATCTCCAAGAAACTGAGACCCTTTTTGAGAGCCTTTGGTGACTGACAGTTATTCACCAGTAACTGCCTTCTTGCTGACTCTCGGGAAGGTTAATTCCACCTTTGTTTCTATGACATGGTGAGAGGAAAGGCAGATTTGGGGCTTTAGCTTATCACGCTTTGTTCCGACATGCAGGATTGCAGAGATGTTCGGTTTTAAAAAGGCCATGACTGTGTTTTAAGGCAAGGTTGAGAGACTCGGTCTTTGTTTCTCATTAATTAAAGCCAGATCTTGTTAATGACAAAGCACCAGAACTATACATAACTAGTATTTTTGTTTATTTGGTGTTCGAAGTTGTTACTATAGTCACTGCTAACCTTACAGATGTGCGTGTATAGTACACAAAGCAGAGGTTGAAATACAGCTCACAGGATGTGATTCTTACCCACACTGTAACGTTTTGGAGACTATCGGGAAAAGAATGTCAGTTCAGGGCAACACTTGACACACCTTTCCTTTCAGGGGAAGCTTTTTTCATGGCTTATTACATCAGAATTAAAAACAATGGAAAAAATCAAACACAGGCTGTGTTTTTTCGTCCCAAACTGCCAATTCACTCATCGATAGGTGAGCTTTTCAGAGCTTGAGGTGTGCATGGAGCAGGGAACTCTGCGCTGCTCCATGAGGCAAGTGTGTGGGAGGGGGAAGCTGCAGGAGGGGACTGATGCTGTGCGGTCCAGTTCGTTGGCTCCGCAGCATCCTTACTGTGTCATGTCCGACGTGATTTTCATTCAGCAATTTCTGCAGGCAAAACAAATATAAGAAATTAATTTCTCATGGAAATGAGGGGGTTTTGCTTATTGTTTTATGAAGGGTTTATGAACTCTCTGGCTGAGGTTTTCAGCAATTTATTTACTGCCTCTCTTCCCTTGCCAGAGGAAATTAGTGTGCTTTGGGCTGGGAAAAATGATGACTCCTAAGCAGCTCCTCAGCATGGAGTCCTGTTGGGATGAGTTTCCTGATGGCAGCTCAGGGAGAAGGGGAGAGTTACTCGTTTGCGGGCTCTGTGTTTCCTATTGCCTCTGACTCGCTGCCAAATTCTGCTGCCATCCCGGCATTGTAGTGGTTAACTTGAGTCACGGTTAACAAGCTTGGACAGCTAATACTTTCAAGAGGTCCTCTGCATTTGTTCCTGCTTAGTTTTTTCAACAGAGTTGGCAGAGAAAGCTGCAGCCAGAGAGATTGGCGGAAGAATGAAACAGCCTAGAAAAGTTGTGATGAAACACTGTTATCTTTGTTTTATGCTTTTAGCCACCAGTGTCTTGTGGGCTCCACTAGCTGAGAAATAACGCAGTCCCTTGCAAACCACATCTGTGCTGCGCATGAGTTTTCAAGGGACTCTGTGTTTCAGCTAATAAATGACTGGCAGCCCTTTAAACGAAGAGAGACAGAGGGCCATTATTTTGCTAATGCCATGCATTTAGGAATGTCGCTGCTTCAGATACGTGGCTTTGCAGACTGGTGCTTGAAAACCTTATGCTCTGCGATCTGGCTGTTTGTAGGGAGTCAGCTGGCACTCTCGGTGACACCAGGCTGTTTGTGTACGGCCTTGCCTTGCAGGTGCTCTACCCTGTAATTGCAACCTCGGTCTGCTCCTACCCCCCACCACTGCTGGCTCCTGTGCCTCCTTTAGAAAAGCTGAAGTTGTGGTGGTTTTTTTTATGGTCTGGTGGGGTTATTTTAGACCTGAGGTGGGTGCCTCAAGAGGTCCTTTCAGTCCCTGTGCTGGCATGCTGTTGCTAAGGCAGCTGCTTGGTCCTGAGGTACCAGCTGATGGGTTTGCCTTTTCTGGTTTTGTAGGTTTCATTTCTTTTCCTGTCTTCCCAGTCTTCACTCACCAACATCATTCAGAAACCTCTGTAAATGTTTTCTCCTTGTTACTCAGTGTTTCCTTGCGTAGCAAAGGAATATCTCTGTGCCTGGTGTAAGCAAGCCTCTGGCACTTGGCTGTTTGCTTTGCTCTGTCGTGGCTGCAATGGGCGCTCTCTTCCCTTCAATGTAGGTGGTACAAAAATTGTTC
Source organism: Astur gentilis (assembly GCF_929443795.1). Classification (NCBI taxonomy): domain Eukaryota; kingdom Metazoa; phylum Chordata; class Aves; order Accipitriformes; family Accipitridae; genus Astur; species Astur gentilis. The sequence continues at coordinate 17,225,225 of NC_064893.1, read as the reverse complement.
TTCTTTTCCCCTCCTGTATGGGGGAAATGGTACGCCCTGTAGCACTGCAGTATGTTTGTGGCCATGCAATGCCTTGCATGGTTTCACTAAGCCCAGAATGATCTTGTCCGTGCACAGAAAAGATGAAAATCAGTTTGCTGCAGAGTTAATGCTGCAGAGTTGTGTTCTTTGTGCAGTGGGCTGCTGCTAGGGTGGTGGAGCAGTTGCTGGGTTTATGTGGTGGGGCAGCTTTTCCAGAACAGGTTCTGATTGTGGAGCCTCCTGTTCCTGGGCTGTTCTCCTTGGCATTGGCTGGCCAAGGCAGCAGCTGCGGGTTCCCTGGGTGCAGGTGCTTCATGGGAATACTGGGAGGAATCCCTGAAATTGGTAGCAGTGAAATAGGAGGCCATGAAGAGTAAATTTCAGTCCTGAAGCAGCTGGGCAGCAAGCTAGATAAATCAGGACCTTTGTCAGTAATTCCTAGACTGACAGAGAGGGCAGTGGGTGCTGCTGTGTCCTTGAAATAGCAGGGATATTATCTGTGTGACATTACTTGCTTTGGCACAGGGAGAGGACTTGGCGTGTGCTGATTCTTCAGAGTTCTGGGCTTTTGCCCTTCATCCTTTTGGCAGGTGCATCTTCTCCACCTCATTCCTGCAGCCATATTAGCGTGATGCTTTGGCCCTGGGAGCAGCCTTGTCAGCTTTGGGAAATGTTGCCCTGCTTAGGTCTGATTTATTTCTGTTCAGCAGCTGGTGAGAATTGTGGGGGACTTAGGGGTCTGTGAAAACAGAAACAAGCCATGTCAAGCTTTCTGGTCACTGACCAGGGTTTCAGCAGAGGATAACCCTATGGTGTTGGGGTCATCAGGAAGGCAGGAGACTCATGCGCAGGTTCTGGTCTGTCCCTTTCTCTTGCTGTGTGTCCATCCCCTGATAAAACCAGGAACAACTCAGGCCTTATTTTAGGGTCACATTCATGCTGGGAGGCTCTGAGGTGCTTTGGGTCCCATCTTGGGCAGATCCTGTATGACTCCGTGCCAGCACACGCTCCTGGAGGTGGGTAAAGCCCGGCTCTGCTCTGGCTGGAAGCATCTGTCTTAGCTTGGTGTGTCCCAAGAAGACATAAGGAGAAAGCAGATGTGTGAACTTGGATACCTCACTGCAGAGATTTTCATGCCCAAAAGGATCCGGGTGGTGCAGCTGGCGATGGCCTCATGTAGGTAGCAGCTGCCCCTTCGGTAAGGTCATGTACAGGTAGGATGGCCACAATGAAGTTCATCAAGCTGTGCTCGCAGCATATGTGCCTGTACAAATCCTCCCTGAAACTGGGGGCATCACTTCTGGGGGCGATGGGAAGGCGTCAGGCTGCTGCCCTGGGGCTGGTCTTGGGTTGCCTTGGTGGGGCAGCATCAGGGGATGGAGGGAGGGCAGGATATGTCCCAGCCGTGGTGGTCAGTTGTTGCTGAACTCACAGGTTGTCCTGTAATTCCTTCACCTAAGCAGCTGTGAAGTATTTACTCTCTAGGACATTGCTAAAATTGAGGGTTTTCCCATGTAAATCCTGTTTGTTGAAGACAAAGTCTGGTTATGAGTGTGTTGAGGTGGGAAGTAATCACCATCAGAGTGCGGTGCCGCTGTATTGCTCTGAGTCTGACGGCATCAGACCTGACCATGTGTCCTGGGATTGATGCAGCCTGTGGCTGTGCAGGTGGGAGGACAGTACTGAGCTGCGCCAGGCCTCAGCTCCCCTCCAGAGCACCTTGTGCCCCCTGGGCAGGGACTCTCTGGCTGGTGCTGAGCCTCCCCTGCAGCTGCACCCCCTCCAGCAGCTGGGATTTGGATGGGGCTATGGATCCATGCAGCACGTTTCGGAAGGCAAGAGAGGGGATGAAAACTGCCAGTACCTTTTTTTTTTTTTCTTCTGAAACTCTCTCAAATGTTGAGCCCTTAAAAGGAAGAACGACTCTGCTGAAGCCTTTGCTGAGCTTAGGAGGTGCCGCTGTGTCTGGGGCAAAACAGAGCTTTCGGGAGGCTGTTTAAGGATTAGGGGTTTGGGCTGAGCTCTGATGTGCAAAAAAACTCCTGCCGTGGTGGCAGGAGACATCCAGGGGATGCCATGGCAGCAGCTGGAGCACTGGATGGGTTGTCCAGGCAGATCCTGTAGCCCAAGAAAACTGGCTCACTGCTCTGTTGTGGCCTGGGGCTGAAGCTCTACAAGGGATTTTGTTCCCCAGTCATGTAAAACCCCTGGATTGGCTGGGACAGATATGCAGGAGAGGCTGTCCAGCCACATCTGTGTCCTTGGCCAGCTTGGGGACCCTTACAAAGAGCAGAGGGAAGCGCCTGTAACATTTTTGACACTGAATGCTTTTTGACATCTTGCATCTTTCACCTTCTGCCCAGGCTGCAGCGGCCACAGCTGGTCTCTAACCATAATGCAGTCAGACGTGTTCACCCTCACTGACAATTTGGGGACAGAGAGAAGCAAGAGGCCCTTGGCCTTCAAGGGAGCAGCAGGTCCTTTCCCCAGGCACAGCAGCCAGCTCTGCTCTGCGCCTCCAACAGGAGCTGTGGCAAGAGCCTGCGCTTACCCCAACTGTGCAGGCACAGGCAGAGCTATGCCTGGTCTGCATTGTCAAGATTTTTTTTAATGGGAGTGGATTTCACTTCTCCTTCTGCCCTCAGGTGCAATTTCCTTAGTGTTGGTCTGTGCAATCCCCTGGTGACTGTGCCCACATCTCTGGTACCTGAACTCTTCCTGCTCTGTTAGTGCCCATCCAGCAGGTGCTTTACGCTCTGTCCCAAAGCCATGAAAACACAGATGTTTCCTGCCCCTTGCTCTTCCTTCTGTCACAGAAACCCTGTCCTGTGGAGGAGGGATGGAGGATGATGTGGGGGCAAGCAACACTTCCAAGTCCTTCTGTCTTCCCATCCCCATGGGCTGCTCTCTGCGTGACTCCAAGGCTTGCCTGGGTGTGATTACAGGGTCTGGATCAGTATGAGCCTGGTGCTGCCAGTGGGGCTGCGCAAGTCCTCGTGGGCAGTGCTCAGCACAGAGCGAATGATGGAGAGCATGAAGGTTGGCGTGGTGGGAGTTTCTGTGGTGCCCTCCCTTCTTCCTGCTGAGATAACAGTGCTCTTGAGATGCCTGTGCATCCATCCCACACAAGGTGCAGGTGCTGGTGTCAGGCTGTAGGAGTTTATGCCTTCGGGGCTCTTCTGGCCTTAATTTTAAGTTGATTATCTTTGTAGTGCATGGCATAGCACTTGGCATGGTGTCTGTCCTCTCTTGGGGAGGATTCCCCTCTAACCTGCCAGGTCCTCCTGTGGACACCCCAGGAAATCTTAGCTGTGTCCTGAAAGTCTTTTTTTCTTACTTTCACTGTGAGACAAGATCTTGGAGGAATCTGCTGTTAATTTTGGTGCTGCCCTGACCAGCTCCTATGGGATGAGCTGCCCCATTGCTGTCAGTTCTACTCTGGAGCCAGGGTGAATCGGGAGACTTGCAGTGGCAAGATTGGAGCCAGCAGTGCTGGCACAAGGGCTGAGGGAAAGTTTGGGAACAGCTCGGGAAGAAGCAAGAACCAGCAGAGTCTGAGCAACCAAAAGACCACCAAGTTTGTCATCTGACATCTCTATCTTTGAAAATACCAGTTAGCAGAAGGCTTGGGGCTTTGTCTGGTTGGTGGGTTGGTTTTTTTTGTTGGTTTGTGTTTTGTTGTTTTTTTTAATTAAAAACACCAAAGCAATGAGATGCTTTGCATGATAGGAGAGAGCCTGGAAAAGGTCTTACCTCTAACCCACCCAAGTCATGGTGCTGGGCTCTGTTCTCCTCTCTGTAATGTGTTGCTGGGCTGGGCTCTGCTTTCAGAGGGCTGCCCCCATTCTGCTCTTGCTGGAGCTGAGCATATGTGCTCAGGCTTTGGGCAATTGCAGCCATTTGTTCTATATTTTCACAGTCTGGTCTGTCTCCTGTGAAGCAAAGGTTGGTTTGTTTGCGTAATGCTTATTTTCAGAAGCAGGAGAGTTTTAGGAACAGGCTGACATTGTATTTATTTTAGTTTCTCTATAATTTTTGTTGGAAGGATGCATGTGTATTCAAAAGAAGTTCAGATATATGTATAGGAGGGGAAGAAGGTTGTTTTGGTTACTTGCTGCCCCCCCCCAAGATCTAAATTACAGTTTTTCTGTACTTGGCTGAGAGAAGGCAGTGAATAAAGCCTAAATTGACTGAGTCAGCTGATGGAGCATCTCTGCAAGGAGCTCGTGCTAGAGACCTTTTTGAAGGCCCTCTGCAGCACCAGGATGTAGATGAGTTTTACAGCCTTGTCCTGGCTTTGATGTGCAAATCTGAGCAACTTGGAGCCACGTGGGTGTTGCACTTTATTGTTCAGCATTTGCACTGAGCACAGTTGGTTTTTTTGGTTTTTTTTAGGGGACTCTGTCTGATAACCCATCCAGTGTGCTGGGGTGCTGTGCTAGCTTTGCCCATTATGCAGAAGGTGAAGGGGCAAGCATGATCCTCTTTAAAAAAAAAAAAAAAAGCTATGGTGGTGTTGGGGTGCTTGAAGGAGGCTCTGAACTCCCTATTTATGCAGGACAGATCATTTCAGATGCCCGTCTCTATCATCCCAGCTGCTTGCTGCAGCAAGGAGCCCTGGACTCCATCCATGCGTCCCCACCTCTAGCCGGTGTCACAGTGTGACTGGTCTCTGAGAGTTGTACTTCAATCTCTGTGTGTGTCTGATGGCCAAACTCTTTGTTCCTCATCCTCAAGAAGGACCACTTCATAGGCACTTAGTCTCAGCATTGATACATCCTTAGTTAGATGACCTCTGATGATGGGATCTGGCTGGTCCTGGGGCCCCACGACCTCCTGGGTCTTCACAGAGGCTTCAGCAGCCCTGGCTTGGAGCCATAGGCAAAGAACTGCAGCTTTTCGTGCAAGGACACAGCAAGGGAACTGCCCTGTGCACGGTGTGGTAGCAACACCTTGTCCCTGCAAGGTGTGGAGATGATGTAAAGGGAAGCATCAACACTCAAAGGTCATGCTGGGCTATAGCCCCTCTAGTTCTTCAGCCTCCTGCTGTCCAGGAGGGTCCCTTGCCCTCTGACCTTAGCCATTCTTCTGTGATACTAAATATGAGACAATACACAAGCTGAATTCAGACTTCTGTTTCCTGGAGGAAGAGCTTAATTTCCCAGTTGCTTTTCTTTGTGTCAGGGCCACCTTTGACCATGCTGCCGGCTCCCTTTGAGGGCATTAGTCTTCAGAAATCCTACTTAGTATGGAGTCATGTTTGACCAAGAAGGACTTGGTACTGCCCCAGCTCTCTGCAGAGCTCATCCTGAAGAAGGGAAGTGGGGGAAGGAGGTGGGATCTTGGCTTGGAGCACAGAAGTCCAAAAATTACAGAACATGCAAGTGAAATGGGGGAGCAAGCCATAAGAGCTCTCTTTGCAGCCACGCAGAGGGGTTTGCTCACAGCCTGGTGTGAAGCTCCCTGAGCCAGGAGTTTCCTGTGGCTTTCCTTGGGGCTCCCTCGCCCTTTGCAGGTGAATGCTTCCTTGAGTTGGTGCTGAGCAGTGTGCACAGTTAATGAGTGGAGAGAAGGCTTCATGCGGAGTGCTGGCTGGTTGCATCGCACTGGTCTCAAGCTGGCAGCGCCAGCTGAGAAAACATCTCTCTACTATTCTTGTCTTTGGATGGCCTTGCAAAGAACTTGTGTCCTACGCTTGGCTGGCCAGGATGCTGCCCACTTGGGTGATGGTGGTAAGAAAACCAGCTCTCCTGTGGAGTAGTGGCTGTTTGACTTCTTAGGGTTTCTCAGCTCTTCCTGCAAGTGACTTTTCTCCTGTATCTGGTCCCTTCACATTTCTAGTCCTTCTTCCTTCTCTTTAGTTAAAACAATTTTGTTCTTTCCTGGACCTCAGGCTAACATTTGTATTCTTTGTGAGAAGATGTAATGAGGTGATGCTAGCAGGATGCTCTTTCAGGCCGAAGTACACTTTTTCAAAAAATTATTGTTTTTGTTGTTAATTCCCAGGCTTTGCCAAGCAGGAGTGGCAGCCAGGAGGGACCCAAGCTGTTTTTGAAGGAGCAAAGTTTGCAAATATCCATCACCTCTGTCCCAGAGGCTGGCAGAACAGAGCGCAGCAGCTTGGCCTCTTACCTGCTCTGTCTGTATAACACTTCATAGAAAACAAGCTGCTGGCCTGTAAGGGCTAAGCCTCCAGGTGGAAACAAACCTGTCTGCCTGTGTGACATACAATTGTGCACAAAAAGCCCTATGCTTCCTCCTGGTTTTTGCATGCCTGGTGCACTGTCCCCCCACATGGCACCTCACAGCTTGGGGACCGAGTCCATCCGTCCCCGCCCCTCCATGGCCCTGCCACCTCTCCAAAATTCAGTTTGTCCGAGGCAAGTGCCTCTGCGGTCAGGTGTGGCTCAGGTCACTCAGGGCAAGTGGCTGGAGCTATGGCCTATTTACGAGCTATGAGGCGTGGAAAGTATTTGTGTATTTGCTTAGGACACAGAGGAAACTCCTGAAATCTCTCCAACAATATGGGAGGATGCACACTGGGAATGTGGGTTTGTTTTTGGAATCAAGTGGGGATTTTGTTGAAATTCCTCCGTGTTGTGGGCTCTGGTGACCGGATTAGTCCCCCAGTGCTGCCGTGATGCTGGTGGGCTGCATGTCCCCACACTCGGGCTGCGGTGGGGGTTCGGTCTGGGTTAGCAAACTGGGCCTGCAGGGAAGTTCTGCGCCTGGGGACGTTGAGTCCCAAGAGATGAGACAGACTGAAACCACTGCAGTAATCCCGCTGGTGTGATCGTGACTCGGTGCTGCCATGCTGGTGGGAGTGGGCATGTGCTCTATAGCTGCTGCGTCACCCAGCACTTGGAGCTGAGAGGCTGGAGAAAAACATTATTCAAACCATTCCCAGGAAACTTCTTTAACTCTGTGAAGGGGGGTTGGAATTAATTTTTTGTGTGTCCAAGTTAAGGCCTTATGTCTCTGCAATCCTGGGTTTATCACATCTTTCCAGAGTTCCTGATGTTATGTTCAAGGCTTGTGTGGCAGCCCTGGGCTGGCCCTGCTCCAGGAATGTGCTCCTTGCCTTTCCTTTTCTTTCTTTACATATAAATACCAAACTCTTTGGTATTTCAATGTGTTCTGTGCAGATTTTTTTCCCTGGTTAAACTCCACCTTGGTCATCCTCAACCCCTCAATTTTCAGAGGAGCAAAGAGGTCACCAACCCAAGTCATCCACTTACATGTCTTTGCACGCGAAGATAAATGTAAGCTTGTTAAAACGGAAGACTATAGTTAGTAACACACGCTCAGTCATGGCCAAGTGCCATGAGAAGAATTTGTTATTTTCAATAGCTTGCACTTAACAGAAAATAGCTGACCTCTTCTCTCTCCCGAGGAGCAGCAGCCCTGGTAGAGCGATTGGTGTTTCAGAGCTTTGCTAATCCAGTTGCTGGCAAAACAGATCAAAACCAGTGTGCTCTTCAACATTGAAAAGGTTGATCACTCACCTGCATCTTGATCACTCAGCTGGGTCTTACAGGGTTTGGGTTTTTTTTTCCCTTGCCAAGCAAATACTCCATAACTACCTCCTGTCTCTCTCCCAAGCTTGTCTGTGTGTGCGTTTCTGTGTTGCTTTCAGAGGAGGGGGTCCTGCCATGCCTGCTTTCATCTTCCAGCGCTTCCAATGCCTGCTTTCTTCCTCCCCTGCCCTTTCCCTTCCCAGGGCAGCGTGCCGTGCTCTCCACCTTTGGGTGAAGCCCTGCACCTTCCAGCACTGGCAGCAGCCTCTCCCCACCTGAAGCTGCCAGTGTGCCACCTTGGTCTAAGTCTCCTTTTCAGTTCCCTGTGCTCCTTTTCCTATTGACTGCCTGTCCTTGTTGTGAAGAGTTATGGTGCTCTCAGAGGTCACTCCTCATCTTATGTCCCCTCTGAGCTGTCCCTTGGACCCTCTTTGCCAGTTCCTTGTCCTACCTGCACTACTTTGCTGCTGTCTCCACGGACATGCTCATGTTGTTCTTCTCCCAGCACTGCTGGGCTCTGCTGCTGCCCTTGTTTTCCCCTTTTCATGCCCTGTTTATGGATGACACCCCTTTGCGGTTAACAATGCCCTTGATGATGGCAGTGACTTGCTGACTTGTTCCTGTGCCTATGGTTTGACGTTGCAACTGCGTGGAAATAACTGGGCTGTCTCTGTGATTCCCACCCTGAGCCATGGCATGGGATGCTGGTATGGCTTGTGTCGCACCTTAAATAGTGGAACTGATGTAGTTTTGACCAAAAAATATCAAACAACAAACCAGATGTTTTCTGGACACAGGGTTTTCCAAGTGGGATCCCCTCACAGGTGCATTCTTGGCAGTGCCCTGTCCTGCTCTGGCAATGGTGGGAGCTTAGCAGGAATTGATGCTGTGGGGAAAGGCAGTGTGCTCTGCTCCCAGCTGCTTGTTGGACCAGTGTGAATGGTTGTGGGTGGTGATAGCCTGGTCTGGGTGAGCTGATCTGGCTGAAAACAGACCTATGCCACGAAAAAGGTGTCTTTCACCTGGATCAGCTTCTCCAAACAGCATGTCTGTGGTAGCCTGAACATTGGCCTTCCATGAAGCTGCATGGAGGTCAGCATTGCATGGTAGGTATTGTGGTGGGGAGAATCGCACCTTTTCAGGTTGGGTTTATTTTGGGTTGAAATGACATTGTATCTATCAATTTTGTATTCTCAAAGACCTGAGGAACAGCCTGCTTTTTAGGGGTGCATGCCAGACTGCTCATTATTGAATACACCCGCAGTTTTCCTAGGAGGGAGGTGTGATGTGCAATTAAATGCCCTCCCAGACTTGCCCAGTGGGAGGGGACACACTGAACTTCCCCAGAAAGCTGGGGCAGAGCTTAGGGCTGTGCTGCCCTGCCAGCAAACACCTTCTCTCCTATGACTGTGCCAGCAGGACTGAGCACCAGAAGCCTGGGCTGCCATTTCAGACACTGCAGGGCTGCCACTGTCAACCCAGACACCTCTGAGAAACCGCAGGCCAGCAGTGGAGGGTGTGCAAGAGGGATGCAATGGGATCTCTTCTCCTGATGCTCCTCTGGGAATGACTCCTGTTGCCGTGCCTTCAGGGGAGCAGCCAGAGACTGTGCTAGTGTGAGCCCCCAAGGCACCGGGCAGGAGCGGATTTCAAGGGTGGCCCTGGACCCATCCTCTTCATATGGCTTTTATTAATAACAAAAATAAGTTGGGTTAAATAGGGCATCCTTCCTGCAGCCTCAGCTGACACAGGGTGGAGGAGGAGGGTGGAGGGCCAGGACTCAAGGGCGGGGAGGAGGTTGGTGCGAGGAGGAGCTGGGGGGCATGTGTAGGTTTTCTCTTTGTTTTCAACTGCACACTCAAGTGTGCTGCCGGGGGCGGTATTGCTTTCGTGGCAGCATCTCTCCCGTGTGGGAGGAGACCTTGCTGGGGTTTGCACCCCCTTGTTCTGTTTACTAGCCAAAATGGTTTTGGGTACATCATTGTGGAGGTGTTGGCTTTGCTGAGCTCCTCTGTTCTCACCCAGGCCAGCTTTTTGGGGTAGGTGGGTCAGTGTTAAAGGCTGACGTGCCATGTGTGAGGACTGCGCAGCCCAATACCTCTGCTGCCACAAAACCATCACGCTGATCTGCCTGAAAACCAACCGCACAGCACTGCCCACATTGCTGTCTCTCTGGGCCAATGTGGGTGCTGGCAAGGGACGCTGGGGATGGAGGGGCTACTCTGAGTGTCAGGGGGTTACGGATCAGCAGCAGGCCGTGCCTGTCCTTTGAGTCACCTTACGCCCAAAGAGCCACCAAGGGTTTTGTCCCATCAGCCAAGGGAAGAGGGGAAGAGCTTGCAATGGAGATGGTCTCATCCACCAGTCGCTCCCCATATTTATCTTTTGGGCAAGCAAGTGTGGCTTCAAGCAGGGACTGGGTGGCCCAGAGGTCCCCTCCAGCCCCACAGCATGTGAGCCCTGCAGGCAGGCACTCGCATGGGCAGGCTGCCCACGTTGTCAGGAGCCAGGGTTTTTTTCTCCAGAGGTGTCATTAACAACAGGGTGCAGCTCCAAAAAGGAGCAGATTCTCCCTGTTCTCCAGAGCAAGTTCCCCTGCACATCTTGCCAGGCACTGGCCCTCCCCAGCCTTGATGTGAGTTATCAGAGCATCAGCAGACAATGCTTGCCTGCCCCGTACCATTTGTGCCGGGCTGGTGAGTAGCATGAGCTGACATTGGGGCTGGGCTTCGGGGGTGACCTCCCCTTCCCTGTGCCAGGGAGCTGCTGATTTGGCTCAGCCCTGTCTCTGTCTCAAACCCTTCCCCTCATCTTCCTCTGAGCTTGTTAGACTGCTGAATGGCCCCAAGCAGTGCTTTGATCTGCAGCAGGGCTGCCTGGCCCAGAGGCAGCAGTTCTGTAGGACTCTCAGACAACCCATTTGCCTCAAGCCTTTGGCCCAGACTAATGCAGTTCTCATGTCCCTGCAGCTCAGACTGGGTGGAGATCATCGAGCCCCGCTCCCAGGAGCGGATGTACGTCAACCTGACCACCGGCGAGTGTGGCTGGGAGCCCCCTCCCAACCTGAAGGTGCGCCAGTCAGACCAGAAGCAGTGGTGGGAGCTCTTCGACCAGAACAACAACCGCTTCTACTACTACAATGCTATCACGCAGCAGACGGTGTGGCACCGGCCCCAGGGCTGTGACATCGTGCCCTTGGCACAGCTCCAGGCCATGAAGCGCAGCTCCCAGCCTGACTGCCAGGGCCAGCAGCACCGGGGCAGCATTGGCAGTGACAGCAGAAGCACCCCCATCCAAATGGCCCTCCTGCAGGAGATGGAGAAGGGCAAGGGGGACTGCGCTGTGGAGAAGAGGAAAGACCCTGGCAGGTGGGGAGAGCTCTAGCCTTCTATATTTATATCTAATGGGTGGCTTCAGTTGCCAGGCAGGCACTGGCTGCCTGGAAAATGGGCTGGGAAGTTGTGTTGCCCCAAGAGAGTACAGCGCTGGGGCAAAGTGCTGCCAGGACAGCGATCACCACCACATACCCTCCTTTTCCCAGGGTACAGCTGTCCACTTTCACCATTGCGGTACTGCTTTAACATCCCTGGTTTGGGCCAGGCCTCATTTGTGTGAGGCACCATAAAAACACACATCAAAAGATAATCATCGCTCTAGAGCCCTTTGTGCTAAATAGAAGGAGAGGGGATGGGCAGGAGTGTCACACAGTGATGAGAGCTGTGCCGGACGCTCATGGCAGGGTTTGCTGGGATAGCTGAGCTGCCGTGCAAGGGGCTGGGCTGCTGCAGAGTGCAGGTGAGCCCGGCTGCTCTGGCTGATTCCCTCCTCACTTCCTCGGTTGCTTGCATGTGCTTGCAGCTTTGGCCAGGGTGGGAGGTGGAGCTGCAGGGACAGAGCTCCTGGGCACAGTTATCTGCTCACATGAAGGCTGAAATGAAAGAACGATAATGGCATGCTATTTTGTTTGGCTAAGAGATTTTCTTACACTCAAGCCAGTCTGACAACAATTGGTTTGGTTTTTTTTTTAATTGAAACTTTGCCAACTTCAGCTGCACAAAAGCATCCCCTCCCCAGTCTCTGTGGGGACGGCCCCTCCACCTGGGGCTCTGGCTGGGGCTGCCCTGCCTCCCTCCTGCCCTGCCTGGGCATCATCCTGCCCTGGAGAATGTGGTACCAACAGCTGGGGAGGCCGTGCAGTGAGCGGAGTTGAGTCACGCTGGGAAGTGACTCACCCAAAGGCTAGAGCAGAGCTTGGGTGAGCCTGGCACTCCTGCCATCCATGCCAGTGTTCCTTGTCCCCACTTCTAGGCAATGCAGCAAGCCAGTCTTCTCTAACAGCTTGGTTTTTTGATTGAGGTTGCCTCTCTGTGTGCCTGGTGCTGGCAGGGAAAGAAGAAAAAAGCCAGGATGATAAAAACCATGCAGGATCGTGATTTTGGAAAATATATGCTCTAGAGCTCCTTAAACTGAGGTTTATGCCTTGTCTGCTGCCCCCTGCAAGATGCTCTGGTATTCGCTTCTGATCTGCATGACTGGGAGACACTTGGTGATGCACATAAAGTGCACCAGAAAGAGCCCAGAGCTTTGCTGGTGCCTGCAATGCTTCCACTGCCTCCTGCCCCATGAGCACCCCCTCTGAGCTTCAAACCCATCCAGAGGATGATCCCTGCACTGCCAGGAGAAACCTGAACAGTGAGAAATGCCTTAAGCTGAACCCCAGTAGCTCCCACTTCCCTCTGGTTCTGCCCTGGTGACCACAGGTGAGCCACAGGCACGTGGGATTTGCCATGAGCTGAGCGGCTTCCCCTCCTCATCCCTCTGCAGCCCAGAACTCTGGGGCAGCTGGGATGGCTACTGACAAACTATGTGTTACCAGAAGAGCAAGTGCAAGAGCCTTGCACAGGATATAAAATAGTCTGAGCTCCACGGGGTCCAAAATATTTCTGTCTCAGGCTCTCAGAAGGGGAATGTGGCCTCCTCTGCCTCAGCCCGGGGAATGGCTGTGCCTTGAAGGATAAGCAATGCTAGCTCTGGCCCATCCCTCAGCTCTGCGGCCCTCTCGACAGGGAGGACCCCATGCAGGCTCCCTTGTATAGGAGGAAAGGGAGCAATGCAATGTGGGCAGGGGTTTGCTTCACCTTTCCTTACCAGCTAGGCTGGTGCCAGGCAGCATCTCAGGCATCACTGCCACTTCTCCTGCAAGGAAGGAAAATGGGAAGGGGTTCTTCCTCGCTCCATCCCAAGCCCAGGTTTTTGTAGCAACCTTGGGGCACTTTGAGCCTGCAAAAAAACTCCATTGAAGGGCAAGTGCTTGAAAACGTGTGAGTGGCAGCTTGCTTGGGAGCTAACAGGCTGCTTGGTTGTGTGGCTCTTCCAGAGCCTCACACCAGTAAGCCGACAGTATTGGCCTGTGGAAGCTGCTTTCTTGGAAGCAGGAGACTGTCTACTGTTGCTCTGCACATCCATCACATGTTGTCACTGCTGTTTGTGAGGGGGGGTTGCATGTCTGGTTATGGCACGGAGAACAATTTCCCTACCCAAGTCTGACACCCAAGGAGAGATTTCTTGCCTTTTGCTAGCTCATAAAATGGTAAGCAAAGAGCTGAGCCCAAAGCAAGCGTTCCCAGGTGGTATCTAATGCCCTTGCTGGGATGTCTGGTCTAGTAACAGCAAAAGCAAACCAAGGTTGTCAGCTCTGTAGTCTGTGTTGTTCTCCAAAGACAAACATAAGTGTGTCCTTTTCCTTCCCTCAGCAGGGATACAGCTGTATAAACAGAGGGCAAATACACCAAGTGCTGCTGGTAGCATTTGACATTTTCGTAGGTACCTGTGTCCAAGACGATTTAGCTTTTGTCTCTAATGGCAGCACAAAAGATTTGGTTTTCTTCCCTTCCTGTTTGTCATCCCATGATAGATGGAGAGGCCAGAAGAGACCAGCATAGTCCCCAACAGGGGCCTCTTGCAAGCACATGCCACAGAGCTGGGGGAAGGGATTTTGTCCTTTTTTCAGTAATACTTTGTGGTTAAGGGTGTTTTTTTTCTTTTAGCAGGCTGGTTTTTCCCACCCCTCCACTCTCGTGCCTTCTGTCAGCACTGCTAAATCTGCTGTGCCAGCTGCCATGTCTCGGAGCTGCCAAACCCTCGGTGTGCTGCTCTCGACAGCCTCAGGTGGATGCTCCTTGGACAGGCGAGGGCTGCACCACCACCGCTACTTGCTGCCCACTCCCTCTGTCTACACACTGATCCCATCCTCTTACTTTCTGCCCCACTGTTTTCTGCTGCTCTTCCAGCTCTCTAAAACACACCAGCTCAGAGCAGCCTTCTCTAGACACTGGCCCTTGGCTTCCCCGGGCAGCATGGGGAGGTTGACCCTCCTGGGGAAATGGTAGCTGCTTGCTGAGGGGGAGACACTGCTGCGATCACCGGAGCCTCCTGGGGAAGCTTTTCTGCCTGTGCATGTGCTCTTGCTCCTGTGTTGGTTTTCAGCTGCACTTCCCAGGGCTGCCCAGTCCAGTGCCAGCTCTGATGCTCCCTTGCCAGAGCAAGGACAGTGGGCAGCACTTGCCTTGCAGCTCCAAACGCCTCCCAAGCACTTGGGATCCTAGTAGGAAGGAAGATGGACTGTCCAGGGAAGATGGGGGCCAAATGATCCTTTCAGACACTGGAAAGCTCTGCAAAGGATGGACGTGTTCCCTTGGGGACCATGAGACCAGTCTGAGCCTGAAAGCAGCCTGTAGCATTTTGGAATTCAGTGTCTTGTGAGCTGCTGCAGCCGCACTGGGGTTTGCTGGAGCTCCTTGGGCCTCATATGTGAGAAAGGGCTGGTCATGGTGGAGGGCCAAGACCTAGAGAGGACAGTCTTGCTGGGAGTGGAGCCTGTGTGCTGGTCTGCAGTATTTGGGCACACCATCAGTCAGGGCTGTGAGTGGGCTCTGCTGTCCTCAGCCCTGCTGTCCGTGCAGGCCAGCCCTTTTCCTTCTCTTCTTATGGTTGTCCCAGGGTCAGGGACTTGTTTTGGAGTGGGGTTTCCAAGGTTCCCCTTGTGATAACAATGGATCTCAAAGTCCTCCAGGTAGAAATCCACCATCCCTAGGAACATCCTGTCCCCTAGAATAGGAGAGGCATGGGGCCCTTCTGTGTGGGCAGCAGGTTGTGCTGCTTGTCCCCTCCTTGCCCACCTTCCCCATGGCTCAGCATCCTGGGCTGGGAGGGAGAAGGGGCTTGGTCTTACCATTCCAGGAAGGTGTGCTGGAAGGGGAGTTAGAAGGGATGCATGATGTGAAGCCCATGAAGTTGGCTATGAGGGTACCTCTGCCTCTTCCAAGTCTGGTTTGCCTCGTCACAGGCTTAAGTTGCTCAATGCCCAGTGTAAGTAATGCCAATATGAAGTTCTTTATAATCGGGTAAGAAACACCATCAGGACTCCTAATACAGGCTTGTTTCCTTCTTATGCCACTGGCCTTGGGGCCGGGTGCACAAGCACAATGTGCTTTGCATGTGTCCACAGAGCTCTCCTTGGGGCTGTGCAGACCTGGGTTTGGGTGTGTTGCCTCCACAGGGTCTCTATCCCTGCCTCCAATGTGGGCACCGGAGGTGGCAGCAGCAGCAGTGCTGCTGAAATACAAACATCCCTGTTCATTCACCTCTGTCAAAGCACCAGGAAAACGACTGCTGGAAAGCACAGAGCTGAGGTGCAGGGCCTATTCTTCAGGCTTCTGGGAGGGAAGAGCAAACAATGGAGCTCTGGAGCCTGGGAAGAGCTGCTGGATACGCTGGGCCTGCTGGAGCTGGGTGCGGGCTGGGAAAGCCAGTGCCAGGTTGTGGTGTTTATATTGGAGCTACTTGAAAGCATTCCTCAAAGGAACCATCTCGGGGGACTCGGCAGGATCTCTGCTGCTGGTGGCTGAAGGGCATGGCCAAGAGGCTGCATTGGGATGGCTTTGCTTTCTGTCAGAGCTTTCACTGCTCATAAGGACAAGGCTGAACCTTTTCCCCTGCTGGGAAGTCAGGAGGTCCCTGTTCTCCTCTGGTTGGTCTTTTCAGCAGCCTAGGGATGGGTTTGAGAGAAGCTGTATCCAGATGCAGCCCCAAGAGATCATTCATAGCTGTCGAAATGGTCCTTTCAAAAAAGCCTTGTCTTCTCTGCAGTGGTGCCTGTTTCCTCTGATCTCCAGCAGCCAGGGAGGCTTGAGACTGCGCAGTGTCCAAGATAAGACTGACAGGCGAAGTGGGATATGGCACATGTTTAGAGATTTCACTTCTCCATCGTGTTCCCTTACAAACTTCCTGGTCAGGGGGAGTGTGGGGGCTGTGGTCAGGCTGGAGCTTGGCTCCCTCTGCCCTCAGTGCCACTGGGGTGGCACAGCTCCCCTGTCTCTTCCAGCCCTGTAAGACCTCCCTGGATATCCTGGTGGAGTCATGCAAGGACACTATTGTGGCATGAGGAACATGCCTGAGTCCCACACCAGCCCTGAATGCAAAGCTCCTGGGTGCACTACCCTCTCCTTGAAGTAGGAGTGCCCATGGACACACAGTGAGCACTGGGGCAACCCAGGGAGATACCAATACCCAGTGGGTACCGAGGAACCCCTGGCAAGTGCTTGGGTACCTGGACCAGTCCTTGCATCCTGAATCACAGTCAGGGAGGAGCAGTGGCATGGTGGCCTTGCTCATCTCCTGCCTCTGACTGCACCTTTGCAGCCCACAAAGGCTGCTTGGCTGCCCTGCGTGGCTGCTGTGCAGAAGGTCCCAGTGCCATCATGCCGCGAGAGCTGCCTGAGCACCACTGGGCTCTCCTGGCTCTGGGGTTCATAGCAGCTGGTCTGAAATGGTCCAGGGTGGGCTGGGTCCCAACGCGAGCTTTGCCCCTAAGCCTGAAGGAGGGAATGCAAGTCCACGGAGACAGCTGAGCCCGTTTCTCTGGCTGTACTGCCTGTCAGGGTGCAGACCGTAAGCGCCGAAAACCTGCTGCGGGGAGATTTGCTGCTCGTGGCAGAACCCCTTGCCCCCTTGCCTTGCTGTGGCCATCTGTCTAACCCATGCTGCTGTCCTGCTGCCTGGTCTTGGTGCATTCGCGGAGCAGGCGCAGGGAGAGACCTGAGACCTGTACCGGTGCGGAGCTCCTGCCGCTCTCTACCATGTCCCGCCCAAGCCGGTGCCAAGGCCCCACCCCATTCTCACGTCCCAGGCAGGGCCAAGGCATGGGATGCCTTCCTCCTGCCCCGGTGAAGTGACTCGGGGCAGCGAGGAGCTGTTGCACTGTTGCGCTTCGGGACGCCCGTTGCCCTCCAGCTGGCACCAGGTCACAGGTAGGCAGCCTGTCATCTGGGGGAGGCCATGAGCACAGCACCCTCTTTTCTTTTCCGGATCAAATCCCTCTTTGCTCACTTGAAGGCAAAATCTGGGCTTTGCTCTTTTCCACAGATGTAGGGGGGGCCCTAAAATGATAATGTCACGCTGGGGCAGTAGCTCATCTCCAGAGGATGGGCTGATGGTGCTGCTCTGATGCCTGGCCCTGCACCCGAGCAGGGACAGATCGGGACGTGCCGGGTGCTGCTGCATGGGTGCGAATTGGGACAGGCGACTGATCGGTCAGGAGGTGGTGCTACTGCCTGCTGTACAGGCAGGGAGAGGCTCCTCACTGCGGCCCAGAGCTGAGCGAGGAGGAGGCAGAGCTTCGGCCTGAGTTCCTGCCGCTCCGGATCAGCAGGGTTTTGGTGAGTGCCGGAGCAGCAGGCACTGGTTGCCTGCCAATGCTGGACCGTACTGGCGCAAGCTGAGCCTGTGCAAGGGGATGAGTCTGGTCATGCCATGCCTGACGGAGGTGGGTCAGCCAAGGCTTTGCTGAGCTTGGGGTTCAGGTATGTGCGGAGCTGACTGGAGGTGCAACATTCTAGGTTAAGGAGAGGAATAACCTCAGGAGGTGGCTCATGGGATGGGGGATCCAGTGCCTTCCTGCAGAGCGCGGGGTTATTTTCTAGCCCTGCTACAGCTGGGGGTCTCTGAAGGCAGGGGAAGACGCCTGCAGCTCAGGGGTGCAGGGCTGCAGCACTTCTCCCCTGGGACCCAACAGCTGGACAGTGGTGGTCCAGATGAGATGCTGCTCTGCCCATAATGTTGAGTTAAAATCACTCCCACTTGATTGCTCCTGGCCTGCCTGCTGAGTCAGGAACTTCTGAGTGGCTCTGTCCTGCTTGTTCTTGATGCAGCTCTTTGCCAGTCTCGCTTCCCTGCTGCAAAATGAGCTGCTGGTACAGCCAAGTGGAGGGGTAGGTGGAGGGATGTCAGAAATGCTCATCTAAAAGCCTATCAAATGTTACTGCTCTAGTTCTTCCTGCTAGTCCAGGAGCTCTTTGAGGAACAACTGGGTCTTCAGCAGCACTTTTACTTGGGATTGGGGCTTGGCCGCGTGCAGGAGGGATGCACTGGTGCAAGGAGCAGTCCCTGTGGCCCCCAGGGAGGGATGCCTGGTGGGTTGCAGGGCTGCGTGTCCTCATGAATGCCACCTCTGTCCTGCCATTACTGCTGGCTGTTCCCTGCCCATGTCCTTGCTTGGCACTGCTGATGGTCACCCTGCTGCTCCAGGCATCACGTCTCTGGGAAGAAGCGCATAGAGGACAAGCTACTGATGGCAAAACAGGAGTGGGAGAGCGAGGGCTGTGCTTGATGGCAGCCTGGGCAGGTGGAGAGAGGTCAATCCCAAATCCCTTGGTGTTTCCCAAGCAGCTGCTCTTGGGACAGGGTTTGGGTCAGTCCTGGGCTGCAATGCTGTGAGCAGGAGGCAGTGGCTGGGGGATAGTCTTTCCTCACAGCGGTGGCATCTCTATCTTGAAGTAGTATCAAGAGCTCCCTTAAAATACAACCCTTCATGCCTTAGTGGGAGATGCTGGGGGAGGTCCCTAGAACAAGGGGGACCCCAGGGTGGGACAGCATCTGAGTAGTTGCATGAGGCAGAGTCACATGTCTGTCGTGGGGAAGGAGCCAGGCCCTGCAAAGGCAGTGGTGCAGTATGGTGTGGCCAGAGGGTGGCGGGGACCTTTGGACTCTGGCTGGGAGCCAGCTGCTGCGCCTACCGTGGGGCAGCACTGGCCTCACCTGCTCCTCTCCTGACACCACTGTGCCAAGGTGGGATTCACAGCAACACAGTGCCGTTGGAGAGCATGTTTTGCCAAAAATATGGTAAGCAGTGGATGGGGAAGGGGCATGCCACCCCCTTGGGAGTGATTGGGTGCAGATGTGGGATATTGGGTGTGGGACAGAGGATGTGGGGCAGCTCACGGGGGGGAGCAGGTGAAATAGGGCACTCCCAGTGATGTGGGGCTGCTGCTGTGGGGCAGACATGTCCCAGTGGGGTGGGGTGTGGGGAGAGCAGAGTGTGTGCAGTTGCAGCCTGCTGGTGAGAGCCATGGGGGGGAGGGCAGGCTCAGGGAACCTGTGCTGAAGGAGGGGCCTGTGGCCCAGCAAAGTGCAAGAGGGTTAGGATGTCTGGGTATCTTGGGGCTTGGCGGGGAAGGCAGTAGCAGGGGGTAGCATCACCCAGAGGCAGCTCTGGGCATGTGGTGGAGGTAGGTCCATCTGCCAGCGCAGGGGCCATGCAGGACAGGTCAGCAGCATGGGATGGGGAACAAGTGTTAAGGTTGAACTAGAGCAAAGTGGCCATGAAGGTGTTACAGGAACATCTTCTGTTGCAGGTGGGGCACATGCAGTGTGGCCTTAGATCTTACCCAGTGATGGCTGCTAGCGGATACATGGAGGGTGGGCACAAAATGGGGCCAGGTTCAAAGGGATCTTCCTGGCGACAGTGGTGCCTTTGAAGACCTGGAAGCTCAGGCTGGTTTAATAGCCTTTCTGTTCCCTTTTCAAGGACTGGCTATAGCTGCAGCCTGACAGCAGGTTGTTACTATACTGCAGAATGTGGCTTTGGGACTGGGATATTGCAGTGGGCACATTGGGTTGTGGTGGATCCTGAGTACCACCATGGGTCAGAGGATACTCCCAGCAGAGAAGGATTTCGCAGCCATGACAGCTGAGCAGGGCCAGTAGGTTTGGCCAAGGTAACCAGATGTGAGGGCATCTGGACTGGACTGGGGGGATGCTCTACACAGAGGCTTGGTGGGTTGTGTGAGAGCATAACACACATCCTGTGAGCCGAGGACATCTGCCCAGGTACACCTCCTATAGACCTCATAGGTTCTTCTGCAAAATAAAAGTGCATTTGGAAACTTAGATCAAAAGAATAACGTGGTCTGGAAGGACTGTCATCATAGTTTGACAATCCGAAGGCAGACACTTGGGATTATTTTCCAGCTCTCTGCTTGAGTGGTCCAGAATAGTTTATTGGTCTTCAGCTGGTCATTCTGGGTGCTGTGCTAGCTAATGCAGCTTGGGAAGCGTAGGCTGTTTCCTATTTCAGTGCTGCTGATGCCAGCCAGGTTATAGTATGATGAATTTGTTTCATCTTGCTGTTCTGCTGTTCATGACTCAGAAATTTATCATGTGTGTAACAACAATGTGTTTCTGTTTTGGGAAGGGAGATCTCCAGGAAAAAACAATGAGGAGCTGATCTAACTGGTTGGGGAATTCCAGGCACTTTGAAACTAACAATCTGGTATTTGGATAGAAGTAGAGGACACTTCAGTTAATATAATTCTTAAATTTAATTCCCTGTATTTGTTTCTTTCTTCCTTTAGGGAGACTCCTACCCACTGGCAGCCTCTGCCAGGTACAAAAGCAGCCATGTTGGTCAAAGTGAACAGTTTGAGGCAGATACAGAGCTCTTCAAACAGTTTGCTTCAGCTGCAGAGTGCTCCAGAGGCCAACAGCCAAAAATCCCTTCCAAAACCAGCCATATATGCTCAGCCTCAATCCACAACCCAGAGCCCTGGAGCCACAAAGCAAATGCCTACAGGAGAAACGAAGCAGTCTATGCAGATCAAAAAGATGGAGAATGGTGGGTTTTGCCTAGTGCTGATGAATGGTCCAACTTCTCAAACACCTCCAAGGAGCCAGACAGGAACCCCCCAGCCTGCATCCCCCAAGTATGCCTCCCCTGCACCTATATATGATGAGCCATCTTTAGAGTCTCCAATTTATGATGAGCCACCAGTAGATATGGACACTGAAAGCATCAGCATGAGTGGGATGTCTCCACCAAGGTCACCAAGCAATAGCTTAAAAAAGCAGCTGCAATCAACCAAATTATTACAGCATCCAGGTATGCAACAGCAGCAAGCTGCAAAGAAGCATGCAGGAAATCCCTCTTCCACTGAATACAGCCCAGCTGGCAGAGAATATATAAAACACATGGTCAATGTTGACCAGTCTTCCAAACTCTCCCACTCTTCTGCTGCAACAGCTGATGCCTCTAAATTGCCTGGTCAGCTTACTTCAAAGGACAGCTTCAAGCAGTCTTGGAGGATCTTGGAAGCCAGCATCCTGAAGAACATGGAAGCCCACCACAGTCAGCAGAACAGCCTGCAAACTCAAGAGTACCCAACCAGTATAAGCCACCAGGATTCTGGTTATTCGACTGGCCCTTCTCCAAGCTTGAGAAAAAGGAAAGGAAGGAGGCAAGGGACAGGTCAAGGAAGACCTGGCTCTGTGGGCAGCAGCAGTGAGCTCACAGCTTTGAATGATAAGCTGATTGCCGAGATGCGTGCTGTGGTGGGCAGGTCAGCAGCTTGCAGGGGAAGCAAAGCCAGCCTCGATGCTGAAAGTCTGGAGAGTGGCATCCCAGCAGAGAGCAGCAAAGTCAGATTTCAGTCTGACCACTTGAAAAAATGCATCAGCCGGAGCTCAAGGGATGACGTCTCAGCTAGTAATAGGTCTCTGTATAGACAGGGCCTGGAGAGAAGGGGCAGCTTTCCCAACAATGTGGCTGTTCCACAAGATGCAGTGAGGCAGAAGAGGACTTTTGAGAAAATAGATTCTTTAGAAAAGAACGTGACCAGCCAGACAAGTTCAGCTTCATCAGATGCTACACGCCACTCCTCCCAGGTACCTCTCCATCTACACTGGGTTAAATTGCACACCTTTGCTAGACTGTTGTGATGCAGAGCTGAGTACCTCATCTGCTCCCGGGTGGGTTTAGTGGATGTGCTGCAGGTGGAACACATCTGTGCCTGCAGAATAGCAAACAGGTCATAAAGCTTCACAGTTTTGCAGGTGGAGACTGCATTTCAGGCCTGTGGCATGAGAGGTGGGGGAACTGTGGAGGGGCTCATGTCCAGCAAGCCCTCAGTGCTGCAGGTAGCTCTGCTGTGTTACTTGGGTAAATCTGCTGCCTGATCGTTTTACTGATGCTCGTGTCTTCTTTGGTAGCCCTTGCCCTCGCATGTCCTTTCTGCACTGGCATGGCCAGAGTTGGTGGGGTACAGGATGCAGGCACCAGG
Source organism: Astur gentilis (assembly GCF_929443795.1). Lineage (NCBI taxonomy): Eukaryota > Metazoa > Chordata > Aves > Accipitriformes > Accipitridae > Astur > Astur gentilis. The sequence goes on along the minus strand of NC_064893.1, from coordinate 17,203,297 downwards.
ACTTGCATGGCTGCATGGCCACATGGCAGTTGTTTCTGGTTTTTTGTCTCTTTTCTTTTTCTAATAGTTCCTCATATTCTGTTCTCCCTTCCGATCGTTCCTGAGTATTGAATGGAAATATTCAGAAAACCGGTGATTGTGCCTCTAGCATCTTCTTGTTGGAAACAGCTGTTTTAAAGCCCATTAGTGTGCGTGCACAAGTGGAGTAGTTTTTCTCTATAATACAGCTCTTCTTCAGAATTTAGTTTGTCATCTTTTCTTGTATTTGGATTTGAAGGAACCTCCTGCTTTCATGGTTTTAGTTCAGATTTAGGTTCTACATAGGTAATTGTATATCCTGTGAAGGTTTTGCCCTTTTTCTCTTTCATCATTCTTCCAATTATTTCACTCCTGCTGAACAGCCTGAGTCTCTGCATCTCTTCTGTGAGGCACGGCTGATAACAATCCTCCAGTGTGAAAAGTGACTATTTATCTTAACCCTTTGTTCTCTTTTCTCCTGTTTGCTAGTCCATGACCTTTCATGAAGAAACTCAGCAAAGCTCCTTGACCATTTCAGATTGCTCCAGTAGACCTGTGAGGTGTAACTTTTCTCTAAAAGCCAGGCTGACCTCCCACTGTGTCAGATTTATGTGTGTTGTTCTCCTCTTTATTGTAATTTCTGATCAATATTGCCTTGCATTCACCTGAAACCCTTTTTAAAACTGATGTCATGTTCCTGCGTTTTCCATTTTTCAAGCACAAGGCCAGCTTGAGGTTACACGACTCACATGTTACAGTTAATAGTTCAGCAATTTCATTTCACAGCCTCTTTAAACTTGCTGGAAGACTACTATCTGGTCTTCAGGATTGCATCGATAGGGAGAGCTGAGACTTGATGTCTTGATTATGCACAAGCAATGGTGGGTTGGGGATAGGCTGTGAATGGCGTTGAAAATGAAGAAAAATAATTCATGTGTGGTAGGATGGAGAAGGAGAATACAGTGGAAGATGTAAGAAGATGAATCTTGTGGTAAAGGCAATGAGTCAATGAATAAATACTCTATTTACAGAAATACTCTGAGATGTAAGAGTCCAAGTAAGATGGGGAGGAGGTTGCAGAGAATACAGCAGCAAAATTGCTGCCTTGCCTGAAAGTGGCAGTGTGTGGCTTGAGCCACCAGCAATGTCCTGTGCTGGGCCTGCATGATGGAGAGAAGAATCAGGAGATGAGGAAATTCATTATCTGAGGAGGGTGGGCAGAAGTTCTAGGACAGGCTGAGCAGAGGTGGATGTGTACTGTCAGCACAAAGATAATAGCTGGGTAGTTGTATGAGTGAGATTTGAGAGAGAAACTAGAGAGAGAAGAGGAGAGAACCAAGAGCCTGTTGAACCTCTAGAGAGTATAAGAAGGTGGATCCTCAGAAGTAACATGCTGAAGGAGCAATTAGGGTGATAAGAGGAAAATCAACTCTGGGCATGGAAGGTGGTTTGAAGGAGACTGAGGATGGAGGTGGCAGAAAAAACTGCAGGCAGGAATTTTTAGGCAGTGTGTTGAGTGAATTCAGAGATTGTGAGGAGGTACAGGGGTAACTCAAGGGATAAAAAACCAAAACGAAGTAGAAGAGCAGGAGAAATGATTGTGCCCCAGGCTGGCAATAAAAGGCAGTGTGATGTGTGCTAATCCTGTCATCCACATGTAGGTACATGTTGGGTGTAAAATAGGGAAGGATTGGACTGCACAAGCCTCTGTTGTGAGTTCAGCAGTTCCTCCTTACTAAGAAGAAAACACTGACTTACTCAAAACATTTAAGAACTACCATGTATTTTGGGGTCGACTGTAGGCCAGGACCGGAATAGAGTGTGGCACGCAAGTTAAAGGTGATCCATGAAGAAGGAAAATGCATGTTTTATTTCACTTTTTCCACTGCAAAACCAAAATTTACAGGTTTTCTGTTTCTTTGTCTTCCTTTAAAAACAAAAAACCTCAAGATTATCTTGTTTGGCTTTATCCTACTTGCTGGAGATCTCCTTGGAGAATGCATAGTGCAGCGTGGGCTGTTTAGCTCTTAGTTTCTGTATGTGGGAATTTCAAGTCTAACAAAATGTCTGTTTCCTAGAACAACTTGTTGAGTGTTTGAGTTCAATATGTGTCCCAGGTTGCTACTTCCATCCAAAACGGAGAGTTCTGGATGGGCAAAATAAGTGTCTTATTCTCACAAGTAGTTATTACACATCATTTTCTTGGGATCAGTACTACCAAAGCTCTAATTATGTAGTTATCCATAGGGATCACTGGGGAAGAATGGTGGGACAAGGGCTGCATGTAAAAACTGCATACAAAGTCTGGGAGGAAGGAAGGTCTTTGTCTCTGCTGCTTAGCTCTCTAAACTTGTGTCCCTGGAGCAAATGAGTCTGATCACTGCAGACTGTGAGTGGGGAGCAGCTGTTCCTAGTTCTTTGAGAAGAAAAAACAACCCAGTACTTGTGAACAATTCTGATTTAATTTGGGGAAGGTTATGCCTATCTTGGATAGGAAAACATGGTAGGGAGCCCACTGCAGAGATGTTCCTGAGTCCTGTGCAGCAGTACTTGCAGAAGCGCTGGGTCTGTAGTCACAGGCTATATCTTTCCTATGGATGCTGAGGACCAGGGCCTGTTTGGCAAGAGGTCGTGGTGTGTCTGTAGGGTACAGTGCAAGCCAGTGCCGTTGGTGGTGGAAGTTGACTGACGCAGATATCCAGTCTCCTTCACCAACTCACACACAATTTATCCTACCTGGGTGACAGCCTTGCCATCAAATAGCTGTGCCCATGCTCCGCTGTGTCTCTCTTAGCTTCTTCTGTCCCATTTCTGTGTCTGGCCAGTATTTCCGTTAGGAGGGTCATAGTGGAATTGAGATACGTGTTTTCAATGCCTCGATGCAGAGGCTGTCCAGGCACAGGCTGCCCAAAGCTCAGCAGCTCCTGGTGGTTGCTAGCCATCTTGATTTGTTTTTTTCTGTTTTTTTTTTTTTTGCTAGATCTTAGAACAATGGTAAAGGCAGGAACCAGCTATGGGATTGTGGGGGCCACAAAGGGTAAAGATGAGAAGGAAACAGTGCTAACAGTGCTGTGGCTGTCTAGTCTCTGCCACCCACCTCCTGGGTTCCTGTGGCTCTGCAGGAGCTGAGGGGTGAAGAGTGGGGAGAGAAACTTGCCTTCTTGGTATGTGCTTGGTGCCACAGAGCTGTACTGCTGCTCTGGGAGTCAGCCCAGCTCCTGCTTGGGCTTTCCCCAGAGCTCTGGGACAACTTGGACAGTCAGCGCTGTTACTCCATGTCCCAACACTTCCCTTCGTGACAGCATCAGTGTGTGGCTGTGCCAGCCAGGCTCTTGCAGAACTGCTGATGTCAGCCACCGATTCTGCACAAAATCATGTTTTGTACAGATTCACCGCTTTGCAGTTGCTGGTAGCTTCATGACTCACTGTTGATAATTTTCCTAGCAGGGTAAGGAGTCATCTAAGCTGCTTTTAACACGTCTGTTCTCCATTGCAGCCTGGGACAATAGAGTTGAACTCCAAGCAGGAGAGCAGTGGCCAGCCTGGTGGCTACATAGGATATAATTTCCCTTACAATACTCTACGGAAGCCCATCTCCCAGAGCAGCATGGCAGACTGGGCTTCTAAAAACCTGAACATGCACACGCAGGGCATCTTCCGCCGAAGGATCTCCATCTCCAACATGCTGTCCTGGAATGGTGGCTCTATCAAGAAGCCAATGCTCATCACTAGCAACCGCACGATCAAAAAAGAAGCATGTGAGATGTTCAAACTGGTGCAGAGCTACATGGGAGATCGTCAGACTCGCATGGACCAGAATCACGTGGCGTTGGTCACAGTCACCAAGTGCTGGAGCATGCAAGGTTTACGGGATGAGCTCTACATACAACTGATCCGGCAAACAACAGATAATACATGCTACCGAAGTCTGGCATGGGGCTGGGAACTGATGGCCATCAGTCTGGCCTTTTTCTCCCCATCACCAAAATTTCAGTCTTATCTTGAAGGTTACATTTATCGCCACCTTGACAGTGATGAAAACAGTAAGTGCTTCATGCTCACCCACTCTGACCCCAGCAGCATTCTGCTGTGTTGTGCCACTTATTCAGGGTTTTCTGGTTTTTAAAAAAACAGGTAGTCACCAGCCAGTGCTGTGGTTTCCGTCAGTGAGAGCACCATGTGCTGCGTGGAATGAAGCTGCCACAAGCTCATCTCCCTGCAGTTCTCACTTTTGTCTGGTAAAGAAATGCCAGCCCTAGACTATGTTCATCTCACTGATCAGCATGGCAAGATCAGCCCTGAAAAGAGCTGATTTGGACCCACCAAGGGCAGAGTTTCTTTGGGTTCTCTGAAGACATGATTTGCTTCAAAGTTCCTTAAAGCAGGAAAAAAAAAAAAAAAGGATGAACGTTAATACAGAATTTTTTAAGGGAGCCATTACAAACATTGTGAACAGGTCTTAGCTTGGCAAATAGTCAGGGATCCTGAAGGATGGCTTTTGTTGTGAATAGATGCGATTTATCTGTCTTTCACAAGCCTTGTGGACCAGCCCAGGATATATTCAGTTATTGCCCCAATTTTAAATTGCTATAGCATCCAGGGGGGGAAGCCAAGTGCCAGCCTGGAGAGTATTTATTGGCTGATTTGTCACTGTTTCAGCAGTGCTTGCTGTGTCTTGTCCAGTCTCAGGTGAGAAACCAGAGCACCTATTTCCATTTGGGATTTCAAATGCAGATTAAAGCCCCCACAAGTCTGCAGGGCAGGTGGAGAAGTTCTGCCCCAGCACCTCTCTGCCCCTGCTAGTAAGCAGTGGTGCAGTGCCAACCTTTGCCTTGTTTCATGCTTGTAGCCTTGACATGGGGTTCCTTCACTGAACTTCTGGATGTGCAACACTGGTTTGGGTTTTCATAAGGATCCTAAACCCTTGTCACTTCTCCCCAAAACCATTCCCTCCAGCTGTGCTTGGCCCAGGAGTGAAAAATCACCCTGCCAGCACCAGGGTCCAGGCAGCAAGGAGGAGTAATCTGAACTATTTGAGTGGGCTGTTCCTTCTGCTGGTATTTAGGCAGTAAGTTTGTCTAGGTATAAGCTTGCTGCCTGGAGCCCCTTCTCAACTATTTGGCCATTTGGTGAAGTTGAGTGGTGTTCTGGGCTCCTCACTCTGATGCATTCAGAGCTGGCTGTGGTACAGGACCTTTGCCCAAGCAGACCTCCTCATGCTGAAGTTAGGCTGGCTACCATGTCTAAGGGCAGTTCTGGGATTTGGTATTTTATCATTCCACATTATTAATCCAGAGCCTCTTTTGAATTTTCAGTTGCCCAGCGCATCAAGGAGCTTGTGGATCTGAAAAACAAGAAGAACTCAAAATCCAGGAAAAAGAGAAAACAAAACACTGAGGATGAAGGTAAAGGCAGGCACAGCATGCAGGGAGCCAAGAGGGAGGACCACACTGACCTCAGACAGACGGGGATGCTGAGCTCCGCTGAAAATCAGATCATTTATTTAAGTACTTAGACTTAGATTTGCAAAATTTTACTGCAGGTGGCTGGTGTGAGAGGTTTGACCAGAGCATGGATCAGCAGTGTGGGTGGCAGCTGGGCAGCAAGTGGGACATGTAGCAGTGTGGCGGCAGGTCTGGACCCATTTCACTCACAGTTGTATGAGAAAAGGGATTTTAATTTGTATGCAGACCTGGGGCTGTAATTCAACTGGTCTGTGTATGCCACTGAGTTTCCTATAGCACATTCCAGTGCTAAAAGCCATACAAGCCAGCGTGTTGAAAAGAACCTGTCTCAATTGTAGTAGTGGATTTTGTAAACCACCACCCAACCTGAGGACCTTCAGGGAGGACACTGATACCTGGCAAAGAGCACTGCCTTTTTCTCTCCAGTAGTGGCTTCCTCTTGTCCATGCTTCCTGGACGCTGCAGTTCACGGCTTGCAATAGCAATCTCTGCTGAATGAACAAGAGCTCACATATTCCTCCAGCCTCAGGTTTTAACTATTGGTTGCAGCAAAATAATTTATCTGGCTAAAGTCTTGCTAGACAAAGTCCATTCAATTTTTTTTTTTTTATATTGCTTTCAGGAAACTTGAGCCAACCCTGTGAATTTGTATCAGGCAGCAGTTTATATCATGTAGCCTTGGTATTTTTAATCTGGGAGAGCTAGAGTCCAGCTTCCTGCATTGCTGAGCCCTACCTGACGCCTGTGCAGACATGGCAGCTGCACTCTCCTGCAGTGGCTTCCCTATGTCACTGCTCCCCCAAAGCAGCTGCAAGCCTGGGAGGTGACTGAGGAGGTCCCTTGGTCACAGCCCCTGCTGTAAGAGTGTCTATCACTTCTCTGTCTCCAGTGGGATTTGGAGCAGAGACCTGAAATTGCACTGAGGGATTATATTTCTGGTAGGGATATGTCTTTTTCCTTTCCTGTTGAGGCCCTGGAGAGTTCAGCCCATTCTGAGCCTTTGAAAAGTCATTTTGCTTGTGCTCGGAGGGACTTTGATATCTTCATGGGACAACTCCCCGGAGATTGCTCTGCGCAGGGTGTGCTCTGTCTTGTGGGCTGAGCAGGCTCTTCTGTGCAATTGCTTGTATATGTTGCGTGTGCTGGAGTTGTGCTTAGGAGGATAGAGATAGTTTCTCCCTAAAACTAAAAAATAAATATATACATATTTATATATATATATGAAATGTTATGAAAAAGGCATGCCAGGATAGCTTTATAGAGTTTCCAGAACGAACCACTTGAAAGTCAGAAGTGCCTGTGTGGCCTCAGATGGGGCTCTGGTGACAGGTCACACACTATTCCCTTTGCTGGAACCTCTCTGCTTTGTGGCACACAGAAGACCTGCTCTGGCAGTGAACTGGAGCTTTAGAATAAATGAGCTGGTCTGCAGGCTCCTGTCGGCTTCTGCAAACATGGTGAGGGGTGCATCAAAAGAGGCAGGAAGGCTGGCAGATCACTTGAACCAGCTTTTTCACAAGTGACCAGTAACGCTGAGGATTTTTTCCGGGGCCTGACCTCAGAGCTGCACCTGAAGTAAGGGGAGATCCTGCAGGAACACGCCAGGTTCTATCTGCTGCTGACTGGAAAGGTCAGGCTTTTCTTCAGGATGCCTATGCCTGCTCCACTGGCCTTGTCTGCCAGACATGTGAGGGGTGGGTAGAATGCAGCTCCCTGAAGTTGCAAGGCAAATGTGAGAAGTTGTTCATTAGTAACTCTGAAATACTTAGATGATTATGGATGTAGCAGCAATTTAGCAGAGAAATCCACAAGGAAATTAAATGTACTGTCTTCAAACAGAACTGAATAGAGGTATGTAGACACGTATTTAAGTCTTTCAGTGAAAAATGGAGTTAAAGCAGTGATTACACACACACACACGCACTTCTTTCAGTGCAGAGGCTTGTAAGTAAACACTTGGGTGAGTAAACATTTATCATCTGACACACACCCAAAGAAATAACTTTGAAGTTTCCCATGCTTACCTCTGCAATCTTCATCTTCTAGTGTAATTCTCTGTGAGTAAATGAAATATGAAGGTGGTGTGAGATCTTTTCATGGATCAATAACCCATTGGAAGGCAGAAGAATAACAGGTAGAAATAAATCATGTGTTTTCAGAAAGAGGATTGCTGATCCTGCAGGAATGTATGCTGGGCTTTGAGTCTATACAAGGAGGCAAATAATGAGCTGGCAGCTCGGTGTTGGTACAAAATTATTCAGCATTGTAAAAACTAAAGGTGCAGAAGGATCTAGCAAGGGTGAGTGAGCTATCAAGCAGCAGAGATGGTGTCAACAAAAGCAAAGTATTATATACATGGGAGAGACATCCCTAACTGCATGTGCAGCAGCAGGCTCCTATATAGCTGTTTCAGGGTGAGAAAGATGTTTTGCACCTTGTATATAAATTTCCAGCAATGTGTATACACAGTGCTGGGAAGTGGTCAGAAACCAGAGGATCAGGAGCTTGTAGAAAAGGGACAAAGAGCAAACCAGCACTTGGCCACAGTAGTGCTGTGCCCACTTTGCATGTCCTGCCATGGTCCCTCCAGGGCTGATGAGTACAGCAGGGGAAGCCCCACAGGAGCTGGACCTGGAGGAGAGAGGAGGGGCAAAGGTCAGTGGGCTGAAAGAAATTGCAGGTCACCTGGGGAAAGCAAGAGGAAGAAATTTTCTCGTTGTTTGTCGTAGCGGAAGAATTGGAAACCACCTGGTTTTGTTGTTGGGCAGCAGGCTTAAGAACACTCTGTCCTGAAGCACAAAATTAAATCGTTAAGAGTTGGCAGGTTAGGAGAATAACAGGTTTAGGAACAAATGGGACAAATTCAAATGAGGGAGGTCTGTCAGTTGATGGTTAATGGTCCAGATGCAGCACTGCCCCAGGGTATCTCCCATCTGCTGTTAGCTGGGAGATTTTTGCAGGGGAATACTCATTTTTCAGACATCTTGTATCTGTTCCTTATCCTCCTGGTGGCAGATGCAGGTTGCTGATTTGTACGGTCCTTTGGGCTGACAAAGCATGGCATTTCCCATGTAGGGAATGGTGATGGAGCAGCATTGCTGGGATGCAGAAGGACACACTGGTGGTGTGAGGAAGAGGGGCTAAAACACTGCCATAAAATAGGAGTGCCTGGGCAGATCTAAGCCAGGAGAGCAGCACTGGTGCAAAGCCTAGCTGAGCTGCTCAGGAGGCACCTACCCCTGTACTAAAGAGCACAGCAGGATGGGGCCCTGGTCTGAGAGCCTCCTCTGACTGTGCCAGGCTGAGGTCTGTGAGAGGCCACCATAGATCAGAGAAATACTCAGAGAGCAGCTTCTGCTGGGCTAAAATACGTGTCCTGTGGCAGGGTTCTGAATCCACATTGTTTGCTGCATTTTTTAAGACATTTTTTGGCAGAAGAGTGTTTAAGTCTGTTCCAGAAGGTATGTTCCTGCATGTGCCCCGCCTAGATTTTAACTTGTTATGAAAGCAGAGGTTCCTTAAGAAGCTCTTCACATATGTTTCTAAGCCAGCACATGGAAGAATATTTTCCTTTGCAAACTGTTTTTCACTGTGTGGGTTGTTAGTAGTCTTCTGTTCCTGAGCTTCTGGGGCTATTGTGGTACCACAGGAAATAACAGATCAACTTGGATTTCACAGATTCATGGTGTGCTCAGAGAAGTGGAATTGCCTTCAGTATTAGCCCTTTCCAGGCCATGCAGGCAAAGCTGCCCGTCCCTGTGCTAAAGGAGTGTGAGCTGGGGAGCAGAGGGAGTACCTGGCCTGCTTGTTAGGAGAACTGACCCTGCGTGATGAGCTAAATGCCAGGAGCTGGTCTCTAGCTGAGCATTTTAAAACAGCCAGACGGTCAAGTCGCTTGTTTGGAAAAGCGGAGGCTAAAGCTAAATTCTGCTCCTCTCCCTCATGTTTCCTTCTGCAGCTCACCACTTGCCTCCCAGCCTCTCTGCATCTCCTTTGCCCATCTCACTCTGCACATGTGCTGGGAGCCGGGAGCACTCTCATTGGGGCGGTTGAGTTCTACTACATGGCAGAGAGGCTGCACACTGCATGTTTAAGGTGTCAGCCCCTGTGGGAGCCATTCATTCTGTGCCTGCCGTGGCAGAGTGCTAGTCACCATATTCCTCAGGACTCCCTTTGCTCTTTTGGTGATTCAGGTCCATGGGCAGTAATGTGTCCAGCCCCTCGCACATGGGGCAGGGCAAGTTTAGTTTTCAGTTTATTTGCTTGAAATTTGGTTGGCTTCACTCATGGCCCCAACAGTCTCCTCTGGGTCAGAGGCTGCAGCTTGGTCATCATTGGGAGCAGGACGCCTCTCTGCAGAAACGGCAGGATGTAGGTTTTAGACTTTTCCCAGGATTGGAGAGCTTTCTGGGAAAGTACAAAACAGGCTTCAAGTAGACATGTCCGGCTGCTGCCCACACATCAGCCTTGCAGGCTCTTCAAGGCAACCAGTTCCTTTGCAAACCTTGTTAAACTCTTAGGGTGATTATGGTTTCATGGTCTAATTACAGTGTGAAAAAACATTTCGTATTATTGGTTTTGAATGTGCTGCCTCCCACATATTTGGTGTGATGCAGAGACACAGTCCAGTCTTTTTCCCATTCCCTCTGTGAAGCAGATGACACTTTACATCTGGGTGTGTCTGCACATTTTAACAACAGAAGCCATAACCTGGAATAACGAAGCATCACAAAGCAGCTCCTTGGGTTTTTTCTGTAATCCTTAGACATTTCCAGTATAAATCATGCCTGGGATTAGCAGGATTTTTGCATTCAGGGAATATTTTGCTTTAGATATTCCCAAGAGAGAGAAATTCTTAAAATTGACTTTCCTTCCCATTGCCTGCAGGAGAGGGGGATGCTGTTGTACTTCCTTTGGCATTGCTCCAGTGTTACAGAGAGGCTCCGCCCCAGCTGTCAAGCAGATTGATTGAGGCAGGGGGTGCTTGTTTTGTCATGGGAGCCAAGGACTATGGTTTGTCTGCTGGCTGAGAGGAGAATGGAGGAAAGCGGAGCTCTCACTGTTGTGAATTGTTCTGCTTGGGTAGAGTTTGTCCTCCCTCTGCTTTGAGAGGATTTGAGGAACTCCAGGCTCCTGACCAGCTTACCTAAGCCACAGGGTATGTGAAAGGCTGATCTAAAATACGCAGCATCTGACCAGAATGTAGATTTTAAAAGCCACAAGAATTTTGAACTCTGTTGCAAGCTTTAAGCCTGGCAGGGAATCAAATAGGGCAGATCTATTCACTGCTTTCAGCAAGCACTTTGGGTTTGACTCGAAAAAGAACAAAAGGCCAACAGTTTTGGAAAAACTCTCGCAGCAATCAGTGCTCTGTCAGTGCAAACATTTCTCTTGGTGTCACGGGGGGATTAGCTCTGTGAATCCTGGCTCTGCTTGCCCTCAGAGTTCACTGAACCAAGTGCAACCAGAGCAGCCATTCTTGCAGAGGGCTGCAGCTTTTGCACTAAGCTCTGGTGTGTCTGATTCTCCTTGTATTGCAGAGCACACCTGAGCATCACAATACAACACTGGGTTGGAGGAGGCTGCAGGCAGGAGAGTGAGGAAGCCTTCTGCAGGGCTTTGGGAAGATGAGAGAGATTCTGCCACCTTTCCACACTTCTGCTTGCATCCTGAGCTCACTCTTGGTGCTGGTGCTGCCTCTCCGGCCCTACACGCCTTTCTCTACTGCTTCCTCTCTTATAGTCCAGGACTGCAGTTCTTGAATTATAAAAAATTTGTTCAAAACACTGAAATCTTTCCTGGCAGGAGTCTGGCTCTGCGTGCTCTTTGGCTGAGATCTGGCAATATGTAAATACCCAGCCCTGTGTCTGTGAGCCACATAACTCCAGCCACGCCGCCAGGAACAAGGACTCATGCTCGCATGCATGCCTGGGCTATGAATGCTGAACAGGCACCTTGCGTTGAGTCAGGACAGGGTCAGGCTGCCTCTGCAAGAGGTGGAGATCTGCAGGAGTGGAGCTGGGAGGTGCAGAGCTACAAGTCTTGACTCAGAAGACAAATCCCTCCAAGCACAAGTACCTACTTCCACTGACGCTGCCTGCCACAGGGCAGCAGGGCCAGAGGCTTTGGGGTGCTTAGTGTGAGGTTTCGGCAGTCCCTCTACCCTGCCTGCACAACAGGCTGCATAGAAGGGGGGTGGCTGTTTGTGCCAGTGTGCACTGCTGTGCTGGTGCTCTCTGAAGGGCTCTGGTGTGGTGGGTGCATGGCACTGCAGGCTGACTGCTCCTTTCTCCTTCCCACCAGGTCTGCCCATCAGCACTTATGCCAAATACTGCTACCGGAAACTCCAGAAAGTAGCCGTCACCGGAGGCAAAAAGGTGAGCGGCTGCCCCTGCTCCAGGACCTGTAGGCTGCCCGAGCAGTACTCTGCTTCCCAGGTCCCAGAGCAATCGGCCCCTTGACTCTCAGAGGTCATTGCTGATTCAGTGATGGGAAATGGACATAGAGCTAGTGGGGGAGGCTTGCTCAGGGCTTGTCTCCCCATGAATGTGTGGGAGAAGGCTGCTACCCAGGTCCTGCCATCCTCCTGGCAGACAGCAGTGGCTGACATGCTGGCAGCCGCATGGCTCTGTGCTCCCTGGCCTTAGGGACGAGGAGGACAAACCCGATGTTTACCTGTCTCCAGGGTAAGAGGAGCTGTCTGTGCAGGGGTTGCCCATCATTAGGTTTCTTCAGATGAGGAGAGAGTCTCCCTTTGCCACTGAGAGCTTGCATGGGCCAGGTCTTGCAGCTGGTTTACTGGAGAGTTGTTCATTCCCAGTTCAAAAAATCACACAGCAGAGATGGCTGGTGCAGAGGGGAGCCTCTGTGCTCTGTGTTATCTGGAAATCCCCCTCCTCCTTTTCCTCCACATGGTTCTGTGCGGGGCTGTGAAAGCTGGCAGGCGGCCTCACCCTGTCCATTCTAGCCAGATCTAGCCATCTCTGATCCAGATCGGGGTGTCTTTTATTTCTGCAAATCCCTCTGGGGCCTTCCTGCCATCTGGACTCTGTGTACAGTGAGCAAATAGCTGAAATACCTCGGGAGGGGTGAAGGCTCCTGGCATCCCTGCGGGAGCAGGACAAGAAGTGTCCAGACACCCATCACACACAACTGCAAACCCGGTGGCTGCCACCCTCTGAGGGGTCAGCGGGAGCTTTCCTTCTGTCACATTCACACTTGCCTGTGGGGATGCTGCTGAATGGCCGCCGTGCTGGGCAGCCTGTCGCCCCTGTGACAGCACTCTGTGTTTCAATCTCTGCGAGGGGAGATTCAAAGCCCCTTTCAAGTGTCGGCATCTTTCAAAAGCAACAGGTCCTGGTGCCCTCTTTTCAGAGAGCTTTAGCACCTCTGAGAGCAAAGCTTTCCCTAGAGTTGACTCGAAAAAGAACAGAAGGCCAACAGTTTTGGAAAAACTCTCGCAGCAATCAGTGCTCTGTCAGTGCAAACATTTCTCTTGGTGTCACGGGGGGATTAGCTCTGTGAATCCTGGCTCTGCTTGCCCTCAGTGTTCACTGAACCAAGTGCAACCAGAGCAGCCATTCTTGCAGAGGGCTGCAGCTTTTGCACCAAGCTCTGGTGTGTCTGATTTTCCTTGTATTGCAGAGCACACCTGAGCATCACAATACAACACTGGGTTGGAGGAGGCTGCAGGCAGGAGAGTGCCGTCTCCAAAAGGCTGTTTTTCAGCTGTCCCGTGGCCAAGTGCTCACCCAGTGCCAGGCTGGTATACACATGCCCTCTGCTGACCTCACCACAGCTGGGGACAGGCTGGGCTCCATCCTTCCTCCCACCACACCAGCAGGTAGAGCTACAGCTGGAGCAGCCTCCCAGATGTGCAAACACGGCAACAGAATCCCTGCAAAAACAGCCCGAACTTTCCAAAGTGGTCTCCCGCCAACAGGCAGCAGCTTCTCTGCTCCTTTTGGGCCTGATGAGTTCAACCCCCACCCTGATTTTAGGAGGTAGAGGCTGCAGAGCAAGAACTGTGCTGCCAGGAGGCCAGCGAGGTGTCCATGTGCATGGCCGGCCTTCTCCATCCTGGCCGCTTACCACCACCATCCCCAGGTCACTGTTTCTCTGTGGGCTGGCTGTGCCGCAGCTGCACTGAGCTCTTCTCTGTCCTCAGGGCCTCCGTAAACCGACAGTGGAAGAGATAGTGCATGCCAGGAATGCCATTGTGACGCCATCGCTCTTCGGCAGCTCTCTGGAGGAAATCATGCTGCGGCAGCAGGACATGTACCCAGGTAACAAGCTGCCCTGGGTGCAGACGCAGCTATCGCAGCAGGTCCTGGCTCTGGGAGGAGAACAGACAGAGGGGATTTTCAGGTGAGCTTTTGGGGTGCTGTGTTACTTTTGAGCCACCTGTCAGTCCTCAAAGCGGAGAGGTCAAGATTGACCTCCGTGTGCTTCCTTTTCCCTGAGAATAGCACTCTGCCGTGGATCGGACAAAACCTGACCTTTCCCAGGTTCAGGAATCACCTCTTAAAGTAGCATTAGCCCATTTGCATGCATTAGCACAGAGGGGACAGCATAGATGTGACTTGAACTACTTAGGACAGCACATACCCAGGCAAGGCATTGAACTTTCATCAACTTCAACAGAAGTAGTTGGCCAGTGCGGGGAAGAGATGAGCTCTTGGGTCCCTGGCAGAGCAGTTCATCAAGTGCAGCTCATCAGCCTTGATGATGCACAAGATGATGCTGAGGAGTCAAGAGAGACAAAAGAATCTGTATGGTGAACATAGGGGATTCTGGTTTGGGTTTGGTTTTTTGAGGTTTTTTTAGTATTATTATTTAAGATTTGTGTTAGTTTTTCAGTAGCTAAACGTGATTTAAGGTAGCTAGCAAAAGAACTCAACCTTGCATTGTTAAGGCTTTCTAATACCTTGGTATATTTAGCCAGAGATGCTTCTTATCTTTGGCCTGAACATGCTGCAGAGAGGCCTAGTTACAGAAAATAATCACTTCTGAGGACAGAGTGATAGTTGCTGTCTGAGCTAGTGGAAAGGAGACAAGCGTTTCTTCTACCCCCATTTGAAAGCTGTGTTTAAAAACAGGCAATGCATTCTCTCTGAGGAACTGCTTCTGTAGCTGCTGCTGGCGCGTGCTCCCTTCTCCCTGGGGCCCCAGAAGCAGCTTTGGAGCCACGGTTTGCCGGCCAGCTGCCACACCAGGCACGTTGCACTGCTCACTCTCTGAAGCACCTTTGCCGTGTCTCTGTTTGCAGGATACCTGGTGACATAGATGAAGTCAATGCATTGAAGTTGCAGGTGGATCAGTGGAGAATCCCAAGCAGCCTCAGTGACCCCAACATCCCAGGTATGGGAATGCAGCAGATGTGTGTGCTGCAGCCTTAGCCATGGTACAGTGCAGAGGGGAAGGTACAGGAGCAGCCCAGGAGGTGTGCTGCTGGCTGGGGACATGTACCCAGGCTGTCTTCACTAACTGGGTTTTCATTCTGTGCCTTTCCAAATACTGCCCATAATAAAAATACGGGGGGCAGTGGGGGAACCTCTGCCTCCAGCTGGCGCCAGCACAGTGAGGCTATGCAAGCTGGGCAGCATGCAGAGCAGCTGGGAGTCATTCAGGAGCAGCTCTTTAGCTCCAAGGTCTCATTGGCCTCTCCTTTAGGCGGCCCCAGAGCTGCTTCCTGGAGGAGCAGGTAGATAAGAGCCAGCGTTTCGTTCTAACTGGCCAGTTTGGCTGCCTGAGAATTTCAGAGCCAAGACTGAAATAAGGTGAAACAGGACAAGTGCAGAATATCTTCTCTGCCCTCTGTTTCCTGGGGCATTGAGTCTCGCTGCCAAGTTTGCCTCTGAAGGTGGTGGGGAGGTCACCAGAGCTGTTCTCATGCACCCTGCTTTCTGCCCAGCCTCTCTCCTCAAGCTCTGGTATCGGGAGCTGGAGGAGCCCGTGATCCCCCAGCAGTTCTACAAACAGTGTATCAGCAACTATGAGAACCCCGATGCTGCCGTGGCTGTGGTGCAGCTTTTGCCGGAGCTTAACAGACTGGTGCTGTGTTACCTCATACACTTCCTGCAGGTAGGCAGCCCCCACAGTCCTGCGTCCCTGCTGCTGGCCAAGAGCCTGGAGCACATGGGGTACAGTTAGTGGGACAGCTGTGGTGGGCCATTGGCAGGGTTTTAGGACCTCTCACCTGTATTTAAGGTGGGATTGATGGAGGGGGGTCTGCTGTCTTTGTCCCTTATGGGAGCAATAAACGGTATTCCTGATCTTGTAGAGCATGGGCCTGGTCCCAAAGGTTGAGATCTGCAAGATGTTCCCTGCCTGCTGAGGCTCCCACGCTGTTGGCTACATCAGAGGATAGTGGTCTTCCCCTATGAACGTGTGGCTGTTGGGGCATTGTCTTTTAGGGAGCCCACATCTCTGCTCTCCTTGCACCTCTTCTTAGGCCACGTGTTTGGAGTCTTTTGCCCTTTTCCACTGCTCCAGCTGAATGTCTTCTTATTATCTGCAGATCTTTGCTCAGCCATCAAATGTGGGCAGAACAAAGATGGATGTGAATAACCTGGCCATGGTGATGGCCCCCAACTGCCTGCGCTGCCAGTCTGACGACCCTCGCATTATCTTTGAGAACACACGCAAAGAAATGTCCTTTCTTCGCATGCTGATAGTGCACTTGGACACGAGCTTCATCAAAGGGCTGGTTTGAGCCACTGGCCCTGGCGTCCAAAACATTGCTCTGGGGAGTTGCTGGGTGCCTGAAGTCTTCTCCACTTAGGTTTCTTCCATTGTCTTTGCTGTTGTCACACCCTGGGTTAGCCCCTGAGCATCTCCCAGCATATGACCTCAAGGACAAGGACTAGACACTCCTGGAAGGCTCGAGCTGTTCAGCACCAGGAAGTCCTTGGGCCTGCCAGGCTAGATTCAGTGGTTCCTGGCCTTCCAGCATGTGTCAGAGGGGAGCAGCCCTCCTCCTTGGAGCCACAGGACTGGTTGCTCATTGAAAGGGCTGTGACATCTGTGAGAAACCGCTACCTGGGGCAGTGAGACTCTCCATCTCCCTTCTGGAGGCAGAGTTGGCTTCAGGTAGGAGGACATCACTCCTGTGTTGTGGCATAAGCTGGTCCTGGGGAGATGCTGCCTCATTGGGGATAATCCCAGTGCTATGGAGCCAGCCTGGTTCACCTCTGCAGACTGTTGGCTGGAGGTGTGAGGGTTGTTCTGACACCCCATGATGCTGTGGGTAGAGGGATGTGAAGGTGCAGGGGGGGTTTGCTGAGGCAGAGAGGTTCTTTGGACTGCACTGGTCACTGGAAGCACATTGCGGCCCAGGGAGAGGAGATGTTTGAGCCTCTGCTGCTGGTGGGCAGGTAGGCAGACATCCCACAGCTGGCAGCCCTGGCAGGCCAGATCCACACATCATCCACCTCACCTTCTTTAGGAGGCTTCAGAGCTGCACAGCAGCATGTGGTTAGCATGTGGGACCAGCCCTGTGCTGAGCTAAACCAGCACCCACCCATGCCACGGAAGCTGGGGACAAAACGAAGGCCATGCACCTGACAACATACAGATAAACAACCTCTTTGGCGTCCTAACGAGGGCTGTATCCTCTGGAGGGGTAACCCCAGCAGCCTTGCAGCTCCTTTCTGCTACGGGCAACGTGAGCTGACACCGGCTTTCCTGAAGGGCCATGCTCAGACCAGCCTCAGCTCTGGCACCCCCCCCAGTTCTGGTACCACATCCTTCCCAGACCACTCTGCCAGGGACTGAATACCAGTTTTGGCCACCCTTCTGGTTCAGCCCAGGTCTAAAGAAAGCTAGGAAGGCCCTCAACAGTACCTGTGCTCAGATATGCCTTTCCAGGCAGAGCAGCAGCATTGCCGTGTGCTTGTGAAATGCTTGGTACTGCCTGGAGTCAACTGTGGCACCTATGCACCTCCCGCCTAATTCCCAGAGGATTTACAGAGAGGTTGGGAAGAGGAGGGGAAGGAAGGGAAGAGAAAGGAAGAGGCAGGTCTGAGTGGCTGAGATGTGCTGGAGCCTGTGTAGGAGCGGTGTTAGGCGGGCAGCTCAGCATTCTTACTGCTGCTGTTAAACCCCTGCGGCTTTCTGTGTGCCACCAGAAGTAAGGCACAGCAAGGACAGTGTCTTTCAGAGGCAGTGCATGGATTTCCCCGCAGCTTCTGGATACTGTTGCATGTTCCTTAGCAAGCAGCAATTTCTAATTTGGTGGCATCCTGGTATTACTCTTCTCTTCCTTTGAAGTGTTTTCCCTGCTGGAGGCAGATCTGCTGCAAAAAGCTGCATGTTGGGATTACTCATGCAATGCTAAGTCTGCTGGTAGCATCCAAGGTTTCATCTGTATTTCTGCATTCCTCTCCCTTTCAAGTGGGGACCTGGGATCATCCTCTTCTGATTGCAGTGGGGAGCTGAGCCCTGCTAGTAGAGAGGTTTAAAGCTGATATCTGAATCTGTACTAAACGTTTGGGCATAAGGTGCCATGTGCAGAGAGTGTCCCAAGCCTACTGGCTGCTTGGATCTCCTGAAGTACCTGAACGGGGTTTCCAGGGCACACGTTTGCTCAGATGAACTCCACAGAGGGAGTTCAGTTTGTGCCCAGCTGAACAAGGGTTGTGGTTCCTCTCCTTGTACCAGGTGCTTCTGTGGTCCAATGGGCCAGGAAATCTTGCTCCCACATCACGATTAGCTCTGTCAAACATACCCCCCAAAATGTGTCAGGATCTGTTTCCCACAGCCATCCCATCTCACCCCATCCCATCCCATCGCTTTGAAGCCATTCAGCTCAACTTGGCCTTCTGAAATGCTGAACAACTGGTACTTCAGATGTGGGGCTACCTTCCCAGAAATGTAGAGACAGGTAGGGGGACCGGCTCTGCCATATTGTACTGAAATTTGAATTGTTGAATAGGTTTGGGGTGCTACATCCTGCCCCTCCTCTGTGGGCTGGAGCAGCCGTGTAGTGCCTGCCCTCCTCTTTGGGCTGCAGATGCATGTGCCTGTGTTGGGCTTCGCCCACAGCCAGCCATACTGTGTAGGTGATCCATGTTACTCCTTGCACTTAGCTGTAGCAGTCAATCAAACTGTAGGCATTTGCTGCTATTACAACTGAATGCTTCTTGCCAGGGCTGTAAAATAGGCTAATAAACGACACTGGATATTATTTTCTTTGCCAATAGATTTGTAAATACAAATCAGTAAAGCAGCCTCTCCTCTGTTCTAATAATAAATACAATCTCCATGGTTCTCTCTTGTCCTTTTTGTGAATTTCTGAAGCATGATCATGTCCACCTGGAGCTGCAGATTTCAGACTGGATGTCAGTGTTAATAACATTTGGGAATCAGCATGACATAAACACTTGGAAACCAAGCTGTGGGCTGGTTCTGTCTTAACTCTAACGCAGCTACTAGGGTCACTCAATGAAACTTGGAAGAGGTTAAAACAGATAAAGGACAATACTTCTTTACACAGGATCTTTTGGAGCCTTTCAGAAAACAAGTCAAAAAGGGATTAGAGAAGTTTATGGGCAATAGCTCCACAAATGGGCAGTCAGAGGATAAGGAGAGATGTGCTGCTAATATGCCTCATCCAGCAGCTGTGGGTGTGGCAAGTGGACTGCAGGAGGTGGCCACACACACGTGCTGTCCCTGCATAGTCTCTGCTGTTGGAGATGTGGTGAGACAGGCTGTCGGGCTGACCCACCTGGGACATTTTTATGTTCAGACTGGAGTATTCTCTGATCTTTCCTCCATCCCTGCTCCAAGGAGCAGCTGGGAGCACTCTGTGTTGATGCTCCAGACTCGCGCTGCTTGCACACTGTGGTGGGGCTGCAGCACAAGTGCTGGCTGTGCAACTTCAGCCACGCAGTGATGAGTTACTGCCCTAGGTCTGGCCAGTGCTGCTGATGCTCTAGGGGTGGTCACTGTCCTGGCAGCGCTGAGCAAAGATGGTGCACTTCAGGCAAAGCTGGTAAGGGCTGCTCAGTCACTCCAGCAGTTCAAGATCACCTGTGCTGGCCACATCACTGGGTCTTCACACCAGCCTTGCTGGCAGGAGCGTGGTAGGCGGTATGTACCCTTCAGGAGGCAAGCAATGACAAGTGAGAGCAGAAGGAAGACCAACAGCATTGTAACCTCACGCATCCCTTTCCTAGGTGGATTTCTGCAGCCTGATGTCTAAGTGTTCCCCAAGGCTTTGCTGTGAAATGAGCCGATTTTGGCCAAATCAAAAAAGCCCACAAACTAAGTGCTTCAGCTCAGGCTCAGAGACTTGGACTCACTCGTGCAGTCACCTTGGCCTGATACCTGGATCACTCAAAAAATCAACGGCCAGAGTAGCGGCTGGCTCATAATGAGCTGGTGGTTTGTTCTCTTGCTTCCACCAGCCGCTCAGTAAGACCCTGTGCCAGAGGGTGGCTTGAGACACAGCTCACTTGTCTTTGGCTCCTTGTAGAGAGGAGGCAGCTGCAGCTTCTCTGAGACTTGCCACCATTTGTGGAAGGGTAATGTGTCCTGATGGGGCCAGCACCCTTGCAGTGCTGCATGCTCTTGCTGGTGCTGTTGAATTTCTGGCTGGTTTAAGTCTTCTTTTCACAGAGCCTGGCATGAGCCTTTTGCTGTCTCTGCAAACATGTCCTGGGAATCTGCAAACAAAAATGGTAAAAGCAATTCTCCCAGCTACTGACTGCAGCTGACAGACACCATGCCCTCAGGTCTGCTGTCCACGCTCCACCCCAGCTCCTGAAGAGGTTTGGCAGCTGCTGGGGGATCACAGGCGGCTTTTGGACCTCTCTGTAGATTCAGCTTGAGATGGAGGAAGGTAGGGCTCAGCTCTGGCAACTGCCTGGTGTTAACGGGACATGGTAACCACAAGGCCACCCATCCTGCGCACCCCTCCTGGTAGAGAAGCTTCCTGCAGTCTTTCCTCCACTTGCAAATGTGAGGGGTCTCCCTCCTCCTGGCCCACCAGAGATACTCCATTTCTCCCTCAAACCAGAGGTGTCCAGAGGTTGTGATGCCTCCCCAAAATTCCAGGGCAGTGGGAGGCCAGTTTTTAGCCTAATCCTCACATTGAGCTTTGCACTAAATCAGCCCTGTGGGAGGAGAGAGACCAGAGGAACAGGCAAGGCTGTGTCAGGAGCCCTGCAGCACCAGAGGGAGGCAGAGACGGGAAGGTCCCTGTCCTGACACTGCCCCAGTGCAGGTTTGATTTGGGCGCAGCAAAGCGCTGGCAGATTCAGCGGAACTGGCTAGTGGAGATGGCACTGAGCTAGGCCTCTGCAGGGCTCAGACGATAAGATGTAGAAAGCTCATTTAGCTGCTGAGCGTTGCTGCTTTTAGAGCTCCTGTTGTCCTATAGCATTTGTCACCCACAGTTAATGGTGGAGAGAACTGGGTGTGGGTGCAAGGCAGCTGGGGAACCATCTCGGGCAGAGAAGAGGGGACAGGGAAAAGCCTAGGCATTCAGTGAGAGGTGGACCACTTAACAGACCCTGCTGGAGTTCAGTGCATCCAGGTGGCCTTGCAGGAAAACTTTTGGGACACACTGCATCACTCATGAGCTGGACTTTTCCTTTCAAAGCAGGGGGCACCAGCTGAAGACTCTGCCCAGCCCACAAAGGTTTGAATCTGCATCTCTCAGGGGCTCCTCCTGGCCTGGCCTCCACCTGGAGCTTCCTCTGCCTCCCTCACCATCAAAGCCATCCCCCTTTGCCTGAAGTGCTTAGTGTTTACTGGTACCATAAAGGGAGCCTGTGTCTGAGGATTGTGTGACCTCAGCTGTCGGGGTTGGGTGCCAGCCCAAATCCATGAAGGTGTTCAGAAGCCCAAGACCAAGGCTGGTCTTACAAGCTACTACTTCTCCCAAAGGAGAACTGGTGGCTTACATCAGCTCATCTCCACTCGCAGCCCCATTTCCTCCATCCCATCTGTGCCAGGTCTGGTGCTTCATTGAGATCACAAGCAACAGGGGAGACCGGGTGGGCTGTGGGGGGGATGTGGAGGGTAGGGGATGGAGGAGGAGCAGGACCCTCTCTTTTGAGGGCAGTGAACTATTGGATTGTTTCAGCTGCGAGGTACAGCTTCTCCCAGAATGACCTAGCCTTGGTGTCCACTGGGGAAGGTGAAGGTGCTGCAATTGCAAATGGTACCCAAATACTGGACTGGGGTGTCCCTGCGGTGTGTGCCACCTCCCCACTCCCAGGACAGGATAACCATTCAGAAGAGTGCAAGACAGCCAGACCCTGTAACCTCAGGGACCACAGAAGGGCCTACAGAGCAGGGTCTCTATCACCTGCAGGCAGACAGCCCCAAAGAGGACAAGGACAGAAAGGGGGCTACAGCCTCCCCCCTACTCCCAGCTTAATCAGCAGGGGTGGGGGGTGTCTAAGTGCATTGATGGCAGAAGTGCCTGCTTGTTTGCATGTCTCTCCCCCGCCACTCCATGGATGCGGCTGTCCCTGCCCCGACCAAGGGCACAGGCTGAGGGTGGACATCCTTCCCTGGAGATCTGCAGCCGGTTCCCAGCCTCTCTGGATGCTCTGGCCAACAAAGAAGGGATGAGAAACTGTCCTGAGGTAGAAACTGCCCAGCTGGGGAGTGCTGTTGTGAGGAAGGCACACTGACTTGGCGAGTCCCTCATCTCCCGCCATTACCTGCACCTTGGGACCAGGCCTGGAGGTCAGCCAGACCTGTGGGGACCTCCAGCAACACTCTGAGAAGAGCAGGTACGAGCAGGGTGAGGGCTGGTGGGGAGAGCTGGACACAGAAAACTCATCCCTGGACCACTGCATGCGCTTTGGTGTGGAGGGCCGGGACTATGTCCAGATGAGTCAGCAAACCCCCTGCCAAGCCGTGCTGGCCCCCATGTAATCACCAGCAGGGCTGGTGATCTGCACAACACGGTGCCTTTCTAGGCAGCAGAGCAGTCAACTTCTGCAGTAGCGCAGACTACAGTGACCCCGCCTGGGCTGCATGAAGGCAGCGGTGGGCCTTGTGCTGGCGAAGACAAACCCCTGCGGGCACAAGAGTCCCCCACATCCCAACTGCCTGCCGGCCCCTTGTGTGGCCGGTCAGGAGGAGGGGAGGGTCCCCTGCAGGGGATTACTCCAGCCAAGTGCAGAGGCTGGCTGGCCTCCCTGCTTTATCCCCCTTTTACAGTCAATGCAAAAGGCATTTTCTAAGCACAGTTCCTCTGGTCCTGAAGTGGAGGCAGAAGGCTGGCCCGGTGCATTGCCCTTGCCACGTGCCTGATTTTTCTCTGTTGAGATATGGGGAGGCCAAACAACAAGCTCAGCTCTCCGGCAGGCAAGCGAAGTGCCAGCAGTGAGGCTGCCTGTGCTCAAGGCCAGCGCTTTGATAGCACAGCTGTAGAGCTGGCCTTGAAGGAAAAGAGCTGGAGGATGCCTCGCTGGGAGCTTTCTCCCTCTTTCTCAGGAATGCTGCCTAATCACAGGCCCTTGCCCTTGGGTCTCTGCCTGAGCCAGGTCAGCCACTCCTGTGCTGATCTGGACCCTGACCCCAACCCGTGGACCGACTTCCTCCCTTGACCTCAGACCTGCCTTATCGCTGCGGGACTTGCATGCTCATCTGGACACTGTCACTGGACCTGCTCTGTTCCCATCTACTGCTGGCCTGCACTATGCTGGGTAGGGCAGTGCCCTGCCTGTCCTGCTGACAGCTCAGCTCCGGCTCACCTGTCCTGGCACAGCATGCTGCTCCTGCTGCTCCCCAACAGTGAGTGAGGTGGGGTTCATGATGCTGCTTATGCTGAGCATAAATAAAGGCCTTGCAGGTAAGACCTGAATTGCTTTCCAGACAAGGCAGACAGACCCTTCCTGGCTGCAAAGCTTAATTTGTCCATATCTATTGGTTTCCTTCATGGGTGAGGAAACACTGGATCTGAATTGATTCAGCTGAGCTCTTGGAGGGATCAGGGACCTGTCTGAGACACAGCTGAGAACAGGCAGAGGCAGCACTGGTGCATATGGTGGCTGCCAGCGCAGGAGGAGCACCATTCCCTGGGAAGGGCTGCCACTCCGTGGTCAGCCAAAGCAGGCGGGTATGTCTAACATCTGAGGGTTTCCGGTAATGTTAACTATGGCCGCTGACATGGGATACTGCAGCTGGAGTCCTGGACAGTGCACAAGGAGAAATATCACAAATTGGCATAGACACATCCCAGGACTGCCAAAAGCCATGTGGTGATGGTGGCAACAGCAGAACAAAGGGTTATTTCCCACATTTCAAAACCAGTGGGATCTAGAAAGACCCATTTCTGTGGAGAAGGAAGTGGATTCTGACATGTGCCCTATCATGGTAGATGTGCTAAGATTTGTTTGTTTTTTTAAATGAGGAAAACTCCTCAATGAAATATAGTGCTCTCAAAAAAAACCCAATACACAAAGAGTATGCTGATATATTGGTAAAAAAAAAATAAATCTGTTTCACTCAAAACTTTGGAGTTATTTTTTTAGCTCTTTTCTGTTTTAATTCTGCATTTTTTTTCTCTTGGTTCTAGAAACCTGCAATGTTAAAACCCCATGTGAAATTTCCAGGTTAAAAAATAAATCCAAACTGATAACGACATTTTCTGCCACAGTTTTTTTTTCCTGTTGTGGTATTTTTAGCAAGCTACTCTGCTTCCACAAATTCCCAGCAGACAGCTCACAGGCTCTGTCAGAGAAGCATTAACACAAGTTGCTGTACAGTGACGGGGACCATTCTGCTTTAAACCATCCTTTGTGCTCTCTGGGTCCTGTGCCGCTCATGGCACTGGGCTGAGGCTGATGTCATGGGAGCAGCCAGATTTGTGCAGTGACAGCAGTTCCTATGGGTATTCAGCAGGGAGAAGACAGGAGAGGAAAGCACTTGGACTCAGGGCCCTGCTGTGTCCTCCTCTGATGCCTGGCAGCACCTGCACCCCTAGCCCTGCTTCTGCAGACACCTTGGCCAGACCAGTTACTCTTCTGATCTGGAAACCTGGCAGGCAACAATCATCCACTTGTCTGTGGCCTCTGAGCAGAAAACTGATTATCTCAGGAAAACCACCTGAACCAGAAGAGTTTACTCACCCACAGTGACAAACACTGTAATATTTGACATGAAGAACTTCAGCCCGCAAAGATTTTTGCTCTTCTGTGTCAGTCAAGTTTTGGCCATCACCTAGCATAAAACAAACAAAAGATTACTTGCCCCTGTACAATTCTGTATGGACAGAAGAACATCCAGTTCTCTGGCTGTACCAAAGGGTAGCCAGATGGCTGAGGGGTGTTAACAATCCCCGTCCGCTTGGCACTGGTGAGGCCTCACCTGGAGTGCTGTGTTCAGGTCTGGGCTCCCCAGAACAAGGGACATCAACGAAGGGGACCAAGTCCAGCAGACAGCTGCTGAGATGGTCAGAAGGCCAGTGCATGGGAGGAACACCCACAGCCTGGCCATCCAGGTTCATGGAGGACCAAAGGTGTCAGACTGCTTTGTTTGTGCCTGTATTTCACCCTCGTACGGACCCCTGCCACCCCGAAACAGCTCATGCTCCTGCTCGCAGTGTGCTCCCAATGCCTCACTGGGGATTTTTGCCAGGCAGGTTGCCCAGCTTTGGGCAGCAGGGCTCTCCGTGGCCTCCAGCACCCAAGGGCTGTTTTCCTTGAGAGCTGCGTCGCGGTGCCGCTGGGGCCCGGCGTGAGAAGCTGCAGCCGCGGGAGAGGCACGGGCTCTTCCCTCTGAGGCGGCCGGAGGCTGGGCGGGCTCCATGAGCGGGTGCCGTTCCCATGGGGGTAACGGGACGGCACCTGGGCCGGCCGCGGCCACCTTGGGCCGCGCTACCTCAGCGCCCGCCCCACCGCCTCCTCAGCGCCTGACACCGCCCTCAAGCACCCAGCGAGCACGACGTCCGCCGCCACGCGGGGAGAGCGCGCCGCGCTAGCCGCGAGGGGGCGGGACCCGCCCGGAGGGGCGGGGGCGGGAGCCCCGCCCCCTCCCTGGTGGCTCCGCATCGAGGCGGCCATTTTGTGGCGCTGAGCGGTCGGTGGTGTTGGGCTCGGCGTGGAGCAGGGCCCGGGGCAGTTTGGCTCCGTTCTAACCTTTTTTCCCGTACAGATCCCTCGGTAAGAGCGCGGCTGCACCCGGGCGGGCTGGGCCGGGCAGGGCCGGGTCGGGTCGGGCCGGGCCGGGCTGGGCCACGCCACCTGCCCGCCCTCCGGGCCTACGGCGTGGCGTGGGGTGGAAGCGAGGAGAGGCGAGGGGAGGGAGGCCGGGCGCGGCGCGGCTGGCACGCGTCCCCGCGCACAAAGGGCCGGGCCGAGCGACGCCTCCCGCGCTGCGGGCCCGGGGCGCCGAGCGGAGGCCGCTTCCGCCTCGCCGTGGCTTGGCGTGCTGAGGCCGGGGGTCCCGGTCCGCGGGCCGGCCCTCGCCCGCCCGCCCGCTTGCTTGCTCGCTCCCTCCCTCCCGCTCGCCGCGCCTCCGCCCGCGCCCGGCGGCCCACGGAGCTGCGCGGCCGGCGCGGGCAGGTATGTGCGGGCCGAGCGCAGGCGCCGAGGGCCCGGCCGGCGGGGGCGGCCGAGTGACCTTGCGGCGGCGCCGGAGCCCGAGGCGGGCCCGGCGCCGGGGCGCGGGGGCTCTGCCGCCGGCGGCCGGGGCTGGGCGGGCGCGGGCGGTGTCCGCGGCGGTCTGGGGGTCGCGCGGGCTGGGAGCGGCGCCTCGCGGGCCTCGCGCTGCGGGGGAGCAGCGGGGCTGCGGGAGTTGCGCGCGCGGCGGCGCGGTCCCGCTGTCGGCGCCTCGCCCCTTCGGCGCGCGAGGAAGCGGCGCGGGGCCGCTCCCGGCGGGGTGCTGGCCGCTGCTCCTCGTCCGGCCCCGCGGAACGAAGCGGGGAGGAACCTCGCGTGGGGCGGGTGCCTGCCCCACAAGATGTACTCCGCGGCTGGGGTTCGTCTCCGTAGGCGGTACCGTCAGCAGGAGGCTTCTGGCCCTTCTGTGTCGTGTGAAGTCTGGGACACATTGTCATGCCACTGTATTTTGCCCCTTCAGAATGTCTTTAGGGAACAGAAATAACGGTGGATCCTTGCACTAACCCGAAAGCTGCTTCATGGCACGCCTGTTTAATGCATAGAATTGAGAGGTACCATATTCTTTTTCCTGACAGGCCTAGGTTCAGATAGTGCTTATTGCCACCAAAATGGATTGCTGTACCAGTTGTCTTGGCATGGATGTGTGAACCATAGCCC
Organism: Astur gentilis; assembly: GCF_929443795.1. Taxonomy (NCBI): domain Eukaryota; kingdom Metazoa; phylum Chordata; class Aves; order Accipitriformes; family Accipitridae; genus Astur; species Astur gentilis. The sequence continues at coordinate 17,176,572 of NC_064893.1, read as the reverse complement.
TGTAGCAGGGCTTGGTTAATTGAAGCAGGTTGTCATTTTGGGAAACGGTTGTATCTCCTTTACTTATTAAAATTTTCCTGGTATCGGAGATGGTTCTAGCCTAAATGCTTGAAAATAGATCAGGAGGGATATTTGAATGTTGATGAGTCCAAGCTGGATAAAATAAATATCTTTCTGTGTACAGAATTTAGTGCTGCATGCAGTATAAGAATAAAAACAAATATTAAAAGCAGTGCTAACAACTTGAAGTAACTTTTTGTAGGTATCTGTACAGATTGTAGCTGAGCATCTCTGTAACAGAAATGCTTTTGACCTGTGTTCATTTAATTTTCTATAATAAGCAAGGATCCTTTCACAGGACCAGTTTCCAAAAAAAGCCAAGTGAGAAGAGTTGCAAAGAAGATCGCTCATAGTATAATTCTCTCTAATTTTTGTGTGAATTTATTAATAGTTTTGGAATTGAAGGTGGTTTAGATGAATAATCATTATTTGATCTAAGTCAGCTTGTGGAATAGTTAAGTTTACATTCTTGCTGATAACTTTGTTGATGTCTCTTGAATGGAAATAATTTTACTTGAGCAGTTTGAGAGTAAAATCTGCTTGTCTGTAATCCAGAGTAATTAATTAAGGTCAAATTGGGAGTGAGGCTAGAATAGTAATTGCTCGTAACAGTGCTGCCTTGACTGAAATGTAAGAAGCATGTAATTAATTCTTACCTTTAATTGGATAAGTTCTCTGAAGTGCTTTCTTATGCTCTTGTAGTTCCTGGATAACCTAGGCAATGATATTGACCTACATTCTCCCCATTGGTCCAGAAAGGAGGGTGCAATCCCGAATTTAATTGTAGGCGATGATAAATTTTCTGTAACTGTGTATTTTATTTATAACTGCATCTCTAGAAGGTAGTTATTGTCTGTGGCTGTAATTTGTCAGACCTTGACAGGAATTGACGCTGTTGCAGTAAGAAAGCTGCCCTGCCACTTGGCTCTTTATTTCTGCCCATATGGCACTGTCCTGCACAGATGTGAGCACTTGTGCAACAGTGTTGTGAGCTGAGCTAAAGAATGTGCATGGGGTGGGCGCAGGGAGGGGAGGATTTATTGTTCAGCCCTGCAAGTGGTTGTCATCAGTATTTAAACTGCATTGTTGATGGTTGCCTAATTGCTTGGGTGCAGGGTTTTTTTAAATTAAAGAAAAAAAGAAAGTTGCATATACTTTGGACCTAGTGGTGCTTCGTATTGAGAAGTCTCGCGAAGTGCTCATAACAGTTCATTCAACAGCTGAACAAGTCTACTCCTTTCTTCCTTGCTTCAATGTGTTACCTTATCATCTTCACACTGCTGTTCCTTGCTTGCCTACAGGTTTATTTTGCTTTCTTGTACTTACCTGACTTTTTCAGGTAAGAAATAGTGACTTTGAGCTCTTGGTTTGTCTTTGGTGTCAAAATGCCAATAGCTACATGGCCTATATGTTTCAAAAAACCTTTTGGAACTGGTGGCTTTTCAGGTTTTTGTGGATGCAAGCACCAGACTTAAGTGATCGTGCAGGTCTATAATGTGTCCATGCTGACTGACTCCAGATGTGCGTGGCAGAAAATAATGCACGTTGGAATATAATTACTTCTTTTTGAGGCTTGTTAGTGTGTTGACATGCCTTTGTGTGGTTTGAGTGGGCTTGAGAACTTTGAGCCGGCCTTGTTTTGGTATAGCCAGCTGCAGTCAGCCTTATTTTTGAAGAACTCTGTTTCAGGTAGACTTATGAAATTGGTTAAAAAGAGATGTTACTGTCTCCAGCTGTGTCTTAGCTAGGTAGCCTGTATTAAAAGAGAGAAGGGAAGCACTGTTTTAGTGTGGGATGGGGTATTTTTTTTAGTGTGAAGTTGGCACCAAAGAGCTTTCCTGATCTTGTTGCTGATGTTAAAATACTAGTTTCAAAACTGACTTCTTTTTTCTGCTACTTATACGCAGCACTTCTTTCCCAAGGAGATAAGCTCTTGATCCACAGAGTGCTTGAGTCAGGAAACTATCCTGAACACCTCTAGTGCTCTGGATACAGAACTGAGCATCCTTAGCCTAGACCTGTGCATCAGTGGTACAGACAGTGCCATTAGTAGGGTTTGAGTTTGGGTTTTTAGTTAATCTTAAAGTTGAAGGCTTAAAGCATAAAGGCTTCTGTTAGTGTAGCAGAGGTTGCAAGTATATCAGACTTTAATTGCTGCTTCACTATAATGCAAGTTGCTAATGGCTTTTTTGTTATGTGATCCCCTGTATTTATATCAGTCCTTTGCCTAGATTGCAGTTCTGTCTTCTCAGTATTGCTGCTATGAAACTTGCAAAAAGATGCACTGATTTATTTTTTTGTTTGTTTGTTTGTTTCTTTCTGCTGTCCTTTCATCTCTGAGCTGGGGGACAAGTCTACAAGCAGCCTTGAAGTGCACCCCTTTCTTTCCTTCTTGTAATAAAACAGGCGAGTCACATCCTTCTTAGTGTCGCGCACAGACAGATGATTTGTCTGCTTAATGCATTATCTTCAATGAAGACATAGTTTTTCATCAAAGCTCATGGCAGCGTAACTTGCAAGATTTGCCTTTATTTGACTGTCAGGAAAATGTCCTCTTCTTTATCAACAAGTAGGGTAGACTTGGTCCTGTCCAGTCAGGAAGCAATTGAATAATGAAACTGAGAATGCCACATCTGAGTGTCAGAACCCTATATGCTGACTGCCTGGAAACAATGCCCTATGGGATTTTCAGTGGCCAATATTGCAGGTGCTATAAATTATCTGTGGAAAAGTGTTTCTCAGATTTTTTTAATGAATGTTTTTACAGGTAGACCTCTTCTTAAGAGTCAGAAGTCCAAGTCCAGTTACTGCTGCAGGTACTGTTGCTGGATCATTTTTGTGCTTTCCTACTGGCTCCTTTCATTTTTGGTCATAATCTTTTCTTCTGATAGCTAAAATACATGTGTATGCTCACTGATAAGAAAAATCTTACGTTCAACAAACTGCTGTTAAGTGTATAGTGTGCTGCTGGAATACCCAGAGCGACCTCAAAGCTAGGGGCAGGACATCTGGTCAAAACTGAGAAATTAATTGGTCAGCTTACTGACCAACACATAGCCTTAAGCATTAAATTTCTGTCTCAAATGTGGACTTCTCTAGAATACCAAGGTATTGCTTTCAGAAGAGATGGAGGCGGTAACACTTCAGAGTGACTTAAATGTACTTAAATGTTTGTATTGACTTCAAAACATTGGCATTGAGTGTAAAATGGTATTAGTAATCTAAGTGTTGTAGCCAAGCAGACAATATGTAGGCAAATGTAAGTCATGTTCTTAGACCCTGGTCGTTTCTTAAAGGTATGTTCTTTTAAGAAGAAACCTAAGAAGAAACCTGTTGTCTTTACAAAATCATGAAATTGTCATACAAGTTTTTGAGCCCATGTGTGGTTCCTTTCCTCATCTGCCATGCAAAGCCACTCTCCAACGCTTATCACCTTGTCCGAGGTTGTTCAATAGGGTCAACCTTAGGCTGCTGCAACACCACCCTAAACCAAATATTAAAATATAGTCCCACTGTAAGTAAGTTTGTCCAAGGAGTTCTGTGGGATTTTTGTAGGGTTTGCTTCTGAGGGAGTATAGAGTGGTAATGAGAACCAATCTACTTTTTTCCTTTTCCCGATTTCATTTTTATTTGACAAAGGCACTGTGAACCCATAGATACCCATTAGGCAGGGGAGAAGTGTCTTTTTGAGGACAGTTACACTTGGTGCATTCAGCATGATGAAGTGGTTTTATTCAGGTAGAAAAACAGGAAAATGGCATTGCGGTGCCCAATCTGTGGGCTCAATTAAGCTTCTCGGAACAATTCAATTTGCTGTAGCTTGTTTCTGCCACTCGTGCAGTCTGGAGAAGCCTTGCATGTATTGACATGAATGGGATTTGTGGATGAAGAAACTGTTGTGGAGAAACTCTTTTAGTTAGTTCCTTGTATGACCAAAATGCAGATCACTCTGCCATGTGATGAATGTAGTTTATCCAACTGAGGATGTCTTCATTGACAGGAGAGAACTAACTGCATTTGGTTGTCTTGGCTTGTGTGTGTTCATGTGGCTAGACGTGCGTGGATTGATACGGTGAACTCTCATGATTTGATAAGAAACAGCACAGCTTGCTTGAGCTGTCTGCAGGTCTTTTAGCTGTTAAACATTTGAACTCTTAATTTCCTAGAGAGATTTCTGGCTGTCTGATATTAATTTGCACCTAAAAATATCCTTCACACTAAGTTTATTCTTTCTTAACTAAGAAGATGTAAAAGCATAGAGATGTTTAGAGTCTTAAGTTGCTAGAAGCTTTTTTAATGAAAGAAGTGTTCTGTGTAATGTTTTTTCCTTGGTTTGTTAGGCTGGTTTTTTCACAGCAGTTGGAATTACTTCTAAATGCAAGAAGGTGTTTTTTTCTGTCTCTCTGAATAGTTAAAAGATATTTTTAAATATTCAGAAATCATCAGTCTTACCATGATATATATTGAAAAGCCATGCTTGTTAAATGAGAGTATATCTGTAATTTGAGCTTGTTGAAGGCTTATGTCTGACCTAGGGTTTTGTTTGGTTTTTGAAATAACCCATACTGAAAGATGACTTGTTAAAGTTTGTTAACCACTGTGATATTGCAGCAGAAATCCACCAATACGTGTAGGAATTGTATGTTACATCAGAAGTGATGACTTCAGTTGTGCGAATCCTGGTCTACTGTAATTGTTTTGCAAAAGAATTTTGATGCACTTCCAAATCTAGAAGGCATTTTGACCCTTTGACTCAGATTTGGCAGTTTGGTTTTGTTTATGGGTTGCTTCCCATACTTAGTATTTCAGAATTGAGGCTTTCTCTTTTTTTAGCTGCTGTCCTCAGAGTTAAAGACTGTTTGGGTGATAGGAGTATAATTGATGCAGTGATATCTGTGGGGGTTTCTCAGTAGCAGTTCTCAGTAAACTCCTGGGAGGAAGAGAGGGTGTTAGATTTGGGGCAGATTGGTTGCATTTAAGTATCTTCGAATGTTTCAGATACACTTGCTTAAAAGTCTTATCTACCAAACAGTGGTTAGATAGAAAAGTGGGAAGAGCAGTTAAAAATTTCTGCATCTTGGAATAACAGAGAAAGGAAAAGCAAAAAAAACCAAAACAAAAAAAAAACGTGTCAAAAACCCCACCAAATGACCAATAAATGAGATAAAAGGTGGCGAGGGACACCCAACAGTAGGAACTCTTGTTTCCATATTTAGCAATCCATTGGAAGAGATGGTGAACTCGTTATGATCACCTGTGCTGGATCTTTAGCCTATCATTTCACCTAGAATCATACCTTCTCAATGTACAAGATAAAACTGACTGTAGCCTGTAATTTCCTTTAAGTGCAACTTGGCCCGTATGGTGGATTTAACGTGTCAGTGATCTAATCTTTAAATGTCTGCAGACAGTACCTTGAATTTTGTGTTACTTGCATATACAAGGTTTGGTAGTTACACTGTCTGCTCGCCTAGTTAATGGTGTTACTCTGAAATGTCTGGTGTGCCAAAGTAGGAGTAATGATAAAGTTACTGGTGGCTTCTGTTTGGCAAAGGATAAATAAATGATGGAGAAATTTGATGTGGATATGTGGAGGGAGTATCTGTGTGTCTGTAAGGATCTCATAAGTTTCTGTCTAATATGGATCACAGCAGCCTGCTGACCCTCTGTATTGAAATATTTTCAGATTAAATTGATGTTCTAGAGGTGGTGGTGTATGATATTGTTGGCTGTAGAGAAAATATTTTTTTAAACTCTAATCTACTTTTAGTCTCAGAATTCACATGACTTATGTTTTTCCCTCCCTATAGTTGTACAACAGTGTTTGGAATGTTTGCAGCCATATAAGCAACGAGTTTTTTTCTTGGTGAGTATAAGCATGGATCCTTGGTTTTGTTAATTGTAGCTTTTCTTTATGCTTTTGAAATTTTGCGTTAAAATTGAGGGTTTTATTAATTCTTGCAGAGGCACGGTGGATAATATTGTTCTAAAATAAATCCTTATATTCTTAAAACAAAGATGCGCATTTTCAGTTGGAGGAAAAAATGGCAGTTTTGTTGAAGTATTTTTTCTTGAATATTACTTTAGTTAGGAAAAACCTGCTTTATTTCGTGTGACTTAAATCCTTTTCCCAAATCTTTTTGCTTGTTCAGTGTTTTAAGAGTGTTTGTCTTTTTCCTTTAGTGTGTTACAGGAAAAAAGAGGGAAAACCAGAATAGCTAAATGAGAGGTGATCAAATGATTGAAAAGAATTTTTTCAGTAATGAGTATTTATTTCTTTAATTGCACTTGGTAATTCAAATAGGTTTTATTACAGAAAAATATTTTTTCTATTTTGTTGAATTACCCATGTTCATAATTTCTGCTTCCATGTTGGTCTGTCCCAGTCTCACCACCAATTTGACAGGACAGTTACATGGGATGTTGTTGAGAGGATGAAAATGACATTCTTGATGTCCTCTAACCACAGGGAGGGTGTGAGGATCTTGATCTGGGGAGGGTGACTTATTGCTGACACCTTTTCACTTTTGTCATTGAGTACTTTTGAGTAAGTCTTGGCTTTTGCCTGAAGAGGAGAGCAAATGTAGATTTTTACTGGTGTCAGTTTTGTTAGTCTACTTGCATAAACTAGAGGAAAAATAGGAGTCTGAAATTAAATACTAAGTCTAATAATAAGGGAATGTTTCAGTGTTGAGGAATTAGCTGTACAGTATTCTTGTTACAGAAATTTTAAGTATCAATTCTGGATCCAGTTTCACTGCTGTGTTGCTCAAAGAGTTTGTGTAGTTGTTGATTGAGTCTGGGAAACCTTGAAAGCAAGAAGTCAGTGCTGGTTGAGATCTAGCTGAGGATCCTACATGGTGCAAATAAGAACTGCATGTAGTCCAATGTTTTGTTTGAAATGAGTCTTTTAGATAGAAAAAGGGAGGTGATACAGTATTCCTTGGAATTTATTGCAGTGTCTTATGGTCTTCATGTCCAGTTCAAATCTCTCCTGTTTCTGTTCCTGTTGCATTAAAAAACTGCTTGACTGAAGATCTGAGACATTGTGTTTTGAAATACCGGTTGGTGCTAAGGTCATTTTCTGAAACTCATGGTTGTGTCCTGAAACTTACTCATGTTGCTATGAAATGGTATGCATAAACAAAACATGAGGCAGGAACATAGGGATCCTTAGATGAATAGTTAGTACAGAAACTGTTTGTGGATTAATACTTTAACAGGTGTGGGGTTTTATTTCTGTTTTTATATGTAGGGTAAAATACAGTGAAGCATACTTCGTGCTAGCAACACTGCTGTAGGCAAAACCTGGTAGGCAGAATTTTTTTGTCTGCAGGCAATAAAAGTCTGTTGTAATCAGCTTCCCAAGTCAGTGCCAAAACAATTTTTAAAAGTGGTGTTAAAATGTTTGTGGGACTTGTACTTAGTCTTCATAAGATGCCGTTAGGATTGTATAATATAAATGGTGTCTGTAAATACTGTTTTGCAGTCTCATACAGCCATTACCTTTTCTCATCTGCAGGTGTGTTGTTTCAGCACAGCATGGCTGTGTTCATCCACTTGCAAGGTCTTCCGATTGTGGTGGGGACCATGGACTTCTCTGGATTGACCATTCCTGATGGGGGCGTGCATATTGTAGGGGGTGAACTGGGTGAGGCTTTCATTGTTTTACCACTGATGAAGATGTGAGGCTTGGTATCATGTGTGCAGATGGTCTAAGTAAAAGGTCAAAACTAACTATTGCAGAGCAATGAAAACCTTATGTGCAAAATGTGATTGAGCTTAGTCCTTGGCAGTTTCAAAATGGGCACATAGATAAGTTAGCAGTTTTGGAACACTGGTGCTGGAGTGAATGGTAGAGTAGGCTAGGCTTTGTGGAATTGACTGTAAATGTGTTTTGGCATAGAAACTGCTTATACTGCTATATATGAAGGAGACAGAACAAACTTCTGTCTTGTCACTTGTTTAGGAACTGCAATTCAGGTCTTGGGGCTGCCTTCAGTATCCCAGTTCAGTTACACCTGTGCTGCATCTTCAGTCAACATGGGACAATCTCTTGCTAGTTAATTATACTCCCTGGTTTTGCCAGTGCTTTTTATTAACCTGCTACCTGTCCTACTGTGTAGTCCTACTGATTCACCAGTGACATAGAATGCCTCATAGGAATTGGACAGCAAGCTTACCATCCAGAATAAAACTTAGTACTATTTTGCATTGAAAATTTATATTTATGCAAACTGTCAAAGTTTACCATGCTCCTTTATGAAGTCAGAGAACTATGGTTTTTCATGGAGTTCCTCTTTCTCTATTGTGCTCTGATGGGGGTTGGGGGGAAATCCCTGGCTTTGGCACAGATACACTAAAGAGTGAAGGAGACAAGAGGCTGAATTGTGGGAATGAATTGCCTTTTTTTCTGAGCTGCTTATGAAGTACTGAATTGAGACAGTACTAAGTTTAGAAGTGGGACTCATTTAAAGGCAGGGGTTTTGGTGTGGTACTACATAGAGAATGGTTTAATCATACTTATCAGTGATTTGGAAAACGGTGTTTGCAAAGGTAGGTAAGGTTTTGAAAAAGGCAGCAGTGATTCTGTAGTTTCCAGAGCGGAAACAATAGAGGCTCTTGTTAGTGAAAGTTTGCCATAGCTGCTCGGTTTTGCTCTGTATAATATGAAAGATTTCTCCAGTTTCAAGAGGAACCCTCTTCTGTTGGAACTTAGTGATGCCCAGGTTTGGGGCTCAACACTGACAGAGCTTAAAACTGAAGAGAATAAGAATGGCTACACGTGCAGGTATACAGGACCCACACTGTTAGCGGAGCAGAAAACGTGTTTTAAAAAAACCAAAAATTATGATCCCTGAAGGGATTGATATTAATGTAAGTGGTGTGTTCTCCTCTGAATTGCCCCGATACAAATGTGCCTTCCTGATTGGTACCTCAAAGTATCTGAATAGTCTTTAAAACCTAAAATACTTCATGGTGACTTTTATGGGAAAGAAAAGGCTCTCCCTTTTAAACAGAAATGTGTACTTTCAGAGATGCAGATTTACAAATATTTTCTGTTGGAAGTAGTGACTTGTCTAAATCCTGGAGTATTTGTTCCTGAAACAGGACTAATCCTCATAGTGGAATAAGAAGTTTTGGAGAAAAGCCATACAGCTTTGGGGGTAGGCCTAGTAACTACCCCTTGTTTTAATCGTGGTCTTGAGCACTTGAGAAAAAAGGATTCTCAGAGTTACTGGAGTGAAAAGCCTGCTTGTGTCTCAGTTTAGTTACCAACTTAGTACAAATTCATTTTCTGCTGAAGAAAATTTTAGAAGAGATGTTCTGGTGAAGTATTCTTATTTCCAAGATGTAGCTGTGACTGTGTCTGATTAGTCTGGGGTTGTTTGTTAAACAGTCTGTTTTGATGTAGTTCAAAGTTCTTAAGTAGTCCTTGCAGGAGAGGACAGAGGCTGAAATATAAAATCTCGAAGCAGAGGCAGGCCCCTGTGTTCACTGCTTTCTTTCTGAGAAACTAAGTTCTCTATATGGTCAAGGTCATGCTGGTGAAATGTGGATGGGCTTTAGTGTTGCCTGTTGGCCTTGTTTGTGATGAGCTATGTGATGGCTCCCAGTGCAAGTTGTATCATATGGTTTCTGTCTTGCTCTAAGGCTGTATGTTTCAGGGTAAAATTATTGAGGTCCTCTATTGAGTAATTTCTTGTGTAATGTTCTACCAAGTATGCATCTGCTTGAGGAAGCTGTTCCTGAAACTAGCTGCAAAAGATAGCCAGCTTTGCAAGGCATGCCGAGTATAGGGACTGCTGGGTCAAGTGAAATCCTGTTGCAGAACGTGAGTGAGAACCCAAAGCAGCCCAAGTTTCATAACTTGGGAGGGGAGAGGAAGGATGACTTTGGGGGCTGAGGCAGTGGTATGAGATTTTTGCCCATACATTTTCTCCTATTTCAACTTTCTGGTCAGCTGCCTTGTAACAAGCTTGGCCAAGTTAGTGAAGTGCAGGATGTGTGTACTCTGACAAATGCTGGTATTCAGCTTCTCTAGCTGTAAAGTGCGCAGAGTTCAGATTTTTCACAGAATCCGCAGCCTCTGTAAATATGGTTAAATGACTTCTGCTGGTTTTTTTTCAGACTTCCCTTTAGTTGTGATACTTGGGGTTTCTTAATGTTTGACTGAAACTATATTAAGGCCTTCCTCACCAAAATTGATGTTTGTTTATAGAAGCCCTATTGTATGAGATCCTGTTACTGAAGTCAGGAGATGTGTATGTTCCTCTTCAGCCTCATGTAGGTGAGCTGAAATGACTCCCATTCTTCAGGATTGCAGCTGTTACTGAAGTGGACCACTGCAGAGAACTTAAACAATGTACTTCCAGTACTTTTAGGAATACGTTGTCTTTGTGTGTCCCTACTTAGTGAAAAGGAGAAATAAGTTTACTAGCATAAGAGCCATCTTGCAGGTGTAATTTCTCCTACAAGTGTTAAGCAAAATGTCTCCTCCGCATTTGGAGGCATGAAATTCTATTGCTAGTGTGAGAAAGTGGTATTTTAATGATGTGAAGATGGTGGATGTTTGAGGTGTGGGTGGATAAACTGTTTAAAAAAGAGAATGTAGCTTTGTACTGGCTGTTTGCATTTCCAGATTTTTTTAAAATTATATATATTTTTTTTTTTAATTTTTACTGTTTATTTTTCATCAGAATGTAAAACCCCAACCATCCTGACTTTTCCTTAAATTCCTTCCCCCTCTCCTTTCCCAATTAAAAATTAGGGAGGTGGTAGTTGAATCCCTGCCCCACCCCAACCTCTAGCCATATTAGAAGACTGAGTCCTGGACTGATTCAGATCCATGCTGGGCAAACTCACAGTTTGTTATCAGATACTTTAGAAAAGTAACTTGCAATGTTTCTTGGTGGCTAAAATATGGTTTCTTTTGGTGTGAAATCACTGTGTTGTGAATTGAGCTTACAGGTAAGAGCATTTTTATTTTTTTTTTCCCCCATACTGTTGCAGGCTGCTTTAACAGTAGTGCAGATGAGTCTAAACCCAGTGCTTTAGAGGAAGACAGCAAATCATCTTCTGGTAGAGAAGTTTCTTTGCATTGTGGTTATAATACTCGAGGTGGTGGGGGTGCCTCCATGGCCAGCCCTTGGCAAATGGCCTGGTTTGAAAAGTGTGTCAATGGAGTAGCTTTTCCCTGCGTTAGAAGCTTTGACTTTCCTAAAGATCTTTGATTTCTGAACCATGCTTGAACTTAAGAGTAGTTCTTCATAAAATAATGTTAATCCTTTTATAGATGCAGTTCAGTATCATTGCTATTTATGCGCTGTGTGAACCAAAATGCTGCTGCTTATTTCTGTTGCCAGTGCATGTCTCCCTATTCTTGTAGTGTAAGATTAGAAGGTTTTTTAATTTAACATGCGTCTGTTTTATACATCTTTAATTGAATCTTCAAGATACAGCCTTACTGTAAGGAGGACATTATTGAATAAAACTTATTTGTATTTTTGGATCTTGTGAGCTTGAAGACTACAGGAACAGATCGTAATTTGTATCTTACAATTGTGGGAAATGACTGACAAAAATTTGGGAAAAATAACTCCTGATCAGGCTTTTTCACTAAATGTACCTTGAGAGAAACTACTTTGGCAAGATTTCCTAAACCTTTCTATTATCTGTTGGAAACATGTCTTAATAAAGACCGTTTTTATTTTCTGGTTAAAATGGTGGAGAATTGGGAAGAAAACAATGCAAATATGGAAGCAGTATAGACAGTCTTCTAAAATTGGTTAAAGAAACTATGTATTTCTAATATGTTTGAACTGTATTGCATTTTTAGTGATGAGGTGACATAGTGTTCTTGAGTGTTTCCCTAACATGGTAGCTGTTGAAAGATTGTTACTGTGTGTGTGTGTTTTTGCCCGCTTCCTGTTTACTGGATTCCTTGTTTTCATCAAAACTGGGAGGGGGGAGAGAATATTATGAAACTTCTATCTCAGTTGTGAATAAACATTGGGTTGCAGAGTTCTTAATTGACCTGGAACTTGGACTACTGGACAAAGGTTGAGCTTCAATCTTTCATGGTCCAGTAGCTACCACTTTGAACGCTTCTTTTGAATGATTCTGCACACTGTCACTTGGGAACCTTTGTTTAATAGATAATTGCCCCCGTTACTTTCTGCAAACCAAAAATACAGGGGTCCCTTAACATCTAGCTTTTGGGGATTATGGTACATAAGCTTATTTTGTGTATGTCTTGATTAGTGATTGATATTTAATTGCATTTTTCAGGGGAATAAAATCAGCAGTGTTGATATTACAAAATGACAAAACATCCTCCGAATAGAAGAGGGATCAACTTTGAGGTGGGAGCCCAGTTGGAAGCCCGTGACAGATTAAAAAACTGGTATTTTTTTAAAACAATTCATATTATATTAACTCTTTAATATCTTAAACATTTTGTATTGGTACAATATTTAGAGCCCTGGTCATTGGTTTGTAGGAAAGTAGTTAATTTATAAAAGTTTATATACCAGTGGTTCAGATGGGCGATAGATGCTGATATGTTGTGCTGGTCCTTAAAAAGAAGTGTACTGGTGCTATCTGTATCTGGGAAATAGGACTACTCATAAATCTAGTGGGACCTCAGACTCTGATACTTCTAAATTCACACTTCAAGTTCTGTGCGATACACAGATTGCAGAGCAGAAATTATGGAAAGAGAAATCCTTTGCAATACAGAATACCCAATGTAGTTCCTCACTACTTGCTTTCCCGTTGCTGTTGTGAATTCATAGGCTTTAAAGTCTGATTGAAATTATTACAGCCTGTGCTCATTTGAGGATGGTCAGCTTTAGAATTAGAGAAGTGGGTGGGGAAATGCATTCCACACTAAGAAGTCTGCTCTGGAGCCTGTCTTGCAGACTTCAGTTCTGAGGAGGAACGCTTTTCTTGACTAACCACTGCAGTAGGAAGGGGAAAAAGGACCTAAAAGTTACTTGGGCTAACTTTGAGCCTTCTAACTGTTAATTTTAGGAAGTCAGCTCAAAAATTACCATTTAATAATGCTCAATGAAGCATACAATGAAAATTGCTGGAGTCAAAGACTTCTTAAGTACAGGAATTAATTTGGTTTTGTTAGCTTCTTAAGATATCTTCTTTCTCCTGAAATCGGCTATAGTTTACTTTTATTTAAGAGTCTGTGTGGGTTAGACATGATTGTACTTCAGGCTCTGGAACCTGCTGGCAGGTTAAGTGTGCAGAAGTCACCGTGTTGAAAACCATCTGGACATCCCAGAAGGATGGAGCACTGCCTTAGACACAGGGGGCTTGTTCCAGAACATCTTGGTTGCATGCGGAGTATTTCTCTACTTTCCAGGTACAAGGGGATTGGAATTGTGAAAATGAGTAAACATAGCTCTTTCTATAAAGAGCAGGAAGTACAAATGTTAAATCATACTTGCATGTTATGTTGGCTTTCCTGTTTAACTAAGAATTGCGTAGGTAGGGCTTTGATTTGAATCTGCATGCATCTTTTGTATTCTTGAGCTTTGTTTATATAGGAAAAAAAAATCATGCCTACAAAGAAGAGATTTCTTAGCCTGTCTGTGATGTAGGCTTATTAAAGATGCAGTTTAGTATAGATTGTGTTTGAGTAAGGCTAGTAACTTGTGTCCATGACTATTATCATTCTGGCACATTTGGACAATAACAGTATCTCAAAGTATAGGTGTACACAGCTCCTACGTGGGAAAACTTTGAGGGGGGGAATTCAACACCCACTATAGTTTCCACAGATCCCTGGTCTTAAATTTGAATTTTGGATATGCTGCATGTCCAAAACTAAGCGGTGGTGTTTGTTTTTTAAAAACACTTGATCTTAAATGACCTGTCTTGTGCACAGTGTTTTGCAACTCTTTGATCTCACAACTAAACTTTCCAAACTGGAGAGTTAACTTTCTTTTGCTTGCGAAGCTTTTGAAACCTGGGTTGGAAAGTCCATGTTACCTTGACTGGTGATCTGTGTATTTCTGTTTTCAGGGTTCGTGAACCAAAACTTGTAAGAGCTGGGGGCTTATTTTCTCTTAGCAATATCAGTGGTGACAGGGTGACACATGTCCCCAGGTGTGGATTTGTAGAGGAGAGCAGAATTCTTTTTCCCCTACTACTTTCCCCTGCTGCTGTGTGAACAGGACCACTCTATGGTGTGGTAACAATGTTCTCCTTTTATGTGGACACAAAACTTTCTGTTTGCTGATACTTGCTTTTCCCAGTGCTAGACCTTCAGAGCTCCGAGCTTTTCTTGTGTGTACATTTGTTGCTGTGTTGGCACTTAAACATAGGCAGAAGTCTCTTGTTTGATTGGAGGGCTGGCTTTGATTTCTGTGCTTAGTACCAAACACACCAGTCAATTCATGGGCCGGTATTGCTTCTCAACAGCAATAGTGCTTTGGAAAGTATTCATCTCTGAGCCCCATTTACTTGTCTTTCATGGCAGTGGCTTGTGCCCTGAAATGTTAGTTCAAGACTTCAGGGTGTTTGGATGTGATACCAACCCTGTGAAGAGGAAAAAAAAAAGTGTATGCCAGCAGAGTAGTCAATGCAGGGTCTGCTCCCTGGCAAAGTGAATTTTGCATCTTTAGAGCTCTTAACTGAAGGTTGCTTTGTTGTATCTAGAATCATAATGTATTGGAAGTGCACTTCAATTCCTGGTGCAGTCGTCTGTTACCTCCTAGACTTGAACTCCAGGGTGTACAGTGAGTACTTTTGGTGCTTGGCGTAGTTCTTTGGACTTGGTTGTTGCATGAAAGCTGTTATGAAAGGCTTGTGACAGTGTCTTTTGACCTCAGAGCTCTAAAGGGGGAGAGCTCTGGCCATCAGGCAGTGCCTCTGTCCATGCTGAAAGGTCTCTTGGTACACAGCACTGGAATTCAGAGGATGGAGTAGTGGGACTACCCCAGCAGTGCAGTCCTAAATGGAGAGATCCCAGAGAGGCTAGCTGTAACAATGTACATGCACACATTGTCCTGGCTGAATTGAGTTCTTGAAACTTTTTGCATTGGATCATTTAAGCTCTTCAGTGCTGGCTAGCTGCAGACAGCCTCTCTTACTGAACAGAGGTTGTATGACTCTGCACTGAATGCCTGCAGTAGGCAAATGATGACACCTCTTGTGTTAACCTTATTGTAATGACACCTCTTCAA
This sequence comes from Astur gentilis, assembly GCF_929443795.1. NCBI lineage: Eukaryota > Metazoa > Chordata > Aves > Accipitriformes > Accipitridae > Astur > Astur gentilis. The sequence continues at coordinate 17,161,309 of NC_064893.1, read as the reverse complement.
GTTCTTCTGTCTGTTGTGCAAGCAAAATGGATATGAAGAGACTTTTGATTCTGGTTGATGCTCTTGAGCATTGAAAACAAGATTAGTATTGTTACAGTATTGTGCTACCCTGTTAAGGTTTAGATTGTCAGTGCCATGAGTTTAATTGCTTGTGCTGTTAGAACTTTGTCTCAGTGCTGAAAAGATGTAACCCCATAGCTGTTGTCCTTCATAGTACTGCTTCTCTTAGATGCTTCCTTTCCTCTCAGCATTGCTTTGACTGCAGTAAGCTTGTCGTTTCCTAGCTCTCAGAGAGGGGGGGTTTACAGCAATTCCATTTTGCTATATGGGAAAGGAGGAGGGAGACACACTAGTCTAGGACTGAGAGATAAGAACTCCCTCAGTCAGCACCCTGATTTTGAATTTTGAGATATTTACCTCTTTCCAGAAGAGGATGGTTTTACACTCGTGTCTAAAAGAAACCTATTTTCATATTGTTTGCTGTGCTCTGACAGCAGAAGTCTGAAGTTGCCAGTCATTGCTAACCCCTGTCTGTTGAGAGTTACACTGGTGGAGCTTTTGATTGTTGCTTGGTTTCTTATCAAAACTAATGCTAGCAGTTTGGGCATCTTGGATGTTTTCCCTTGCTCTTTAGCCAGTGGAAAAGGCCTTGAAAGGTACTTGTCAATCCTTTTGAATTGAGCTGGAAAACTACTTGTTTTGGCCTCCCAATATATTTCAAGAAGTTGTGTCTGATTTCAGCTTATTTTTCACAGTGTGTTAGATAAATATTGAAATCTGTACCTGTTGGGGATTTCTTACACAGGGTTGGTTAGCTGTCTTGAAAACCCATGGAGTCAGCTAAATGCTTCCGTTGTGGTTTGGGAGAGGATGTGTTGGACCATCACTGGACACATGGCAGTTGTACGCTTCTTTTTCAGGCCTTAACCAGGCTTCAGCTATTGGCCTTTCACTTTGTGTGTCCTCACATAGTATGTTTTCTTGATAAACAAGTCTGAATTTCTTTTAAGCTACCTCTACCCCTTGGCATGTTCACAGACTTTTTGGTGCATGTGTATGGATATGCTGTATCATTCCTTTTCTGTATAGATCTGTGAGGACTTGTACCTCCTGATGTGGCATGCTTGCTCAACACTTTGAAGGCTAGGGTACAAATGTTGGAGTAAGGAAGCTTGCACTGTCAATGTATGGTGCTCAGAGCTGTTGACAGCCTGTGAACTTTTCTTCTTTGTTTTGAAGTTGCCAGTGTTGTGTTTCTGAATGGAAGGCGATATCAGGGAGGGGGCTGTCAAAGTTTGTGGATAGATCTAGCACAGCTTCTAATAGGTTTACTGTTCCAGTCAAGAGCACCAAATGAACATGTTTCCTGACGTTGGTTGCTTCAGAAAGAGAAGATCTGTTCAGACTTTGCAGCATGTAATCCAGGAGCTGGCTGAGAGCTCTAGTGCACCCACACCAGCTGTCAGCCAGGCTGAAACTTGGTCTTGTCAGGCATGTTTTTCTTGATGATCCATCAGCATCTCTCCCCCATCAGGGAGTCTTTAGAAGGTGAGGTAGCATAGGTGCAGATGATATTGGTGCATGGTTCTAGGATGATGGTTCTTCTGGTGGAGAAGGTTCCTCCTTTTATTGGGTTATGAAGCAGGGAACAGTCTTGCATCATAGAGTTAGTTGGCTCTTGTCACTTGGGCAGTGGGAGAAGGTGGATTGAGTGTGTTCACTGGAGGCGGTTATCTGCATGGACTGGATTCTTAGCATAATGTTGAGTTGGTACTCTTGTCATTTTTATCAGCTTCCCTCTTGATCTTTGAGAGTCTGGAGGAGCCCTAGGCCCATTGCAGTCCTGATGGCAAAAGTGTCTTTCTGGGTAGTCTCTTGTTGAGAGGATCTGGGAATTCCTACCCCTGTTTTTGCTGCACTTTGTAGGCAACTGGATACTGATTTTTGTCATTACCAGTACTTAGTGATAGGCAGTTGCTGAGATACCTAAGAATAAACTACATTTAATAGAACTATGTTGTTTTATGTGGAAAGACTGAATATTCTCCCCTCATGAACGTGTGCAGGGCAGTGCTTGGGGTTACCTACGTATGAAATATGTTGACTGTCACACAAAGGAGGTTAGTTAATTCCTTCCTAGGAAGCTGGTAACCAATTAGTTGTCCCTGCCCTAAGTATCTCCCATTTGTGTTCCTCTTCTCCACAGCCTTTGCTGTGTGTGTCTTGATAATATATTGGGATGAACTAATGGCATAACTTGAGGCATGTGGCATCGAGTGTTAGGCAGGGCCTTAGACTGTGACTGCAGTGTAAATCTCTAGCGTAGCCTATTTGTAGCCCTTTTGAACAAGTCATGACTAGATGTCTCAGATATGCTGGAGAATTTCAGTCATAGGTAGCTTTTCATCTGTGTAGGATTGTAGAATGGTGGTCTGCATTTAAGTCTTAATTCTGACGTGTCTGGGTTTTGGTTTTAGCATCAGGCTTGATTCTTTTGAGATACCATTTCTTTCTACCACTTGTTCTATCTTTTTAAAGTGTGATTTACCAGGTACAGAATAATTGTGGATTTGGGTTTCTTTTTCTTCAGCCTTTTGTTGAAGAATTCAGTGGGGCCTTGCCTTTCTTCCACAAATAACTGAAAACACTGACAAGTGAAGATTTCCTTCTGGCACTATTATTGAGAAGCGGAAGTTGTCAATACTTGGGATGTTACCCTCAGCTGGGATAGTGAAATATGCTATTATTCTGAAATACTTACTGAAGTTACAAATTACCAATGCAATTAAAGAAATGCATAGTTTATAAGGTCTTCCTGATTAGAAACAATAGGATTTAACTCATCTCAGATTCCTGTACTTCTAAAATACTGAGAGATTTTTATTTCAGTCCTAGGACTTTGCAGATGAAATTTAACTTTGGGAATCTGTAGCTTAAATTAGGTTTAGCATGCCTGCTAGACTTTTGCTGTTACGCTGGGAAGATGATTCATGATGTCTGTTGACGGATATCTGAGAGAAGTGAGTGTATTGACCTCCAGGTGTTACTCTTGATAAAAGGGAGCTGAAGCTATCAGTTTTCTGAATATGTGAAATTTCTAGGTGCAGGGAAGGATTTTCTGACTTCTTGATCTCTAGTTACATTTTTTTTCTACCCCAGCCTAAGAACTCCTTAGTTGTCTCTTCTTCCTGCAGCCAATGTTTGCCTTTGCTGTTCAGTTTTGGGATTTGTCCTGTGCTGAGCTCTTAGTAATTTTGTAGCATCTTTATTGCTTATACAAGTGATATATCAAATAATATCGAGATTGTAGAAACTAAAGGTTGTTAGGTGTAGTTACTTGGCTCCCCATCACACCTGATCAAGCAGATCTTCAGATATTTTGCTTTTGATCATGCAGAAGGCTCCATTTGTGTCATGCTTTGTACTGTATTTAAGTGTCTGAGACAGCTTACCTTAATTGAAATATTTTAATATACCTTTTGACCAGGTATCCAGCTCACATTGAAGAAATTGATTATGAAGAAGGAAAAGTACTTATCCATTTCAAACGCTGGAACCATAGATATGATGAATGGTTTTGTTGGGACAGTCCTTATTTGCGTCCCTTAGAGAAAATACAGTTAAGAAAAGAAGGATTACATGAGGAAGAAGGTTGTGCAGTAAGTAGAAAATAGAGGACATTTGAGTATGTTACATTTAACGTGCAGTTGTATGAATTGTGACCATTAAAATGCTTCACTGTTGCTGTGTTGCCTGCTGTATAAGTTTTATTAGTTTTCCAATACTTAAATCATAATTTTGCTGTTTTAATGAAGGTGTATGTTTCAGTAATTCTCAGATGAAAACACTTTTAACTCCTGTCTTGTAGGGATTTCATATAAATGATCAGGTATTGGCATGCTGGTCTGATTGTCGCTTCTATCCAGCCAAAGTTACTTCTGTTAACAAAGATGGTAAGGAGTCACTTTTGGTTTTGTCATGCTTTTTAGTAATGCATTTCTAACTGTATTGTAACTTTTTTGCTTAGGTGGAGACAGCAGGTACAGCAGACAGAAGACAACTGTGAAAAGTTTTATTTTCAATTATATGTTTTACTCTGCCCTCAACACTTTTAACCTAACCTCTTACCTTTTTCATGTGATAAAAGAACTTTCTGCTGGGATATCCAGTCAGTAATTGCTTTAAGTATATATTTTGGAGAAGTTGTTTCTTAAGTTTATTGTCAAGAGATGCATGTAACTGCAGTAAAACTAGTGTCAGAGCTGCAAAAACCCTTTACAAATAGGGAAGAAAAAAAGTACAGCCATGCTTCTCCTTTTTGAATATCATTAAGGAACCATGAAGGACTACTTCTTGTGCAGTGCTTTCTTTAGATTGCCTATATGTTGTAAGATCAGGGAGAAAAAGTCTGTAATTATCTATTGGAGTATTCTACCAGAAATGTGTTGGGTTTTGTGAGGAAAGTATATCTAAGGAGCAACTCTAAGCTTAGACATGCAGCTTTATGCTTGCCATAATTATTTTTGGTAACTTCACTGTTTCTTCCTTACCTGGCCTGTGATAAGACCTCTGCTGTTGCAGTTTCTAACACAGATAAGGTAGCTTTTACCTAGAGTTAAATATGCAGCTAGAGTGTTGGAGCTGCTAGCAAATGCTCTGTTAAATAACTTCTAATCTTTAAATTCTTATGCTTTATTTTCAAATTTTTAGGTACATACACTGTGAAATTTTATGATGGTGTAGTTCAGACTGTCAAAAACATTCATGTCAAAGCTTTTTCCAAAGATCAGGTAAGTATTGTGTTCATATTACTAGTGTATTCTAAAATTGACAGTTCAGGTGGCTAGATTTGATGAATTATAAAATATGAAATTAATGAAACATCTCAACTGCTAACATACAATACATCTGAAGTAAAATCTGTTAATGAAAAGGTTATGCAAGTCTTCATGGTATGATTTGCAAAGCTCTCAGGCTCATGCTCTCATGAATGCATCTCTTGAACTAAAGTTGTCATAGGCATACAAATAAAACAGTTTTCTAAAAATCATTGGAAGATTCAGAATGTACGTACTAAAGCTAGTGGTAGGTTATTGAAACACACTTTGTTTCACCTGTTTGAGATTAGTTTAAAAGCATCTTAAAAATTAAGGGATGGGAACTATGGAGTTGATAGAAACTATTCTTTCCCAAAATAACTACTTGATTGTCTTGAGACTTTTAAGGAAGCTGTCTTCTAATCTTTCACCTCACAACTTTGAGAAGATAAGCTTTTTTACTAATCCCATGTTCTGCTTCTATGGTTTGGTTGTTCTACCAACTCTTCACCTGCTCAGCGCTGTAGTTTCAACAACCTTCAGCTTATGATGAAAAGTAGTAGTGAGCCATTCAAAAAAAAAAAAAAAATTTCCTGCTGATGGTGAGAAGGAAGTAGTGCTGCTTTGTACTTCAGTTTTCATGTGCGGGCACTATGTAGGAAAGGCTGACAAGTTCTAGTCCTATAACTTGGTTAAAACTTCTCAAGTACCTGCTTCAGAATAATTTTTGTTACAGAAGTGGTTTTAAGTTTGAGATTCTGCCACACATTCCTGTGTGGTAGCTGTAGCCTGTATTTTTAGTCATACCTTGCACTTTTAGTTTTCTAGAATGTTAAGTTTGAGCAAAGAAACTGAATCCCTCCCCCAAAACACAAGTCTTAAATACAGATTCCAATACTGAGTATTAATGGATACAATTTAAATCTGTCACTGTTGTGAAGAGGTATGCCATTCCTTGAAGGTCTCCAGATTTGTGTATCTGCAAGGCTGGGAGGGAAAACTATTTCAGATTTCCCACAAAGTGCTCTTAATAGCTTTCAAATGGTGGTAATTGTGCCTGGCTGAGGGTTGACTAGTACTCATGAGGGAACTACTTGAAGAATCTTTATTGCCATGAGAAATATTTCTACCATATTTAACCCTAAATACATGAAATTGAACAATCATAAGAAGTACTCTGCATAAGAAAGGCAAAATATTTTGTCTCTCCTCTCTCCTTTAGGGAGTTTCATGTTTCTGCATAGCTTTGGGTGGGTTTTAAAAGGAGTTTAAGTTTTTGTCTCCATTTAACTACTGGCAGGGAAGATTTCTTTTAACCCAAGAGATAAGTTATGCTAGAACATTTTTGTTCTGTTCTTTAGTGTAAAAAAGCATAAAGGGAGAATTTCCTAGTGAGCTCTGTTTACACAATCAGAAGTAAAGTTTAAAAAAAAACTTGAGCCACTGGAGAGCTCAAGATTCAGTTGTGAATGTAAGTTACATAAGTTAACATATGGGTTCAGGTACAACTGCATGCTGGCAGTGGAGGGCAAGTGTCGGATTCCTCTTCATCATTTGGAGAGACTGTAGCCATGAAGACAGACATAGCTTAGATCTTAGCTGTTCTTAAAGTCCCCAAACCACCTGATTTCTGAAGGGAGCAATGTAAGCTCGTTGTCTTTTCTTTAATGACAGTGTTACCCTGTCCCCATGTACAGGGTGTAACGTGCTATATTGAACAGTGATGGTAAAATGCTAATGACCTGCACAGCATGAATGTACTTGTACAAGGACACACAGCTCTTAAGAGTTCAGTAACATCAAGAGGTAATTCAGACATACTGTATTTATGGTTCAGTTTCTTGAGAATAATTTGATTAAGATGGTTCATGTGTGTTCCAGTGCCAGATACTTGATTCAAATCAGGTGGTTCTTTGAGCAGCACAACTGATGAAACTTAATGTCTGATGGTTGTGCTTTAATTTTTTTTTTACACTAATGTTTGAGTTTCCACTGAAGATTCTCCCATAGCTGTGGCATTTAAGGAATTTACAGATGACGGATTTTATGATGTTTTGTAAAAGTGGTGCTCAGACACCTAAGAAGGTGAAAGACTTTCTTTCCCTTTGTGTTGCTGTTTTCATGAAATATACAGCAATTTGATCTCACATTCTTAAAAAGTGCTTTTATAATCACCTCTGTGCCAAGTATGGTTGAAATAATATCATTGAGGGTGGAGCAGATTACACATTCACTATTTTATTGCATTAAGATTATTTCTTAGGACTGTGGTTTGAAAACAGCAGTCTTAAAAGGTATTGGTTCATGTAAGCCACATATAGATAGGAAGACTGGGGTGGGAAGAGGCAGGATGTACTGTCTAGTACAAGGAGATATTAAGTCTTAAGTTTATTCTCAGAATTTTGTATAACTTGGTCAGCTGCTTTCTTTCCCCAAAAAGGTATCGAGGTATTTTGCCCTTCTTGTCCTCTGATCATTGTTCAGATTATAAGCTTGTTGTGCCTTGCAGAACTATGGCTGGAAAGGAGTATGGTTGTTCTTTCATGCTTGAATTTATTAGGCAACAGGAAGATGGAAGTTAGTTCAACTAAAGGCACTGTTGACACATGACCAAATATAAATTATTAATCCAGGCGCTAAGTTAGAAGATTTCTGTTCATCAGAGCAGAGAACTTCTGTGACAGCCTGTAGCAGAATCTTTGGAAGGGGAAAAAACCAAAATCGGCATCTCCCCCAGGTGGCATTAATATGAAACCTGATCACAAAATGGAATGGACATTGAGTAGCAGTGACCTGTTGATATAGGGGTGTTCTTCCTGGTTCAGTGTTATTATATAAGAACTATAGGGAAATGAGATTATGGTTGAATCGGTATCAGGAGCTTGCTGGCCAGGGACTGTTAAGGATTTTCATGTCCTCATGCTGAACACAAATTACAGAAAGATAAAGTTTGAAGTTTTGGTTTTAAATTTAAATATGTAAATTTTAACATCATGTGATTCCTGATGAAGTTGGTAATTGCACTTGCTTTGCATGACTCTTTACTTAGTGCGTTTCAGTAGCAGTGATAATTACAAGCTAAATACTGGTCTATTTTGAATGAGACACTTTTGTGAAAGGAAAATGGTTTTGCATCCAAGTGATTGAGCTCTTTGCCCTTTTCTGTGCTCTTGACTCCCACTCTTTCTTCAGTGTCCCGAGCAGGCTTTAAGTAGTACTGCATCAAGCTAGTATGGACCTAACCCGCATGTGAAAACAAAGAAACAGCGAATCTCTTATGTCAGAGTTGTGAAAAGAGTGAATCTGTTGAACTGTCCTGTTGAAGATTCATGGGTCCTTGAACAGTTCAAGTGCCTCTTAAGTTTTCGTCTATGGGTTGCAATAGAATATATGCTTTTATCCTTTGAAAAATTGGACAAGGATGCAAGTCTACGAAACATAGAGGCAGGGGAGGAGTTTCATATTGCAATAAGTTACTATTCATGTGTCATTTTCTTAATTCTAGAATACTGTGGGTAATGCGAAGCCTAAGGAAAGAGGTAATGAAATTCTGTCATCTCCTGAAAAGCGGGAGAAATTTAAAGAACAGAGGAAAGCAACAAGTAATGCAAAGAAAGACAAGGATGAAAAGACATTGAAGACCGAGAAAAGAGTTAAGCAAACTGATAAAGAAGGAAAATTGATCGTCATCTCGGAAAAAGGCAAGGTTTCAGAAAAGAATATATCTAAGAATGGAAAAGAAGATAAAGAGAATATATCAGAGAATGATATGGAATATTCAGTAGATGCAGAAATTGAGAAGAAGCCTGAGAATGACAATGTAAAGAGTCCACAGGAAAACACAAAAGAAACTAAACGAAAACGTGGAAGACCACCGATAACACCTCCAACAGGTATGTAGCTAAACTTAAATGTTTAGGCCATATATCAGAACCCTTCTAAACTTACCTAAAGGAATGAAAAGTATCTTGCTCTTTCACAGCCTAAGTTTCTAGAAACTTTAAAAAAATTTTAATTTGTCTTTGTTCAGGCTTGGTTAGGACAGTTGAGAGCATACTTGTTAGTCAGATTTGGAGCTTCAGTGGTTTGGTCAGAGAGGAGATTTAGGCAAGTAGTCTTCCTATGTTATAAGACATGTCTGCAGTAAGATTAAATACTACTATGTAGACTTTGGAAAGCCAGGTGAAACTGTACTTATACAAGTCCAGTTTTTTAAGTTGTGAGGCTTAGGAGTTTATGTTTTGAAGAGTTTTGCAGCTTCATATCCAGTCAATTTTTGTTCTCTATCTAAATATGTAGAGCCAAGTTCTCAGACACTGCAGCCAATAACTTTGGAGTTAAGACGTCGGAAAATACCTAAAGGAGGTGAAGTTCCATCTAAGCGCCCCAGGATTGAAAAAAACTTGTGTGAGTATTTTTTGATATTCAACTCTCTCAGTATTTTTACCTATGAGTTCTTGAAGCTTAAGTGGGGGGAAGTCTGTAGTATTAACCTTGAACTGTGATACATGAAATGGCTGAAATGCAGCACCTGTTTTTCTTAAATTGGCCATTCATCATGCTGAAATTATCTCCTAAATCTTGGAAGCTGCATTTGGATAAAGGAGACAAGCTGTGAGTCTTGATGCAGAAGTTAGTTAACATAGGGGTGGCAGTGATTATATTGCCTCCAATACGTAGAAGGTTATAAAAGCCTTTTTTGAGATGTAGAAACTCTCTAGTTACTAGATGGAGGATCTACCATATTGCTTAGCAAAGAAACTTTAATACTAGATAAATATTCATGTCACTGCAGTCTAATAGTTTCTACTTAATCTTGGTATGTTGAAGAGCTTGAGTGTGTTGATGAGGAGAGAAAACTGTATTCGCTTATAGTAGTATCATGAACAAGGGGATGCAGATCTGAAGAAGGCTGTCTTTCCCTTCCTTAGGACCACAAAGTCTTAAAACTTCAGTGCATATACATTACCCAGCTTAGGGTCAAAGTTGTTTGTGTGTCTGAGTTGTCTCATCTAACTTCTGGTATTACTAAGTCTGTGGGACAGTTGCTGTTTAAAGCAGTGTTTTACCAGTAAGATATTGATCAGTATTCTTACTTCAAATCTGTTACTAAAAGAAAATTTTGAGACACCTGTAAGATAGGGTTTTGCTCTAGTTTTATGCATATTTATAACTGCTAATATGATTGTAGCTTTTACAGAGAGGTCTAATCACCAGGGCTGTTTAGCTTTTGCTATTAACTTCAGTCCTTAAATGCACTTTCAAACTGGGAGGGGACATCTTTAACTTTTGCTTGTGAGCTTATTTAGTAATTCTGTAACTGCATGGTACTATTAAATTTGTCTATTCCAGCTCAGGAAAAATTAAAGAACTCTTCAGATATCCCTGAAAGAGACCAGATCAGGAGACGATCTTCAAGACTCTCGTCTAGTATTAGCCATGAGATTTTAAATACCGATCATGTCACAACTTCAACAGAAATTCAGCATTTGAAAGATGCAGTATCTAACCAAAAGGAATCTGAGAAGGGTAAGCAGCTTCCTGGTATAGTCTGGATTTGTGGTGGCATGGCAGTAATCTAGTTGTTGCAAGCACTATATTTTCACTTGCATAACCTGCAGGCTCTATATTTGCAATTACAATCTGATTTCATTAGCAGTGCAGAGAAAACTCAAGGAAAGTTTATATCTATTTCTGCTGCCTGGATTGCCTTTTACTGTTGATTCTCTCTCTGTCAGTAACCCTAGCATTTAACCTTTGTGTGATGGGAGCTTTTCCAGTAGAGGGATAACTGGCTGGGGTAACTAGCCTTGCAAAAGGAGAGCTCCGTAGGTCATAAAATAACTTAAAGGAAACGTTGTGATTGGGTTTTTTGCCTTTTTTTTTTTTTTAAGGAATGCAGGTTATGCTTGTGAAAATAAGGTGATTACACAGTTTTAACACTTGCAGATTGAAGTAGTAACCCAAATGCTAAACTTACAGTTTAATCCTCTTGTTGAACACTAAAAACATCAAATGGGATGCTTTTATTCTTAGAATGGGTGGGGATAATGCTCCCTTTTTCTGCCCTGTGCTTCCCTGCCATTCCCTTTCAGGGGGAGCTCTGATAATGGTTTGAGGAGACCTGTCCCATTTTAGGATATAAAGAGTTAGCAGCCTGTATGTTTCTAAGCAGCTCTAAATTTAGAGGGTTGCTACAAATAGCTGTGTTGTAAAAACTTGATTTTGTGTTAATGCAACAGTGAGCAGTCTCAGCGTGGGTGGGTATCTTTCACCACTGTAATGTGATGAACACACACATTAGTGTTCTGGAATATGCTTTGTGTGCGTTTTACTCAATGAAATTTTTTTTTTCTCCGTTCTAGTCCACTTAGAAATTCCTGTTGAATCTGACCAAAGGTTCAGTGAACAAGGGTTGCCTGGAAACACATCACATAGCACAGCACTCAGTACAGATGCCATTTTACAGGAAGAAAAAGTTGAAGACACTGAGTCTTTGTCTGTAACTGTCCGAACTCAAGAACCTTCTGCTGCTACAGGTTCAAAAGTTGATTTTGTATTTAATGTTGATACATTTAAGGCAACTGATGCCAGGTGTTTTGTGCTTGTATGTGTGTCACAAAAGTTGTGTGTTCTTGCAATGTTAACCATGGGGCGGGGGGGAAATGCATATTTTTATTCCTTATGGACTGAGTTTTGATATTATGCTTTGGAGATTGACATCAATCTCCCCAAAAGTGACAATCATAATTTTTAAATGACTGGGTGTAATATTTTTAGCATGTGAATGGTGAAACTAACAAACGCTTGTTTTCAAGTTGTAATTTAATGTTTGTAATTCTGGATTAAGTTGGACTAACATCTTAAAAGATCAGGTTATTTTGTAATTTCTGTGCTGCAGGTATGTGGTAGCCTTGATGTTTGGGAATCCTGATTGTGGATTTCTATACCCTTATGTTTTGGCTTTTGTTGTACTTAAGTCCTAGACTACTTAGAGGTTTTAGTGCAAATTTATGAAATAGTTCAATCATTTCAGTGTCTGTCTTAATAATGTATATATTCTATTTTCTTTTGGCTGGGGAGTGTACTTGCCATGCTTTTTCAAATTAAAATTTCCTATGCAGATAGTAGACTATGCCAAAATAGTGCTGTCCTGTGATTATTTTTTGTAACTTTAATACTTATATCTGCAGCTAACTGGGGAAACTTGAACTACAATTTCCCTGGTTTATGCTTTACCAAAGAAGCTTAATTTTAAGTAGAACAGAACATTTAGAGGGATTTACAGTTGCACAGCATTGCTAATCTGTATGTGCTAGCTTTCATCCTGTTTGTTGATTATTCCAAACTTATCCTCCTGCTTGCATGTGTCCTCTTTCACCCCACTCTTATGTAACTGTACAAATTGAATGTCCTCTCCCTTTGCCACTGATGTGCACCTTCAGAGCAGGAAGGAATTTACCTCTTTTCCTGTGCTCCGGTTTGATGTGTAAATGGTCTTTTACTACTTAAAAATTAGAGCTCTTCTGATCTTGCTCTCGTTCCTAACCAGGCTGATGATATTACCCACCTGTATTCTAACTATGGTATATCCAGAGTCTTTTCAGTTGATGTGTGTTGGGGCCATGCTTTTACTTCTCTACGTTCTGGTGGTGAGTTTGCAAGATAGTGAGCGGCTGCAGATTCTTTTTGCTAGTCAGGCTGCTGTGTCCTTTTCAGTCCATTAAGTACTTTTGGGTTTAACTTTTTTTAAACTGATGTGTTGTAGCTTGTTTTGGCTCATGAAGGCAAGATCACTGTTTGGGTGTTGTACCTGAACAGAACATAAATCTCTCCGACACCAAGGAAATGCCATTACTCTCTGTATTGGCTCTGAGGACATGAGCTATTGACAGCCTGCAAATCTCTGAAGCAAAGGAAGGATGTAAAAAGTGTTGCTCCTTCCAGTGGCTATGAATTTGTTCTTCCTCCTCTTGTAGCAGGTGGAACTGATTTCATGTACTTTAAAGTTTAGGTTGAATACTTCCTCTGGGTAATTGCAGTGTAGTATCACTGGTTTCCTTAAGGTCATGTGCTGACAACTGGTGAAGCTTTTCACAAGTGCTTTGTCAGGTACTGCTGTAGTAGTCTGCTGTCTGGGTTAGCTAAACTGGTACCCTGTCTAGAAGTTTGCAATGCCAGCAATATTAGCAGCTGGTGCTGTGAGCTCTTTCCTTCAGAATTTGAAGTTCTTCTCCTCCAAGGTGCCCTTGAAACTGAACAGGCATCCTTGAATGTAATTTTAAGATGAATAGCCATGTCCTGTTTGCAAATTCTCATGTTGAAGTAGCCGTTGTGGATGGCAGGAGGGGCTGTCTGCTGTAGCAGCTACAGAACATTCTTTTTTTCTTCCTTCATTGGATCTCGGGAAGATGTCCAAGGAGTTCTTAATGGAAAGACTGCAGACATTTGTGTCACTGGGAGTACAAAGAGATGCTAAAAAACAGTGGTGCTTCTTGATCCTGTTGGAATCTTGTGCTTCAGGCAAGCAGAAAGAGTGGTGGCTGTTGTGACTCCAGTCAGGCATGTGAGAAGGTGTGCAGGTACAGGCATGGCTCCAAATAGGTACAGTGAACTGAATTGTTCTGAGGTGAAGTGTGCAGGATTTGCACCTTAGAGACAGCTCTTCTAAGAGATAGAGCAGGCTATAGCAGTTTTGAAAATGGAAAGAATTTTTAGTATGTCTGAAAATACTCACTTTTCAGCCTCTGACGAACTATTTAATAGCAGAGAAGGTATGGCAAAGCTTTCCACTACAGTGGATACAGTCACCCTTTGCACATGCTTTATATAGGAAAATGGTATGACAAAATGCTTTCTAATTTCAGTGATCTTGCATGATAAACTCACTGCATTTCTTAAAGTTTGGTTTTTAGCTGACAACCATTTAGCTTTTTATTTTGTAAATTCCTGCAAATTTTCAGTTTTAAGTGCAGTGTTTTTAAGATGACACAACGTTTTGTGTAATCTTTTGGAGGTACTCATTGCACTATAGATTGACAAACCACAACTTTAAGGTCTGAGAATTTGGAGAATGGTAAATCTTGGCTTTTTGAAAGAACACTGTATTAACAGTACGGAAAAACTGTGTTAATGGCTGCAGATGTTCTTCAAACAGTTAATGCAGTATTAAGAAGGCATCTGCTGCTGTTGCCTTTGTAAAATAATCCAGAAGTAGTGTCATAACCCAGACTGGACAGACCAGGCTGGACAGACCAGGGAGTCATGTTTAATTCAAAATTCCCTCCGGCTAAATTAAGGTGAAACGACACAAAACGATCAGTTAAAGATCTTATTTATGACAGAAGCAAACTGAACTGGGGAGGCATGGTAGTAGGTGGCAGGGTTTCTCACAACAGGAATTGGCATAAGACTACTTCTGTAAACTGTGTGACCATATACATCAATTCAGGGAATAAGGAGATCCTTCCCATCGAGTCACGAGGTTCAGAGCAGACTCCCTTGCTTTCCAGACTCCTCCTCAGAGGAGGGTCTAGGGGCGGCTGGATCCACTCTTAGTCTCACACTTGGTCAACGGTTTATGTCTTGAAACAGATGAGGTGTAGGGATTAAGGAAAAGGAAAGAGAGAAGACGACAGAGAAAAAGGGAGAGAGAAAGATTTCACCAGTCCTGGGTCTAGCGTTGGTTCAGTCAGCCAAGGGGTCCAGTCCCAGTGGGCTTGCGCACCCGGGGTTTCAGTTTGTGTCCTTTTATCATCCTTGCCCCTCCTTCGGGCGGGCACCCGAACTTGTCAGGTTAATGAACAGTTTGTGAACCTTTGGGCTTGGGGGTCGTTTGTGGAGTGATTCTTCCTTTCCTGCAGACACGGCCATTGTTTGATCTTTGTATCAGAACAGCTTATTAGAACAGGGAGCTGTGCACCCTCCAGCATGCCCTCCCCCTCCTGTTGCTGATGTCTGAGCTGGTGGGCTTTTCACCTTGGCTCCTTGCTGTGCAGGGTTTGTCTTTAAGCAGAACATGCCCCACCACAATGTTTGAGACATTAACTCTTTCAGTCTCTCACAAGTAGTCATGGAATATTCTCAGAAATAAAGATGATTTTACCTGGTACCATAACATGTATAATCACAAAGCTTTTGGGTTAGTGGTTAAATACTATTAAAAATGCCTCCTTCAAGGGCATCTACTTTCTTAAGTACTCATTTAGGATGCAAAGCTTTTCAGGGTGCTTCACAATGTCTTAGTTTCAAGTAACTATGAAATCAAAGGTGTTTTGAAAATTCTTACTGGTTTATGTGAACTGCAGTGTTGTCATAGTTGTATGATCATCTTTAGAGAAGGCTTCTTTTGAAAAAAAAGTTTGGGGATCTGAGTTCAGGGCTATAATGTAGTAAGAGCTGGTACATAACTCAGCAGTATGTGTTAGGGGTTACAGCAAACAAATCACTTCTACTGACAATGAAAGAACAAATAGACAAAACAGGCTTGATGGTGTAAAAATGTTATTTCTCTGTATTTGTTGCTGATGGGGAAATCTCTTTGTGAAAAAACTTTAGGGAAATGATTGACAAGATTTAAGGGTTTGAAGTTGAACTAAAATACCAGCAGATTTTTTTCCTCTACTTGTATACTTGCGTTCTCTTGATGACAGTTGCATTTTATAATTATCTTGTTTTATTCCCTTGAACTTGTATAATATGTGTTGGGGTGAGATGCTATGTTTTGTGAGGGAGGAAGTGGGGAGAGGAAATCAGTTGTACATTTGAAATTTATAAGGTAGAATTTCTGAATTCTGCTTTTTCAGCATTTGGGGAGCATAATTTTGGTGGCAGGTAGATGGGGCAGGACACCAGTATAATGCTGGTGTGTGACTGAACCATTGGGAGTTCAAAAAACGCTGATCCCTTTGAATACCTTTTGCCATTATTACCACTTCCCTCTGACTTCCTAGTGTATATATTGCTAAGCATTTGTCATTTGGACTTAAACTGGGGAGAATCCCTGCTGAATGTGTAATACCTACATGTGTGGTGTCAGTCACACAGATGTGACATGAGGGATGTGGCCTTCTCCTGAGCTTGGTTAATTGGATACAAGCAGTAAAGCTGTGGGAACATGACTTGGTTTGCTTGCCTACCCAAAGCCTCTGGTACAGCATGTGTATTCCTGTCAGCACCTGAGTGAGCTGGATTAAAGTTAATTCAGGAGTAGGCACTCATTGAATTCTGATTTGAAGTTCAGCACTGTGGTGATGTCTGAAAATTCACACTTTTGAGCGTGGATTTTTGTTGTGGTTTAACCCCAGCCAGCAACTAAGCACCATGCAGCCGCTCGCTCACTCCCCCCACCACCCAGTGGGATGGGGGAGAAAATCAGGAAAAGAAGTAGAACTCGTGGGTTGAGATAAGAACGGTTTAATAGAACCGAAAAGAAGAAACTAATAATAATAATGATAACACTAATAAAATGACAACAGCAACAATAAAAGGATGGGACTGTACAAATGATGCGCAGTGCAATAGCTCACCGCCCACCAATCGACACCCAGCTAGTCCCCGAGCAGCGATCCCCTGCTCCCACTCCCCCTAGTTTATACACTAGATGTGGTGTCACATGGTATGGAATATCCCGTTGGCCACTTTGGGTCAGCTGCCCTGGCTGTGTCCTGACCCAACTTCTTGTGCCCCTCCAGCTTTCTTGCTGGCTGGGTATCAGAAGCTGAAAAATCCTTGGCTTTAGACTAAACATTACCTTGCAACAACTGAAAACATCAGTGTTATCAACATTCTTCTCATACTGAACCCAAAACATAGCACTGTACCAGCTACTAGGAAGACAATTAACTCTATCCCAGCTGAAACCAGGACAATTTTGTTTCATTTAATTAAAGCCATCTCATTTAACATTAGAAATGCCAGGCATGCACCTGGATGGACATCCAGGTGTGGCAAGCAGGTGTTTTTATTGGAGAAAACTCTTTAAGATTGGGGAATAAGAATTGTACAGGGTGTTTCTGAGTAAATACTGTCACCTGAACTCCAGGTACAAAAAAAAAAAATAATCTACATTTCCATACTTAAACAACATTAAAAATGTTGTTAAAGAGTGGTTTGTTGATACAAGAGTTTCAAAATCCGTAGATCCTATCATGGCTACATCTTCTGTAGTTAAAAGTAGATCTCTGTTCCTGTGCGTGGTTCTGTCTTACTTGCGGGATTGTGCCTGTACACTCCGGTGCCAATGATGCCTGATGGGGGAACAGTAAGACTTGGGCTTTCACCTGGGAGTAGTGCGTGTGCATGGCACCAACAGAGGCATCTCGGTGTGGGATCTGAAAATGTCTCAGAAAATTGCCAGTGGCTTTCTGCTCAGAGTAGGGTGGGGGGCTGTTAAGGAGTCTAAGCATGCTGTCCTAAAATAACTGGTGTTGGAGGCTGAAAACTGAGTTAACTTATTTTGTGGGTAATTATCAAGGGAACAGATAGACATCTCTCCAAATATTAATAACTATATGTCAAACAGTTATGTTCTCAGACTGCCATGTGTATTAAATTTGGGGTTTGGAAAGGTGAGAAGTATGTTGTCAGAGTAGGCGGTGCGGGTGGAAAAATTTTTTTTCCCTATAAGATTACTGTAAAATAAAGCATGGAAGCTAAGGTCAAAGATTACTTTTCAGAATAAGTGTAACATTGTAACCTGATACTAACTTTTTTATTTGTCTGTTTATTTGTCTTTCATTCTAGTCACGTGATGGGAATTCATTCTCTTCCTGTAGGAAAATACTACAAAACATAATAAAATTAGTAACCTTCATTTTCTTCAGTGTGTTGTGTTAGTTTGGCATGAGTGAGTGATGCACCCTGGTAGTACTAAAAGAGTGTTTTCCCAGTCACTGGTTGGTAGATGATTCAAAGTTTATAGTAGTTGCAGATATTTCTAAAAGCAAATACAATTTGGAGTGTTTATATGCTTGTTATATTTTAAAATGTGTATGTATGTAACGTGTTCTGAAAGGGTAATATGGCATTGCCTGTCAAAACGTAAGTTCCTTTTTTGAAATTTTCAGAAAAATTCTGATTAATTACATGTACTAGAGGATAAAAATCCTATTCTGCTGATTTTTGGCTCCTCTAATGTTTAGGACCAGAATTAGTGATTAGGGTTTAGCTAAATCAAGTTGCCTTTCAAAAAAGCAGGTCTTTTGGCAAATTTTTGCAGCCAGTAAAAGTTCTGTTTCGTATATCTGAAAACAGGCTTAGAAGCACTGTACAGCTGTCTGTGTGGTTTTACTCTTAGAAACTGATTTGACTTTAATGGTGAGCTGCCTTTGCTTTGCACAGATCTGCTATTGTGTTTGTAGTTGTATTTCCCAGAACTCTTAAGATTTACTTTTTTTATTTGCATAGACATGCATCAGGGATTCCATTTGCCTTATACTTACCATGTGTTTTTCTAATTTTGTCACTTTTAGCTTTGGGTTTCAGTTAAGAAGCATATCTTTGCATCCAGTTTGAGGGAGAAGCTGTTTATCCTGCAGTTTACCTAGGTAGGCTTTGATCCTTTGAGGTAGTGTTAACAGCTGCCATTTTAAGCCTAGCAATATAGTACATAAAGAAATCCATCCTGCCTCGCTCGCTTAAAGTTTCTTACAGCTAGACACCGTGATCTGGACATGGTGTTTCAGTTACACCTTGAAGTGCAGGTAAAGCCTTTATATCCACCTGCCTGCTAGCCCTCTCTAAAGTTATGTCAAGGTTTGCACAGTGGCACACTGCATGCATACAAGATTTTTTGTCAGAGTACACACTTCCCTGTTTTTAGTGTTAGAAGCTTAGTGCCAGCAGAGGGAGAAGATGGTGAGTTAGAGGATTATATGAAATACCGTCTTGAGTAGTTCTTGCAATGTCAAGTAATGTTTCAGGCTCAAAAATTACAACTTTGTAAACGTGTAATGATCTGTGATTATTGATGCTGTATGTATTTATTACACCAAGCATCTACCTGAGTGAATTCTGGATGCACTGGAAATGGTTGGATGCTGTCTTTACCTAAAGTAGTTTGAGAAGAGCAATTAGGCAAGATGTTCTTTGTTTCACAACTGAGATCTTAAAAGACAGAGGTGTCTGAAAATAAAGGAAGAAACATGGTTTGGGTGCTAAAATGATGAACAGGAACACTTTTGGTGAGCTCAAGAATAGCACCACAAGATTTCAGAAGAAATAAGACCAAATAAATGGGTAATTAGTGAGGAAGCTAGCCCAGTGGTGTGAAGTGATCCAAAGCACAGTGTAAAAAGTGTCAGCTCAAGAAAGGTATTGGTAACAAGCAAATAATCTTGAAAATAATACAGATCTCCAGAAGCAGTGGAGAACGTAAGTTCTGGAGAGACTCAATCTGTGTAGCTTAACAGCAGGTGAAGGAATAATTTGATCTTCACTTAATGTTTCTGTGGAGACCAGGAAACAGAGACTAGAAGTCTCATCAGTTTAACAGGCCCTTGTGTGTGAAGATCTAATGGCCTTGCAGCAGTTTCTAGCCAACTTGAATTGGGGGGGAAATGCTTAGTGTTATGTGCACTGTTGGTTTTCTGGGATAGCTTACCAATGCGTTGCAGAAGATGCCTCAGGATGGCAGACTTTCAGTCAAGATATTGTGCTGCTGCTGAACTTTCCTGTCCCAGCATGAGTCAATTAAAGAACTCAGGGGGGTGGGGGGAAATCTCTTGTGGACTCAGAAGCTTTGCATGGTGACATTTTACTGTAAACTTACTGCTGAACGTGGTCGTAGCTTGAACCTTGGATAATACGGCACAACAGGAAGTGAGAGAGGTTGCTGACTTGAATGCTGAAGGGATTTTTTTTTCTCTGTAGTGAAAGTTAAAGGAGACACTGTTGCTTGACCTTGAGTCTGTGTGCTTAATATTGTAATGGCTAATTGAATGCCAGGTGAGGAGTTTTAATTTTGGTTATAAACATGGAAGAAATAGCAAGTGATAGGTCTATCATTAACTTCCCTCTGTACTTGGAGAAAACACCCACTAAGCTCCTCTGAAAAGGCAAGTGCTTGAAAATCTGAAGCCACTAGAGCAAAACTTTCTCTCTATAGAAACCAGTTTTAGTACCATGTGTTGTGAGCAAAAAATTGTATGTATGTGTAAGGATGGAAGTTCCCCCCCTTAGATGCTGGTGTAATGGGTCAGCTTCAGAGCATTTGGCTGGGAGCACAGGCTCTTCAGAGGCCTTCCTGGCTGGTGGAGTTGGGCATCAGTTTCCTGCTGAGCCCTGGTTTCAGAGAGTTCTTATTGTGTTACTTGTAAAGAAGGAATATGCCGCCAAATGTGGTGGTGATGCTAATAATTTAAGCTTTATTTCAAACTGTGAGGGATTGTCTGTGGTTTTATTACTCTGAATAGATTCCTTTTGCATGTTGTACTAAGTTTTTTGTCTGCTTTCCTTACCCTGTGTCTTTGTTACCTCTGTTTCTAAACTTCAGCTGACACGATCCTGTGTTCCTCTTCCAACTTGTAGCTGATCAGTTAGAACCCATTCCCTGTTATCTTCTCCAGAATTTCTGTCTCAGTGGAGGGGAGTTGCTCTGAGCTTGGGTACAGGGCCTCATCATGACAGTTGTGTGATGGTATAATAGTTTCCCTTGTCATCTTTTGTAATATTTTTTGGCTAAATCTTCAGACCCTATTACCCCCTTCTGCTGCAGTTAAGTTTTCCCACCTTCATGGCAGTTAAGTAGAAACAAGTTCTCTTTCATTGTCCTGAATGTTGTTTTTCAGCTTTACTGTCAAGAGAACCTTTCTGCATTTGCTTTCACTAAACCCACAGGCCATTTCACTGACTGTTCCTGAAATGTTTTTTTTCATTCTTTATGAATGCAACTTTTGATGTACAGTATCTTTCAATTTTGGTATTGGCAAACTTTGTTGTTCTGCAAGTGAGATCCAATTGTCTGGCTTTGTTGCAATCTTATTACCATAATTGCTTAAAGCAGCATCTCTGCCAGCATGTTCTTAATATGGCTGCACCAAAATGTCTTTCTCTTTCTCCTTGTCGTTATTTTTGTGAAACACCCAAAAGCAGTGTCTTCATTTTTACTGTTCTCAAAATTAACTGAATAGCTTTCTTTTAGCCAGTCTAATATGCATATGACTTCTTAATCCTTCCCTGTCCATCAGCCTCCATAGTACCATTACTTGTTTTTTCTCTATGAATGACTTCAAGTTTTGTTTCTTTGTCATAACACAGTACTTAGAAACTAAGTGTGCTTCAGATACAGCTATCTAGGATGCTTTTCTTTGCTATGACATAACTCTTAAGTATGCAGCTCACTAACACCATTTTTGTTGCTATATGCTAAAAATTTCTGAACAAGCTGTCCTGTGTTCTTACACCAAGATTGTGTCGACACTACCTTTAACACTCCCATTCAATGCGTTCCTGCATATGTGCACTTGTGGAAAGTCTTACTCTTTCTGCACTTTTGTTTGTAATGTTCCTGGGTCCTTTTGTGTTCCTTGTTTTCAACTACTTCTAATATAATGTCTTAATTTTCATTCATGTGCTGCCTGCCTTCAGTTTTGCATCACTGTTGCTAGATCTGGGTCTTAGCTTTAACCACTTCATCTTTCTTAATTCTCCAAGTTTGAAAATAGTGGTGAATATGGAAATAATATTTTAGTACTGGCAAAACAAATGGAAAAATTGTATTTGGAAGCTGTTTTGTAAAAATGACACCTCCTTTCCATTGTCCTTTAGTTGGTGAGAGATTTTTTTTGATGCTGTGTGCATATTAGTGATGGTTAGTTGCCTGGATCTCTTTATATCTCTGTGTTTCCAAATTTCTACCTCTCCTTTGTTATATTGAGTACAGATACTGGTGACAATAATCTGATCTACTCTTAGTTCAAAATGTTTCTTTTGTGTATTTTTTAGCAAAAACATGGATTAAAAGTTTCTGAAATGCTGGAAGAAGTAGGAGTTTAGCAGGTCAAGTTTAAGTATAGCCCTGGATTGCACAGCAGTGCTCTTTAAAACAGATGCCTTAAGGTTCTTTCATTTGAGTCTGAAGACTTTCCTTGCTTTTTTTGAGAAACTAATTAACTATAGCTCATAGGGGAAATTTTTTAACAGATGCAAGCCATTTTCCTTTTGCTCAGTTTCATTCTTTCATTGCTGCTTGAAAATTGAAATAAGTTTAAATTAAATTGAAATTTATTTCAATTTTACTTGAAAAATGTAGTTCTGACGTACTGCTTCCTTTGTTCTTGGCAGTAACCAGACTTTGGTGGTACGACAACACATCCAGAAAGCAGGCAGCAAAATAATTATAAGCAAAGAAGCAGAACTGCTTTTCTTGGAAAGTGCTTTCACCAAAGATGTGAACAGTTATAAACAAATAAATACTTGATAGAACATAATCTTCAGTGTTCTGACTAAATACACAATCTGTGTAATTCAGCCTCATATCTATAGTAGCACTATATACAGTGATACTAGGTGTTGGGGAAGGGACTCATGGAAGCAAAATGTCGTTTCCTGATGATAACTCATTCATAAAAACACTGGCATAATGACAACCAATTTTTAAGAGCACAGTAGGGCAGAGTTTTCCCTTAAAAGCTATTGACCTTAACGGCAGATACAGCATTAAAACTTTATTTTTAGCATTTCATAGCTAACATGATTGTATGCATGCCCATTTCTTATCTTTTTTTGTTGTTTTAAGTTTAGGAAACCATTTGATAAATATAGCAAATGCATGGGGGAATTTATCTGTTTTGTTCTTACAGTAACAAAACCTTGTAGGAGAGCAGATTTTCTTGCATCAAAAAAAGCTGCAACTGTTGATCAAGATCACCAGTTTAGATGCAAGTTCTTGGACTGTTCAAAATCCTTCCGCAAAGCCAAGTTGTTGCATTATCACTTGAAATACTTTCATGGAGTGGAGAAGGCTGCAGAATCACAGCAGAACCCTGTAAAAAGAAATATTCAAACCAGAGCTTCTTTGGCTTCTGAAAAAGCTAATCAAGAAAGGTCAAAAAGAGGACGGACTGCAGCTAGTTCGCTGTGTAAGTATGTTGCTGATCTCTTCCTTTTTTTCAACAGCAGCAGGCAGGACAAGCTGGAAAGAGCAGAAATAGATTTTCTTTTGGGCTAAAGGAATCTCTTTTGGGCTCCATCTTAGCATATTTCTTTGTGGACAAGCAGCATAATATGTGTGAACATTATGTTTTAGAGAAGATAAAACTGAAGGAACTACTTTATCTAGAAAAATAGATCATGTTCTATAATGAACCAACTGTGCAGCTTCACTTATTCCTTTGTAATAGCTCACTTGAATATTAAAGCTCTGTTCTTTTTTCAAAACTACAATTCCCCGAATTCCTGATTTTGTGTTTTGTTTTGTTTTTGGTTCCCCCCCCCCCCCCCCGGCTTAACAAATACCTAATAAGTATTGTTCAAAGACTATTGTCCTTTTCTGTCTTAAGGAAACAGTCTGGGTAACTCCAGTGCTCTCCTATTTCTTACTTGGTCTTTACATGTCATGGTCTGACTTCAAGAGTATACTTGGCTAGAAATCCAGTACCACTTTCTACAGTATTTACTGTTCTCATTGATGGACCTGTGGGGAAAAAAAAGTCCTAGTATTTAACAAAAGTAATTGCTACAGCTGTACTTGAAAAAGATCCTCACACAACTGATGGGTAGTGGAAAGGGATAAAAACTTAACGGTAAGGAAAAAAAAAAATGTTTATGTTATAATTACTTTGCAGTCTTCAGAATCACATTAACTTCTGCTTCACCATCTCACTGAAGCACTTTCTTCCTAGTGTCTTGTGTAACATCAGAGTGGCAATCTAGGTCTAGTTGTGAACTGCAGTGTTGTTTTTGATAACCTATCCAAACTTTGTTCTTGTGGACTGACTTCCCTTTGTACTGCAGGTCCATAAAAATTGTCTTCTCTTTTGTATTCTGATTGAGCCTGTTTTATAGAATCCAGCTTTCTCTTTGAATTACCTGGTGTTTTTTGTCTTTGCATTTGATCTTTCATTAGTACTCTGTTTTATAATTTTCAAGTCTTGAAAGTTGTTCACTGAGATACAGCTTGCTACAGCAGAATATATCTAGCCTTACTTTGCTTCATGTCTGCTTTCCCTAGTGTATCCATCAACCGTTTTTTCATTTGAGGGGCTACTGCCAGTTCCTAACAAGTGTAACATAACATACTGCTACTACATGTAAACTTCTATGCCCCAAATACTTCTGTAACTTTAAATAATGCAAAGGGATAAGATTTGGTGCGGTAGAGGAAGATTTTTCTTTAAATGCGTTAGGGTGTGCCAACTGGTGTTTATTATACTTTGCATGCAGCTTAAATGAAACTCAAGCACTGCCTTGACAAACACACCTGAGACGAGTGCTTTATGAAGAATGGCTGTTAACAACTGCACAGTGATCAAAGTAGGCTTGCGTGTCACATGCTTTTCCATAAACGGACTTCTATTCAGCTTTTTTGTAACAGCATAATTATTTTGGTTCGAGAAGTTGTTTTCCTGTGGTTGTCTTGAATGAACTGACTAGTGACTCAAGATCTTGACCCTTTCATTTATCCTTTCCCCCATGTGTGTACTGTTGGTTTGATATCATCATCTTGGCCACATGGGCAGGTAATTCATTATGGTGTTGAGTTGTAACTGTATTTGCTTATTTTAAGCCCCCACCCCTTTAATTCCTCACCTGTGGATGGGTACTTTTAACCTGGATTGTTTCAGTGATGCATTTCATAGCATATCCCTGCAAATAGCCCCTGGGTTGTGCTGACGGCTGTTGAACAGTGCATCAAAGTGGAAGGTGGACTGTAAATTTGTCGAGTCACCTTGAAACTGTCAAAGCCTGTTATTGTGGAGCTACAGTAAGGTTTTTCTTGATGAGGAAAAGTAATGTTGTCATATGTCAGTTACATTGTATGTCTGATACTAAGTGCCATTTGGGTTTTAACTCATTGTGTTCTTAATTCTTCTAATTTTTGTTGTGGGGGTACCACATGTTCTGAGGTAGAGTTAATGGGGTTTTTGAGCTCATACTGTTGCATGTTGTGTTCTGTTCTGTCTTTTTGGAAGCTTCTCTTCTATTATTAATGAATGTATAGGAAGATAGCCTACTAAGCAAGACTTTCTCCATGTCCACTGAACGCTCTTATGTCACCTTTTTAAAAGGCTTTTCAGGAGTACTGCTAAGTGAGAGCAAAGGCTTTTGAATACATAATTTAAGGATGGTACACGGTGGGTTTACTTTTCATCTTCACAATCCTTTTGTGAGCAAAACCTCTCCTGGTCAAAGTGAATATATTTAAATTATTTTACCTTTTGGTACAAATGTCCTTTTCTTTTCTTATACTTCACTATATTAGATAGGTTTTAGTGCTTAAGAAAAGGTGGCAGTTTCTAACATATAAGACTTTAGAAATCATGAGTTTTGTTATTCCATAAGCTTGTAGTTACTCTTGCTTTAGAAGCTTTAGTACACTTAAGTCTTTGTCTCACAAGTTTTATTTTGGAGTTCTGGAACTCCTTACTATTTCTGCTACACATCAAATTAATAAGTAAATGGTGGGGGTGGACTGTTGTCTGTATTTAAAGTGAAAATACTTACTGTTTTTAAAGTTCTGGGAAATTATGCAATATTCAGCAAAACCTTTTCCTTGTGCTTAAAATCAGAATTTTGACACAGAAAAGATGGATTTAAGTGGTCTTCAATGACCATGTTGTGAGATGCAGGAAGGAACAATTGAAGTATAATTACTTTGCACTAAAGCGGAGACTGAAATTTCAACATCTGAAATGTAAATCATGCCACTTGGTGTTGGCTTCAAAACTTGAGTGAGATGGACAGGTTAATGTGGAACTGATTTGTCCTGTCTCTCCCTTTTCCCTAAGGATTTACTTTGCAGTGGCAAATTCAACAGATATCTCTCTAAATTCTGTAGTGGCTCTTCATTGAACAGAGGGGAAGGAACTACCACTGACTAGCTTGTATTTTAGATATGCCTTACTACTCTGAACAGAATGATGCAGACTTAAATGGCTACTGTATGCATTCAGGCAATACCTCTTTCTAATTTATCAGGAAATATTGCAAGATCATTGTGATGAAACAACTCTCCACCCAACCCCATGTTATAATACTTACCTCCATGAGTATTGCTTCTATTTGGTCTTCACTGAGAGCATTGTCCTTACAGAGAATAAGGCACTTGCTTTTTTTTGTCCCTTTGGAATATAGAAGATGCAGGCATTTCTGCCCTCAGCTCTTAAGTTGCGTTTCACCTCCGCAGGTGCATTATAGAGCCACCTGCAGCCCTTCTGTTAAAGAGGAGAATCAAGACCTGCACAGACATAAATAGATGCACAGGCTTAAAACAAGCTTTTTGAGCATAAGCTGGAGATGACTTCTCAAAGTCTGTCTTCCAGGAAAGACTTGCTTAAGTTTTTGACAGTTCAAATTGAGATGTTCTATCAAATTTATCACTTGAAATTGAATGTGGTATGGTATAGTATATATTAAATTTTTTGGCGGTTAGTTACTACTTGTTGATTGCTGTAATAAAAAAAACTTGAGTAGAACCACATTCCATCTTCATATGCATTAACCTTAGGATAGGTTTTTTTTCTTTGTTGTCCCTTCCCCTTCTCTGCACAATCAGTTTACTGTTGGAAGTATGTCATCCCATACTGTGACTTGTGCCCTGCAAACACTTATTGTAAACACTTGCTCTGAAGGTGTCAGTTTTCTCTTTCAGATGCCTGTCTATCAGTTTTATTTTGTGTGAAGTGCCTACAAAAGGTTATTTTTAATGAAATTTGTTGTTTCCTGATGTAGACCACTCCAGGGGCACAAGGCATGGAATAGCTTCATTTAATTCTTTGTACCTGCAACTCCTAACTTTAATGTCTTAACTTTTTGACTGTGATTTTCTGAATTGGTGGCTTTCATTTTTTAGTAAAATTTTTTTCATTTGGAGGTTCAACAAAATTTAGTTCAAGCCCTTGTGTTGAACAATTTTTCTGAAATCTGAAAGTCAACTTGTGCCAGACTTCAGTTCTCACACAGGTGGTGCACCTCATGTCAGACCTTCGAAACACTCTATACTTAGGTATACTATAGGTACTGAAGGTTTGTCAGGAAGTTCTAACCTCATTAGATGTGAACAAGTAGGGGATTTGATAATGTGTGTGCAAGGAAATGCCATCAAAACCTTCACTAAGGTGTCTGGTGTACTCTTAATGCTCTTAACCACTTAGTAGGGCTGACAGACTTGATGCTGCCTTCAGCACAACTGTCGTACTGACAGGGACTTTGTCAGTTAATACCCTTACACTCCTAGGAGATAGTTCAGTTCCCCTAAGGAGTTTTGCTTTAATAGAATTAAACCTGATTTTGAGACTTTAAAAATGCTGTGCAGTATTAGGCTGCAGTTTCGGTATGTGGGTATATAATGGCAGCTTCAGTCTGGCAGGTTGCTGCCAGTCTTGGCTCTGCTGTTCTCCTTGCCATGAGGAAGAAAAGAAAGCAACAGACCTGTGATTTGTAGTTCAGAGACTGTAAAAAATCTGTCCCTACTGAGGAGTCCGTAAAAGGTACTTAAAGAAAAAACATGTATATTGTCACTAGGTTTAAATTTTTGTACATGACCTTGTTCTTAGAAAATTCTGCCTCCTTAGAGTTAGTTACAGTGCGTTTTGTTAATGTATAAGTGTCTTAATGCCAGGAATCTGTGTAAAAAAAAAAAAAAAAAAAAGTGGTCTCATGTTACTAATGAGATCCTAACCACGTGTGTATAGGCAACAGGTTGGCAAACTTCTTTGACAACTTAAACATCCAAGGCATCTAGTTGTCAACTGATAGCTGTTAATGTGAACCTCTGGCATGTGGCTTAGTGGTTTTCGGGGGGGCTTCCTGTTTCCTCTGAATATTGGCTGACGGATGCCTCTTTGCTAGGGAGTGGAATGTGCATGGGTGACCTACAAACAGAGGGTTTCTTGTTGGAGTAGGTGGAGATCTGCATTAACACCCTCTGTGTTCTGCAGAATTGATGATTGTCTTTCTGGCTTATCTTGAGAACACTGCATTTAGTTTGTGGAGGATGGCTGTGTAAAATACTACAGCTGAAAGTCAAGATGATATGTGGTCTTTCAGTTCTTGGAAATACAAGTGGATGTTCTCAGCAAATGATCTCACACCTGTGCATGGTGAATATTTACTAATTCACAACACTTGGGAATTTAGTCTCTTTGCTCCCTGTGAAGGCTGAATTATCTTCTTAACTGGGGTCTGACATCTTTTGTGTTCCATTGGACAGAAAGCTATTGCCTTGTCTGTTGCCAAGTCTTGACATGCTTAGGTGTAAGTTCTCTTAAGGCTCTGTCCTCGTGGCTTCTAAATGGCTGAAGTGGTTTCATATATCAGGTCTGTATTTGTTAGTTTCAAAGACCTTCACTGCTGCTTGATCAGCTCTTTATATGGAAGAGGATAGTTTTCCCAGGCTTAAAGAAGAGAGGGCTGAAAGAACTCTGTGGAAGAGGGCTGTGGGCAGTTAATCAGCAAGCCTCCATTTTTTTTATAAACGTATCTCCTGTTCCTGTTAGTGGTATTTAGTGTCATCTCAGCTAGAAACTAATCTGCTGGTGGTTAATTGCAATGTCACTGTTCAACAACAGTGGAACTGTTCACTGCTCTGGATGTCAGGAGGGCTTTTGTGGTCTATTTGTAGAGAATAGTGTAGTTCTAATGATGATAAATGATATTCTGGATCATAGAGGTATTGAAGGGTACTAATAGCTATTTTGATTTTTTGTTTGAGTCGGTCATCATCAGGAATGTGTGGAAGTTGTAGCTTAGATGCTACCTGTGTCTCATCTCAGGATATCTCTGTAAGACAAGTGCAAGTGTCTCCATGGGACCTGCATAGACAGTTTTAGGAAATACATAGGAGTCTCTACGAGCACGATCCAGCTGTTCACTACAGACTCACAGTACAGTCATCTTGTTGCCTGGTAGTCTCAGTAGAGTGCTTACATGGACAAGTGACTTGCAAGAGAAGTTTGTTATAGTACTAACAAAAGTTGAAGGTGTTGTCCATGTAAACTCGGTGTATTGTGTGCTCTGTGTTGGCCTTTCCTGAAACAGCGAATTAGGAGTTGCTGTGACTGGGAGGAGGCAGAGGAGTAGGAAACCTTCTGGAGAGTGAAGGTTGGCTCAGGGTGTCAGGAGGATGAAAGCACATGGCACACTGTAGGCGGTGCCAACACAGAAGGTCTGAACTTGGGGAATGTACAAGTTTTAAAGGCATATGCCTAAATACAAGTTCTTGGTTGTGGTTGTTACGGTAAGTAATTGCTCTTTGTTCTTTTGTGGGCAATTTTATAAATTGGCCTGTCTGAATTATACTTGCTGTATTGAGAGGAAACAGGACACTAAATGTGGAAGGCTTACAAGTTTGGGTTTTCATGGCACAAGTTTTAACATTTACTTTCCCAAAAGTTTAGGATAACTTTCCAGTTATTTAATCTCATCTTCTTCTCAAATCTAGTCTCAATTCCTGAGATATATTTTGGAGTGCTCAAAGATCTCACAGACACTCTAAACTTTTCTGTCGGTGGAACAAAAGGTGTTTCAGAATTTAACAGGCTTGTTGATAATTATTTTTTGTCAGTTATTGAAGAAAAATACATCCGGTGTACATTAGAGTACCCCTGAACTCTCCCACGACAGTGTTACTGGTGGCTGAAAAATCTTACAGAAATGTATTAACCTTTATGTGTCATAAAAGATACAACATACTCTTGGCAAAGATGTCCTTAAACTTCAGTCTCAAAAAGCTAGAAAAACTAATGGACTCGAAATATGGTTTTGTTCCACCAAGAGTCTGTGTGCACAGATCTCAGCCCACAAGAATCCCAGATGCCTTGTGCTCTTTGAAAGACTGGTGGGATCAAGGTGTCCTTGGGGTTCTTCAAATTTTAATTCATGAAATGGAGTTGGGAGATGGGAAGGTTAAGCGGCCTAAGTTAAGGTTGTCTGTTTTGCATAGATTTTGGTATAATTTTGGAGTTCCCTGTGAATGGTGTTCCCATAAATATTTTTGAGAATTAATGCAAGGTGGTGGACAATCAGAAAAGCTCAAGAAGGGCTTGTTTATGTGACTTCTCACCCTGTACTGCTACAGAGAGTTTACATTTCAGAAAGTTTTAGGGCACTGTTCCCAAACAGGTTATGAAGTACCTTAATCTTATTTTTCAGCTGCCGTGTACCATGGGAAAATGTTTTGTCTGTCTGAATGGATGATGTCTTGTTCAACCGACTGGTCATAGAATTCCTCAGATGAGCAAATTTTGTTAGCAAGAAGTTGTACAAAAGTAGACCTGTAGTTAAAAACAAACCCTCTTTGTACTTGCTCCTGCAAGAGAAATTAGTTCTGTTGAGAACGGAAGGTCTTACACATACTGCAGTATCTTACCAAGGAGTATCTTCTGGTTTTGGTAGTTCTTCATGGACAAAACATGCTACTTTCTACAGTCTTGCAGCTCTTGAGGTAAATAAGCACCCAGGGAAAGGCAACAGTGAGTTGCCTTACTGGATAAAAGGTACTCTTATGATACAGTCTTGTGTGGAAATTTGGAGGTTGGTCTAATTTCTTTCTTCTGTTGTAGCTGCTGTAAAGTACTATGGAAGGTGACTAGAAGGTAACAGTTTGGTATGAATGACTCCTATTCTCTTTTTTTTTAAGTTCTAATGCAACTTCAGAGTTAGAGAACCAGGGGAAAAAGTCACCTGATAGCCTTCAGATTTCTAGATCTTGGAGTTTCTTTTGCCTGAAGAGGCCTACTTGATTCTGAAAGCTCTGTAATGACATGTGTCAATGTGCCTTGTTACAGCTTCAACTTGAAATGTTGGTCAGGGCAGAGTACTTGATACTATTTCTTCTCCTAATATGCTCCCTTGCACTCTTTCTTCTTTTTTTCAGTCACTTTCAGGTACTGCTCACAATTATTTAATTAGAGGTGTTAAAGTGAAAATGCAGCTGGTGTGTAAGTCTTAAGACAAGAAGGAAGTTGCCTTTTGTATCCACTGAACTTTTGAGATGTTTATGGTGATAGACTTGGATGTTCCTGATGAAAGTCAGCAAGCTGACATATTGGCTACTTGGGTTTCATTGACCAAGATACTTGATGTCATACTCCAAAACAGCAGTGTACTTGTCTCATTTAGTGTGGCTGTCCTACCTGTCATGTATGTAGCCTTAGCTTTTATCAGCTTCACCTTTCTTTTTCCATGTCCAGGAGTCTTTCAGTAGGAGTTGCTAGCTGTAGTTAGGAAGCTGAGAACTATTTGTCTTGACTTAAATAGTAAATGGAATATCAGATGAAGCCATGTCTGTATCTTGTGATTTTTACAAATTTTAGGTAGTGATCCTGAATTCTTGCATCTCACTCTCAGTTGAAACACTGTTGTTTCAGTGGTATGTGTTTAAAAACTGCCCTTCCTTAGATGTGCGGAGCTTCTCTATGCCACTTCTATATGCCTCATTACAAAGCACACTTTTGAGAACAGGCTGTGGTTCCTGTAACTAATTCAACAGGGCCACTTTTTTCTTAAAGAAACTAATAATAAAAATTACCTGACCCATATCGTTCCCAAACTGAGCCGTTTCTCTTTCCATCTTTCTTCAAAGCTGCAGTATTTCTGGAAGAATAGAGCTTGGGGAATGCATTTGCATCCATGGTTTGGGGAGGGGGAATGGGGGGGAACCCAACAAAACAACAACCAAAAAAACCCCAAACCAAACCAGCAAAAGCATTACAGGTTTTGGCCTTTAAATCGGCTTCTGTTTAAAAGCTTTTCTGTGGACAAGCTGGGAGTTGAGCAGTGTGTCTGATCAGAAATGCTCCACATGGACTACCAGAACTGCTGCTGGTGAAGTAGACTTACATTTTGAAAGTATTTAAAGCTTGGACTTCATCTTTATTCTCTTTGTAGATGCTCCTCTACACATAGCCCTGAGGAGTACCCCATATAGAGATGAAAAAATAGAAAAGAGAAGAACTTCAACTCCTGTAAGTGCATTAAATAGTCACCGACATACTGTTAGAGAACAAACCAAGAAACACATAGCGAGATCACTGCGGAAGCCTCAAGAAAAAGAAAGAGTTGAAAATGGTACGCCTTTTTAGTTTAACATGAAGAAGTTAAACGTGAAAAGTCTTGGAAAAGTTTTAAGCATTGAGAGGAACTGATAATATTGGTAGAAAGTATTCTATATACCTTCTTTTGGAGAGTTTAATTTTTTATCAATGTACAGTATAAAATGTAAGTGGTGTTTTTTCGCTGTTTCTTTGCAATAGTTTCAAATGAAGAATCAATATAAGGAATTTTATAAGTTTTCTAGCTATACACATCGGTGTTTATTCTTCCCGGTCAGTGTGTAATATTTTAAGATGTAAAAAGTACTAAAGTATTTAACGGCATGAAAAGATTCTTGTGGGGTTTTTTTGTGTGCTTGTTTGATGCATGTGTCTTAATTCTGTTAAACTTTTGGTTGTCAAAAGCATTAAATATTTTAAGTAATCCTGAACTTGTTTAGAGATCTAAACATAAAAAAAGGAAAAGGGGAGGCAGAATGACCTAGTTTTTTCTTTTGTAGTTGTGTTTTTTTAATAGCATTTGACTACTTCTGGTAGTCAACACTCCTTGCTACTAAAGGACTCTGAACAACTTTACTTCATGACTTTGATCAGTGGTATAGTGTAAACCTTGTTTGTACTTGAATCTACTTTGGTATAGGTGCGTAACAGCCATACAGGGGGTGAGGTGTGTGTATACACACATATATATGAATAATACATATATTTAAATTTATTTTCATATGTGTGTGTGTATATATATAGTTTGCAGCATACTTCCAGATTTACTACATCACTACTTGCCTTCACGTAAGTGATGAGAATTTGAGTCAGTGATCAGGAAAACAAAAAATTGTGTGCTTAGACTATTCTGTCTGTAACAGGTGATCTTTGTTCTGGAGATAGTCTTGAGAAGATTACCTTACTTGCCTGATACTTTATTGTTCTGTTGGTCATAGTAGTCAGTACTTCTCATGTGTGTTTATTCTTGGGTATCCTTTGCTGCCTTCCCTTGTAGGAAGGTCTGAATGAGATCCATTAGTGTCTCTTCGTTGGGCTCACTCAGTGGGACATTTCTTACTTGAGAGTATGGCATATAGAGATGAGAATGAACTTTCATGGTGGTGGTAGAAGATGTGACTGAGTACTCACCCTGTTCCTCCTTAGTCTCTCTGCTATTCAAGGAAATGGAGATGGCTTAAGTCTCTATGTTTTTGCCAAAAACTCCTTTTTAAAGATGTAGTTTTGTGATGAATTTTTAGGATTATATAGGGCAGTTTACCTTTCTTTTTGATCACATGAATCTATGAGAGAGCTCCTAACCTAGGTAGCATCCTTATCTGGTCTTTTTTCAGTCAGAATTGATTGGACTTCAGAGTGCTTATAAGAAACAACTTGAGACAAAAAAATTCTTCAGTACTGGGAGTTTGGAAGGTTCCTTTTATAATACTCATTCTTTGCAGATTTTTTGTTTTATTAGGAAAACCGGCATTAACTGCGTTATGCAGTCAAGAAGATAGCTGTATACAAAAATTTGCAAATACTTGTATTTTTTCAGATTTTTAAAAGACATAACTGCCAAGCTGAAGGGGAAAAAGCATGGAACAAAGTGACAATTTTTTGTCATATTTGTTACGGATATGTTGGTATTGACTGAAGAAGCATACTCTGTGCACTTGGATATCTTAAAACAAATCAGATGATATGACCATGCAAATTTCAATTTTCAAAATAAAAGATGCAAAATTTTCCTGCCGTTGTTGACCTCAGTTATTCTCTCTTTGCCCTTCTGGAAGAATAAAATGGCAGAACTTACTTGCATCCCTGTGAGCAGGGAGAAGGAAATATGGTACCCAGAGGATCTTGACCACTGGAGGACTAGGAGATGAGGGCAAAGGACAGTAAGAAGGAAGTTGGAAGCTCTGTGCTAGGACTTAAATATGAACCTCTTTTTTCCTTTTTTTCTTTTTTTTCTTTTTACCCCCCCCTCAACAAATGGTAGTGGAGAGGGGATGAAGTTTCTTTAGTGCTGCTAGTCATACTGCCTTTAAAAGACATGTAATTGGTGTGGCAGGCTGCCATTGGTGTCAGCAGTTAATGTGGCTGCTGGCAATGCACAATTTTAGCAGCCATTACTAATGACATGCCAAAAGAGGAACATGAATGGCAAAGTAGCAGGAGCTGTTCAAGGTCTAAGAGGATGGGGAGATAACAGAGCTGAAGACTTATGAGGAGGAGCTAATAAGCATGTCTCCTGCATGCTTATCACAGGTGGCAGAATGTGACTGAGACTTCAAGTTTCTCAGTGAGCTGTTTGTACCATAAATGTGTAGCGTTAGGTTGTGAATTGGGGAGTTTACTATTAGCATGTACGAAAGAGGTTAACATAATACACTGGTTTGCTAGGGTTCTTAAATGAGACCAGCTAGGGTTCTTAAATGTTTTGTGCAGGAGAAGATTTCTTACAGTCTAGAGTGTCTAGGTGCTTATTCTGATATCAGTAATCAGAAATTGAAATAGGCTTCTAAATGGGATGGTGAGTGGCTTAACCAGCTAAGCACTCTGAGGGCAAAGCCCTTTTGAGATGCAAGGCGTCTTTCCATAATAGATTTTATGATTGCACCTATAGTCTCGACCAAGTCAAGATAATTTACTTAAGGAACTGTGTCAATATCTAGAAATTCTGCTGTAGACACCTAAATCTGAAAGACAGGAGTTGTAAACCAATGTTAGGATATGGAAAACAAAGGTTTGTGCATATTACCTTGCAGCAGGATTATACTTTATGGCAAGTGCTCTGGAAGCATGCTTTGAGGATGGACTTGATTGAAGGACATCACCCAATCATTCAAAAATTATGGTGGTTTTTTTATTCCCATAAAAATAGAATTGAGAACAGATGGTGAGAGAATAATAGTTAAAGCCAATCGAACCACTTGTTACTCCGTTTTCCATGAAAACAAAATATTTGACTGAAACTGTACTAGAGTTTGGGGAGTTGCGGTTTTGTTCTTGTCAGACTTCCGTCACAATGCTACTGATATGATCAGCCATAATAATTTAGAAAATGGATATAAAAAATCTCCCAGTATCATCTTTTTTAATAACCTCTGAAGCACGTAAGTGGTAAATGGGCATTGGCATACAGTTGATTTCTCCCATATGCTATTGTAATTATTGTTATGGGACAATCAAATTAGGACCTAAACCAGACCATTCCAATTATGCGAGCTGGGAATTCTTACAAATAAGTTTTTTTGTTGGTTTGTTGGGGTTTTTTTTTAGTGAACTGTCCCTGATGGTCCAAAGAAACTCTGGAGGTCTTTAAAAAAAATTAATAAGTAGAATAAGTGTGTATATATCTTAAAAATTAAGTTGGAATATTGTCTAATTTCAGCTGTTAAAGAACATGAGAAGAACAAAGAAAGAAAATCCAAAGACTATGGAAAGTCCAAGTCAAAGAAAAAGAAAAAAAAGAAAAAGAGATCTAAGCCTGGTAAAGTTCTTTTTTCCTTCCGTAGAGGAAACTGGTTTCATTATTTTGTTTTGCCTGTTACCCAGTTCCACACTCTTAAGACTGGTTTCTTCAGTTATCTGGTGGTTCTGATTTTATTAAGTGGTTAATATTAAATTGTGATTGGCAAGATAATTTATTTCCTGGTTGAGGTGCATTATTAATGCTGGATGATGGCTTATAGTAGTGCTTGTAATGGCACAGAATAAATCAAGCTCCAAAATGGGTACGTCAGTTTGGCTTTTCATTAGCAAGTGTACTTGTATGCAAGTTTTACCAGTTAAAGTGGGTGCAGATCCTCTTGATTTGTTACCAAGTACCCTGTGTACCAGATGTTCTCAGTTATATGAGTTAGTTTTGGGGACCTTGTATGAATGATGGAGTTCAGGAATGTTGATGGGTCCTCTTTTTCTGCCGTTAACCTTGTTGTTTCTTACATCTTCACTTAGTATGGGGTGGGGTTTCAGAGGCTGTGACAGTGAGCTGTATTAAACCTGTTGCATCCTAATTTTTTTTTGTAAAGGACAAATCTCTCTTCTCCTGGAGAGATGAAGTGAAAGCCTGATTTAGAGACTATACTCATGCTGTGTCCCCCTGTTGTGTCTCATAACTGCTGTTCCACCTACATTAATAGGGTTACAGTAGGAAGATGTCTTCTCTCTTGATTTCATCTACAGAGGCTTGGGAATGCTTTCCTCGGGCCATTTTACACTTTGAACTTCAAATGTAGGCCCAGGTGTTATTAGTGATTGGATTCTTCACTTCTGAAATGGCAGTTGATTCTGAAAGATTTGTCTAGTGAGGTGTTTACAGATCAAGTGTGGCAACTTTCTCTGCCATTGATGGATGTCTAGGATCATTAATGCAGCACATTTCAATCTGGTATGCATAATTTGTTAAACTAGAGCTCCTTATGAAGGAGTTTCTGAGACAGGAAAAGAGAATACCTTTTTGTTTGCTGCCATGACGAAATAGGGCAAGCTGTCATGAGAGAGTAGACAGGAAGAAAGAACCGCAGGCAGGCTGGCTTAGAATTGTACTGAAACAAATAATTTTAGTGAGTTTCTGATTGTATGGTGCCCTCAAATATAATGATAATATGCAAAGTATAATTTGTAAACTTATGCAATAGTTTGCACAACTAGTACCCGCAAACTGCTTATCCGTCTACCCTTGGGTTTTAAAATGTTGCTTGCCTTTTTTTGATGTTGCCCTTGTGGTTCTTCAGTCCAGGAACCTTGAAGGTTTTCTGCAGATAACTGATGGGAGGGTACTGCTTAACTGCTGACAACCTCGATTTATACAGTCCAGGACATGACAAATGGGTATTTCACAGAGGAACTGTTCTTGGTGTTTTCTCCACGTATTCCTAATTGGGGCCTTTCTCTTCCACCCATGCATCCTGTACCTACACTAGAAAAATAAGAGAACAGATGCTTTCTGTCCACTTAGTCTGTGAGATTAGGGAGTGTGCGTAGCCCATGTGAATAATAGCAGGGTGTGAGGGAGAGGTCTCCAGCTAACAGTGCTTGTGTTTAGAAGTGCCTGTAATGCAAAATATTTGTAGACTTACCCTGAAGAATAGTTAGGTGTAAGTAACCAGTCTTTTCAGCCTTTCGCATGTCAGCAGTGAAGGATGACTGAGCAGCATAAGATTTTTCTGGTTCAGACAATTTTCTATCCTTACACATCTTTCAGCAGCATAGTGAAGTCCCAGAGGCCTAGCATATTGAAGTGAAAATTGTCTTAGGGGATTATACATGCTTGCTATGGGCATGCATGGTGCTGGTTTTTCTTCTGTCAACTTTTCTTGACCACAGATTTCTAATAATGATACTTCTTCCAATTTTACAGAATACTCTGGCAGTGAAGAAAACACAGATATTTCACAGGAGCTGTCTTCTGAAAAATCAGTTGTCACAAAATCTATTTCTTCAAATAAATCATCTGCACACCCAAGCACACTGATGCAGTGCTCTGATTCTGGGCAGCACAGAGGAAAATCAAAAACAAATGGTAAGATGACTCTCCTCATTGGTTTGTTGATTCTGTCTTTCAATACCAGTAAATGTGTGAGCTGCCCTAATAGACACGAAAGCTGGTACTCATGATGTAAACTTGGCTATTGTTACCTAGGACTGTGTGTGTTTCCTTTCCCCTGCTTGAAGAAGTTGAACCGAGTTCATTTGCCAGAGCTTGATGTTGCTGCTTTTTGCTTTGCTTTACCTTGACAGAAGCTTGAAGACTGTTGCCCTTATTTCAGAACTGCACTTTTTTGCAGCACCTTATTAACTCTGTAATAACTATGTTCACACTTCCATAATTAAAATTTTCATATTTCCAAAGATTTCTACGAAGTAATAACTCATTCAGAGCTAATAATAGATGATATGCAAGTTTATACAGTGTGTGTGCCGTGTTTGAGACCACTGAATGTGGTTATGTGTAGTTGTATAGATACAGTATGATACATGGTTAGAATGACTTTCTGAGCTTCATGATGATGAGCTCTTCAGTAGCTATTGATTAGTGTTTTCATAGCACTTCATAAACAGAGCTCATAAAAATGTGGCTGCTGTGTTCCAGCTTTCATAATTTTTAATATCTTGGTCCATCTTCCTGTTTACTGTCACAAGCTGGTACAATAAAAAAGGAAGACAAACATTTTGTTTTTTCTGTTATTCTTAAAGCTCACAAATTTGAAGGAAATGGGAAATGTATGACAGCTTGATATGTATGGGAACCTTAAATTCCTTATTGTACAGATACACTGTTGATGGTAATTTGATTTATTTTTTTTGACACAACTGTTTTCTTGTTTGGTATTAGGCAAAATGAAAAAATTAATTTCAGCTAATTCCATTGTATAGGAAAAAGAGGAAACATTAAAAACTACTGAGGCGAAGATGGTGATAATGTCTTAAAACATGTTCTGAAAGTCAGAGCAATTATGGTTTCGGAGCATATTGACCATAGAATGCACTTGCAATTTAGTAACATGGCCATCCATTGCTCAGACTTCTGTTGGTCAGCTCATAGACATTGAAAGATGTGAAAAGTATTGCAAATACTTTTATTTCATCCTTTTCACAATTGCTTCGCTGCTTTTTGCATCTGCAGAATTTGTACTAACAATAGAAGCAGTGCCTAGATAAAGAAGACCTGGTGTAAGTAATAGTAAAATTCTTGTGTAGAATGAAAGTGCAGGGTGCTTAACCTGTTGCTTACAGAGTACTTCAGGAAAGTGTGTCCTATCTCAGAGGTAGAATAAAACTTCTAAACATGAAAATTAATGCATTGGCTTCTCAGCCCCCTAAACTTGAGAACAGATGTTTCTCCAAAAGATCTAGTTTATACTACAGACTGGTGGTTCTATTTCTACAGTCTTGTTTTAGGGGCTAAGTGATCAAAATAGGTCCACCCAATATAGGTGAGAGACCACAGTCTACTTAAAAGTGACTATAATTTTTCCCTTCTGCTCTCCTCCAGCTGACTAGAGTATTTCCCAAATAATTAAAATCCTTCTCTTCTCCCTCTGACCCTCCCATTCTATCCCCAAGGAAGGTGTAGACATTGCATTAATATTATTGAGGTAAGCATCTCAATTTAGCATGTTGTTCAGTAAAGATTTTATTGGCAGTCCTACTCCATCCACAGAGATGCATTAATGCTTTATGCTTTAAGTAGCATGGGAGCATTCTTAAAGAATACGTTGGGCAGCGCGCTGCCCCTGAATTGATAAATGTGTCCTTAACAGGAGACTAAATGAAAATAATCACTTCTGAAGCAGGATTAAATTCTCTGTTGGACTCTGAATGTTTCTGTATGGAGACATTACTTTGTGAGATCAAATGGTTTGTAAGACAGAACCCTCTTATATCTTTTGGGGAGCTTTACACTTAAAGTACCAAGTCACAATTCTGTACAAATTGCAGAAACTAGTATGAATCCTTTTTGAATTTATAAATCTGGTTTTGTTTATTATACTTACTTGTCTAAAGAGACTTTGTGCCTTTGGTTTGAGGCACTGTATGT
The DNA here is from genome assembly GCF_929443795.1 of Astur gentilis. Taxonomy (NCBI): domain Eukaryota; kingdom Metazoa; phylum Chordata; class Aves; order Accipitriformes; family Accipitridae; genus Astur; species Astur gentilis. The sequence goes on along the minus strand of NC_064893.1, from coordinate 17,121,752 downwards.
TGAGAATACAATTTTAATGACAGCTGTTAAGTTGGAATATTTTGAAGGAGCTATTAACGAGAATATAAAACTTCATTATGTAGTAACATTGTGATGTTCCTTAAATTACATGGTGAACTCATGCTTTTAGAAATGTATGACTGCATACTTGGGATGAAATCTTGAGAGTTATTTGACCTTTTTATAATTACTTGGGATTTTATCTAACTACTTTTTGTATAGAGGATGACACCCTGAGTGAGTCATCTATGGATAGCTTGCCTTGGAGTGATGATGACTGCAGTCAAGATGTTGATGTAACCACGAACCCTGATGAAGAAGTTGAAGACAGTGATTTTGAGATTGTTCGGTGTGTTTGTGAAGTAAAAGAAGAAAATGACTTCATGATTCAGGTATGATGTGGAGGGTGGATGCACATTTCAGTGAATACAATGGGAAGCGTCAGTGGAAAAGCTATTGTAGAAATGTGCACAGGTACATTCTGTACATGAAATAAACTATTGTTGTCCTCTGAAATCATAAAACTTTTCAAGGTAACTTATCAGGGTGAGCAGCTGCTATGATAGGTAGAAAACCACTTTTTGATACAGTTTGGTTTTTTTAATTGAAGGAAAGTGGAGGCAAAGGGACAATTCTATACAAGCCATTAACGGTTGGCTTGTCACTTGTGGATTTGCATTTTTCTAAAAATTACAATATTTCCTATCTTTAGAGAATATCTATTTAAAATCAGGGGCTTATCATCTGGCTTTTTTGCTTCCCTTTAGTTCTGAGCATGTTCAGAACATTGCCATGAGATGGTGGTGCCCTTCTGCTTCTCTGCCCTTGCAAGAAGCTTGACTTAAACATACAATTCTCTAGATAGGATGAAGAAAAAAATCCTTACCTGAGTCTTTTGTTTTGAAGCAGAGCTGCAGTTGTCCATTCTGCAGCTTGTTGGTTTTTTCTTTTTTTTTTTTTTTAGGAGGCTCCTACTCCTCCTGTCTAGATAACTTCTTGCTTGTTGTAGGACCTCAGTTCAAAGTGACAGTAGTATGGCTTGGCAGCTGTACTCATTGCGTATTTTAAGGTAATTATTGCATTCTTTTGAGGAGGTGGTTTTATTTGTGAAAGGATATGGCATGACACTGATTTCAGAAATACTTTTCTGATACATGAAGCTCGCTCCCATCTGTAGCTTTTGAATTCACTTTCCCAGGCATTCTGTTGCTAATTTTTGAGAGGTTTGAATCCCACTTTATGGGACCCCTTACTGGGATAGATCCTGGCATGCTACTGTGAACTGCATTTCTTTTTTGCCGTTTGGAACTAGGAGGAAAGACAGAAGCTGATCTATACCTACCTCACAGCTGCTGATAATTTTTTTGGTGGACTTTATTGCGTGAATGGGGGCAGAAGCCTGTTAAGGAGAAGGTGTGCACTGTTCAAATTGTTGTGTGAAGAACTCTTGGCTTCTGCAGCAGGACAGTAGAAACAACTTTTTTTTTTGCTCTGAACATCAACAACCTAATTTTAAAAAAAATTTAATAGAGCCAGCAAATGCAGCTAAATGAGATTTTTGTCCTCAACAGTTGAGTTTAACAGCTAACGTAATTGGGTATTTTTCTTTGGCCTTCCATACTATTTTATGGAGATTTGCTCTGGAATGTATGACACTTCTTCTGTTAGTGCCAAGTTCATTTTGATGCACACCTTTGTATTAGTGTGGGATCTAGACAATGCAGGGTGAAAGATGCCTTGTGCATTAGTAGGAAAGGGTGCAATGATGGGTTGTGGTCAAAATTAGATAAGTAACACCTGCATGTATAGGAGGAAGAGGAGTCTGACAGTTGGGAATAAAGGGGGCTAGCTGTCCTCTGAAGAGATGGCTCAATGAAAGACACAAAGATGTAGTCTGGAGTATAATTTTCTGGCAAAAGCAGGCTCAATACTAGTCTATGCAGAATGGCAGAGAACTGACAGCTAGCTCAGGATGTAGTCTATGGATAGCTTTCACGTATCGTTTTGCATGCTGCTTCCGAGATCCGTTATCTACGTTGAAATAGTTGGGGTTTTTTTTGAGTTTTAAACACTTCACTGTGTTATAAAAGAGTTGTCTAGGAGAGCAGGTTATTCTCTCTGGAAGAGAGATGGAGATCAACAGTGTGGTGAGTACATGCATTTGTTATGGGGAGTGAAGCAATAGGAATTGGAGAGCAAGGAGGTGGTAATAAGATTGGGGGGGGGGAAGGGGGAGATTAGGCAGATAGTTTAAGGTACCAAGTGCTGTGCTCACCACATTTTTCTGTCAGCCTGTAGTTTTTGGGAAAATGTTTTGAACAGTCTGGTCTTCTGCTGTTGATGTGAAAATGTCTGAATTAGCTCTTTAACTACAGAGCATTAATACAAAGCAAAGATGCTATGTTTTACAACTGTGGAATTATGAGGGAAACTTATTTTCTGCTTTTCAGAGGTGTAGTGCTGAGATTGACACTTCCCTTTGACTTTACAGAGTGAGGATCCCATGTAGTTGTCATAACTTTATAAGAAGGAGAGATTTCTTCCCTATTTCCTACTCAGACTTTATTTTGACACTTGAAAACATGAATTTGGAAGCCTCTATCCTAAAGAACTTGCATTCAGACTTGTCCTCTCTTCCTGAAGATATGTGGTTTTGCTTGGTGTGTGGGTTTTTAGAAGAATATTGTCATTCTTTGCACTTGTCTCCATTGAAGTGTTTATTCTGCTCCTGCTTATTACTGATGAGATCTGACTGAAATATGCTGACACTTGGGGTACTTGCTTGAGCATGTCCCTGTGTGCCGGTCTGCCTTGACTTGGTATCAAAATTAGAAGCCAGGGCATTTTCTCCATGCATGTGACTGGAGGTTCCTTCCTCCCAGGGTACATGTATGGTACCCTCTTGCAAGAGGGAGAATGGCAAGGTTTTTTTCTCTCTGAACGGTGCTCATTTCCAGGAATTTGCCAAACTTAGAAATAATGAGAAGAAAAAAAAGTTAATTTTAAACATAAGCAGCACCTTTATTTTTCCTAAAAAGAACAGGGACCTTTAAGGTTTAATGAAACTCTTACACAGTTAAACCAAGAATTTGTTCCATTTAGGTCTTTAAACTAATAATAAAACCCACAAAAAATTCAGCTTAGAGATTTTGCCAAAAAACTGTTCCTTTATCTTGAACTTGCCTTAAATTAATTCTCTCAAGCAATTTGCGCATAAAGAATACCATTCATTACACCAGGATACAGAAATATGGTTTTTCATTTGAGTACCTGCCTCAGTTAGTAGAAGGTAAAACTGGAAAAAAGCATAAAAAAATAATATGTCATTGGTCAATGCTGTTTCATTCTGGTTTCTGTAACTTTGCAAGGAGGTTACTAGATTTCATTTATGGAGCCTGTGTAAAGTAGTAGCTTAGCATTGCTGTGTGTTGCTTCTGAAGGCACCACACTCCCTTTTTTAGAGTAAGGCTTGGGGCCAGAAAAGTCCAGACAAAGATGTCATTGTCTGTTCATTTTGGTTTTTATACCTAAACATTGGTGAATTTGTGTGTGATGTAGAGAATTCTGGGGCTGGATTTGGTGGCCTTGGAGGTGATGTTTGTAAATGGACTTGGGATATTTTTGTTCTGGTAGATGAAAAGCTGCTTTAAATACATGTCCATTGGGTTCGGATATTTCTTTCACACTTGAACTTCGATTTAAATATTATTGCACAGCTCTGTGTGTTTTTCCTTTTCAAAATGTCTTACTTGGCTTGCTTTGCTACTACTTCATGTACAGCGTGTAGCTTCTACGTAGCATGTGTCCAGAGCAATAGCCTTTAGCCTGGCCAGCCAAGTGGTGAAGTAGAACATGCAGATAAAAGGAAGGACCTGTGCCCTGATGGGGTGGATGTTTTACTCAACTGATTTTTAAATAAAAAAGTTGGGATGCTTCATTAGAGTCCTAGGCAAATTTGCCTGGAAAATCACTGTGTGTAGCTCTGTGCCATATGGCATGATTTATAGGATGCAAGTGTAACTAGGTCCAGGAGCTCCCTCCTTACTTATAGCACGCAGTCTATTTTTCTTAATCTGTTTTCTTCATTTTAGGACACATTTTTCTGGCTCCTGCTAATCATCTTTTGAAAGGAGGATGGTCTCTCAGCCTTTTTTGAAAACATCTCCTTATTGCTTTAGGATTGTTAGCCATTTTGTACAGCAAAACATTGTTAGTCCTATCTGTCAAACCTGTTTATCTCTAAACTTTTACATTCTCCATTCCCAGTGCTTCTATTTCCTCCACACCTAGACAACTAATTTAATACAGTGATGTATGCAAAACCCCACTAATTTAATACGATGATGTATGCAAAAACTGGTGGTCCCTTTCTGTCTTTCCTAGCTTGAGGAAAGGCAGGAGACAAGAGCAGCGTTAATAAAAGTGGTATAAGTGGTGCTCAACACAGATGAGATGTTTATCAAGTTGGCATCTTTGTAGGTCAGTGAAGAGCAGCATCTGAGATTGCTTGGGGTTCTGTTTGTGTTTGGTTTAGCTGATTTTGAAAACCTTTGCCAATATTGACAAGATCTCTGCATTAAGCTTTTGACTTGTGCTCTGAGAAATAAAGGTTATGATTGTTGTCTCACTGCTTGTGAAAATAATAATTCTGAACTGACACCACAGTTTCAAATCAAAATTAACCTAATATTCTGAAGTGGGGTTTGGTCTCATGTTTCAGGGGTCTTCAGGCTACAGTTGAAGTTTTGTTTGCTTGTTAAAGTGGGGGGTGGGGGTGGGTTGGAAGTGACTGAAACAGAACATGTGGATATAGTTTTTCCTGCTCTAAAACTGTATGAATTTAAGTCCAGTGGTTGTATTTTAAATAGCAGAACTGTGCTGAAAAAGTAGGACCAAATTATATTCAGTCTTTGCCAATGTGATTGCTCACACTTTTAAGGATGTCACAAGTTTTTAAAGCTAGTACAACTGCATCTGCACTTGAGTTTTATATTAGTAGAGCTACCTTTGAAATAGATAAAATGCTAGAGATAGAAGTATCAGTAAAGCATAATATTGGTGAGTCCTGTGTGACATAAATATCCCTTGGATTTTATAACTGAATGTGATTTACCCTTTGAGGGGGAAACCTTTTAATTCTGAAAACTTGATATATTTTGCTAAAGAAAGCTTGATTGCGTACTGTTTTCTGTCCTGATTATGTGTGCATGCATCTTATGAAGCATTTTCATCGCCAAAGGGAACATTTTTGCACCTTTCAGGATCTCAGCTTCCACTTTATAATTGTTGTCATTCTCCAGAAATCCATGTGAAAAATGTGTGGAAAGGGTTCAGACTTTATTGCAGTCTGTTTCTTTAATGTATTTGCTTGTAGTTGGAAGAGGGGGGTAGGTATTAATACATTTTTTGTCTTAAAAATATGTAGATGATGTGTCTCTCAATTGAGGTAATCATATTGAGCTCCTGTAGGCTTCATTTCTGTTGATGGTGCACTTCTTGACTTTAAACAGTGTGAAGAGTGTCTGTGCTGGCAGCATGGAGTCTGTATGGGCTTACTGGAAGATAATGTACCTGAGAAATACACCTGCTATGTTTGCCAAGATCCTCCAGGTACAGAAATCTAAGGTTACAGAGCCTTCTTATATATGTGTCTGTTGTTATGGGTAATTGAGTTCAGTTATTGATACAGAAAGTTTCATTTATGTGAATGTACATGAGTCAGTATTGTAGAATTACAGCTGGACAGGAATGGAAATTAATGTTTTGACTGTGATGACCATCTGCTGCATGTTTGCTAGTAATAAGGATTGTGCTCTCTGGCTTTGGAAAATGAATTTAAGAAGCACTCAGGAAACTTAAGCAAAGACTCCCCATGGGCACATCTTACAGGATGCGAGTGCAGCTCTCCTCCAACAAGACCAGGCTTACGTGTTCTTTAAAATAAGTCAGCAAGAGGCTCACTGGTTCTCAACAGCCATGATTCTTATCTGTCTGAGTGTGTTACCCAAGATAATTTATATTTGTATTTATGCTGGGTAATGCAGTCGGAGTTGATCTACCAATACTTTCTCTACTCCTATGTATTTTAAAATGCCTTAGTCCATCTTATGCAGCAGGTAAAATTACACTTGTGTGGATCTTTTCTGACTTCCTAACTCTATGAATTATAAAGCCTTGCTGAATGTGGAAACTTTTGAGGTTTGGGCTTGAGTCTACGTTCATAAATTATGAGAAAATGAGATCTCTGCCTAATCACAAGACTGTTTTGGTTTATATACATATTTGGATTGTGATCTCTGCTTTTTTTGGCTGTTTAAAACTACCAACTCTTTCTTAGCTTAACTCATTGATTTGTGTAGTTCATATGCTAATGTTGTGTTTACTCATAGCAAGGAAGACACACCATGCTTACATTCAATTATCCAAGTAGTAAAATAGTTTTAACATTTTTTTAAGTTTTTTACAGTATCTTGCATCCAGGATTTTAACCCTCTGTTTTCAAGATATTTTGCTTTTGATTTGTGTCAATTTGAGTTAGTTGTGCACATTAGTTAGGTTTAAATACAGACTGAAGTTGTGTCATCAATTTGAACTATGTCTATTTAGTAAGAAACTTATCAAAATGCTTTTTGGTAAAAACTGATTACAACTAACACTTCATTTGCTTAATTAGTTTAATTGCTTGAATCAGCTCTTGCTTTGAAGATCCTGAAACTTTTTTATTTGGACTTAGTTTTACTTGTGTCTTGGAAAAGGAAAACATATCTGACTTTTAAGTGCAAAAGTGGCTTCTCGATTTCAGTGAATCTGCTGTTGGCTTGAAATGAGCTAAATAGGCTTTGTGAATCGGCACAGAAGTTGCTTTTAAAACTGGGCATAGCCATTCAGCAAACTTTTATTTAGGAGCTTTCCCCAGTTTAGTGCTGGTACTTGTAACAGCACCATTCATATTATTGGAAATAAAAGCAAGTTTAGTGTAATTATGCCTAAAAACTGTACCAGCTGTCATTTTAGACAGTTCTTCTTGAGTCAAGTGGGATTTTTAAGAGATTTGGTAACATTTACCCGTGCTTAAACATTATCAAAATGTTTGATGTGACAAATTAATTCAAGCCATAGAAAGCATGCATTGTTGGATATCGTCTTGTGTCTTCCCTTAAGCTAACACAGCTAGAAAGAGAGTACTTTTGGCTCTGAGTACACCACTAAGTAAACAATGCTGTGGATGGGCTTCAGTTGGATAATCTCAGTGTTGTTCAGATGACCATGGAGTTCTAAAATTCATGATTTTATTCTTGCGGACTGAAGTTCATTTTCTGTCACAAATGGTAGTTTCTCTAACACAAAAATAAATGTGTGGGAATAATACAGGTATGTCAGGAGTGTCTCCAAAGTGGTTCTGGCCATACCTAGAAGATCTCTTGCTTGTTACAATGTATCTGCCTGAAAAGTTGAGCTGTTACAGCCTTGAAAATTTGTTCTTGTCTGTGTTGGCTTCTGTTTTGAGATTTTTTTGGAGGTCTTGCCTCAAAACATTTGAGTATTACCCTATACAGCCTAGTGGCTGAGCATGCTTACAAGCTGTTTCATTTGCTTTTATTCCTTTACTGAGACAGAGTTAGTATCGAATTTAAGTTTGAAAGTGTCCTTAATGTGCACAGACGTTCATACAAGGCATGACATAAAAACCATTTTGTTGGCATTCCATAACTACTATCCAAAAGCATATAAACACCTGTTCTGCTTATTTCTCAGTATGGCTTCCAAAGAGTTGTGTTGCTTCATTGAGCCAAAGTTAATAGCATGGGTTGCAATGATACCAAATACATGTGTAGTGCAATCCCTTATTCTTTCTCCGCTGCCAAGTAACTTTTTTTTTTAGCTTCTCTTTAACTGCTAAAACTTCTAGTCAATATTACCCTGCTTATATTGGAGACATTTTGTGAATGTTGTTCTAAGTCTGTGCTCCAGTATTATCTCTGATTTTGTAGGTTTGCTGACTGGGCTGTATATAGGCCAGTGAATGAAGTGGTGTTTCTCAGGCTGCTGAGCTGTCTTCTGAGAACATCTGTTGTAACAATACATTTTGCAGGGAGTGTGTGGGCTTTTGTTGGATTTTTTGGCTTGGATTTTTTTGTGTTTGTTTTTGCAGTTTAGCAAGGATCTCAAGTTCCACTCTTTCCTGCTAATACCATTTTGTTTGACTGCTTAAGTTACTTTTACTGATGCATTTATCACATTTAACATAATTTCATTTTGGCTGTTGTTAATATTCCAGCCTTTTAAGCTAGAATTAGCAGTATTAATAGCCTGACCTAGCCAAGTTTTCCATCAGAACCTCATCACTGACTCCTTTAAAATTTACTGTTGAATGACTGTATTAATACATGTATGATGCTTAAAAACAAGACCGCTGGAGAAGGGAAGTTCACTTTCTTTTGCTGCATTTTTCTGTCTGCAGAGAGCTGTATTTGAACTGTAGCTTTAGTTATAACCGTGGTTACTAGGCAGTGTGATACCCTGCTAAAAATACACTTTTCTGTGTGCATCAGCTGCAATTACCTTTTGTGAATGTCCTTCAGAATTTGAGGTCTGAATTCTTTTACATTTGGGCAGAGGTTTCTGAGGTTATTGTCTGTCTTCCTGCTTTACAAGTTCTTATGTCTTCAGGGTTTTGTCTGCTATTATAGGATCTTTATTGGTACTATTGATAAGAACAAATAAGCTGTTGCAAGACTTTGAGATAATCAGAATTACTACCAGCAATGTTAACATACCATAGTTAATGCTTCATTTTAACACGTTCATTACTGTTGCTTTAGGTCAGAGGTCCAGCTTAAAGTACTGGTATGAGAAGGAGTGGTTAAGTAATGGTCACATGCATGGTTTAGCATTTTTGGAAGAAAATTATTCCCACCAGAATGCCAAGAAGATAGTAGCCACTCACCAACTTCTTGGCGATGTACAGAGAGTGATAGAAGTACTGCATGGACTGCAGCTGAAGATGAGCATATTACAGTAAGCAGTATTTAAGTATCGGTCGGCATGGTCTCAATGTGAATTAGATTTCAAATAGTAGAAAAATAACCAAAAATTCAGACTTACTTTTGTGCTTCTATAACAACATAGTTGGAATTGCTAATGTGATCTTGGCTGCTTAAAAACTATTTAAGTGTGTTGAGGATTGTTAATTGACTATGTGTATAGAAGAGTTGGGAAGTTATGAAGGAAAGAGGGAGAAAAACCAGCTTCTCCTAAAGCACCTAAATAGATTTAAGTAACAAGAAGAGGATAGGTGTATAACCTATGGCAGCATTCTTACAATGCTTGCGTTCTCCATTTTAATAATTCTAAATCATAGCTTTTCCAGCAGAAATCAGATGTTTTTGTTCGGCAAATTGTGTTGCTTTGTTGTAGTAGGAGAAGTAGTTGCACCTTCAGCAACCTGTTGCAATTCATTTCTGTGCAAAGATTATTACAGATATATATGAAAAAATAACATATTCAGTAATAACTGTAGAAATCAAGTTTTCTACATCTTTTCCTCTTTAAAGTCATCCTTGGGTTCTGATGTCTGAAAATTTTTTTCTAACTCAAATCCAGCAGTTGTAAATTGATTGAATTCCAAATTTATTAGTTATTAAATTTCACAGCAGCAGCTATTTGGAAAGCAAAGCTTTTAGTATGTCCAGTGTTCTTTATAATTTTTTCCCTTTTATCTATGGTGATGCAGTAGGGCTAGTGGCAGTACTTGAAATTCTTAAATATGCTTAATAATGCTTAAAGCAAAAGAGTTAGCAATTTTAGCATAAGGTTTTGCATTTCTATTATGGTGTCCTTTAGTCAGATCTGTAAGTAATCTCCTTCCTCTTTGGAGAGGGTGGAACATAAATATTGTCACTCCTTAGGCCTTTTCTTAAATAGCAAGAGTTCAGATTGTGACTTTCCAATTGTAGAGTAAACTGAGATTTGCACAGTACTACGGTATGGAGCACTGGGCAAGTATATGATGCTTGTTACAGACTTTGTTCTTTTTCTCTCCCATCCTGAACTTGGTGTAATGACCTGGTTTAATTAAAGATGAGGTGTGGTCCTGATAGGATAATATTGTTAAAAGCTATAGCCCCTGATTTTTTATCATCAGATGAATCAGAAAGGATTTTAAAAATTGCTGAATTAGAAGAATGATTATATTGTTGATGCAGATCTACCATCTAGGGGAGAGGAGATGATTTCACAGCTGCCTGAAATTATTAGGAGAGTTTTGCTCAGTATTTCAAGAAGGTGGCAAAGGATCAGAGGTGACATTGACAGCTGCTGTGCAATGGCAGGGAGAGCCAGCCTTCAGAAGGCAATAGTTAAAAGGTTGCTCAAGTATTAAGCATTCAATTTTTCATCCTTACATAGCTGCTGCATCATCTTTCAATTTTCTGTCTTCTGTGAAGTTATCCCTTGCTTTTTGACGAGCAAAATAGTGCCTTTAGGTGTAGCATATCAGTGGAGCTGGAATAGAAAGCTTTGGTAAGTGGACACCTGGCTTTTACATTTCTAGGCGTGCCTTCAGGATTGCTCATGAAGGATATCATAGACATGCAGTCACTGGAGGTAGAGTGCTTGTGTAAAGTGGTCTGAGCAAGTCCTTGGCAGTTATAGTTCCCTCTGATAGACACTGAAGAAACCTTAGGTACTATAGAACAGATCAGAAAGCAGTTACTTTCGAAGTAAAATGGTCATGTTTTGTTGAGTGGTTTGGAGAAAAGCTGGGTCAGCCTAATGGAGTAAGTCCATCTGCCTTTGTTTGCAGGGAAGCACAGAGTGGGATTTTGGGGCAGACCCCTTTCTTTCCATATGGCTGAATGCAGATGCTTTAGGGTCAGGATTAGCTTCTGCTGCATTCTTGTAGCCTGTAGCAGATAAGCTGCCTACCCTTTGAAGTTAAGCAGAGTGATTCTGCTTTGCTCTCCTTTTTACTGCTGTTTTAATGCCTGACAGATGTGGAAGAACAGTATCGGTTACAATGCTCACTATAAACTTTTTGTTTGTTATATCCATGTAAGAATCTGATACCTATAGTTGTCCCTGCTGCTGGAATAAAAACCACATTAGTCAATTTGAAAACAATTAAAATATGATTTTTTTTATAAGGAGCAGGTGGGGGGGGACTGGCATGTTGGTATACCAGGCAGTAGAGTTTGCTTAGCGTCTTGAGATTTAAAGGAAAGTTAAAGTCTTACAGGAAATAATAAGGAAGTTGTACACCAAGACCCCAGCCCCCAACTCCCCAGTTGTTGTTGTTGTTATTAGAGAGTTATAAAAGATCAATGGATTTAATTTTGATGCTTATTTTGGGGAACTACAGGGTAAAGTTTGATACTGAGTGATTTGAGGGGGTGTTTTTGTTTTACTGGTGTTTAAAATTGTTAAAATCTTAGTTTAGCTTCAGTGTACTTGACTTACCTTACTAAAAATACCCCAGTGAAAATGAGTTTATGCTGTTAATAAATTGCAAATACTGAAGCAAAATGCTCCTTCAAGGGCAACATTGGTAAAAAGCTGCATGTATCAATTCGAAACTTATTCTACAATTTTTTTTTCTTAATGCCAACACTTGGCTTATATACCATGTTATAGAAATGAAAATAGTGAACATAACAGAACATTGTAGGAAGATACTCAATTGAGGTCAGTGAAATTGTATTATTTCAGAATACTTGGGTATTTTTTTTACTGATTACAATGACTAAAGCATGTAGTAATTCAAATATTCTTATTTAATTTCTTGATGTGATTAGGATAGTTTGCTCAGTCATTTTGGCATTTAAATTTGGATGTTTTACTACTTTTATGTTTGAACAGAAATAAAGAACATCCTGACCTAAAGCTTTGGTGCCATCCATGGAAGCACATTACGGTGGATGAAAAAATTCATACAAAACATATCATTCACATTGAGGAAAACTGTTGCAAAGAGGATACGGCAAGTTATAGAACTTGGAATGGGACAGTTGAGAAACCCTCAGCCATTCCTTCTGTGGAGGAATCTTATATTACGAGTGAACACTGTTACCAGAAGCCTCGGGCCTACTACCCTGCGATAGAGCAGAGATTGGTTGTGGAAACAAGAGGTTCAGCCATGGATGATGGAGTAAATAGAATAAGGGAAAATGGGGACGATGCTCTGTCAGAGAGATTTGGCTGGAATCTGGACCGAGAAATATGCAAGGTGGAAAATGAATCCAAACACAATTACTCTAAGGTATTTGTATTAAAATAACCCCATCTGCATAGAGGATGTGTTTACCTGGCAAAGTGCAAAACTCAGTCCTTTTTAATAGTAGTTTGTTTATTTGTGTTTAGTTTTTTCCTATCCTGTTAAATCTATAGTTGCCACTATACATTAAAATGATAGACATAATCAACTCTTCCATTTCAAGTAATAACTTACAAAAATAATCTAGGTTGAAGAGGACTTCTGAACCTTAAATCACCTGCACAGTCAGTGGAACATGTATTATGGTCTACTAGCAGGTCATTGCTTCTTTCTTTTGTGTGTGTTTAAATGTAAAAATAAACACTAGCAATGGGATAGAGAGAGAACAAGGCAAGCATGTATGATACTACCAAATACACTGACATTCCAGCTTTTCGTTATTTCCATCTTGTTCCCGTGTTTCTTGTAATAAATATGTCAACTAAATTAATTCCAAGTTCTTCAGGCAGCATTTCCTGGGGCGGGGGGGAGTAGTAGCCTAAACTGGTCTTTAAGAATGATCATCATTGAATAGTCCTGTATCTTCTTCCTACTGGAGCACCCCAGTGTTATCTTTTCAACTCTTGGTTGTCATTTTCAGCCCTATCAGGTCTATCAGAGGCATTTATTTCTACACCCCAAGGCAAAAATTTTGCTTCGATTAGTGCCAAGTCATATGAAATACAGTCTGACAAATGCAAGAAGGACTCTGGGAATTACTGACCTCCCTATTTTAGATTAAAAGGTTGTTTAGCTTGTGTTTCATGCATATGTAAGCTGTAATTTATGTTCTTTTTAACTTCTCTATCAAATCAATTGAGGTTGCTTTATGTTTCCCAGAAAGACACGTATTTCAGTTCTTAAGTCTTTTAGGAGCCTTTTTCTAAATCCTGTCATATTTTAGCAAGATGATGAAAAAAAGTAGGGGAGTAGAATCAACACTGATGGTGTAGTCACATTTCGTAAGTGGTGGTAATGGTTTTTTTTCTAGATGCTTCTATGCAGGTTTTAGTGGAATTGAGATTAGATTGCTTCAGGAAAAATCCCTTCTCACTGCAAAATCATTTGCTCTTTAGTTGATTACTGTCACATTTAAAATGGCTTTAGTGTTCCCTAGGATGCACAGATTAAGTGCAGTATCTTTCAGCTGGAGGTTGGCAGGGAGCTAGCTATGTGTAAATATGTTATCTTTTGAAAATAATGTGCTTGTGAAGTGCAAAGAATAGGTCTTAGCAAAATACCTATAAAAGTATGTCTACATTTAGATACGCTTGCCCAAACTGCCTTCATATTTGTGTACAATCTCTTCTCTGTGTGTCTCTATCCTCTGCTAGCTGAAGATTAGTTGAGCAATTAGCTTGGGTAACTGTAAGGACCCAGACAGTCTGGCTTACCAATTCTATTTCACTGTAATGAATATTAATGTTTGTATTTCTGCTAGGTAAGAGAGTCTGTCTCTAAGAAGGTCTCTCCAGAGGAAGCTATTGAAATGAAATTGCTGGAAAAAGACAAAGAAGGAGTTGTGAACTCGCAGCTGCAGTGGCAGCTTAATCTTTTAGCTCATGTGGAATCTCTGCAAGATGAAGTCATACACAGAATGGATTTCATTGAGAAGGAGCTAGATGGTAGGTAACATTTTTCTATTTAAAAATTAACTGTATTTAACTGAACTATCTGTTCGAAAGATGCTAACTTGAATTGTATTACTTCAGACCTACAGAGGTGGTAGTTGCTTTATCAGATTTACTGCATTTACTAGTAGAAACTAGACATGCTGCTGATGATGTGGGGTGGATTTTAAAACAAAGATCAAATTAAAACTGAGCACCATTTTGTAGAAAAAGATCTAGTTAGATCACCTCTAAGTACTTGCATCAGATGATGTAGTACAAAGCCTTCCCCGTCTTCTTGTTTTCAGGTTTTTGTCATTTTCCATAGCTCTTCTGTGTGTCTGAACTTCCCTGTTCTCCAGGGGCTTGCTGGCTGTGTTAGCCTATTCTAGGTGGTCTTTTTGGTGCACAAGGCTCTCTTCCTGTCTCTTCTGAATTCTTTACTTAAATGTCTCTTGAAATTTGTTTTCCTAGTAATGGAAAACTTCTAAACCCTTTGTGTTGCATTAAACAATCCAGGATAGTTCTTTTTCTTAACATCTTTAAGTCTGACTATTAGTTCTTATAGTGGTTTACAACAGCAGCTTGTCTTGTGCAAGGCTATTGGGAATCTAACCTTTGCCAAAGTAAGAGTCCTCTCTTTTGTAGTTAGGTACTGAAAAGTTGAACTACTACAGGAATATTTCAGGTAATGAAGATCATCAAGCCTGTAATCATAATGCCTGTTCCATAAATGAATAAGCTCTGGTTCACAAAAGTCAGGCTTTTTGTATCTGCTGCTGAGCTGGAGGGCTGCTCAGAGCATTGCTACTCTGATCAGGAATTTTCTTATTTCAAGGCTGGATGTGTCAGTAGTTGGGTCATGCCCACCAGTTCTTCAGCAGATAACTGCCCTTGGGTTAAACTACCCCGTTTATCTAGTTAGTGGCAGTGGCCACTATTGCTTCTCTTGGCAGATGTATTCTGTCTTCAAGGTTTCAGTCTCCTTCTACGATACTGTCCCATCCCCTGAACTCACCGTAGTTCATTCTGACCACCTTTCTTGTGGTTGTATTACATTGTCACCTGAGTTATCTTTTGGTCAGTAGTATTTGTGGTTCTCATTCCCCACTGAGAAGCTTTAGAGCACGAATTCTTTTTTATTTTTGTGCAGTAGTCTGCTGTTCATGTTTTTTTATTTCATCCCCATTTTCTGTTTTCCAGTTCTTTCTGTCTTGGCCAATTATATTCTGTATGGACAACAAACTTCTTTCAGTAGCGTAGTCCTACCCTTTTAAGATCTTCAGTTGCATCTTATGCTGATCTTAAAAGGTATTCTAATGGTATAAACTTCCTGTATCACAGTGTCCTTACTGTGGAATTGATACAGATCAGCGGAAGTTTAGCACCAGATTTTACAATATCTAGTCCTGAGTTTTCCTTCCCTGCTTTCTCCTGGAAACACTAGGGTTTTTTTTTTTTTCCTTTCTCCCTGCCCCCCCCCCCCCCCCCCCCCCCGAATTGTTTTGTTGTGTATTAAAAGCTATTTGCAAAGATTGGTGTGAGGAGCCTGGTTTTCTGATTTTCAAATATTGCCCACTGGTCTGTCAAAATTCACAAAAGATTTTAAAAATTCCTTTTTTCTGACTTAAGGTGATCTATTTGCTGAGAACCGGAATAGTTTTGTTTTTCTTTGCAGTTTTGGAGAGTTGGCTGGATTACACAGGAGAGCTGGAACCACCAGAACCACTAGCTCGACTCCCACAACTCAAACATTGTATAAAGCAGCTTATAACGGACCTAGGCAAAGTGCAACAGATTGCACTTTGCTGCTCAACGTGAGACTAGAATATGTTGGAGACTGAGTGTGAAGTTGGAGCATCTGATGTGAACAGCTCTGTATATTTAAATGAAATTAGCATGCTGGTTGCATGTGATGCAGATTGACTTCAGGGATTTGTGAAGAAGTGCTGTTCAAAGAACAGCAAAATGGTTATTTTATCTCATAATTTTGGGTTTATTAGGCAATTACAACGCTATAGAAGAGGTCATACTGTTGTCTTCAGAGGTTGGATGTTAGTTGATAAATTATACTTAAATTTTCACTCCTTACAAGTTGCTCATTGAAACAGTAGACTTTTTCATAATTAAATTGACTAAAAATTGTGCCACTGAAGAACAGAGTTCTAAGAGCCAAAAATGTTTAGTTGATAGAGGTTGTAAATAACGTTGCATAGTTTAAGTGACTTGTGTCATGTTTTATTCCTTCTGATTTATGCATAATAGCACACGGTATTTAATCACTAGGAAATGTTATAACAGTTTTCAGACTTAGTAAGTATGAATGTCCAGCTCTTAACTATAAAGTGTTATGTGGAGGTTTGCAAGTAATGGTGGCCTAAACCCCACTTCTATTACGTTAAATAATGTAGCAGAAGGTCACAGGTGGATTGCACTTAATTTCAGAATAAATGATTGTTTTCCGTATTTATCCTGTCACTATCACATGACTCGGTACTGGGGAGACCCATTAGACCCATTAATGTTGTGTTTATGTGCGTTCTTGAGCTCTTAAATATGGCCATACTGTGCCTCCTGAAGCAGTGCTAGTGGGATGCCCTTGTTGCGGTAGTATGAAATACCACCGTGAAAAGACTGGAGATGCGCTTGGAGTTCCAGACTTCAACAAGGTCTGTAATGGACGTTATGTAGTTTTCTACCCTTTTGTTAATAATTGCCATTCCTGTTATATTTTGAAATGTAGACTTTTTTCAATACTCTGAACGTGTTCATTGTAGAAACTTATTCAATGAATGTGTGGGTTTGGGAATCAGTTTATTTTATATTTGTGTAAATAAAGCCTCAAGATCTATGCATGAGGTACTGTCCTCACAGACAGTGAGTGGGTTATTATCTTAAATGGTGTATGTTCACAAAGTCCTTTTTTATACCTTAAGTTTTAATTTCTGGTTTGTATTACTTTGTGAGAACAAGGTGAAAATGCTGCTTATGTTGAAGTCACATTATACAGTATGTTTTGAAATGTTGGTGTAATGTAAGTATTTGAGATGTTAAAAGTCTTTCAGCTGCAGATCATAGCTCCATAAATAATGACTGTGACTTTAGTTTTCCTTCCCAAATGTTGCTGAGTTAAGTTCACTGTGGAAAATGGTAAGCTGTTTTTGCAGTGAGTAATCCTTAAAAAGCTGGATTCTTTACCTTGACTTTGTGTGTGATGGTACCACCAAAGGGTAAAATTTAAGCACAGTTGTAATTGAAAGACCCATAACTGTACAAATTACTAATTTTTTATATGAATCTGTAATCTTTGTATACTGCAAAGAATAATGTAAACTTGAAATATCCAATATTATTGTAGGAGTTAACACTATCTACACAGTGAATACTTTATTTCCTTCAGAAAACAAAATAATTAGGCTACTCTAGGTAGTAACTAAGGCTTTTGTGCCAAGTATTCATTTCAGGGAATAATTTGTCTCAGTTTTATAGTACTAGTTGGTATATAGTGAATACAACATATGTACAGCAGAAAAATAAACTTATTTTTCTGTAATGCAGTTGGAATAAAGCTTACATGATATTTAAGAATCACTTTGCTCTCTGAAGATGAGACCAGTGTTCATACCTTGTCTCATTCCTGTTCATGACACGTGGATTCATGTATACTGTGTAGCACTAGAACAGGCAGCAGTAACCAGACTACCAGAACAGCATCAAAAGGAGCACCCTGGACAACTGTGAAGGTTTTTTGGTTTTTTCAGGTGAGATCGACCAGAAAAGCATTCCCTGGTTCAAATCTGTAAAGCAAGCACTCCAAACAGGTGTCTCTTGAGAAGAACATAGCTAGATTGTTAACAAGTCAGCTGTGCTTACAGTTTGAGGGTATGACAGCAGTTAAATCCCTGAGCAGACTTTTCACTCCAGAGTGGAACTTCTCCTTCCCAACCAATTGCTTTTTGTGTGTTCATTGTATGTTTTTACTTTGCCAGTTTATTTTTGCTCAGGGCAGTATTTAAGATTTGGAAGAAAAGGCAGTTCTGATGGGTGAATCAAATGGCAAATACTGGAGACTTGTTTACCTTTACTAGAGCTAGGGAAGCCCTTGCAGATAAAGACTGAAAAAATATTTATTTAAAATAGAATAGCATTTCTCATATTCAAGAAAGATTCTTTATTGTGCTCTGCCTGGATTCATTTTTGTCCCTGTTTTTGCAAGTTTCCACATTGTTACTTCTTAGTCTGGACCAACTGTTTGGTCTGGGAGGTCACTTTTTTATTTCTTTAAATCACTGGTAAGTGAAAGCAACATGGAGCCTTGATGAAATGAGCAAACATTGCACTGTGGACACATAAGTATATTTGTCTTTGTTTATGCACTATTAGAACCGAGGGCGCTGTATATAGAATTTTGCTTTGGAGCAATATTTGCAAAACTTGAAAACTTCTGTATCTTGGTGTTTGGAGTAAATAAATAGGTTTTGTTGGTTAAGTCTTAGTAAAGTCTTTGTTTCAATTAATGATTATTCGGTAAAATAACTGGGACTTTTTTTTTCTTCACATAGCATTGAAATGCAGGTACTGTAGTTTGACAGGAGTATAGATCTTAACTGTACCTGAAGTATGGAAATGTTTGCTTTCAAGATCTGTCTCATATAAATATTCTTAATAGGTAAACTGTTACGTATTGTTTTATATTGGATATTGTTTTAGTGAGGAGCTTGTACATTTGATTCCCAAATCCTAATATTTGTAATATATTGGGACCTAGTATATGTAATCTGACCCTAATTTTTGTTCCTATTTTGACAAATAGCCTACCAGGGCTGCTGCTGAGCACTGGGCAGTGTTGATGAGAGAGGGCAGCTGGCTCATCCCTCTGATTCCTTTCACAAAAGAGGAGTGTTGCAGGTAGGAAGCTGCTGTAACCAGCACAGCACTGTAGCATCTGGAAGTGTGTGTATGAGACTCTTGCGCTGGAAGACAAGTGTGAAGCCAGGATGCTTGTTCCAAGAGTGCAGAGACCTAAAGGTGTAGCTTCCCTGAACAGTTAGTTTCTGAAGAGTTAGTTTAGGGCAAGTGCTGTCAGCTGTACAGTGCGGACTATGTAGAGAAAAATATGTGATTTCTATACAATTTTCCTGTGAAAATGTGTTTTGCCCATGTAGCAATGGGCTAGCAGTTGAGTTTCTTCAGGTAGGTTAGGGAGGGTTGAGCTGGAAGGGAACACCATGTGGGTGCTGTGCCTGTGATGTTCTCCTGAAAGCTGCTGTCATGCTTCTGTGCAGCAGCAGCAAGCTTGGTGTAGAAGCTGCTGCATGTTCACTGTGTGAGGGAGTGCCGCTTTAGCATTAATGCAAAGGAAGGAGCTTTTGATGTATTTGAACAATCCATATAGAAAAAAATGCATGGGCATGGGAAGGCGAGAAGTTAGGAAGAGCTGGAGAGGAAAGGACCTGGCACAGGGTGTCCCTAAAGGCAGGGGCAGGCACTGATGTGCCTTCAGATGCATTTCTGGTTCCCTCTCTTATTCCCCCAGTAGCAGGAAAACAAGTTTATTCCCTTATCCTAACAAATTGACCTTCATAATTTCATTCTCAAACAAGATTTCCTGTAAAACTCCTGGATTTTAAGGCCCGAGCGTGCATCACTTTGCTAGAGCCTGGCTTGCGAAGCCTGGAGAACGTTCAGCCACTGGTGGCAGATCAGGCGTGTGTTTCATGGTTCAGTCAAATTGTGTAGGTTTTGCTGGTCATTTAAATGTCAAAATCAGGTTTTGAAGATGTGATCTGGATTTGAAATAACTTACTGAAATGTGTGCTGGCCATGTTTCTGGGAATGTGTGCCCTCTGATTTGAGCTTGTCCAAGCTCCCCATTTTACTTGCTTGTCTTAAGATTCTTGTAGGGGCAGACTCTCACATCAGGACGCAGTTGCCAAGTCATCTGTCAGCCTTCATGTGGGTAAATTTACCTTGAAGTTCCTCAGCCTAAGAAATCTGGCACAACCATTTTAATATTCTTGCTGTTATTTGACCAAAATAGAATTTCTTGTAATTACATCATCTACTGTTGATCATCATCCAGACAGTGGATCTCATTTGTGCTCAGTTTGATGCTAGAGTAGCCTCCCTGCTGCTGCAGCACTGGCATTTTGTCAAATTGCAAAAGGGTTTGTGACTGATACTTGGTCTGGTTTTTCCAGTGGCGTTGTTGAGCACCTCAAGCTGTTACGAGTTGTTTAGAAGAATATTCCCTGTCATCATGCTAAGCCTTCAGTACTTGCATAGCAACTTTCCTGTGAAGGGAAAAAACTATGTACAGCTCTTGTCTGGTTAATACCCGCCACAGCTAACCACAAAAAGTCCATGTTCAAATAGGCAGGTAGTTAAAAATGGAAAATACCATGTGGTTTTTTTTCCTGTTAGAACATACATGCAGACAGCAAAACTGGGAACAAAACAAAAAAGCTGGAATTCATCATGTTCTGCCTGCCGGGTGTTTCTGCTGGTGGTGCTCGTGTGCCATTGAGGTGTTTCCTCAGTAAAGGCTGAATGATGCCACAGTCTCCTTGGTTAACACTCCACACCAAGTTCTTGGGGATGGTGTGGGCCCTGTTTCCCATCGTTTCAGGATGTAAGGTGCATTGGGCCCAGGAGGAGGAGAGGAGCTTTCAGACTGTGGTGGTTTTAAGTTTTGCAGATAGAGTACATACACTGTTTTAAGGGACACCAAGGGAAGAACCAGCTCGTGATGTGGTGGGTTTCTGTACCCTTGTGTCAACTGGAGTACTGGTTTGCTGAATGCCACACTGAATCTAGGCTCCAGAAATGGCTGTGTCCTCTGAATAGAGGCCCAAAGCTACTGAAGATACTTTGGCTATTTTGCAGCTTCTCCAACTCCCTTCAGAAGTCCCTTTGAACCCAGCACGTGCTTGGTGGCTGCTCTTGTAAGAGAGATGCCCAAGCAGTTTAGTTTCAGGTGGATGAGGGGGCAAAGCATAGGCTTGTGTGGTGAGCTTGCACATCTGGATGTCACTAAGTACTTGTCACTTCAGAGGAAGTTGGTGATGAAGCTCTTGGAGGAGGTCAGTGCTGGCCACAGGCTGAATGAAGCAGCCAGAGCTCTGCAAGCTCAGTGTGCCCTCGGCACACACCAGAAAGCATCCAAGCAGCTCCTCTTCCCATGAGCGTCCTGGGCACTTGGAGCATCTCTGGTGAGGATGGATGCTAGCCCTGGTCCCTGCTGGGTCTCCATATCTGCCCACCCTTGGGTGGCAGAGGCAGCTGGCAGGTCCTCTGCTACCCTGGCACTGGTGTGTCTCCTCAGGGCTTGTTCTGTCCCTTCACAGCCTTCAGTGTCCTAGTACTGTGCTGCCTGGGCAGCCCCTGCCTCTCCCCTCTCTCTTCCCCTGTCTGCGGCAAGAGCTGCTGCTGGGAGATGTCATGACCTGCTCTGCCTCTTCCAACTGTTAAAAACCTGGTTTGGCATCTGGCTTTGTGCCTGCGATGTTGACTGGGGTTGCAGTGTTCAGCAATGGGAGGCAGGGACGGGGGATGGCAGCAGTCTGGGCTGGGGACCCTGGGGTCCCCCCCAGCAGCATCCTCTGCTGCCCTGAGTGCCACTGCCCCATTGTTCTGGGGACCTGTGACAGTGTTTCCCAGCGTGAGTGAAGTGTGCCCAGAAAAATTGGGCAAAAAGTGAGCTTGTGGGGCTTGGCAGAGAGCTGCCATGGGGCTGGAAGAAGGAGGGTTCAGAGGCTGCCAGTGTTGCGGAAGGGTTCAAATAGGCTTTCCAGCCAGGTACTTCCCATCTTGCCAGTCACCAGGATATGAGTATCAGAGCAGCAGTTTCTTGACTGGCTGCATCCAGTCTGATGTAGAACCATCACTGTGGTATAAAAGCATCCCAACAACCTGCATCCAGGTTGGAGGTGGGGGAAGGACGCCCAGGAGCCGGCCTTCGTTCACATGATGTGAGTTAATGGCAAAAATAAAGGAAGCAAACCCCTCCACTGCTTTGGGGGCCTGGGGGTGACAGTGGGCTGCAGGTCAAGGTCAAGGCTGAGGGCTAAACCCTGACCTGTGTACTTTGCTGAAAAGACACCTGGGTTTGAGGTTGATGGCTGAGCAGGTGTGTAAAGCTCTGGGCTGTGGTGTGGAAGGAAAGGAGAAAGCGACAGTAGGTTTACAAGAGCAAGCTCATCAGACATGAAAATGAAGAGGAGATTTGAGCATGTCAGAAGCAGGAAACATGCAGGTAGTGGGGGGGTCCTGCTGCACCAGGCTCTGGGCGCAGAGGAAGAGGAAGGAAGGGATGTTGCCACATGGTGAAATTGCTTCTGCGCTGGTTCTCACCACAGAGGAAGCTTCAGGTGCTTTCCCCAGGCTGTGCTTTGCTGATAAAGGGCTGTTGAAAGCAAAGGCTCAGGTGTGTTGCTCTTCTGAGGCATTTCTGCTGCTTTTAAGGCCCCCTCTAGTCCAGAGGTGTAGCCTAGGTCAGGGTTGAACATGAGTATCTGCGTTCTGCCTTTTGGAATTTAGTGTGCACCCAGTGCACCCATTTCTTGCCCCATTGCTCCTGAACAGAAGTTGTGATGTTAAACGTTTTTAAACCTCTAGGGCTCATTAATTTGCCCTAAGCAAATTGGCCAAGGACCAGACCTGATGGCAGGGGTGGGAGTGATGGCTGTGGCAGGAGCAAAACCCCCCAGGCTGTGGTGGGTGGAAACCTGCTCCATGATTACAGCTGGCAGTTCATGATTTATTCGCAAACCCTTGACTGTGAACAAAGTGCCCTATAATTAAGATATTATAAATGGTTATTGCTGCGTGTCTACCAGAATCATGTTTTATGAACCTTAAAACCAGTACAATCAGCTGCTTGGGGTGCCGTGAGGGGCTGGTTTCCTCCTGGCTGCTGCTGTGCTGGTCCCAATAAGCAGAGAGGTGAGTTATGGGTGGGTGAGAGCATGAGGGTCTGCAGCTGCTGCTCACAGATCCTGTCCTGCACAGACACCCCCCAAAAAGTTTGTGCATGAACTTGCAGGGTCTGACAGGGTCAGGCTCTTCTCCCACCTGGGCCAGGCTTTGGCTTGTTGGGTATTTGCATCCCATTTCCCTGCTGCTGTGGGGGCGGAGATGCGGTGGGGTGCCATTGCAGCCTGTGGGGTACAGTACAGTACAGTCTCTGCCGCCTTCTCCCATGGGTGCAGGGGTGATGCTTGGGGTGCACAAACATCATGTCCTAAAGCACCCAGCTTTGGGGGGGATGGGCCCTTGGGCAGCCCTTTCCTCCATTGTCGGTGCCTGCCCCTCCCCACCTTCGTCTCAGCTGTCCCATGCTCCCAGGGCATCAACAGTGATTGTGGCTGAAACCAGGTGAGTGATGTAATGAGGACTGGGTGTCTGCCATGGGGCTGTGGCCAAGTGGGGTCCTGCCCTCAGCTGTTCTTTGCCCCCTTCCCTGCAGGGCTCTGCTTGGGTGTGGCCGTCTCTGTCAGGAGAAGGTAGGAGCTGATGGCTTCCCTCAGGCCCAGGCTGATGGGAGAGTCCTCCTCTGGTGGGGATGTGGCCTCTGAGAGCAGGAGGGAGCTGTGGGAGGGCAGATGGGGTAGTTAGTGGACAGACCCTAGACCCCTGAGTGTCTGTCAGGGGTGGTAGGGGGAGCCCCAGCCCCTTCCCCAGCCATCCCTACCTGTCAATCTTGTCCCAGTTGAGCGATGGCTTCATGACAGTGGGCAGGGTGGAGGTTGGGGCCACCCTTGCCCCTTCCATGGAGCAGGGCTCCCTGAGGAGGCAGCACAGCCCCTCTCCAAACTCTGGGCAGGGAGCAGGCAGTGTCAGCAGGGTGCCCCCACCTGCACCCCAACCCCAGGGGCACCTTTCCCCCCTCCCTCCTTTGCTGCAGGGCACAGGGCATCTCCCCCCATGGACTGGGGATGCCAGTGGCCTGGAGGAGCATTACCAGAGTAGTGGTCCACCAGGTCGTGTAAGCTGGGGAAGGTGAGCCGGGGTGAGATGTAGAGCCAGCCGTTCTCCAGGCGGTAGATGCGGTAGTGTGTCACCGAGTCCCAGGAGGCACGCTCGCTGCGGCGCACCGACAGGGAGTAGCAGCCTGCTGGGGCACGGGGCGAGGTGCACATGGCCAAGCTGCCGTGGGCACCCACCCTGCTCATCTCCACGGCCCTGTGTTCTCCCATATCAGGGATTTTATTGCCCCATGGGGGTGGCTGGCAGCACGCTTCCCATATCAGGGATTTTATTGCCCCATGGGGGTGGCTGGCAGCACGCTTCTCCCCATAGGGCTGCATGGCTGTGAGCACCCCTGTGACAGCCCTGCACCACGAGCACTTCCAAACCAGGGGACGGGGGAGTGCCAGAACATGGGATGACCTCAGTAGCACATCAGGTGCTGTGGCTCTGTGCCCAAGTCTCCACTTCTGGGGGCCATGCAGGATTGGGCCATACCCAGTCTCGTGACCCCCTTGGTGCCCATGCAGCTGCGGGGCTATGCAGTGCTGTGCTCGTGCATCAGCCATGTGCACTGGGGCACCCGGCAGGATCTCCTCACCGGGTCCCCTCAAGCAGCTCATCATGATGGGACCCTGTTTTGTTTCAGAGGCTGAGCCTTTTCACTTCTCTGCTTAACCACAAGCTGCAGGAAGCTTAGTGGTTTTTGTTTTCTTCTGAGGTCCAGTGGCAGAGGCTCAGCATGAAGCAGGGAGCAGCAGCACCAGGAAACTGCCATGTGGGCCTGGCTGTTGCCACCAGGTGCGAGCGATGGAGGATCAGCCCTGCTGGGGCCCTGATCATGCCCTCAGCACCCTAGTGGGCATGGCTGGGAGGGGGTACAGGAGTTGGGGCCCAAGGGCTCTCACCTCGCCTGGTCTGGCTCTCCCGTATCAGGAAGGACCCGCTGCGGTTGCCTGGCTGGAGCAGCAGCTCCTCTGCCTTCTGCCGGCTGACACCCTCATACAGCCACCTGCACAGGTAGGGGGCACTGGCAGAGCCACTCCTGGCTGTGCAGGGACACGTAGTGCCCCACGGCCTGTCCTGCCCTGGCCTTGAGAGGACAGCTCTCTTGAGAGGACAGAGGGCAGAGAGGACAGCTTGAGGTGCAGTGGCACCTGTCCTGGGGCCACCCTGGCACACAGTGCTGTCTTCCTGAGCCCCAGTGCTGCTGCATGGCTTGGGGAGAGAAACGGGGTAGGATATCCCCATGTGGTGGTGCAACACAAAGCCTTGGGCTTGGCCAGGCTTTATGCAGTGGGGCTGTGTGCCCTGGGCCCCACCCTGAGCCAGACCCTTCTCAGCATTTACCTGTGCCTGACCTTGGCCACACAGCTGCTGGGGATGTGGCACTTCTTGCCGGACACCTCGGATGCCACCAGCCACCACTCTCCATCCCTGTGAGGGAGGGGGATGAGCCATCCTGAGGGGCTGAGGCTGCTGGGTGCGGGGGGAGGGGGAGGGGGGGGGGGCGGCCCAGGATGGGTACCACCATCATGGCCCTATGGGCTCCACACCGGTTGGGAGTGCCCACTCACTGTGAGGACTTACTCAGAGAGGACACGGAGCTGCTCTCCCATCCTCAGGACAGTGGCTGCCCCTGCGCCGGCAGGGAAGTCGCAGAGGGCCAGAGCCAGGAAGCTGCTGGGGTCTGTGGGGAAGTTGAGGGGGCTCAGAGCTCTCCTGGCACCACCCATGGAGGGGAGGACTCTGCACAGCAGGGGACACTGACCAAGCTTGTAGCTGTTGGGCACCTACCTGCCTGCATGGGTGGTGGGGGCTGCCCTGTGTCAGCAGCTGCTGGTGGGATACTGAGCGGCTTCTCCCGGCTAGGCAGGCTCCCCATCCCCCAGGGTCAGCATGCGCCCCTGGCCCCTGGCCTGGGCTGCTGCTGCCTAGGAGGGACAGAGAGGCTCAGGCTTGGTGCCAGCAGCACCATGGGCCCTGGGCAGAGGGGTTTGCCCCCTGCCAGGCCACAAGCCCTGTGGCACAGCTGTGTGGGGATGCAGACTCAAGGGTCACAGTCACCCAGGGCAGGGCAGCAGGCAATCACCTCTCCTTGCTGAGGGCATCTGGGGCCTCATGCCCACAGCTGGGGGTCCTTCCCAGGACAGAGAATCTGCATCCCCATGGTGAGCAGCACCTGGCTATGCTGGCCTACTGTGTGCTGCCAGCCCAGTGTCCTCCAGTGTGTGGGGGACCCTGTCTCAACACCCCAAGCTGCTGGTCCCCATGGGGCTCTATGGGGACACCCCTGTGCCTGTTTTGGTTCCTGAGCCACAGAGAGGTGCAGCCAAAGCCCTCCCCCACCTTCAGTGTGGGGTGAACCCCACTTACCTGCTTCTTGCTGCTGTCACCATTGTGTAGGAGTCATCAGGGCTAGGCAGACATCAGCTGGGCTCTGCCCTGTAGGGTGCTGCTCCAGCGTGGTGGGTCCACAAGACATGAGGGTGTCCCTCTGGTGCAGTGCGTCTCCCTCAAGTAGGGCAACTCCCTACCCCACAAGACCTGCTTGGTTTGCCCTAGTCCTCCTGCTCTAAGGCTGGGTGTTTTCAGGTGCCAGAGCCAGGGCTGCTCCCAGCAGTGCTGCTGACAAAAGGTGCAAGGCACCAGAGCTGGGGCTGTGGGCTGCCACTGTTTCCTGTGACGTGTGCATGCACATGCAGGGTTTTCTCTTTTTCACTCAGCCAACAGGTTGCTCAGCTGGGGGGACCTTGGTAGGGGCACAAGGCCTAAGAAAATCCCTGAGGGCACTCAAGGCATGATGGTCATCGCATGGGATTTGGGGGTGGTTAAGGAGAGGGATGGGCAGCACACAAGAGCAGGAGCTGAGCCGACTCCAGCATTCAGAGGTTGCGGCTGAACAAGTGCTGTCCCCAGCCAGGACAAACCATGGGGGGTGGGGGTATGTGTCCCAGGGTGTCCTCTCTGCATGGTGGCTGCTGCTGCACAAAGCTGCTCACTAGTGCAGCAGGTCCATATTCTGCCCTTGGGATGATGCACGGTGCTGGCTGTGGGTGGGATGCTGCACAGCCATGCATGGGTACTTCTTGGCACAACTCTGCTCCGCACCCAGCACGGCCAAGCCCAGCGGTCCCTGTACCTGGCTGGGTTATATGTGGGAGGAGCCCCAGCTTCCTATCTGTTGCATCTCCACCCTTAGTCCCAGCCCCATCCAGCATCAGCCTCCACCCAGCCAAGTGCCAGCAAATGCTGGCCCAGTATGCAGCCATTTCCCAACATGCGTGCGGATAGTTCACTTTTCAAAGCAAACAGTTTGGTTCAGTCAGCACTCTGCACCCCTCCGCCTTGTGGCAAGTCCTTGGGATTTGCTCTTGGCAGCTTTTGTGCCACCATCCTGGGCTGGGACCGGCCATGCTGTGCTGGTGCTCACAGCCCAGCTGTGCAGTACTGTCTCCCCCACACTTCCTGCTGTGTCCCTGCTGTGGGGCTCCTGCCCCAGCCACAGTGCTGTGGCTGAACATCCTGCTGCTATTTATGCTGCACCCTTGAAAGTTTCTGGTCAATTGTAAACCACTGTGACAGGGTGAAATGTCCATGAAAAAACAAAAGCAGCTGACCAATGGGGCTTTGCATGGCTGTTGAGGTTCAGCCCCCCTCCCCCCAAGCCTGCTCTGAGCTTGGACACTGCTGGGTTGCAAGGAGTTGATTATGTCTGGGCGAAGATTCATTTGCACCTGGAAGCGGTGGTGAAGCCCTGCTGAGGTCCCCAGGGATGTGGGGGAAAACACTTGGGTGTGCCATGAGTGGTCCCAAATGTGGCTCGGCTCCCCCAAGGCCAGCGCTGTACCGCCCAGCATCTTCTTGGATTAGTGCTGGTGAACAAAAATGGGACCTTCAGTCACCCTCCCCAGCTGGACAGTGGGGCTGGGCAAAGGGGCACACGGGCAGGAATGCAGCATGCAGAAATGGCAAAAGCATAACCACAGATCGGCCACAGGATGCAGCCAGCAGCAACCCCCCCCTCCCTCCCCCCCCCCCCCCCTTTGCCAGGTAGTCCCATGCCACAAGTGGGCAGGGACAGCAATAACATGCTGGCTTATGCACCTCAGATCCAATGGAAAGGGACAAGTCTCCAAGCAAAGTAAGCCACAGCAGCAACCATCCTTGCAGGCTGTTTCAGGAGTTAACATCAAATAATGGATGATTTGTAGGGATGGAGCCCTGGAGGTCCCCAGTCCTGCCACTGCGTCAATATGTGACTGACACCAGCTTGGCTGTGGCTCCATCTTGAAAAACCTCCAAGAATGGACATTCCCCCCCCCCCCACTCATCCCACAGCTGCACCACCCTCCCGGCTTAAAACCAAGGAAAAATCCCACCACCAGTTCTGAGCCTCCCAAACCAAAATTTTTGGCTGTTACTCCTTGCAGCATCATCTGGCACCGCCAATGAGAGTTTGTCTCCATCACCTTTTGCCAAGGAACATGTCCAGCTGTGGATGTGCAGCATGCTCCAGCCTGGGCAGGGGCTGCCTGTGGCCACAGCTGGGGCCATGGGGCTGGGAACAGCAGAGCAAAACTACCTTCTCACAAGGACTGTGGTTTTTCTGGGTAATGTGCAGCCCAAGAGGCACTGCAGCCCAGCAGTCACATGGCAGAAACCTCAGCCCAAGGCTGTGAGAAGTGTTTTTTTCCATTGGTGATCCCAGAGAAACCTTCAGCAGAGCTGAGCTCAGCAAGATTCTCCCTGTGCTGCTGAAGAAAAGGATGCACACTTTTACTGATACAAAGATTTGGGATCTTGGGCTGGGAGTGCTGTTGAATGAGCTTGTCCCAAGGTTTTGAGCAATTGAGAATTCAGTCCTAAGGATGTGGGACAGCTGGAAAGCATCGGCTCCATGTGCCTTCCCACCCCCAGCTGAGCCCCCTCCCTGGGCATCCCAACTCCAGCCAGAGGAAAGAGGTCTAGGAAACACTCCGGTAGTTTACAGGGAGCAAGTCTAACCTCAGTGCTGCCCCTCGAAGTGTGGAAATGCACAACTGTGTCCCCTCAGCCGGCGGGTGTCCAGCTAGCGCCCCGGCAACTAGTGGAACCAGTGCTGGCGTCGTTTGGGGCCCCAGCCCAGGGAAGCCCATCCTGAGCTCAAGCTCTGGTCCTGGATGGGGTTGGCATTGCTCATGCCACCTAAAGAAACATTTTGCCCTTTATTAAACTAATTTCTCAACTTGTATTTAGGTTTGATTGTTGTATTTTTACAAGGAAAAGCACTTGCTTATGTGAAAACAAGTTTACTTTTTCCAGTTCTCCTTGGGGTAATATGACAACCTTCACTACAAACCTTGCCTTGCTTATGCCTATGAACCACCATGGCAACAAAGCTCTGTTCTTAACCATCCCCTTCCAAATTGCTAAAATCTCATCTATTTACTCTCCTGGGCTCCTTGTTCATGGGCAGCCGGTGGCTCTGAGCTCTCCTGCTCCACATCATCATAAACAGTACTCGGTGAGCTCGCACCATCCCCTGCTGTGGTATTATTTCCTCTAACTCATTTCATCGTCATTTTAATATTGTTTGCCTTTCTTTTGGTCTGTTGCTGTATTTTCATATGGGAACTTGAGGAAGAACCATTTCTCAGTGTAGTCAGCTGGCATTAAATCAGAGTGCTGCACATACATCAGGTCTTCTCTTGCATACACTGCTTTGCATCCAGCACTTGCATTTAGCAGCAATGAACATCACGTGGTATCTGGTGGCCTGATCTCTTTGATAGTCTCATGTCTTCTATAGACTCAAACTTACGTTTTTGTTTATTTAATCACTTTGTCACTTCACTACTTGCTCATTAATACAACTGGCCGATTGCTCCCATTTCTCACCTTTCATTCAGTTTGTGATTCATGAAAACACTTTGTCTCACTTCCTGCAACGACATCCCCCAAGGTCTTCAGAATCAAAGCACAAGGCTGCGGGAGCCCACCCTGTGGGCATGACAAGACTGGGACTAATCTGTGACCAACAGTTTAACCCCTCTTCAGTCCCAGCTAGCTTTCTGTGAAAGTCAAGATGACAGACATCTGAAATTTGAGAGTAAAGCTGGATCTGAAAAGCAGAAGATGAAGAAACGGTTGTGTTAAATGACCAGCTGCTATGCATTGCTCCACCTGCACCTGGTTGCAGTGCAGGGGGCAGACCTGCAAACAGACCTCATGCTGCCTACCAAACTGCCCTCTGCCTTTTTGTGTCACAACCACTGCTTGTCACAGGGTTTACAGGTTAACTTTGTGTTATACCCGTAACACGCTGGTGCAAATCACTGTTCACCAGGGAAGGCAGCTCCTAGTACTCACCTTTGTTTGGAGGCAATTCTTGGTGACGTGCCTGTTTTGCAGCAAACCTGTCATTCAGTCTCCACTCTGTCAAAGCTGGAAGTTTCTTTTCACATTTTCGCTGAAGCCAGCTCTCCAGCGCCTTTAGACAGCGTCTTCCAGCAGGGCCACCCAACCATGCTACTCCCACATGGCTGCAAGGACACCTCTGGCAAGCGGTGGCCAGTGCTACCCCTTCCACGGGAAAGAGTTTGCCTCTCACAGTAAGAGATGCCAAAACTGACAAAACCGGTCAGGTTTTTGGGTCATGCCAAGAGAAACAACATGAGCACACAGGGTAACAACGAAACTCAGTTATAGCTTTATTTAGTAACTGGTACAAAGTCCCCCTCAGGCAGAGCCTACCAGTCCCATTCCCTACCTGAAATGGAGCAGAATGTGAGTGTGACCCTCAGTGAGTCAGGACTGCTCAACAGTTAAGAAAGGATGTTTTGCTCATCTACTGAGACCTGTAGTAGCCTGATCACTCATCCCTTTTCTCCCATTAACAGCTAGACCCTGGCATGCAGCAGGCATTTGCCTCCCGCCCTCTGTGACCTGGCCAGATGTAAAAAGGCAGCAGAATTGTGAATTCCACAAAGACAGTAAATAGTACCTGCACAGAGGCATTCACTGCTTACACTTCTGACCTGACTCACACAAACATGGGTCTGCTGGCCATCATTACATTCAGTGGTATTTCCTGAGCCTCAGTTAATACCCTGTGCAGACACTCTGCCTGGGGCTGGCAGCAGTGGGAAGCAGAGCTGGCAGTGCAGGAGATTTCTGATCTCCACCTGGCAAGGGGCACTGCTGCCCACTTCACAACCTACTTGATGTTAAAGATTCACCTGTGCCAGGGTAGAATAGTGACTAGGTGTTAATGCATCTGGCCCTCCCGCAGGAGAGGGGGAGGCTGTCAAGCAGAGGTGGTTTGGAAGCCAGGGCTGCCGTAGTTTAATCCCTTGTACTTGGTTAATAGTGCACCTTGGTTAGTCTAAGTTGACTTGTTAATTGCTTTTGCCTTTCAGGAGGCTCAGGTAAGAAATCACTCTGCTCCCTCTTAACACACATACAGAGATGAGACCAAGACAGTATTTCTGACCATTTGTTTTCCCCATGGCTGCCTGGCACGCCAAGAGTCCTGGGAACACAAAGACCTTCTGGTGGGTTCTGCACTCTAGGCACAGCTCTGGCAAAGAGCATCACCTGCTCCAGTGCCTGGAGTTTCATATCATCATGGTCTTGCTTTCCCACATCCCACAGATGCTATACCAACTGCACCACAAGGATCCTTTAGCAGAAGCACAACTAGAAAGCAATTCTAAACCTCACAAAGCCACGGAAATTATATTTAAATGAACAGGGGAGACAATGGCTGTCATCTGGATTGATACACAGCACAGACAGGAGATGGTATCAGCATGTACAGTAAAGTGACTTACTAAGACCGCGGAATGTTAACGAGTTTTAAAGAGGTTCTGATGCCAAGGGCATACAGAAAGGACCAAAGTAATGCCAAGTACAGACTACCAAGGAGGTGGCAGCTCAGATGGGCATGCACAAGTTAGAGAACAGTTAATGCCATGTTGGATGAAATGCTAGATTCTGAGTGGGTTCAGTGGGGGCGAGTGGAGTTGTCTGAATCCAGAAGAGGGGCTCCTGCCTAACAGGATACTTCCATGGTTTGAGGTGCATCCTGGAGGTCAATTCCTTCTGGGGTTCCAGCACTTCCTTCACCATGGTTGCTAGTATGAGACCGGCTGCGGACACTCTCGCCAGAGCCCACACTAGAGGAGGAGTGAGTACGGGAGCGCATCAGCCTGGTCATACTAGCTGCTGGCACTGCAAGAAAGAGCAAGTGTGGGACTTAGAAAAGGCGAAAGTTCCTAGAGCAAGTATCACAGTCACTCAGATAAGTGTCACTGGGTAAGCACAAAAAGAGCTCTACCCTCAGGAAGAAAACTCACTCTTCACTGCCAAAATTTGCATGTCTAAAGCAAGGTGTTTAAGGCCCAATTTCAAAAGGTCCAAGGTGAGCAAATGCCAGAAGTGTAACTGATCATTTGCAAGTGCAGTCATGGTGAGTGTCTGTGCAAACCAAGGCAGCTGGTGTAGATGACCTTTTGAAAATCAGTCTCATCACTCTAGAAAACCACAGAGCTGAAGTCATGCAACAGTCAACAAAATACAAATGAAAGGTGAAAAAACCATAGCATACACATTGTACAATGAATCAGCCTAGCCCACAGCAGGCCAGCAGGACATGCCGAGACAGAGCAATGCACCCGAAGAATCATTCAACTCAGTACACAGACTTGGGCTGAGGCAGATGCACAGTTGAAGGTACCTGACTCAGTGCTTAGATGGCTGAGCTGCACATAAGGGACTGGAAACAACATGAGACAAGGAAAGGGATGAATACAGGAAAGAGCCAATTAGTTGCAGTGTGTGACTAGCAGCTGCACTGCTCCTGGGATCCCCAGCTACTTTCCCTTCCACTCCCAGCTCACACATTGTGCTGAAAGCTCCCAGTATTTGTGAACACAGCTGCTAATGAGCATCTTGGGGAGATGCCAAGCTGACTCAAAAATCCATCAGGGCCAGATCTCTTCAATGCCTTTAGCTGGAAATTGCAATGCACCTGGTGACCCTACCCACTGTACACACCACAACTGCTCAAGAGAGATGTCATCTTCCTGTGGCAGGGAAACTAGGGTATACCCTGTAACTCCAGATACGGAACAGAAATTCATGTCCTTCATTCAGTTGACAGCATCAGATTTCTGCCACAAGCCTACTGCAAGGCATTACCTTCTACCTGCAGTGTCAGCACAGGCAGGTCCAACTGTTTTAGCCAATGTGCAGAAGGCACAAGAATAGCTGTTGAGGAACTGGCTTGTGCATTTCTAGAAATGGCAAGCTGCCTATTTGATTCTCTCTTGTTCTCCCTGAGAGAAGGACTTGCTGGCCAAGCTCAGTAGTGCCAACACAGTCTTGCCCACTGAAGTTAGGAAAACCATTCTGGGAGTAGCTACTAATTCTGGAAGTAAAAAATTACCCCCTGTCCTTCTCAGTGCTGCGCATCCTATTTGCAAGACAACTGACCCCCAAAGTGCTGCTGAAGTCCTTGCTCTGACGACAGCACTTACTGACTTTACTAATGCCAGGAACACAAGAGAAGTGAACACTGAAATACTCTCAGGCTGTGAGGCTGAGGGAGCCTTCTCACATGGCACCCTCCTCTGCAGGACCAGGCCCTTCTGGCCAGCCTTGGAGAACATGATTGTCCTGCTACGTTCATGTCAACTACACATAGCTCTAAGGAAAAGGACAGCTTCTTCTGAGTCCTGATGCCCATGAAGGCAAAGAAATTCTGGCTGTGTGGAGACCATTAGGAGTGTCATGGCTACCACAGTGGCCATGCTTAGTGGTTAACCAGCCACATGAACCAACCCCTCCCGTGATTCCAGCTTTTGAGGGTTCATCATCCACAGAAGGGAACTCATGGCCCTGGCCCCTGGCAGGCAAGACAAAGCTGTGCCAAGGTGCCTGCAATAGAGACAGAGTTGCTTTAGTGCACTGAGAAGCCATTCTCCTGAAGTCCCCCAGTCTCTGGAGTGCCGAGGGCAGGGGAGCTGAACAGCTGTCAGCCTGACACACTCAGGAGACAATGTCTTCTGCCTCCAAGCACAAGAAGGAAGCCATAGGGCATGGCATGCATGGGATCAAAGCACAGTTCCCTCTGGGCTCCCTGGGTGTCTCAGAAGTCACCCAGCAATCTGTTCTGCCATTAGAGGGTTTCATTCTGAGATATTGCTTACCCCTGGTGAGAGTCTGAAAGAAATAGGTATGTCCAAGGAGAAAGGAAGGAGCTCTCATGTACCCATCACACCTGTGAGGCTGCACTGCTAAATCCTTCCCCTCTGGAGAAGGTATGCACAGAAGATTTCAGAAGATTCCCCATTCTTGGGAGCACACTTTTCTGGACTAGCACAAAGACGGACTTAAAAGGTTTTAACAACACCAGAGCAACCATAAAGGGATCACCGCTCCAGCTGCAGTGCAGATTAAACACATGTCCAGGAAAAGCATTGGTTTGCTAAGGCTTGTTAGAACTCTAGTTGATTTTCCAGCGTGAATGGATTTCCCAGCAACCACTAACTCAAGGGTGGGGACACAGATGCCAATGGGCTCAGATGGACCAGAGAGGCTGAGTTCCCTTTACAACAAAACCGCTCCAAACCAGAAAATTGTATTTGCCACTTACTGTAGCCCATCCCCTGTACAAAGTATTTGAAGGCTTCAGTCAGCTTGCCAGGCTGTGGAAACAGAAAGTGTGGCTTTAGTGTGAGCAGAACAAGGGCGTTTGTACAACCCAAATGCCGTGGGAGAGCCAAGAGGCGTTTCTCACCTGAACCACCTGGGGCAGACCCCCGCAGTCAGCCATCTGCAACAGGAAACAAAAGGGAGGTTGAACCACCCCAGGAGGACAATCCCAGCACCATGCCAGCACTGCCCACCCCACCAGGGCTGATGGCACCAGGCTGCACTGCTACACGAGGCACACTTCTACCACCTTGTCTCTAAAGCCAAAAAGCAAGGCCTGGTGATATGTCTTCCGGGAACCTGTTGCTGAAGGAACCCAGCACCTTGGAGGCCGCATTACCGAGTGATCTCAGGCCATACTGTAGAAGCCCAGGAGTAACGCTTCACTGTCCCAGCTCCCCTGCCACTCTTCCCAAACCCGTCACTTTGCACTTTTATACAGCAGCTGTCAGGCACACTGCGGAGCCATAGGTGAGGATGGGAAGGACTGGTGTAAAGCTAGAAAAAGTGATGTTGTTGCTGGCAGAGAGCAGGGTGGAGGCAGGGCACCTCTGCTAACTGTCAGCAGGTCTTCCCTGCTGGTTGAAGATAACAAGGAAGTAGCCATAGAGCAGGGATTCAGGGACTCCCTGACAAACTCTTCTCTCCCAAGTCTGACTCCATGCAGGAGAGTACACAGCCCTGAACGACTGTCCACAAACTTCTTAAAACTAAATGTATTGAAGGCAAAATCCTAAGTGGAGCTGGCCTCAGCAAAAATAATGTCTTTGTGCAGGCTGGAATGATCCTGGAGTGGCACTCACCTTCAGAAGGGTAGTTTTGGTTGGGTCAAGACGTGAATTGCATTCAACCTAAAAAAAAAAGGAGGAAAGAGGGACATGATATAATACAGAAAACTTGAAGAGTCAGACGTAAAATGCAAGGCAGCTGCATGAGAGGCAGTGGCTGTCTTCAGCAATGGGAGCTTCTTTGGGGCCAAGAAGGACTGAGCAAGAAAGCAGAGGGCACATAGGAGGAGAACAATGATCAAAAGATGCAGGGAGGAAAAGCAGGTGTTCCCACCCAAGGGGACCTTGTGGTGACAGAATGTCACTGTTCTGGGAGTGGCTGTGACTTCAAGGGAAATCATCCTCTGGTTTGGGGGATGTGCCGTGAAACCCTGGAGCACCTTCTGGGCTCCAACAGCAAGACTAGGAGGGAAGAAGACTTCTGCGCAGTGCAGCCCGGAGGGAGATCTCTCAATCCCCTAGCCAGACAAGGAGGCCACAGCCACTTCTTCTCCGTAAGGCTGCTGCCAAAAGGGAATAGGTGGGGACCCTATAGGAAAAGCAACCCCAGCAGGAGGGATTGTCATGAGCTGGGAACCCAGCCAGCCAGATCGGCAAGCCATGATCCAGAAGACCCCATCCTGTCCCCCAGCTGTGGCTAGGAAGCAATGAGAATCCTCAGGGATAGTATCCTAGCAAAAGTCAAAACCTGTAGAATGTCTCAGACTTCCAGACCAGACTGATGAAAAGGCAACAGACTTCCAGACCAGACTGATGAAAAGGCAACAGGCCATGACCAGAAAAAGCCCTGCAGCAATTCTCCATGCACAGCTCCTAGGTCCAAGCTACTGCTTTAGGAGACTCCTACACTCTTCCACATTTTCTTAAGACAACTGCTTTTGTTCACAAACCCCTGGTTTCCCCACAATCACTGGCTGAAGGGGAGGAGCAACATCCACCACAACCACACTGCACTGTGCCATGCCCCATTTCTAACTGTGCTAAGAGGGAAGGGGGTTATAGATGTCTGCAGAGAA
The DNA here is from genome assembly GCF_929443795.1 of Astur gentilis. Taxonomy (NCBI): domain Eukaryota; kingdom Metazoa; phylum Chordata; class Aves; order Accipitriformes; family Accipitridae; genus Astur; species Astur gentilis. The sequence goes on along the minus strand of NC_064893.1, from coordinate 17,085,424 downwards.
CAACAGGAAGAAGATGCTTGTAAATGTTGCCTTCCCTGTGATGCAGTGCTTCCGCAGAGCTCTGTGTGACTCCCCACCACAGGAACTGCAGTCACACTGCTAATTTTTAAACCCCAGGTAGCCTCAGCACAACAGCAAGAGAACAGTAATTCATTACTTGAACTGAACTTCTGGCAGCAGCTCGGCAGAGCTTGGGGAAAGATGCAAGTTCCTGAAAAGGGTACTCTGCATCATTTCTTGAGCAAGATGCTTAGGCACAACGACCCTTATTCAGGTCCTGCCATCCTCACCTTAGAGCTGCCCTGTGGGGCCATTAAGTCTCCTGAGCTTCAGCTCTCCCACTAGTGGCTGATAGTTCTCAATAGCTGGGGGACTAGAAAAGAGCTTGGGACAACGAGCCACTTTCTGTGACTAGTTCTGGGCAAGCTGAAAGCACTGCTGGGTGAGGCAGGTTTGCTAAGTGATTTGTAGGGCTAATGTCATGAGACGAAAGAGTTCACATATACGTACCACTGCTTCCACTGCAGGTGAGTTGTCACCAACCACTAGCAAGGCAGGGCACCTGGTCAAAACCCAAAACAGAGCTGTTACTCACAGTGCATCTAAGGGATTTCTGAGAAAGTTGAGCTGTGTGAACCAACAGCCTTATGAAATGTTAACAACACTCAGCAAAAGCCCTACCTGCCACCACACCATGGCATTTTGTTGCACAAAAACATCCTCCAGGACTTGCACACACACCCATGCTGTCCCCTACATGCACATCAACTGCCACTACTATTACACACATGTTAAAAGATGTGCCTAGGGCTGGGAGAAACACCATCCCCAGCTGCATAAAAGAGCGTGCTCTCTGAAATTAATGTCTGTTAGGAATTTAAGAATAACCACATCTAACAGAGGAGTTTAATACTTCTGAGGCTGGCTACTGCTCTGCACTGTATTTTGGTTTGGGTTTTAGAAAGAAACAGAAAAAATGTCAGGGAATATATCGAAAAATGTCAGGGAATATATCGAAAAATGTCACAATATCAAAGCCTCAGTTGGCAAATTTGTGCCTTCATATCCTTCTTTATATGTTATTGGAATTTTAGAAGAACAATTAACATTCAAGGTGTAAAACATACACAGGAAGTCACTGACCAACTGTCTGTGAATTTACACTATTCATTTACAGATCAAAGTAAGAAAGGGGTGGCTAGAGGCCCCACTTCTGTGTGTTGACTAGATGACAAAAATTAGACTAGAGAGGCTGTGAGCCACAGACCTCAGAGACAGTGCAGTACCACCTCTAAGGAGACAGAGGATCTATATGCAAGTCTACTGGCACAGAGATCCACACTTCCATAAGAAATATTTTAAGGGTCTGCAGATCCCTGTGAGTCACTTGAATGGACAGACAGTGGTCTGTGGCTTACAGACCTGCTGCCTGCCTGACAGAGAGCAGCACAACTGGCTTTGCCTGGAGACCAAGCAGGGAAATCCACTGCTTTTAGATTAGCCAAGGTCTAGAGGGCTTGGCTGTGGAAGCCTAAAACATTCCTGGGACTGGCAGGAGCAGAAGTCCATACAATTTCCAAGGAGCGAAGAGCAGAGCCTGGGCAGCAGTCTCTAGCCTAGCCTAGTCATCCTGCCTCAGCATTGCAATTCACAGTCTTCACGTGCTCTGTATGCTGGAGATAATTTGCCCCTTTTGCTTTCTTGCTTGGAATCTGAAAATTTACTTATACTTGCCCTGAGCTGCTTATTACTAGTTCTCCAGTGTCTGTCCCTTCTCAGTTGTACCCTGCACAGACTAACCGCTCCCAGATGAGAGTCACTGCCACTGGGAAAACACCACTGCATTCTCTGCATTCAGAACCCACTGCCATCTCTGGGAGAATTGTGCAGGTAACTTTTTTCAGCAAGGTGGAGGAAGCCAGACAGTGGCAACAAACAAAAACCTGCCTCCCTCATTTTTCATGCAGAACAACCAAACTAACAGTTCAACAAGTACAGTGACTGCTGGGTGGATACATTTATTCCTCTGACCCTGCCTTCTGGAGAAGTGTGTTCTTCAGTGTGTTCTTAATGACAGGGCTTCCAGACACCAATCTGCCCCATTCTAGTTGACAGCACTGCACTACAGCCTGGGACTGTCTTGAACACTCTTCCCAGTGCTTGGGCTTGTGGGGTTCTTGCTGAGAAGCAGCAACAGCTTTTCTGCTGAAGGGACTGCACAATAAGTAACTGAACAGGCTGATTCAGAGCAACTTACTTGAGTGTTTTTGCAGTATTTTCATTGACGCCAAGAACTGGTCTCTCAATTTCCAGGTCTCTACGACTGAAAGACAAAACAGAACAATTCTCCATCAAATTCACCAGAGGAAACTGGTTATCATGGGAGCATACAAAATCCAATCAGGAGTGTTAGCTCCAGCACCCAGGCAACAGGTTATCACTCCCTGTCTCATGCCATGTGCAGGAGCCCCAGCAGTCACCGCCAGAAAACAGGATCCATGCTCTCATGGCAAGCTTGCTGTGTGCCTAGAGAGATGATCTACTGAGTTGTGAAAGGGTCATTCAGGCATGAGGGCTGAGCTTGGCTCAGGATAATGGCTGAAGACTAGGCTTAGGACAAAGCTTCATATGACATTATATCCAACAGAATAATACATATGGCAGCAAATCTACTGAGCAGGGAAGCTACGGGAGCAATCTAGCAGGCAAAAAGGTATGCTGTACCTGTTGTATGAGGTGAGGAACAGCTGAAGATTATCTTGGTTAATGTCCTGTGCGACATGAAGCCTGTATGTTTGGATCAAATCTAGATTTGCCTGCAGTTCCTCCTGTACAAAAGCAGAAGAATTGAAAGACAGGGAACTTCATCTTTTTCACAAGTAAAGAAACGATACTCATAAAAATACTGAAGCATTAAACTGCCTCCATACACACCATTCCCCTGTGAACAGTAACACAGAGGGCAGTGACTCCAGACTGCATTAGTACCTAGGCTACATGAAGTGTTTCTGTGACATGACTATTATGTGCCATACTTTGGTAATGTGACTACACTTTTACAAATGGCAGCTCACATGCTGCTGCAGGAGTACAAAGTATCTTGAGATGGGATGTTAGCTCCCGAGCCTTAGTAATGCTTATACAGATACAAATCACTCTTTTTTAGGAAGGTCTTATGCTTAATGTTAAAGAAGCAAAGCTTTATAGGTAAGCCTCAAGACTGGGGCCACAGGAAAATTGAATTCCAACACCCACTTCTACGAAGAAACTCCATTCCAATGAGAGCTAGAGAGAGAGACAAGAGAAAAGGGAATGCAGGGAAGCACTACAGATAATGAAGGGGCCTGAAAGCAGGAAGAAAACAGCATGTGCTCTAAGCAGGAGGAAGCTACGTGACTCTTTCCTGTGCTGATGGGTGTTTTTGCAGGAGGGCTTCAGGTCAGGGACTGATCTGCTGCATGACACATATAGTGTGCACAAGGCACACACCCTTTCAGTTGCCCAGTAAGCTTGCTGGTTGGGAGCCAGCAAATTCCAAACAGAAGGCATTGCTGTATGCAAAGTTTTCAGAAGGGGCTGGTTTGCCTCTGCTGAAACTGAAGGGCAAGATGAAAAGCAGAATGCAGCAGTTCAACATCTGGACACATACAATATCCTACTGCCAACTCCCAGCTGATCTGTGCTCTACCCACAGCCCAAATGCTTCCATGCTGGCTACAGAGAACCAGCTGCCACTTGTTTCTGCAGACAGTTGCCTGGGCACCACAAAGACAGGAATTAGAGCACTAGTGTGTGGGACACTACTTCCTTAACATGTCTGGAGACAGGGCAAGCATGAGGATGTGTGTGCTCCCCACAGTGTGCAAAGCCCCGATGTTAGCTCGACACACAGAGAAGATAGTACTATCTGTGGCAACCCTTATTTGATGGACCAGAGCTACTTCAGAGGAGGTACATACAGAAGTTATAGCTCCATGTACAGTTGCAAGGGCAACATTAACACCTGCTGGGTACTTACATGGCCAAAATGATGCGCCAAGACAATATCCACTATGTTAGTTGTCCAGCCTGAAAACTGAAGAGTGACCATAAATGAGGAGGAGGGAGAGTAACTGGAAATGCAGTTTCATTACAAATTTCAAAGCAGATCCTCAGAGTAAAGAAAATAACAAACTATTCAAGTGATACAAGAAACAAATGCCTGAAGCTTGGGGTGGGTGTGCAAGGCTCCAAAGAAGTGTGTGCATGCACAACACAGGTCTCCAGAAACCTGGAACCCTGAATAACTGTAAGTGGCCAGAATAACAGAATAATTAAACGATCCATTCAACCTCAGCCAAATGAAGCCTGTGAGCATGAGTACTAAATCAGAAGAAAGCCAAGTGCTCAACAGCCACTTATCTCCAAGGAGTTTACCAGGATTTCTCATTCACATATGATCACACCCACCCCTGCTCCTACGGTGGAAGCCATACTACACCCAGACTGAGAATGCAGCAGGGACAGAAATGAGATTGTACAGTTTTTGCCATAAACCAACAAATTCCTGTACTCTGTCCTTTTTCTTCTTACTCTACACACTGTTCATTAAGCACTGAGGAGAGGAGATGTGCAGGAGAAGGAGAATCTCACCTTGGATGCTGCCCAGTCAATCCAGCCCTTTGCACATGGATCAACGTTAATAAGAACGAGTCCCTCCACCAGGTCAGGGTGGCTGAGCTGTGGGGAGAGAGCACAGGCACACTCAGAAGGATGATTCAGCCCACTCATTGGTCAACAGCAGGTGCAGCAGCTGGAAAGCTTCTTGCAAAAGGAAGACAGAATAAAATGAAGACTAAGTGGGGAGCTCCTGTGCTGGGCAGCCAGTGGCCTTTTCAGAGTCTGGCCCAAAGCTGGCTCCCAGCCAGACCTTACTCTATTAAGTTGTTGGCACTGAGGGACTGACTGCTCACACAGCACCTGCAGCCTGAGCAGGTCTCAGCAGCATCTTCTGGTGCAGCCGCAGGTCCTGCTCAGGCTCCCATGTATTACAGGGCTGCAAGCAGTGACTCTCTCTCTCCAGTCTGGCACCTCCAGGAAGGACCTGGACAAACTCCTGTGCCCAGAGAGCACCTCCCTCCACTCCTGAAGGAAGAGGCAGTCTCCCAGTGGAGATGTGGCAAAATGGCAAGATTTGGCAAATGGCACGGGAGTTGGTGCTCAGGCCCTGCATGACCTACAGCCTGAGCAGAGGCCTGGGAAGCCCCAGCTGCAGGGGCACCTGGCTCACCAGAGGGCACCCCTGCTGCCCCCCCTTCCCCTGCTCCAGCCTGGCATCCCCAGCACCCTGCAATTTACCTTGGGGTATGCATGTGGGGAGCACGAGTACAAAATACTTTGAGAACTGCTTGCAAACACAAACCCAGCAATCTAACACAACCAGAGAACTTTGAGCTCTAGGCTCACTCTAAGGCTGAAATTTTACAGCTGCTCTTCTGCTCCATTGTATAGATTAGCACTGGTTAAGCAGAAGGAAACAACTCTGTCCTCAGGAGGAAACTGTCTGCAATCCAGGCAGCATGGCAAGGGCTTTCTGGCACTTCAGTGAGCTGAGGACAAAGGCTTATTTGCGTGATCTTCTCTTTAGCAAGACTGAAAACTACACAAGATACAAAAGGCAGAGAACTTTCTGTAGGAGGGGCAGCTGCATGGTAAAGTGGCTTTAAGCAGCAGTAATGTCCTAGATAATCAGCAACTCTCCACACTCAACTACTTGAAGCAAACTTTACTGAGATTGTCAGATTTCTGTATTTTTTTTTAACACTGTCTCTGAAAGATTCAGGCAAATTCCTTAGCAGCTAAACTAAGTCCACTGACTTCACATACTTATAAAAGTTCCGCTAGAGAGAAATGTATAAGTATGTACCAAGATTAAGCTAGCATTCTCGTCAAAGGGTGGAGTGCAAAATCTACTTCCTTACAGTGAAAAAGCACATTCCTCATCAGCGCTAGTTCACAGCACATCACCATATCAATTGTTTGGTGTCACAAACACTGGAAACAGCATACAGTAATGCAGCCAGTCTTTGTGAAGACATGAGTCTGGATACTCCTAGCAGTCAGGATGGGCTCTGCTGACTCAAAGACATCACATTACAATCTTTCCATGTCTGGCATAGCTTGAGAGTAATCTTGGCTGCTCCAATTTAACCACCTGGATGTGAAGTAGCTTTCACATGGTTCCCTGCAGGCTTACTGTAATTACTGACTACTACTTTGCCCATGCCCCACAAATGGTCTGTTTGAACAGTGGAGGACCACAGCTCATGTAAGTCACAAGGAAATGAAGAGATACTTACTGCACACCTGCTGAGGACATAAGCTCCAGCTCCCAGTCCAATCCCAATGAAGCTTTTCAGGCTGAAATATAGGCATTTCACAATCAGTAAGGCTAACTTAAGCTCACTTATGCTGAAGCACCCCTAGAGGCAAATTCTTTCCCCTCACTGCATCCAGCTGTTCACTCATGGTTCATTTTCAAAACAATCCAGCAATGATGCAGCAGCCATAAATTGTCTCATGTGGCAGACAGTGTTCCCAGCATAAGAACCAGACAGGGTTAGACAGGTTAGGACATGCTCAGGCCTATTAGGACAACTCAGTAAGCATATCAGTTGCAAAGAGAGAGAGAGATAGGTGCTGGAATGGCTGTATCTAGCTGGCTCACCCCGTTTCCTTTCAGAGACTTACTTCAGGTGCGTCAGAACAGCAGGCAGCATTTCAGCCAGTTCATCCATACTGGGATACTGGTACCTGAAAATCGAGAGAGACTGAAATCAAAGCACCTCCAAATACAGCTTGACCGAGGTTACCTTCCAGTTCTACCCAATGTAGGAGAGACAAGGAACATCTGACAGGCATGTGCACAGGTGATTATTTCACAACGACACTGTACATTCCAGCCAACTGCATGGATCCCATACCTCAGAGCAAGACTTAACACAGAGCTGTGTTTTTTTGGGCAGTTGGGCTTCTGTGGGAGGATGGACAGATGGACCAAGGAATACCAGCTAGATTGCAGTATGCTGGGCTCACGCTCAAGTCAGAAAGCTGGTACCAGCACTCACCACTAGTGAGGGCTTTACCCACGCCTCAATAATAGGAGAATTCCCTGAATGCCCCTTGGGAAGCATCCTCATCTTCCCATTTCCTCTGCTCCTGAAAGCTGCCTGCTACTACACTCAGCCTAGCAGTCCCAGCTGGCTTAAACTGGATGCTACCTCAGTTGAGATCGCAGTCCAGACCACATCTGGAACAACAAGGGTTTCTGCAGAGCTCTTACCCAGATGGGAATGGGGGGGCTCCTTCCTGCTGGCCTGGTGCATCCACATGGCACACAGCAAAATGCTGAGTGATCTCTTGCATGTCTTCAAAGTTAAAGAATGCATTAAAACAGGATTTGTCTACAACAACAACAAAAAAGAAATGAGACTTTTATTGAAGTTTTGTTGCGACCCACCCTCCAAACACCATGGCACACACCTGCATGAACCCAACTCCCCTGCTGAGTCTGCTGGGCAACGGATGCTGGGTGATGCATGCTGCTGTGTCCCCCTGACTGCAACGCAGCAGCAAGTCCTAGCAAAGTAATTGTCATGACTGGAAGGCAGGCAGACAAATAACACCCCAGCATGCGTGCCCAGGAAAATAGGGCCTTGCAGCACTTACGATACTCAACAGTACATACTGAGGAGCACCTGTGTGAACATAACACTGTATCTTGGGTGGGAAGACATGTGGAAAGAACAACTGAGCCTACTAGAAACACACTACTGCAGCCTTGTAGAAGGGACTGGTTCACCTGCCCAGCATCCAGGGAACAGATGCCTTTTGGCAGCTCTGTCACACAGTGCAAGAAGTCAGCTAGAGCACTATCATGTGGTGGGTGGACCTATTTCCACGTTTCCACCTTGGCCCTATCTTTCAAGGGCTGCTGGAATGGACAGGGGTGTGCTACATGCTCTCTCTCCTGCAGACCTTTATCTTTTTACCCTGGAATGACCTGTCTCATCTCAGCTTGAGGACAGTCTCACTGGTCCCCACACTCAAAAGCAAATACCATGAACAACCACTTTTTCAGGGTCCTGGGAATGCAAGGGCTTACGGTTGAGGCCAATGTCATGGTATGTGAGGATGACAGGTCTGTTCCCCTTGGGTGTGCCCCGCATGGTGACATGGACCACTCCGAAAGCTGTCTCAATGTCATGTTCCTGCAGAGAGAGAAGAAGGAGCCTCAGTGTTACGTGTGCTGCCTGTGCTACAGGGAACCCTAACTGAGGGCCAGCAGCAAGGGCATCATCCACACTTTAACATTGCTCTCCTATGCACAGCTCTTGCAATCTGCAATCCTTTCTCTCTCTCCAACCACTGCCAAAAGCAGGTTGCTTTTGTACAGATGTGTGAAGGGTTTGGGGCTGTGTCTTCCTGTGACCAAGATCTCATTTCAATGGCCTTTAGTGATGTTGCTGTACCATAGCAGAAGCTAGGTGTCATGTGTCCATCTGTCTCTAGGGGCTCATGGCATCACAAATGCAGCTCCACTCCCATAGCCAAGCCTGCGCTCCCCAGCTGGCATCCCTCTCCTTCCAACCCACCAGACCACAAGTCTCTTTTCAGTGTGGCTCCAAGTCACACCCCTGGGAACATCCTGTCTGTGGGCAAGCTGATGCAAGGGGATGCAGCAATATCTGAGCGGCTGGCAGCAGCCCCAGCCCCTGGGAACCATGTATCAGAGAGTTCTCGAAACAGCATGACAATGCAGAGCAGGCAGATGGCTGGGACAGCAGACCCAAGCTCTGCAGATCCAATCACTGGCTACCTGGGAGGTTGTACCTATCCACAGGGGAGTGGGTGGCAGCTCTTCCCTTCAACAACAATAAAAATTAAAGATGCAGATCCACACATACCTGTTCTCCCAGGCTGCCTGTCTACCGCAGTCCCACCTTGGCCATTTGGCCAAGAGCCCATCAGGTCTTGAGCGCACTGCTGCATTGACGTTCGCTGATCTGTCACCCCAGGGAAGGCTGAGCACTGTGCCTTAACCAAGCACTTTTTTTCCCTGCTACCAGGTTTGGTAATGGGACAGTAAAACACCCTTAGGCTCCTCCAGCAGCTGGCACAGATACAGGAGGTTATGCTGGTTTCCAGCTGGGTATCAGTGAAGCAGTTTCATGACCTGTTTCATGATTATTTGCCAGCAAAACTATGTGCCTTTTCCCAAGCAAAATATTGAGGGCTTTTTGCACTGCACCTTGCATAAGAGAGCAAGAGGACCATGAGACCTCTGGGTACCTCTCCAATACTTGTCCAGTGCAGAAACAGAAGCCACAGCCTCATGATGATGAACACAGAAATGCCCACAAAGTTATCTGAGTTTAACTAAAATAGCTGCAAACACATTTAGACAAACACTGATCTGGGATAACTACAGACTTTGGAAAAGCTGCAGAGATGGCAGTAAGGCTGTGTACACAATATCACCTGTAAGTCTTTCTCTCATCTACAGAAATCAAAGGAGAGACATGCTCTGACTTACAGACAGTGTAAAAAGGACCAATTATTTTCTTAACATTAAAACAATACCTACTTAGGGAATAGCCACATGTTTCAGCCTGAAGACAGGACATTACAACCTCAAAAATATTTTTACGAGTTTACACAAAGGATGTGAATTATTTTTTTTTAAACAGTAATTTCCAATAACCTGAAAGTGATTAGACCAAATACAGGACAGTTGAGAGTACCTGGCTTGCAGCACATCAGAAACTCACCTCACCCCTCCTTTCTGGGCACTCCCAAGGGCTGGCTGTGAGCCAGACTGATTTAGTTCTTGCAATGAAAGATCCTCTTACCCCAACCTGTACTTCTGTTTGGGGGCTCCAAAGCCTCTCCCCTTCCCCCAGAAGTGTGGCAACAGGAGGAAGCTGCCACAGCCAGATCACCTGAGGTAGCCTGAAGCCTTCTCCAGCTTGGCTTTGAAGGATAAAGAGACACCTCTGACTACTCTCGTCTCCAGAAAGGGGTTGCATTTTACTTCCACGCAGCTGTTGCATTGTGCACTTGGAGAAGCTGGAGTACATACAAATCAGCAGTGACCTGCCTGCAGGAGACGCAGGCAACAGAATAGAGCAGGTGAGGTTATCCAGCCTGATGCTCACCCAGCTCACTTTTCCTTAGGAGTGGGCTGTGGGCCAAGGCATCCTGCACAGGTAGGAAATGACTAGTCCATGTGTGCAAAGTGAGTCTGGGTCCATGCAGCAGGACTGCCTGTCTTTGCAGCAAGTGTGCACAAGGAAGCCCAGGGTGCAGCCTCCATCTCCTGAGCCTCTGGAAAACCACCAGGCTCTGCCCCTTGCCTGTCTTCTCAGCGCTGCTCTGCTAAGCTGGGCAAAGTCCTGTTTTGCACTCCAGCTGGACATGTTGTGCAGACATAGCAGTGGCCCTCATTTTAGCATTCTCCAAGTTTGCAGGTGTTAACAAGTCCTTTAACAAAAGCAGCAACTTTTGGATGAGGCCAAGGGTGGTGACTGGCAGTACACATGGCTGAAATTGCAAAGCACAACAAACTCATGGAAGAGCCCAGCCAGTGCCAAAGCAGCCGGAGCTTGCAACCCCCAACAGCACTTCCCTATGCATCTGAGCTAACCAAGTGGTTGACTGCCATTAAAAGCAGGTCTCTCTGCCAGCTCTGGAAGTTGTGGTCTCTTCCGTAAGCAGCTTTAACTCACTGACCTGACAGGAAACTATCCAGCTGCCTTTTTTTTTTTTTTTTTTTTTTTAAATCTTACTTTGCTAGATTTCTGCCAGGTCACTGAGTTAAGAAGCTCACAGAGAGGTCTGGCAAATGCTGGTTCTGGCTCAGAGCCCAAGGGGAGTGCGTGGGGTGGTAGAAGAAATAACCCTACCCTGAGCGCGAGGCCAGTTAAACTGACTCACATCTCATGAAACTGCATCTCCAGGGGACTAGGGACGGTTTTATAAGCAGCAGCAAAAGGTTGACTATCAAAGAGAAGCACAAAACCCAAACTGAGCCAACAGTGAGAAAAGCACAGAAGTCAACAAAAGAGCTGATGTTTTTAAAAAAAGTCAGCAATACAGTGCCTTTTCTGGAATTACCTTCAAACTTACTGCAAAGGTCACATGTGCTTCCACTAGGTAGAATACTGGACAAGGTACTAGAAACAGAAACACCCACCTCTCTTCAGAGCTTTTGTTCAAGCACCTCAACGTGCTTCATATTGCAACACCCTGCATTTTTGTTTTCTGAAGTTCAGCTTGGGTCTTAGCTCTCTAGTAGGGAAGGAAAAGAGTTTCCTTGCACTAAAAAACAATCCTTGCTCTCCAACTTACTTTGACCTTGCAGACTGTGTAAACTGCAATCTGGGGAAATGAGATAGTTTGTCAAGAGGTTTTTCATGCCACCACCAGGCAACAGCCCAATCTGAAGGGTACTCACCTCACTACTCCTTCAATCACATTAGTGATTCAAATACGTCCGCAAAAGATGGAAGCAACTTGAGAAATCCCATCTTTAACAAATCTCAGTGAGTAGCACTTTAAAAAGTTTAGGATGCTAAATGTGCAAACTTCTTACTCTGCCCTGTACAGTGACAAAGCCTTAGACTGGGAGTGCTTAAGGTTATTTCTTTTTTCTCTTGCTAGTTCCCAGGCAAGGTGGAAATCTTCCTCCTGGGAAGCAGCTTCCCTCCTCTGCTTCCTCTAGTTAAAGCCTTTTACTTTTTTAAGGCTTTTTCCAAGCTCTACAAAGCAAGTAGCAGACACTACATTCAAGATAAGGGTTTCTACATTCACTTTTTTAGCTACACATTGCAACATTGTGCTGATCTCCTTTTCAAGATTACCTGGAGAAATAAGACTGAGTTTTACCCCTAACTTCCCCACAAGTAATTCTATGTCCAGTTTTCCAGTGAACCTTATTTTCTCTGAAACTTTGCCCTGTAGCTTCACAGCTTTTACAAAGGACAAAAACATTTTCAGACGTCACACAACTACAGTGCACATGACTTCCCTGTCACCTGCTTTCTCCAAAACAGCTCTCTCCCACATATCAAAGCCAAAGGACAGCATGAGGCAAGTGCTTAATACAGAGCTTAGGTATCATGCTCAAGATGGCAAAGACAGTCTCTACACTTATAAGATAAAACTGCTACCTTGAATTAGCCAAAAAAAAATTTATTATATCACTACTGGTTTATTGCTCTTCCAAACATGGAGCAGAATAACCCAGTTACAATGAGTACCAGAGTACTCAGTGAGAAAACAGGAGCTTAGCAGGCTGCACCCTCTGCCCTTGCCAAACACGCTTTCTTCACGTCCTTCTTGTATATACACCTTCCCTGCCAGCCACCCAGCAAGATGAACTTCCTGTGTCACGCTGCCTCCGTAATGCTGCCCACCCACAATTCTGTATATTCTCTCCTGGTATTAGCCCATTGCTCATGTAGAAATGTAGCGTTGGACAGTATCAGACACTTGTCATCTTTGCTTCTCAGACACTGGCACTCTTCGTTTCTGGTCTCTGTTCAGACCAGCTTTGACACATTGCAGCAGAGTAGCTTGAATGGAGATTCAAGGATTGTTACCTTGCAGCGAACTCCAGCTATAGTCTGAACACTGATCTGGTCCATAGTGCAGGGAAGCAGTGATAGGTGAAGGCAGGTGGAAAAGACATGGCCAGGAGACCGCCAGATTTTAACAACTGTGCAGTCTGCAAAATAAGGACAATGAATGCAAGAGAAGATGATGATCTGCAGTTGTGTTTTGAAAAGCTTGGTAAAATTTAGTTTTCACTTACAGACTGGAAACTTTATCAGAGGTTTCTCTGAAGAGATTTTATCTTCTGCCCTTATCTGTACAGTAGGTAAAAAATAAACAGCAACTACAGACAACCTGCTGTAAATGGGTACTCAACAGCAGAGGCAGCCTTGCTCTCGGCAGCCTGCTCTCACTGGCTGTAGGCACAAATCCTGTGACGCACACATGCCGAACAGCAGCCTGCTGCTGGGGACACAGAGCAGAGACACTAGTCCTGTGCAGGCAGCTACTATTGATCAACTCAAATAAGGTGGGAACCATCACTTCAAAAACTAGCAGTTCCCTCAGGGCATGGATGAGAAGAGCAATGACGGAAGAGGATCAGGAGGTATGGAGACCAGCTGTAGCTGGTCAGACCAAAGGTGCAGCTAGCCTCCTAGTCTGACTTTAAGAGCATGTCCTTGTGGAAAAATAAAATAGAGCAAGCGTGTAGTGATACAAGATGTAAGTGTTTGAGGAAGTAACAGTTCTACTTAATTTTCCCAACCTCCAGTAATCTGTAGGTCAAAAGAGACTTCCCAAACTGGAGGTGTGGTCTTCACTTTGACTTTCTCTTCTGAGAACTGGGCAGTCACCCCCTGCTACCTATGCCTTTTGCATCTTCCTCACCCTGTGACCAGAAAAGCCAAAATTTAACAATGTGCAGGGTGAAGAGCCACTTGGTTCCCCACCTTGTATCTGCTGGTTTTGCATGAGATCCCCCAGTCATTGGTTTGGAAGATGGAGAAAAACTGATGCCATTTCTATAACCCACAACAGTGCTCACCTAACAGCTTGTTGCGATTCCCCTTCACCTGCCCCCTTCTGGGCTGATGTGCTCTAGACAATCTGGCCAGTCCTGGTACAGCAGCTTTTTCCTAACCATTCTGCTGTTCTCCAAAATTGCCCCATCATGCTCTGTCTTTTCTGAGACAAGAGGGCTGGCAGTATGTCAAACACACATGGGTGTGCTGTGGATTTACATGGTAGCACAATGAGGATGCTTTGGTTCTCTGTTCCTGATTAAACAAGAACTCATTTTCTTTGTTGAAAGCCATGAACCCTGAGCTGACATTTTCATCCATCTCTTGCAACGTTAAGGCCTGTGGGTTATCATCAGCCCTAAGGCTGCACTTTTATATTCCACTGTAGGATAGTTTTACTCAATGTGCATCACACTTTATGTTTATCCAAAGGCAGATAAAGTTCGCCATTGCACCTTCCATCACTTTTTCCAGATCATTTAAGAGTAGATGCAGCACAGGTCCCAACACAGAACTCTAATGTGCTCCTCTAGCGATCTCAAACAACTGTAAAAATAATTGCTGGAGTTTTTTTCTTTTTTAGCCAATATTTCACCCATGAAAGGACCTCTCCTCTGACCACATAGCCGCCTAAGTCCCTTAAGACATATGTCTTAGGACCCCCTTTGGTAAGGGGTCTTGTCTTTTGAAAATCCAAGGAGGCTGCAGCAACTGAACTGCCTTTATTTATATGGTTGCTGACTCCTTCAAAGAATTCCAACACCTCTGCAGAGCAGGACTTCTTCCCTTTACAAAAACCATGTTGACCCTTTCCCAATATTTATCCACGTAATTCATCCCACTATACTCCTTGCTAGTTTTATCAGTCTGTCTGGTACAGCAGGTCAGTGAATCCCCAGAATTCCTCTGGGATCTGTTTTAAAAATTGTCTTACAGGTGAAGCACTGCAGTCCTTAGACACCATGGCAGCTTCAACAGAGAAGCAAAACCTCTCACTTAACAACTCAACTATTTCATCCTTAAACTGATGTAAAACTCCTGGACTGATAGATCCAGTTTTGGCAACTTGGTATAAAAGCATATATTTTATCTTTTTTACAGCCTCTGCAATAGGCATTGAAGTTTAAGGCAGGGTCTCTGCTGACTCCCCACAAAGAGCATTCCAGCACAGTAACCTCTGTGGGAAGCTTGCATGCAGAAAAATTTAAATTTAGTTTTTCTGCTATGGCTAAGATCTTCCCCAAGTCCTCCTTTCAGAGCCTGAGCAGTCAGTAGCACTCTCCAAACTCTCTCCTATGTTTCCATTTCTAACAGGTCTGAAACAGGACTATTTTTTTCCCCCTTTAGCAAGTAATCTCTCAAAATTCCTTTTTGCCTGCTTTGTTCTGTTCATGTATTTAATCTGCTAAAGTTTATAACCTTTTCCATTTTCTCCAGCTTTTGAAGAATGCTTTTTTGTTTTCAATAGCCTCCATGCCCTTCTGTTTAGTCATGCTGGCTCCTCTGCACCATTTCTCATGTCTGCTGTGATAGATGGTGGGCATTTGCTCTCTGCTTAGCTTATTTTCAATAAGCTTCTCCATTTCTGTGCAGTTCTTGCTTTGAACTTTGAGTGCAAAACCAGTGAAGTTTTCCATGGTTTGGGTTTTTTTATTTTTCCCCAGGATGTTGATCTGGAGCACATTACAGTTCCTATAACAGAACAGCTCTCTGAAGACACTGTTTTGAACATGTTTCTCTGCCCTTCTCAGAATCACGTCAGTGGTGGGCTTCTGCTCCCTGGGGCTCCCTAACCTGTTGCTCCATAGAAACTTGCGGTCCCACAGCTGCATCTGTCTTATTGACACAGGGCAGCTGAAGCTTCTTACCCTTGTCCTGTCTCCTAGCCTTGTAGCTTCTCTAATCACCATCTTGGGCCTTCACTCACATAATTACAGACAAAACATAAGTTTCTTATTTAGGCCTGGGATTTCAGTCTAAGGGGAGTCTAAGTTATCACTGACATTAGTTAGAGCCAAATCAGATCAACAAGCTTCCTTTAACATCCACCTGCACCCTCTACCACCACCTGCATCTACCCTCTCCTTCCTATACACTGTATCCAGGTATTAGTGTTCCACTGTCAGTGTCCACCAAGAGGGACCTCAACTCTCTTCTGTGTTCTCAGACAAGAATACAATAACCACTGGCAGAAACAAAACAGCACTGACATTTTGGGTGCAACTTCTTGTTACAGATTGGCTGACTTGATGATGAAGTGCTATCAAAAAGAGTGCTTCTCATCCTTCTGCCCTGCCCCATGTCCAGTGAGCTGATGGTCTCACAGAATCCTGTAAGTGGGAGTGCAGTGCTGGATTCACTGTCCCACTACATCAGCAAACGACAGCAACTGACCCTGCAGCCACAGGATCTCTCATTCGCATGGAAGGTAAGCACTGAGAGCGCACACACAGTGGCAGAGGCACTGACTTGCCTTAGATATACTATTAAGATATACTTTCAGGTAGGGGTTGGGCAGAAGAACAGATAGTAGCCAGAGAAAGGCCACCAGTGCTACAGACAATCTATGAACGCCCTGTGATTTTTGCTATATGCTTTCTGGTGCCAACTCCTGAGAATCACTGTTCTTAGTCAAAGAGCCCTACACTTTAGAAAATGAAATGGGTGTGAACCATAAAGGCTCAGGCACTGGAAGGTGTTAAAGACAACTCAACTGCAGCTTTAAAACATTTGAGATTAAACACAAGCAGGAACTGCTGGGAGGTATTCCTTGCTGGGGAGTTCCAGAAAGTCAGACTAGATTGGGACATTATCCTATTTGGCCGTAACATCTCTGAATGATCCTTAAACTGAGGAGGAAAACACACATCCAGCTATGACTGCCAAAGTCTAAATTTACTGTGGGACTGATTATGGGAAGAAGTGGGCACATGTCCAGGTGGAGGAACCATCTCTGACTGCCACCCTCTGCCTTTGGCCAGAAAGGGAAACAATGCAATGCCACTGACAGGTGCCACAGAAAGTTTGCCATATTAAGAAAAAACATTTCTGAGTGAAGGAATGAGGCATCCAACAGCAGCTCCAGAGGTGCTAATGCCTTGAGCTCCAGAAAGTCCCAGGCAACAGAGGTATCCAGGTGCCAGACTGCAGCAGTCCAAATTCCAGCC
This sequence comes from Astur gentilis, assembly GCF_929443795.1. Taxonomy (NCBI): domain Eukaryota; kingdom Metazoa; phylum Chordata; class Aves; order Accipitriformes; family Accipitridae; genus Astur; species Astur gentilis. The sequence continues at coordinate 17,068,641 of NC_064893.1, read as the reverse complement.
ATGCTCCCTCAGCTCCAGGTCAGACTGATTCAGAACTTAAGTTTTAAAAGTTATTAAAGTCTGAAGTAAACCATTTGTTTCACAGTGGAAATGATTAATGATGAGAATTCATATTACCAGTGCTTTTCAAAACTAATTTATTAAGCTTTTTTGGCATTACCAGATGAGTTTTACTCCCAATGTGAAGCTGCTCAAAGTTCAAAATTAATTCCATGGAAAAACTGAGAATTGATTTAATTTGGAGACTGACAATAAAGATGACACCTGTAAAATCCCTTCAATTTATATTTTTTTTTTAAACATTCAAATCTGGCAGAACACAGAGCAGCAATGTGTCTGTTGCTCACATTCTGCTCAAGCTTGCAGAATATCTATTCTAGTAGAGGGCTAGAAATATCCCCCAAACCCTTTCAGTTTAAGGACACTCAGGTCCTGGTTCACCCAAGCCAAAGAAAACTGCCACTGCTGCTTTGCTGTGAGGTGGAGGAGATGCAGATTACTCAGGTCAGGTTTTCCCCTTTTTCAGGGATACTGTAGCTACAGCTATTATTTACTTAATGTCATCTTCACCAGTCTTGGAAAAGGTGGAAAACAATTGCAGCATGCTTCTTGGGCAACCTATCATGCTTCTTGGGCAACCTATCACAGCTATTAACCATGGAGAGATTAAAGTAGAGATTTCATTGTATTGCTCTTTGCAACAGCTGCCCTCAAATTTCTACACATTACTAAAACACCACCACAAACTATGCCTATAAGCTAAGAAAAAAATATTGTAAGACTGTAAAACATCACCATCTGGTAACTCTTACCATTACAGTACCACTGACCTTAATGCAGTTGGGTAGGTAAGTGCTTACCACATCCTCTCTCTACAAAATTATTTTGCAAATAGTAGAGCTGAAGAAGATAGCTGCGTAGGAAGCAAGCCTAAATCAGATTTAAAGCAACATCTTGAACAAAATTATTCATTTCCATACAGAGCAGAAATTTATTAATAGAAAACACAGTACAATCTATGCAAGCAGGCAATGGTTTCTAGTACTTTGTGTAATTGGATTAAGTCTTAAATTAGAGAAATGCTGGGTGAGGATTAAAAGCAGCAGAAGAACGAGGTACGTAATCTGGTTACACAAACACCAAACCATCAGGAGACAGAGGTGCTGCTGGGCTATCCCCAACCTATCGCTGTATATACAAACAAGCATTTGTGTTCCTGTTCCAAAGGCATGTGATGCTGAAGGACAAACCTCATGTGTACCTGTAACCCCTTCTAATACTCTGTGTCAGCCAGAGAGAAATGGCAAGTCACCTCCAAAACACAGATTCTGCCAGAGGACAGATACTGGCTCTGCTGTCAAATGAACTGAATTCAAGAGACCTACAACAGGACTACAGCCGAGAGGTTGGGTTTGTGTTCCCAAATCAGAGATCACATACTCCTACAACCACACAATATTGAGGCCAATAAGCAATTAATAACAACTATGTGTTGGGGATGGAGCAAGATGTACTTCTCCATCTCCTGCCCTGCCCATGTATTACAAGAAGCAGTTAAAGCCACAACTTTCTTGCACTCTGGTCAAGTATCCAATGTCATGAGCAAGGCACCCAGCACAGATTTAGAACAAACGTGGTGCTTCTTACTCCTGCTCTGAGGGTAAATCCCCCCTTCCCCAGCTAACGCAGGAAATTTGACCTGCCTAAATCCATAATAGTTTAGGATGAATTAAACCACTTGCAGATCACCTCTCATCTGCCCAACTCTGGCAGTGGGTTGTTTTTTTCCAGCACTTTGCACCACTATTTTGAGTCAGTAGGGTATCAGTAGAGTATGCAGCCTTCCCCATGGGCTGCAAACAGAACAGGGCCTCTAGCACTCTTCCATCCCTTGGACAGTGGGCTCAAGGTGCCACAATCTGCAGACACACAGCCTTTGTAAACCTGAATCCTATACAAGGAAGACTTGAATGTGCAATGGCACAGGCAAGTCCAAAAAGGTTTTGTGTGACTGCTAGACCCCACATCATCTTAACCCCTAAAGGCAACCTGGAAGATAAGCCAGGGGCCATGTTTCCAGCCAAGGACAGTCCACCTGCTGACATGATATGCCAAACTACATTTCGGTATCTTGCTGAAGACTATGAACATCTTAAAATCTCCTGGAGAAAGTGGGCCATATTCTGTGTCTCCAAACCCTCAATGTCCTTGGGAACTAGAACTGAGTCTAACTGCATTGAGTTATAACTAGTATTGCAATTACTCATTAGTTGCTCTGAAACTTTGTGTTTCAGAAAGTTGCATAATGGATGGAAACAGATCAGTCACTGTTAGTGGAAAGGCACCATTCATTTTTCTGAAGGCAGGAAGGAGGCAAATCCCTTTCTTAACATAAAGTGCATACATTTGCTTTGCTGTAAGAACTCACTGACAAGAACAAAAAAGCACAGGTACTTCAAATACCACATCTGCATAATCAGCCTCTTTAGCACACTGTTGTCACAAGCATACAGAAAGCAAAAGTAATGTTTAAGTAAACCCCACGGAAGGACTGTGCTCATATGTTTAAACATAAAAGTCATGTTTCAGTCCAGCTAGCAAAAGCTTTCCAGAACTCAACACTGCAGTTTTACAGAAAACACAGTTTTTAGATGGAAAGCCAGTGATGGGAAGAATCAGAGGAAGAGCTTCCCAAGAAATCAGAATAATGACAAAAAAATTTCCAAAATAAAATTCCATTTTAATACTTTTAGCTTTACAGTATTTGTTGCTATAATGTCAGAAGTCAAAATCAGTACTTCAGTGGTGACACTAGTTTTAATAAGATTAGGAGCAGCTCCTAATTTAGCAGACATTAAAAAAACTTGCTTTCTAGATCAAAACATCTTCTGTGTTGTAACTAATATCACTCTAGCACTTTGAACTAGAGAACAAAAGAACTCATTGTACAAATCAGAAGAACAATGGTCCTCAATATCTTAGGCAAAACGTTTCAATGCTGGTGAGAACAGCTCCCTGTTATTCATACAGAGAAAGCAAACCCTTCCTCAAAGTGCTAACGTTTCACGTTAACATGTTATTTCGTTACAATGAACAGAAGATGCTTTAAAACATCTTGTAGTCAATGTCACTGTGTAACAATCACAAGCTGGCTTTAATGATTCCATTAAAAAATTAACAGTTTCAATTCAACATCCATGACATCAGCAAATGCACACGATGGAATATTTCAACAACCTCTCAGTACCAGAATACCATCTTCTACTGCACAGCAAGCAAAAATAAAGCAAAGGGATTGATTGGGCAAGGATAAGCAAACTTTTAAAAATGCAGATTAAAAAGCTTCAAACAAATGTACTTGTGGAAGAACTCCAAAATTGAATGAGTAAAAACCTGGGCTTACTGAAAAGTTATATCTTCCGTGGAAAAAGTGGCAAAAAATTTCTCATTGAGGTCTGTCATTAACTCTTCAAACATTTTGCTGTGTTTTACTCTCAGCAAAGGCAACACTGAGTAACTCTACATTTTCAATTAATTGCAGCAATGCATAGAAACTGTTGTACAGGCCAGCTTTAATTTCTTTCCTCCATGGGTTTATGCATGTCTTGTCTTTTCTGGTTCAGCTGAACTCTGCATGTCCTGGACTGGCTTATTCCCACCTCACCTTGTGAGCTTTCTGCAAATACTCTGCCAAATCCCAGACCCAACTCCACACCCCAAGTCCTCTTCTGCATGGTGTGCGCTGGAGGGCAAAACACATCTCTCCCTCCCTTCATGTGGGTGGGAGGCAGCAGAGGGGAAGTACTAGCTACAGATCAGATTAAATGCTAGTTTATTACAGACTGAAACATAACACAGATTTATTTGGATAGTTTTACAAATATATCAGCATATTCCTTCATTTGTATTTAAATCAAATCACCTGGAAAAAGGGGACAGATTTAAGCTAACACAGAACACCTACTTCTCAAAGCAGCTGAAGAGGGTCTGCAGATAATAATAAAAACACAAGCACAGCTCTATTAACTGTGCAGATCACCATACCATCTGTCCATCAGCAACCCAGACCATTTAATCCACCATCTGCTTGCGAACATTAGAAGAAGCCAAGTCTAGATTTCACTAGGATTCATATAGCTTTCAAGTAAAATGTAGGTCTCAGATTTAGGTTAATACATTTTATTTCTGAGAATAACCTCAATTCATATTGATAAAGAACCCTAAGCCACCATGCTAGCTCTCCTTTTTATCTCCATTGCAAATGGTTATCAGATTACGTGGGAGTTGTTTCAGCTGATGCCCAGGCAATCTGTTACTTGTCAGGGTTAATTGCAGTTGCTTATAGATGAACAGTTTAAGAAAACCAGAGCACCAGTATCTGAAAGTCAGCTGTATCAGAAAAGCTAAAAGCTGCTTCACACCACATTCACCCGGAGTAACAAATTTAAGAAGCAAGATGATGCTTCTTCTGTTGACTTTGCCCAGATCTGATCCTGGCAAGTTATTCAAAACTAAAAACAAACACACTGGGGAAATTAATAGAAATTCACAACAGCATCACCCACTTTCCCCAAAGGAAAGAAAGATCTTACAAACCTTAAATATACATGTTACCTTGAACAGTAACACATGCCAAAGCTTTACAGAAAACAGCGTGCCTAACCTGTGTGCCTAGCACTATGCAACTCACGGAGTCAGTGACAGTGCTAACGACGTGCTCATGAGCTGGGATTAAACTAAACACTTCTCCCAGTCATAAACATGGATCAGCTGTAGAAAATATTTTAAAACTTCATCTTCCAGCCAGAAGGGGGTCTAGAGGCACTGCAGGATGAACAAACACTGTGGCCAGATGTGTTACTGCTCCAGCTGTATCCAAGGCAGAGCTCTGCAGGGGCATGGGTCAGTCCTAGAAGGAGCTGGGATGGACTTACAGCAAATCACCTCATGGCCGAGGGCACAGAATAATAACACAGGCTGAAATAATACAGGACTCACTCCAGTACGTCAATGTCTTGTATTGAGGAGCTCAAACTGGACCTGCACTGTCAACAGGGTTGCCACCAATGCTGACAGAGGGCACCCCCTTCCCTCGCCCTGCCGGATGCAGCCTTGCAAGTGACCCAGGATGTGGTTGGCTCCATGCAAAGCCACAGCTTTATCTCCATTTAAAACAGCTTTTTTTTGACTATTAGAAAAATAAAAAGGCCTGAAATGTGTGTCTTGCATCACTGATGCCATGCTCTCCTACTGCAAACACTACATTGTGTAAGATAATATAATCCATCCCACAACCCCCCTAAATTTTTGTCTTAAAACCCACCAGGACCCTTGCAGATGTTACTGCTACTGAAGGCTGATCCAAGAACTTCTGTAACTGGAAGCCATCTTCCAGTTATCACCCTTCATGAATTTGTGGCCACTTTGTGCCCGAGATCCTTCCCAAGGCTCTTCCTCCCTGTGAAACTCTGGACAAATTAAACCCCTGCCTCAGTCTAAGTACTTTTAAGTCTCTCTTTACACAACAGGATTGCCATTCCTCTGAAAGTAAGGAAACTCACTTTGAATTCCCTCTTCTCCAACACTGGTAAGTAAAGTCACATCAATTCTGCAGAGGCCTGAATGTGGCAGCCAGACATGCTTTGCCAGATTAAAAAGCAGCAGTAGTTTTTCACAGGACAACACAAGAGCTCCACCTCCTAGTTTAGATACTGTTCCTGGTATTAGCAACTGAGGCAGAAAATCCAAGGGCCCAATGCACTATCTATCCTCTCTGACAGATTTCAAACAGACACTTAATCCACCCCTTGGGGGTACCTTCCCAGTAGGACAGAGGCTCAAGACAGGTGCGCTCTGAAACCACACCTTGTAGGGAGAGACACTGGAGTGAAGTGAGGCTGGGACAACATTTACAGTCACAAGAGACACTGTGTTAACTTCTTGCTATGAAAAATATTCTAAATGAATTTCCAAGAGGGCTCCCAGAAGGAACATCTTGTCTCCTACCCAACTGTTGCCATGGCCACCAGCTCACTGCTGATCTAAATCAAAAGCACAGAGAAGCAACAAGCAAGTCCTTCCCCTGCCCAGCACTCCTGAGAGCCCCTCTCCCTGGCTGCAGGGCCGCTTTGTAACTCTTCCCGCAGATCAGCCCCGGGGTGGACAGTGAGCCAAGACAACAAACAGCAGCAGAACGTGTGGAGTGCGCATGAATTGGTAGTTGCAGCACCATGTTTCTCTGGGGCTTGCACAGCTTCAGATTTGGGGTGTTTTTTTAAAGAAGGGCGCAAAGAGGCTTTGCTTGTTGAAGGAAAGTGTAGAGCGAAAAGGCAGCAGCGACGCACAGCTCCGTTACAGGGACTCCTTCCTACCTTCTCACTGTGCTCAGGCTCCCAAGACCATACTGCTCACAGACAGGCAGGGCACGGGTAAACCCAGAGTTTTGTTGGGTCATTAGAGAATTTACAGTAAAGGCTCAGACACTCAGGCACTGTATTTATATTCTTTCCAATCATGGCAGACAGGCCTCAGTAGGCAGTGCATGTACTACCTAATGCTCTTACTCAAAAGCATTGCACCTATTTTTTACCCATTACCCATCTGACAGGGGAGCACTCTGTACCTCTAGAAGAGATAGAGAAGATTCAGAAAGACAGATGGAGACAAGATGGTACAGGGAGGTGTTTTAAACCCATTACCTACCCTTATTAAAACAGAAAAATCATTGCCTAACACTGTTGCCACTTCTAAGACTAGACATTAAAGTTTCAACGTGCTAAGATTAGTAATTTTTACACTTAGAGGCTTTAAGATAATACTAAAACTCACAATGAATCAAGCTAAAGCAGTACAGTGACACGTGCTTGCCCAGATGGGGTGTACTTTTAGTGTCTGATACCAGGAGATGGAAAAACTATCTTCTTAGGACTGTATTTATTATATTCCTGTTCTGCACACGCTTGCAGAAGGTTTTCTGGAATCATCTACATCAACAGACTTTTATAAAACACTATCACGTGATGTTCACAGCTCTATCCCCTAGCTGCACCACTGGTGTCATACAGCAGCAAGAACCTGTCCTGTGCTAAGCAGAACACTACAGTCACAGCAGCCTCCTAGAGCTGAAGAAAAAGAAAAGCCGCTGGCTGCATATCAACATGCTGAGTGGGAATTCAGCAAGGTAATCCAGCATGGTAAATGAACCTGTGCTCTACAAAATGCACCACGTAATCTCAGTGCTGTGCTCCGCCTAACAAAGAATGTGTCCTCTGTCTTAGATGCTTGGGGTGCAACCACTCCTCTAAAAGGATTATTCCTACAGCAACCAGAGCAATCAGGCTCATCTCCACACTACTCTGTCAGGGGAATAGCCTCCCAGAAAATGACGATGGCTTTGTCATGACCCAGGCCCAGCAAAGCAGGGGTGCTATATCTAGGGCAGCTTGGTGACTTCCATCTCCTCTCAACACAAACAGACAAGAGGATGAAAGCTCCTCCTTTCCTAGCCAGTGAACCAGATGGGATGTGACAGAGCTGCAGCTTTTCAGCATATTGCCTGTTTCCAAGAAACTGCTTTACAGGAGACCAGCCATCCTGCGAGATGTGAAGCCTTGGCAGAGCAGTCCAGGTCTGCATCTCAGAGCTCAGAACAACGTGCTGCCCATGAAAGGGTGAAGGGCAATTTCTGCCGACTAGACATATTCAAGTTCTTATTGATTAAACCTTAACAGGAGCTAAAATTAAGATATAAAGCTTTTTTTCCTTTTTCACATCTCTCTCTCAGCATTACTGATGGGCCATGGGGAGTCTGCCCATAGATCCTTGCCTCCTGCATGTGTCTTACCTGACAGTCGAAGTCTTGGAAGTTGCGAGCTGCATTCTGTTAAAAACCAGAGAGAGAAAAGAAAAGAAAAAAAAAAGTTCAGCACAGTACCCCAGAACACCCCCAACAACATCATGAAAGTTGCCTTCAGAGACCTCTGCTTCAGCATAGTCTAGCCTGACTGCAGTCAGGACAGCAGCAAAATGTGAGACCTGTACAAGAAAACTCCATGCAAGTTCTGCCCGTTATTATACAGCAAGGTTGCTGGGGGCTGTCCCAAGGCTGTCAACCAAGGAGAATACCTGTGGACACCAGCTGAGAGCTGAGAGCATTGGAGCAGGGACAGATGTACACAGGAAGGACCCTGACCAAAATCAGGCTGGTTATGAAGTTGGGTTTTGTCTGGCCCTGGTGCCCATTATCAATTTGAATGAAAAACTCTTGAAAGGACTACCACTAGGATCTCACCTAAAGAGCACAAGAAAACAAGCTATGCAGTCAGCTACTCTGCAGTAACTGCCGTGTGCACGGTATCATTCCATGTCAAACGCAGTGACCTGTAAGCTACTGAAACCAGAGTGCATGGAAACCTGGCTCAGCAATTAACAACTGACTTTTCCCAGAGGGTGACACCACGCATACAGGTGAGCACAGTAAGTACAGCACACATTTGGTGTACTGCAAATTTGAAGGCCTGCAGTAACTTGTCTGTATCCCACATGCTTCCTAAGACTGTCTTTGACCACAGAGCAGGTTATGCTACCGAGTCCTGTCAAATGCTGCAAAAGGCTGAGCAAATCATTTGAGACACCATTCTAGCTTATGTGTTTTAAGCATAGCACCTTAGTGCTAAAATTACAACTAGGACCACATGACAGAAACACCCCAAAAGTTTCTTCTGGCTGAGCACCCTAACTCCTCTCTGTGCATAAACAAATGGCCCTGTTTTCCTCCCCCTCAAAGCTTTGCCACATTAGCAAGAACACAGGTTGTTACCTATGGTCTTCAGCCTGAGACGTTTAAGTTGAGGTATCTGCAAATCTGTTTTAAGAATCCCCCTGGTGTTAAGTATTGAACTGTGTCAATGTTTTGAACATGACATGGCACAAAGCACCAAATCCTCAGGCTGAGGGAAAAAAAAAAATAAATAAAAAGCAGCCCCCTCTTATTTCAGTTTGAGATCCTGAAGTTAGTTGAGATTTGACAACTCTGCCTATGCCTCTTTCCCTACTCTGTTAAATGCAGGCAGTAGAGCCTTCTCACCTGCCAGGTCGTAAAGAAGGTCAGTTCAGTCATCCAATGCCACAGTGATTAAGAACTGTAACAAAGCCTATGAAGAAATGAGAAACTTCTGTATCCAGCACTGGACTTGGACAGTGCATGCTAAGTAAAGGCTGATCTGTATTTGTACTGAGAAAAGCACAAGGTTCCCCATGCAGGGAGTGGGGAGGAAATGACATAAAGCAAAGAATGAAGGTCTGCAACTGTGTTGCTTGTTGCATGGTTTACCATGATGCACAAGTAGCATTAGGGCTGACATGTCCTGACTCCTGGAAGCTTGATTTTAACATGCCAAAATCTGACTTTAAATGATTAATCTATTCCTTGAGAAAGTTTAAGATTAAGGGAAGTTTTTCAGGCCTCTGAAGGTGTGATGGCTGCACCTCAAAGGCAAAAAGCTACCTGGAATGACCCAATCCACCCTAAGGGCTATCCATTCAATCTCCTGAATTAAGCTGTTGCATTTCAGTAAGTTTTCACTAAGGCTATATTAATAGGAATGTGCCAGAATACAGATCATACAGAATAATAAAGTGTCACTGGGATAAGTTTTCTGATCAGGTTAAAGGCAGTACTCCCTTTTTCTCTTTCAACTAAATGGGAACATTTGAAGTTGATTTTTTTTTCCCCAGTATAAAGTCACTGCATTTTAGTGAGCCTGAATCAGGTGAACATACATAATCTAATGTATTTTACTTCCCTGCACTTGCTATTAGGCCTAAGTTACACACAAACATAAGAGCGTTTGCGTTCTTTAAAAGTCAGGCTTGTAATTTTTTGCTGACTTTGATTTGAGACAATTTTCCATTTCCCAGACAATTCCACTGGTTTTAGAGTTTGAGTATAAAGACACCAGAGCTCCTTTTCTCTGTACAGCAGCCTTTGTAGCTGAAGAGTTCATAAGCGCTCACCTATTAGCACTTTAAGAGTTTTACTGTACTATTTCTGGCCATTAATCCATATTGGCTCAAACGCCTGTATCTAAAGTGGGTTGGTCAGTAAAAGTCTTAGTGAACTGCCAGCTCAATACTTTTTGGACTCTGATATGCTGCACAGAATAGCACATTATGGCACCACACCCATATGATCCATAAAACCATATCTAAAAAGCACATGTATTATTTCAAGCTTGAAAGCATTAATAAGGGCCAGACCTCAAGAGATGGTAGCTCCCCTGAGGCATTTCTTTCGTTAAAACAAAGTACAAAAAGGAGAGCCACAGCACACTTCACTTCCCATGCAGTGCTGAAGATGGTTCTGGAGCCAATCTACATATTTTTTCCTGCTGAGATAGTATATACTTCCTGTTAACTTCAAAACTGAGTCAAAGAAACCAAATACCACTTCGTATGTGCCCTTCTGTATGCTGGTTAACACCACTGGGCTGTTTAGGTGAGCACTCGGCATTTAAACCAGAACTGTACTAGCTATTAGATAAAAGAAGTTGCTGTGTAGATGACACCATGGCAAGGACCTGATGGGACTGATTGGGCAATATTTGACAGAGTGACTGAAAACTTATGAAGTGAAAAACACTTGGTTTTGGCATGCTTCAATGCCTCCTACTTCAGTCAGCTCACTGAAGCAAGGGCAGCTACCTTTAAACTCAAACACGGAAAATCCTAGCAGAATCATGAGCAAGACCTAGGGCACTGCATTTAGGAAGCTTGTTTTCTGTAAATGTTATCCCTCATTTTGAAATCATAAGCTGCTTCCAAAGCCTTCTGGCATTTTTATCTGCTGGTTCACACTGATTTTGTTCTTCCAAGACTCATCCTCCCTGGAAACATTTAAAAAAATAATGTTTAAGCTATAGTGGAAGCCTAGTAGTCAGCACTAGGCTGTAAGAATAAGCAGCTGGACTGCAGATTTCAGCTGAAGTTTTAGAGTTCACAGATATTGAACAGATATGCTAGCACACTAAAGAAGTGAGCAAAAACCAAGCAGCACAGACTAGAACATAGCAGAATTTCAGAGATTTCACCCATTTTGTGTGGGAGTCCACACTAGACAGCACAGTCTTCCGCAAGCACACAGTGAGCGGACAAAGTATTGTATCCCTTTGGCAGCACTAGCTAGTTCTTGATGTCAGCCACTAAACACCAAAGCACCAGAAACAGCTTCACACACCAAACTTGGCTGTGAGGTATGGAAAGTGACCAAACTGCACTGCTCATAATCACAATTTGCAGATGCAAGATTCTAGATCTTGTTGGGGTGGCCCATAATGACTTAGGCACTCAGAGCAACAGTTTGTGGCAGAATCCAGTGAGGCTAGGGCTTTCCTAAAGCACAGATGGCTCTCTTCCAGCCCACAGAAGACAGAGTGAAAGCCTTAAAGACCTGCTGCAATACAATGATTTTCCAACGTTTCAGACTGCTCTAGCTAGGCTCTGCAGATATTAAGAGGAAATGGCTTTCCATTACTAAATCCAGGGAGACAGGGTTGTTTTGGGGGGTGCAAAACACAACGGGATAATTTCAGACAAAAGATTTTAAACAAAAAAGTTTAAAAAAAAGGGATACAACCCAAGGTTCCTCTAACAAGCAGGAACTTATACAGGTTCTACAGCTCCCCCAGGTCAGGAATGGTGTCACCTTTCCAGTTTCTGCCCTGCTTTTGTAAATCCTCAGTACAGGTATGACATACTGTTTGGCCGGGATTCCAGACTTACCTGAACTGTGGTGGTCTGCCTTTCCCTGAGATTTGGGAAGAGTGTGTGGTGGTGGATTATCAGAGTGGGGAAGCATTACTGGTTTTCAGTACTTAAGGTAAACAGATTCTGGCAATCAGGGTTCCTTGCCAGACACAAAGTCAGCCAGAGTACACCTGTGAGAACAAGAAGTAGCTAGCATTACCTTATCATTCAGGAGCGGTTTGATCTCTGTCAACTGAACATCCTGCAGTTCATCCATGGTGCTGTAAGTGGAGCCAATTAATCCTCAGGGCAGCAAATGGGTGATTCTGAAACAAAAGCATATTGTTAGAAACAGTATTACAAGAGATGCTAGCCAAAGAAAAGCTTTAAGATCTTTCATTAGACTTTTATATGGTCAAACTGAGGCCTGAAAGTCTAAAAGAAGCTGGTTCTTGGTGTAACACAAAGCACCTGTAACTGTAGAAGGCAAACAGCCATGCTTGCACTGAATGTGTCAGTTATGTTACTCCTTACCCTTCACATTGCCTTGCCCATTGAAAGCTGTCCCTGAAAGCTCAGGCCTTTCTACTGAGAAAGCCAGGATCCACTTCCATGCATTGCTGGTACTTCTGCCATAGTCTGCCTAGAAATGAACTGGAAATGACTGGAACAGCAGAGTGAAAAAACTGCGTTCAGTATGCAGGAGCACTTGCATCTCACTGCCCTGCCTGACACACCTTAACCACAGCATCCAGCCAAGACAGTGCTGTGCCTGTAACCCACAAGACACGCAGCCAACACTGCATTCGCACAACAGAGACAGAGGTGTGGCGATCCAGGTAGCTTGTTGGCAGAACGTAAGACAGTCCAGAACCCAAGGCAGCCCTTGTTTTATGAGGTGGGATATAAAAATGGTCCCCAGATAGTCCTGGTCCATTTGACCACATGCAGGGTAACACTGTTAACTGTGCAGCCCAAACAATCATTCTCCATCAGGTGGTACAGAAGCATCAAAGGAAAGAAAAAAATGCAATCAACAGTATGTGAGGTTGCTGTATGTCTATGGGAAATCAGTGCTACCACAGAGTCAGAGAAGAAATCCTCTAGTATAAACACAGCAATGAGGATGGATGAAAAATACGGCAGAATTTACCAGGGATTTAATTTTTCTTCTTGAGGCTCTACCTGTGTTTCCAGACAGAATTTCTAGAGCAGGCAGTTGCAGCACTATGAAGAGGGCTCTGGCAATAGGAGATGATCACGCCTGATGGTACAGATTATTTGGTTGTTCAGGAAAACTATACATATTACTGTAGATGAAATAAAAGAAGTCATGGACATAAGTAGGGACAGAAATAGGCATGTGGTGGGCTTCCTGGGCATTAGCTGAGTGTGGTAGAAAAACAACTCTCAAATACTGTCACAAATCAAACTCATTGTCTAAGATAATATATTGCTGCTAACCAAGGAAGAAAAAAAGTGCAAAAAGAATACTGCAACTGTGCTTTTCCAGCCACCTTAATTCCACACAAACATGCACTGCGCTGGAAAGGAGGGGTTCCTCTCACCCCAAACGCTGTGCAAAGCTACACATTCTCGTCATCCCCCTTTGTGCCAGGACTAACATTGGTGTAGCTGAAGCCACCCTGGCACAAAACAAATCATAATGCCTTTTCCCTCTGAAAATCAGCCACAGCAGCTCCCCTCTTTTAGCTCCTTTGCTTTGGGAAACTTGAAATTATTCTTCTTTTTCAGGTTTATTTTTGCTGTAAAACATGTCAGCTGTGAGAGTTCTAAGAAATCAGTCAATTTACTGGTAACATCCCCCTTACCCCATGAAGAATTTTTATCCAGAAGAGCAGTAAGAGTCATTATACAATGCACTGTAAGCCCCAGAGGAAGAGCTAGTTACCATAGCCGTAGGAAACCAAAAAAATATTTTATACTAAGGAATTACAACTTTTGTATACACTGGGACTGATTAAGAACTCAACATCTACCAGGTTCTCTCCAAAACAACATCCCACAAGGTTACAGACACCAAAGGAGTTTCAAACAAGCCTCACAAAGCTTATCTGCAGCAGGTGACACAGCACTAAACAACCACCTCATTATTTGGGGACTTTATTCTACTCTTATGAAAAGACACCCACTGGACCTGATGGCAGGCAGGAAGGTGATATTTATTCTTGGGGTGACCCAAGAGATCAAAGTTGTCCACTCTACGCAAAGGGATTAAAAAACTGTGCACACACCAGCCACCTTTCTCTGTGGGTTTTTATACACAAGGGAGTAGTAAGTTACACTTGTTTTGTGGTTCATGCATCTTAGGGTCACACCCAGCATTTTTGCCTAAACCAGAGTCTACAGTAAAGCAGGGCATCTAATAATCACTCTCTAATCTACCAAACTTTGACTGACCAAAGAAAAACTCAGAGCACAAATTGCTCTGTGTTAGATTGCTCAAAGATATTTTTGCTAAAGCTTTGCAGATATTCCTCCTAGTTTCCCCTGCGCTATACAAGGAACAATCCCTCCCAGAGAGCCCTGGGATGCATACTGCATAAATCTGCCCAGGGACATCATTTGCTGCTGATACAAGCATGCGAGCGCATGAAGTATGTAAAGTCTAGAGAGAGGGAGACAGACACATTTTGTAAATCCCATGCACCACTTCAAGCATTTGTTATATAAGAAAAATAAAAAACTAAGTAGGTGTTCAAAGCAAGGATTATCAAATGCTTTTATCTCATCTACCTCAATTTCATACTTGGTCTCTAAATGCAACTACAGTGCACACAATGTCACTCTGAAATTAATCTATCTCCCTGGTTCACTATTGTTCCAAACACTGTTTCAGAGGAAGGGGGATCTCTAGGGGCTAAGGCAACAAACTGCTATGTTACACCTGCACTATGTGTTGCTCCTTTCTCTTCACAAGGTCTCAGCAAGCCGAATGTGATTGCCCTGGACCAAATCTGGGTAACTTGTTATTACAGCGTGAGATCTGACTCAGTCTACATAATTGTTCACCACAACTTCACTTGAGCACCCTGCTATACTAACAGGAGCACGGCTTTTGGTTTAAAACATGGCAAAGGGGCACATTTGTCCAAAGAAGGCCACAAAAATTTCTCAAAAGAGAATGTTTTGTAGCAGAGAGACCTGGTAAAGCACATCTCCAAATGCAGAGGCAAAGGGGTATTGGTGAGCTGGGCTATCCTCTGCTCCAAACATGTTAAAGACTCCTTGTAAAAGATCTGCAGACATGTCTGCCCAGGAAACAATCAATTCTCTCCCTCCACTTCTGTTATTTAGAGAGACAAACATGTCATTTTGTAAGCTGAAAGCAAGTTTAAAATACCACAACAAATCAGCATAAATATTCATAACACACAGAAGAGCTCTGTAGAAGACAGGCTACAGGCAAAGCAAAAGGTTTGCCGGGAATGATCCCTGTATAAATCATACATTTTTCTATAAATGTCCCAGTACCACCTGCTTTGCAAGTATTCCTCTTGACTCCATTTATGTATGGCTATAAATACACTCAAATACCCCAATTTAAACCATCCATCACTTTCAAAAGGCTGGAGTAGACTCTTTGCTCTTTGAAAACCATTAAGACAAGAATCTAGGAAAGACATTTGGTGAATCACTAGCAGAGAGACTAGAAATCAGGACAGGATGCAGAAGGCTGCAAAAAAACAAGGCAGGTGAGCCTCAGAAAGAAACCATCTACCTATAAATAAGATCTGAAATATGTGCTCACATGCTTACTCCAAGATAAAGGTGCTCTCAATTTATATCATTTCAACATACAAAAAAAGAAGTTGTGTTAAAGTAAGTTCAATAAGTCAAGAGCTTGAGTACTACAGACCTGCACCCACAGAGCCAGCAGTATAAACTGTACCGCCTGTGGGTACTTCGGCTCTGGTTTCTAGTTGGCGAAGTTCTAGCAGTACTGGTCCCCACAGGGTTACAGGCTGCAAGAGTTGGATCGTGAATCCAACTCTCTGGGCACCTCCTTGAATATTCTCTTTTATTACAGAGGTGCAATATTTCCACACTGTTTTAGGAAACTCAGTGCCACAAAATCTGGTATTCAGAGGCTGAAAATTCTTGTTCATTCATCTCGACTACAGCTTCTAATTTGTTAACTCTATAGCTCATTACACTCCTGCTTTGTACGTTAACCACGCTGAGGCAAAATTACACAAGGCAGTTATCAAGCTATGCTACAAAACATGGCATTAAATGTACCTAAATACATGCTCCCTTGTTTGGCAGCCCAGCAGAGGCCAGCTGAAGAAGCTTCCTTTCTAGGGATGGACTATACTTACAGTCATGACAGCTACCCACTTCTTACAAGATGGAAAGAAGAAATGCTGCTCCAGGGTGTGTGTCATGGTTTAACCCCAGCCAGCAACTAAACACCACGCAGCCGCTCACTCCCTCCCCCGCCCCCCCCCCCCCCCCCAGTGGGATGGGGGATAAAATCAGGAAAAAGAAGTAAAACTTGTGGGTTGAGATAAGAACGGTTTAATAGAACAGAAAAGAAGAAACTAATAATGATAATGATAACACTAATAAAATTACAACAGCAACAATAAAAGGATTGGAATGTACAAATGATGCGCAGGGCTATTGCTCACCACCCGCCAACCGACACCCAGCTAGTCCCCGAGCGGTGATTCCCCCCACCCACCCCCCTTCCCAGTTCCTATACTGGATGGGATGTCACACGGTATGGAATACACCGTTGGCCAGTTTGGGTCAGGTGCCCTGGTTGTGTCCTGTGCCAACTTCTTGTGCCCTGGCTGGGCATGAGAAGCTGAAAAATCCTTGACTATAGTCTAAACACTACTGAGCAACAACTGAAAACATCAGTGTTATCAATATTCTTCGCATACTGAACTCAAAACAAAGCACTGTACCAGCTACTAGGAAGACAGTTAACTCTATCCCAGCTGAAACCAGGACAGTGTGCAAAGGGAGATGGGAACAAATCCAGAATGTGCAGCCAGTGCAAGAACGAAAATATGCTACTCATGGTCCTCAGGTTTGCAGCTCAGGCATTTATTCAGCCACACGTGTTGTACAGCTTTTCACTACAGCTTTTTCCTTTCTAGATAAGGGGATTCCTGCCTTCTGTGCCTCCTTTGCTTCTCTCTCTCTCTCATACACACTGGAAGACAAGCTGCCTGACAAGGCTCCTCAGTGTGGTTGGGCAGACCACAGTCTTGGCATATAGATCTTAAGTAAAATATGTTACATTTATGGCCCTTAAGACCCTCGGGCACTCCTGTTATGTTGCTCCTCAGTCCTTCTTAAGCCTCTTGATAGCAGTGTGCTTCTGAACCACCTGCATATGCTACTCTGTTTTCTATACTGAAATGCTGGCTGACATGGTAAACTTCCAGCAAAACAGGCAAAGGGTCCAAATTAACTTTCAAAATACTTTCCTAGGTTACTCGCTTTGTGTTCCAGCTCATACATTTTTGGGAATGCACCGCATGGTGCTCCACCTCCAAGACAAACTGCGAGCCTGCAGAGAGAAATTACATTCCGCTTAACCAACACAGTGCCAGCTACTGCACATGAGCGACAGCAGCTTCCTAACACAGCATGCTTTTACCTCCTTTAAATCTGGGCTACACCCAGGACAGAAATGCCAGCTGCTAAAAATACTTTCTAAGGAGTTTAAATGAGACCTACATTTAACAATGGTTTTGTAAGGAAAAGGTCCGTGCCTAGCTTAGCATTAATTTTGGAGAAGGAGTCCAATTCTAATTACAAGAATCATCACACTGCCACGTCTGTAACTGAGCTCAGCTAAGAGGACATCATCCTTTACCACCGTTTGAATTAACAGGCATCAATTATAAGGCTGATTAAGCAAGAATGCAAGAAAAATGTGTAAGTCTTCAAATTGTTTTGGGTTACCTGGACCAGTGCCCATGAAAACACTGAATCATGCGGAGCTCCCCTGTATAGTACAGTCCAAGAAGTTTTAGAGTGGGGATACCCAGGATATAAACTGGAATGAGAAATTCCAATGAAAATAATGCAAATTATTGTCTCTGAAAGAGCCTTTTCTGGACATGGTATCTCTTTCAAATAGCTTTGCAGCACTTCCCTTAATAAGCTGTTCTCCCCAATGCAAATGAAATAAGCAACGGCCATTATTATCAGTCATGTTATTCACATGATTTTTCCATGTCCCTTTCTTGCCCAGTGGCAACACTCTAAAGCAATACCTGCATTATCCAGCATCAGCAGCTCACACAGCTCAAACTAAACCATAGAGCCATTTTTACTAGTTTTATGGTGAAGGACATGTTGAAATGGATCTGTTCAAAGATGCTTTCCCCTCTACTGAGTCACCTGCTTCCATAACCCCGTAGTTCAGGAGGTCCCACCCAGGCATGGATGAGGGCTCTTGAAGACTTCAGTTGGACATTTGCCCAACCAAAACATTTGTAGCTCTTCATCAGCACTACCACCACCGCACTCACTGCAGCTACTCCCCATGCCATCTCCACTATCTGTCCCGTGACAACACCTTCAAGCTCTCACCCACACAGAGGCAAATATATGTAGCTCAACTCAACTGCTCTGCAAGCACACATTCTCCCATCTGACACAAGGCAAGTGGGGAAATTGGTCTCTTCAGCAGCAACTTACTCTTAAGCAGCTTACAAATAATCTGACTGCTTTCTATCAGATCCTTTGGTTCCCTCTGCAGTTTTATTTTCAAGCTTGTTTCTGCTTTATTTCAACTATGCTTCCTACTAACTGACTATGCGTTTTTATATTTTAAGTGAAAAAAGTTAATCAAATGTGAATATGTATCCCATTGAGCAAAACTAAGTGTTGCAGAGCAAGATGGATTGGAAATCTGTTTAAATGAGATCTTAATAATTATTTTTATCATCAAGCGGCACATTTCAATTTACTGAAATTTAACACTAATTTTGCATTTTATTTATCTTACTGAAAAGGTTGCATTTTCACTGGCTACCAAACATTAAATTGCATTGATAAATAAAACCTTTACATCCAACTGAGCCTTCTTGCTGTCTGGGATGAACCACCATTTAATTTACAGTATAGCTAAACAAACACCTGACTAGACCTCAGCTTTTGTGTTTCGTAATATAATTGTTATTGATCTTTTTTAACTCATTTCTTTTAAGTGCCATTGGGATGGAAGAAAAATATTAAGATCAAATGCATAAGAAAATTTTGTAGAGTCACTTTCATTTTAAAAATAAAACTACCTTAAATTTTTTGTTTTCACTCATATATATAAATTGTACAACCTAAACCTGATGTAATAATATATATTCAGCAGTGAAGGAATTGCACCAAATAGTTTTGGTCACATCTCTTGGTATTTGTAATGTAGTGCAGCCTGGATAGACCTAGCTTAATGTGGGTACAGAAATCATCACAGACATGTGCAAAGCTCAGGAAGAACGAATATATTTGCTCCTCAGCAGCTAAGACAACACAACTGCTTCTGGTATCAGGTCATTCAGGTAACTAATACCCTTTTGTTGTCCTGCGTATGTACATACATCTACATCACTTCTACTAATGCCTTTGCAGAGCAAATCCATACCTTTCTTACTTCATTCAAACTTGAATAAATGGATTTTGGCCATCAAAAAATAGTATACTTGCAGGCAAAAGCTGATCAAACACTTCAACATCTCCAAGTTATCGACCAGAGAGATCTTTTGTCACAGCAAATACATATTGTTAAGTATTAAATATTATGTCTGTTGAATACAAGAATACAGATGTACACAGAAGACAGATTTAACTCTCAGAATGCAGTTCCACTATTTTAATGTGTTCTAACTGCAGACCACTTGCAAAAGTGGCATTCACACAATTGACGTAAATTTTAAGAACATATTATTAAGAACATAATATTAAGAACAAGAATATACAATATTTCATATTGTATGAAAAACAAACTGCTAAAATTAGATTTTTATTACATGCTTTTTCCCCCCCTTCTTCATTAATTAAATGTATCTTTCCCTTACCCATGTAGACCTGTTCCTCAGACCTTCCCAGAACAAGCTCTTTCAGTGTGGCTTATTGCCCATCCTACATCATCTGAAGGACACACTCTCCAGTATCAGTGTCATTTCTTCAAAACCATCACAACTGCTGTACTACTGTCCTTTCCATCATTTCCAGTCTGTGAATTCCTCCAAGCAGAAAACATCCTTGTGCGTGTCAGGCTGAATTTTATGCCCTTTCTCAGGCAGCTGGCCAGCGCAGGAGGGGTGACTCAAATTAACACAGTTAAAATCAGTAACAGATATACAGCAACTCAGAATTAATTCAGGATGTAATTTCATTATTCATTTAATATAATTGTGGGTTGCTGCCAAAAGGGATGCTCCTGTCGTCCCTACACCAGCAAGAAATTCCTTCCTCTCCTTCCCTTGCACCAGTTCGATAATGATGCAGGTAATGTGGCAAGTCAGATCTGCTTACTGCCTCCTCAGTTGTTTTTTCCAGGACTAGTTTTCACTTGGATAAGCGAACTGACTGATGAAAAGGCTCCTTTAGCTCCTTCTGTACCAACTTTTTTCTAAATCTGCCAAGTATAAAGACCTTGCTTTGAGATTTGATTGTAAGAAACTGGGGGGTTTGGCAGTGTTAGCTCTTCAGTTGAATCATGGAGCAGATAAAGTATGTGCTCATGACACTGCCAGATGATATGCAGGGGCCTGTGCTTAGCTTCAAGATATGCTAATCTAATCAATTTAGATAAAGTGCATACAGAATATAAGACAGAACTCAGTTTGCTAATCTACAATTACCCTACCTTGTTGTAGGGTACTATTCAGGATAAAGAAGAACTAAAGTTTCACCTCACAGCCTCTGAAAAGGACCATCAGACCCTCCAGCTCACTTCCCTGCTCCTCCGTCCCCCGTCCCCTTGCAGCTGTGACCCAAACCCTGCCTGAGGCAGGCTGGCATGCCTGATGGCAACATGAGCAGATTTAATGCTGGCTTTTTGCCAGGCTAGCTTTCTGCTCTTTCAGTGAGCTGAAGGAGCCTATCAGACAATCACATGAACATCAGGACTGACTCATGTAATGAGGACCAGACTGTAATGAGCTCTGGAGTGAGCTCCAAATCCTGCAGTCTATGTTGAGGATCATGTACAACATACAGAGTAGGCAAATATGCAAATGAAGTTGTTAATTCACTACAGTCTTCATGGTGCTCCCTGGATACAACTAACCAAGCCTATAAATTAACATCTAGTACACATAGCATGGGCATTCATGTTATAAATTTCTGAAATGGATAGAAGCCTTTTGATAAAGCAGGTAATAATGTCTTATTTCAGTGCGGGTGGAAACAGATATGGGATGCAGCAACTGACCACAAGAACATTCATAAACTTAAGAGAGCTTCACATCATGTATCTCAGAGTGGAAATCCATGATACCACAGACACTCCAACTAGGACATGTAGTTATTGTAAACAAAGCCCTGAAGATGTTAAAACAGAAAGATTTTACTTCTTTCAAAAGTAGCTGAAGATCTCAATTGAAGTGATTCAGTTTCAATACTCTAGTTCTGAATGAAGCGGAACCATCACATGGGTTTCACATTTAAGCCCTCCACATTTAGAAAGACTTGGTTACAACAGATTAATTCCCGATTTCATTCCCTAGAAACCAGCATGAGACCAAGACATACCACACCAAGGCGACAGTGAAGATAAAGCTGAGTACACCAAAGTCTAAAACTAATTCCTCGAGTAAGAACTACTAAGAGGAAGTTTCTCAGAAGTCTCTTCACAGCCTCTTCTGCAGGTGAAGGTGTCACAGCAGAGACACTGCAAGGTTTTCATTTACAGGATCTGAATGCAATAGCAGAACAATGTAGGCTGGAAGGGTCATCTAGCACAACCTCCTACTACAAGCAAGAGTAATTTCAAAGCTGGATCCAGTTGCTCAGGGCCTTACAGATTTGAAAATATCTAAGGATGTAGATTCCTGCATTACACACCATTCTCATCACAAAAAATTGTTTCCTTTTATCCAATGCAAATTTCCCTTGCTGCAGGTGGAAGATAGATGTATAAACAATGAGATTTTTAACCTGAAAATATCACAGAGCAGAATAAAAATAAAAATGAAAATCCAAAAGTAGTGACTGTTACAGCCACACATCAGCACTATTTAAAAATGCCCTTTCTAAAACTGTTTAATAATGAATAAGGAATCAAGTCAGATACTTCACATTAAAGGCGTAGATGGAGCAGAAATTCATCTCCTGGTAGGTTTTTCAGGGCAGATGTTAATATGTCAAAACAGCAGGTTTAACATTAAATTGATCCTCACCCCTGAAAAATATTCACTATTTTCCAGAATAAGAACACATGAAGAACTACACAGGATCCATGTAGCACAAGATCAAGTCTGATACAGTTCAAGAGCAAATGCCTAGGAAACAGCAAAAGAAGAGCACCAAGCAATACTTCCTCTTTGCTCATACATCCACACATACCTCAGACAAGCGCCAGTCTCTCTCAGATCCTGTAGAAGCTTCTTCCCTAGTGCACTGAAATGCTGTTGTTCTTTCTGAACACAGAGATTATTTATTCTTAGGCTTTATGAAAAACTGGTAAGGCAGCCTTACCCGTGAAATCTAGTTTGGTGCCTCTCTCCTTCCCTAACAGTTACATAAATGATGAACATCTTTACCTAATATACAGAGAATACACTTTCATCCCAACATGACAAAAAAAATAATTCAATATAACACACACTCCAGAAGATAAATCAACGACTAACTTTTTCTGACAGGCCATTTCAACAGCTCTGAGCAGCTATAACTTTCCAGAAGTCAGCATGTCTTGTCCAGAGAATGACTTTCCCAATGCAAGGCCCTTCGCAAACTGCAAGCATTACAACACCAGCCCTGACCCTGCAAAAGCCTGTTGATAATACCTTCTCTAAAGACAGGCTAGCTTGCCAACACTTACCTGGAGAGAAATTATAAAATATTTTTACCTGGTTTTAGTATTTCCTTCCTGTAATATTACATTCACATTTCTCCCATATTAACCTTTAAGCAGAATTTAGTTCAAAGACATTGCTGATGCAGTCATCTCAGAAATAAAATGAGAGCCCTAGTTAGTTCTGGATTGATTTTATTCACTCTGATATTACTTTTTTCCCCTCCCTCTCCAAACTTTTGCCTTATCTTTTTGGAAAATGGCAGATACATTTACCTACTCCATGTCCAGTATTGCAATTTACAGCCATGAATTCTAAAGAAACCCTCAAAAGAGATTTAAAATGTTCTGCAGGAGGGTAGTCATACCATAAGATGTAATTAAGACAGTATTAGTCAGGTGAATTGTGGTACTAACAGGTGCCAAATGCAATTGTGAAGAACATCATATTAGTTTAAGCCACCATCACAGAACCAAAGCATAGATTCTCTTTTGAGCCTCCTCCACAGCAATTTGAGCTAATGAGTTTTAGCTCAATGGTGGAGAGGTCTAAGAGCACCCACAGAGCATAACACAGTTATCTGTCAACCCCCAGTAACCCAATTACTCTGGATCATACATAATACTTTAAAGGTAAAATCATAATAACCCACCTTACCACAGAGTACTCCCTCACCATCTCAAGAGCCTGATTCAGCCTTGGGCACAAGCCATACCCTGCTCAGAAGCGAGGTGTCCCTGGGCAGACATCAGCCTCTCCCAGGGAGCAAGGTCCCCGAGGCCGCGGGCTCACACTGCAGCTCAGCACATCACAGCGGTTACAATGGGGGGGGTTATCTGGCAACACCAACAGAGCCCATTGCTCCTCTCCCTGCTCTTTCAACCTCCAAAGATCTCAAAGATTTGCAAATTGAGGTAATATCTTTCATTTAACTAGCTGGAAATAATGACAAGCTTTTGTGACCAAAAGCCCTTTTCCAAGGCAGGAGCAGATGTTAAACTAAAACACAACTCAAAGCACAATTCACCTGAGCAGTCTGTGAGTTTAAGTAAGTGACTTCTCTCTTTACAATTAAGTAAAGAAATTTTTAGCAAGGTGCTCTGAATCAGCCTAAAATGGCAAGAAATTAAT
This sequence comes from Astur gentilis, assembly GCF_929443795.1. Classification (NCBI taxonomy): domain Eukaryota; kingdom Metazoa; phylum Chordata; class Aves; order Accipitriformes; family Accipitridae; genus Astur; species Astur gentilis. Next base: position 17,044,762 of record NC_064893.1, on the reverse strand, counting down.
TTTGTCAATGAATATGTGAACACAACAAGCCACAGGTAATAAACCACAAATAAATAGCACCTGTACATTGGAACACTGTCCAGTTTCCATGAATCCAAAACGTTCTCCTTCAGTCTGTCCTTTTCTAAATCCTATGGAGCAATTCCAAAATAACACTACTGCCACTGGCTGGTATTTTATTGTTGTATTATTTCTGTAGAAGCTGAAGCTGGAACTACCCACCACAACTCACTAACAGACAAAGAGGATACATCAGCTCTTGCTGTCACAGAAGTTTTAATCCTTCAATAACAACCACAAAATAGCAGCCACAAGACTGTACGAACTGTAGTTGACTTTACTAGGTATTTCCACCAAAACACTTTGTTGAGAAGTCACACTGATTTTGCCCAATGAAAAATGATCAGAGGGGCTCTTTCAGCCTGCCAGGCTTCCTATTCCTACTCCAACACTCGAAAGGATTTCTCTTCTGAACAGAGCTCTAGAGCTAAGCTTTCAAAGCCCTGTGAAAAGCTTTCTGATGAAGTGTTACCGCAGAATAAATCAGTCTAAATCCAGGGAATTGTTCCAACAGATTAAAACCTCAATGCCAAAAAGCGAAAAGATGGTTCTGCTCCTACTTTATAAATATCTCACTTTGTTTTGAGCCTGCCACCCACTACTTTCATTTGGTGGTCTTAGTCCTTTTATAAGAAAGGACAGTAAATAATGGGTTCATATATGCTCCATGCTAATAACACTTTATATGCTTCATCATACCCTCTTCAGAGATATCTTTTTGAGACTGAAGAGTTTTGATCTCTATCATTCTATACAAGGAACTAATTTCACACCTTTGATCATGCTTGTCAACCTTTTCAGGATCTCTCACAGTTTCACCAAGTCTTTAAGAGCGATGAGACCAGTACGCATACAGCATTCACAACACGGGTGCACTATGAATTTACACAGCAGTATGTTTGCTACTTTGATCACTTATTTTTCCACAAGCACCTAACTCTCAATTTGCTTTTCCAAACACCGAGATAGTATTTTGAAAGAATTGCCTATTATAACCCTCAAGTTTCATCTATGGCTGGAAAGCCAATTCAGAGCTCATCACTACACACATACAGTGGGGGCTGTTCTCCAGGTGCACTACTTCACTACACTGAATTTAAAATGCTATTTTATCACTCTGTGCCATAGGATTTTTCCATGTTTCCTCAAAGTTAACTCTTCTATTTACTATCATAAATTAATTTTTTTATCAACAAACATTGTCACCTCTCTTCTATTTATTTTTCTAACTTTGACTTCTCTGTGCTTTTGGCCTCCGCATCATTCTCTGGCAACACTGTGAAAACACTGTATAAAATAAATCTTCCTTCTGTCCGATTTACAGCTAAATTTTTATTGGATGTCCCAACAGTCTTCATGCTCTCAGAACTGCCAGTTATTCTTTACTCACCTTCTGTGCCACTCATGCTTTCATAAAGCTTTATTACTTCCTTTTGTTCCCCAAGTGGCTCCTTTCCAAGGTGCAAAGTCCTAAACTGTTTAATATCTCCTCCTCTTTCTTCTCATTCCATGCCTTTGCTCTCTCTTGTCACCTTTCTCTCTCTTTTCTAGTTCTCTCATACTCGAAGAATTTGCCAGAAATTATGCTGATAAAGAGCTCCAGTGTATATTACGTCTAAGATTTTACTGCTCTATAGGACCATTTTTCATGCTTCCTCAGGGAGATATATCAGGATTTCTCTTTAGAAATGTGCCTTAATACTGTCACGTACCTTCATAAATGTGCATGCAACCTTCCACATCACACCCTGCTTCCCCCACCACTCCCAGAATTAGGAATTTTGTTAAAAGCAGTTTATTACATCATTTTAAATCTAAGCTGTTCATATTCCTTGCCCTTGGCCTCAAGTTGACCTAGATTTTTACTATTTTTTTTTTTTAAATCAGCCCTTTTATGTACATTTTCTGCATTTGTGTATTAGCTACACTAAGTTAATGCCTGGAAGCTTCAAAGACAAAATTGTCCATCCACTACAGCAGTGGAGAAGTCCTACACGCCTCTACTTGTTCAAGAGCTTCAATCAAAAGAAGGACACAGTGGGAATCATTACAGACTCAGGCGTCCATTTCTTTTCAAAACGTGTTGATCTAATTTAGTTTCAGTAGTTCACCCCAATTTATTTTTAGGCTGTACTTTTGGATTTCTTGGACCCTTCAGGTAATGTTTCTTATGCTAATATTCAACACGGTAAAGTCAGAAGAGATCAGCTTCATTCATCTGTCTGACCCTCCTGCCTAGGACAGGAAAACAAATTTCTCTATACAATTCCTTCACCAAGCCATGCATGCTGGAATTGAGTGGTGCTGTTTCTCTTGGGATCTTTTGAGTCAGCACTGATTAACTTTCCATTTAATGAAGGGACCAACATTTTCCATTGCAACCTAATACACTCCTCCTGTTAAATATGCACCTCAGGTAGAGTTTAAATGTTTTGGTTTTCCTTCAAATGAAGCTGTAATCAGGGGAGAAACAGAGAAAGCCGTAAGAGCTCCAAGGCCACCTCCCCTGCAGTGACTCTGCAGCCAGTCTGGAGTAAATAAAACACACACACACCCTCCCCTTAACACCGCTGCCCTGCAGACAGATTGAAAGCTGTTTTCTACCTTTTATTACCCAATCACCAGTAATAAAACTCGTTGCTCTTCATCTAGCCACTGCACAAGAAAGAAACACAGCACAACATTGCTCAACCAAGCTCCTTACTAGACCAGCGGTGATGGCAATCACCAAATTGTGTTAATGCAGGTGCTCAGAGGAAAAGGCAGCAGCTGTCATTTTTGAGATGCAACTGCTCATCCCTTAAAAATGGTGAGTATACAGGTATACAAGTAAAAAAAAAAAAAAAATTATGGAACTTTCTAATAGCTGCACAGAAATCACTGCAGTCCTTGTCTGTTCAGTCAGATAACAGGAAGAGATCCCTCTCCTGCTGCAACTGCATTCATGAGCTTGGAGGCAGCAGAGCTCCCAACCAGCCCCTGGGAGCACACCACCTCCGCTCCCCACACTCTGGCTTTCCCTGTACCTTTTATTCACACAGATGCTTGAACCATGCTGCATGGATGCAGAGGCCAAGATTGCAGAACAAGTCCCTTGATTTATGGTAAGGTGATTGCAAGTCTTGAAAGCTAAGGCCCCAGACTATGAAAAGCAATTTGGAGTCTCTGCTGCCAGGAAGACCTGGGGTTCTCTTAAAAATGCAAAAGAAAATTTGAGTCTAGTGATTTATGATAGGATAAGAATACTTCAGACTTCACTAAAGAAAATGTTTAAATATCAGGATTTAAACTTTGTGAGCCTTTCCTTATTTGAAAGCTTCGACAATACTAAGACTGTATTCACTTAAGTAATTTTTAGGCCAACAAGGTGACTGATGATGGCTTCTATTTAAGCAGTTTATTTTAACGTGGAGACTTGATAAAAATAGCAGCATAAGTGCCATGTTTACAATCAATCCACAGCCCAGAATGATGTTTGAAGGCTAGAGATCTGAGAAAACATTAGTACATCACATCAAAGAAATCAAACTACAGAAAAGCAAAGATGCTTGCATTACAACACTTCTCAGTTCATGCAATTAATGCTCAGGTCACAAATTAAGCTTTCTGGTGCATACATTTCAAGCCATTTCAATCTTTTGCCCCACCAACTACTACCTACCAATCAGAGAATGTGAAGAGATTTATATTCTGGAGACCTCCATAAAAGGTTGAATAATATTTCTGCCTGAACAGTTCCTATTTTATGAAAATGAAGTACTGACAGTATTTCTCCTGCCTTTACGTAAAGTCTTAGATTCATATTCATATTCCTATTCTACTATGAATTTCTCCAAAGGTTACTATACCATACAATGCACAATATTCTATTTCTTAATTTTTTTTATTATTATTATTTTATTTTTACAGAGAGCACAAGCTTCTCTGGCTGTTTTATTGCTTTCATTGTTAAGAGACTGCTGTCTTTAACAAAGAAGAATGAAGCAATTAAAGTCAACGGGGGAAAAAAAGCAGTTATCTTGTGAAAGGCCAAAGGAAAAACCTTCACTATCCTTCTACTACTGACAAAAAAATATCTAATGCTCAGTGAATGCCTCCATCTGTCTGAGAAATCCTGTGCAACACAATTTTAGAAGCTGGTGTTTGAAGACTGTCTTATGCTTGTTTTGCAACCTCAATAAAACATTTTTAAAATGAGTTACAAAAAGATTAAGGTTTTTTTCCAGACAAAAACAGCTTCTCAGGATAGATGAGAAGAGCAGCTCAGCCTCTGTGCTGCAGCATCACTGCGCACACTTTTTCTGCTGGAAGCGCAGCAGAAACGCATTGCCTGGGAGCAGAACCAAGGATGCTGTTTGCAGCTCAGCCATGAGCAGTGTGAGCACACAGCTCACTGTCCCTTCCAAAGGCATCTTCTGCTCTGCGTCACAGCATCACAGACACCATCTGTTCTTCACTATCAAGGTTTAAGTGTCCTCCAGGAATTCTGCTCCCTTTGGGATATCACAGTTAATAAAAAAGCAGGACGACAGACTTCTAAGAAGTCTTTAGGGGTCACTGCACTGCCAAAAAACCCTGTGATCGGTGAGGAAATACCATTTTCCAACACCTAAAAACACCACCAAAAATGGAATACATTAATGTGGAAGAGGCACAGGAACCCCCTCCTGAGTAACCAACTGGTGAGCTCTACAAATTGTTTTAAAGACATTTTTATACTGGTGAGAGTGGCAGCATACATATAATTATAGCTGCCTCAAATTACCCTTGAAAACATTTCATTTAGGCAGTTACTACCAGGCATAACAATAAAAGCCATTTCTCATAGTGTAAGCTGAATCACTATCAGAAGGGCTTGATGGTCTCATTATACTAGTGAAGCTTCTGTTCTACGTGCGTGACCCGTCAGCCCTGGCACTGAAGCTATCGCTTCCCAGATTTCAAAGGACTGCTGAAATACCCAGATACAGGAGTTGTCATAAAGCCAATAACCCTCTATAACAGCAACTGTCAGGCTACCCAAAATTTGGGAATCACTGCCAACATTCCTATGCATTTGCAAAGACTTCATGAAGACAACATGAGAGTACACATCACACAAAATATATCAATTCATATTCAACATGCACGAACAGGAAACAAAAACCAAAACGGCAAAAAGCATTTGGTAAGAAAGGTGCAAGAAGTCTCCAGCACTGTCTTGGTATGACTGTCTCAGGCCAGAGAGGGGCCAGAAAGGCTGCATGCATCCATAGCCAGTCAGGTCATCTTTATTTAAAAAAATAAAATAAATAAATAAATAAAAATCTTCCATTCACCACCAAAAGTATAGTTATTTCAGAAAGTAAGAATTTTTTTGGGGGAGGAATGGCGTTTCCCACCCCAACACCTCCACCACCTATGCTCTCCAGCATGCCACAGAGCCACGGAAGATCAGAACAACCAGGATACTCCCCAAGGAAATCACGTCAGCAAAGGTCTCTTGACTTCCTTGCAGGCCTGGGGTATAAACCTGGAACACTAGCTGAGTGACAGGGAGTGCTGCAGTAAAGTCAATCACTCTTCGGGCAAGTAACATCTCTAAGCAAGAATCACATCTGAGATGGCTCCCTTCATTAGAGAACATCCGCAGAAAATTCATTCAGCAACTACTCACACAGAGCAGTCTGGACACTTACCCTCTTACCATGTGCAATACATCCAGACAAGCGTATATTCAAATGCAATGAATAACCTGAGCTAAAGGACAAAATCAACCTGCTTTAAGCCCCATTAGCTCCTTTTTTAAGGAACATTCTCCAACTGCAAGCATCACACTCAGCAATTGCACATAAATAACCCTTCTTGGTGTAGAAACCAGGAGAAATCCCAATGATTTATATTTTCTAAGATTTGGAATGCTGCTGAAAAGATCAGAGATAGCGTTTGTGAGCAAGAGAGATCACACAAGCGATGGGTTTCCTGAAGCTTGACTGGCAGCAGGACTTAGACTTTGTATTGTTTGTGGCATTTTAGTGGAAGTTTAGAAAAACCTTGTGAACCCTGGAATCACAGCCAACTTGCCTCAGCTCCTCCTTCATGTGGCCAGCCCCATGACAAAGTCCAGGAGCAGAATAGCTACGAGTTCCAAGACCATTTAAAAACAGCTACAAATGCACAGATTAAGTGTCTAAAAGATAACAAACATCTGGGTACTGCCCAGCTGGTGCACTGCTTCTGCTCAGTGTGGTCAAAAGAATGTTTTAAACCTTCACCCTCTTACAGCAAGACCCCATGTACTGCCAAGTTCCCAGGCTGGGGTACAACTGAGTTGCTACAACACACAGACCCTATCACCACTTTTCCCTGGGGAGGGAGGCCTTGCTTTTTTTTTTTTTTTTAATATGTCACTGAAAAAGTAAATAAATAAAACTGACACTTAGCTCTCCAAAAACCCAAATTGCTTTAACTTATTCCTGGAGGCAGAGACATTCTGAACGTCTTCATTAACTCTTTTGTACAGACAAAGCTACAACCTCCTCTGTGCTTTTGTATTCACTCTGCTGGAAAATTCCAGCCCTTTTTGCAATTTAGACATTTGTGTCGAAATCTTCATGATGGTGGGCCAGTAACTGAAAAATTGCAGTTGACAGTCCCAGATTACTCTGTGCTGGCTCCTCAGTCATAATCATTCAATTATATGACACAGCAGTATGAATGAGCTGGTACCAAACACTACAAAGTGACAAATGCACCAGTTGTAGCCAGGAAGACAATGTTACAACCCTGCATTTGCAGACTGACACAGGCAAGCGCAAGGTCTCACCAAGGAGACATCTTGAATGACAATCTTCTAAACAACTCCTCCTTCGTTTCTTCCAACACCATAACAGCAGCTATAGCATTTGCTTTATACAGGTATTGTACTGTGTAAAATGCTGAAGAATAACACACCTCCTTTTAAAGCAATGTCCTTGCTGCAAACCAGAAGCCAGCAGACCTGTGGTCCCACAGTTCAGCTCCCAACTCCAAGGTATTCCCAGGCTCCCCACACACTGAGATCTCAGCAACACAACCATACTTACCTTTGCAGGAATGGAACTAAGAGGCCACTCACTGCCAGGTGATCTGGCAAATTATTTATTAGCCAAACATGAACCAGATGGAATACCTGCAGAGTGTTCCATCCATTTACTGCTAGAAGTAACCAAAAGCATTTAGGGCATACAAGCTCCCTTACTGACTTTTTTTTTTTTTTTTTAAATAATGAATGTTTCCAGTTAACTTTTTATCTTAAAAATGTCAGGAAAGTACAATTTTGTTCTGTGGCTGAGCTAATCCATGTGCAAATTTTCACCAAGCTCTAAGCCTTTCTCTCTGTCAGCTCACGGATAAAGCTCAATTGCATTGTAAAATGAGAAAAAAAAATAATCTTCCCTGGCTTTCCTGAGGACCATAAGAAACATATTTGGCAACTTCTTCATCTGGGCTGAAGGAAAAAAAGAAGTGGAATTTGTAACAAGGACCATTGATTTGATGAAAACCATGTCAGAATGAACTACATGAGCAAAATAGCAAAGGTAGAATACTATACAACAGTTAAAAGCGTCGCTATCAACTGTGTGCTTGCTTGACACTCCCAACACTGTTATATTAATTCTCCAGCCATGGCAGAGACAAACCATGCAGCACCTGAACTGGCAGACACCAAAAAAGCAGACTTAAACCACCCCCCAAGCCCCCATCTTCTACCATCTGGAAAATAAAGCACAAAACCACTTATAAGCCCTCCTCTTCTGGAAGGAAATAGGCCAATCCAAGTCATATAAACATACATTTACGCAAGTCAAGTTTTTCTTTCTGCCCATGCAAAGGTAGAAACACCTACACAAACTGGAAAAAAACCAGACCTTATTGGCTAAGCAATACATTTCAAAGCTACCACAGCCAAAAGAAACTGTTAAAAACAGAAGCATCTAACTTCAGTTCTCCACACAAAGACAACCCAAAAACCCCCTCAGCAGAAAGCTGTTATTATGTATGACAACAGAACTGGTGAATCTGGATATGAATTTTCAAGAACACAGCTGAAAAGCCTATTTAGTGAACAAATTTCATTAAAGACCTATATTCTTTGTATTTAGGAAACTTAAAGGTACATAAATCCCAAATATTTCTAGCGTTTACAAAACACTACAAGGGCATCAGTAGCAAAATTTGTTAATTTCTAGTTATGTATTTTTGAAATATTTATGATGCAATTGTTCCTAATAAATTAGAATAAAGTCCATATATAGGATAAAAAGTAATACTAGATCCCTATTAATTTACATAACTGCACTAAAACCTACTCCTTCACTGTCTTTGTTTAAAGAATTCCAGATATTAACCCACAGTCATATTGGTTTTCTGCCTTGGTACAGTGAAAGAGTCCGAGAAGCAGTCACAAAATCAATCAAATTAGTACCTAGGTGCAATTCATACACCAAGTCATACTAATCTAACTACAGCATCAAATTCATGCCAATTTGAAATAAAAAGTGCAAGTCTGTGCACAGACACTTAGACTGCCTTCAGTCTAGACTACAGTTGAGCCTGTAAGGTCACAATTTCAATCATCAGCAGCAAGCATAGAAATATGCACTTATCTAACTGAATTGATTCCAATTAAACCCACACATTTGTATACTATCAGTACAGCAACACTAAATCAGCATTAATTTGTAATTTGCTGGGTTCATTTCCAGCCAGATCTGTTTCCAGACTGGATTCGCTGCACAGCCGCAGGAGTGCTGGAGGGGAGCATCAGACAAGGCTGCGAGGATGGGCAGAACCTCTCCGTTCACAGGGGCGTTGATGGCTGTGGGTTTATAGCAGTGACAAAACTGCAATACAAGGTAACATTCAGATAGCCACTGAACTTTGGCAGCTCTGCAGCTAGAAGATAAATGGGAGAGCCCTCCCCTGGACTAATAACCAGCTGAAAACAGACGACAGAAGGTAGGCATAAATGGTCAGTTTTCACAGGGAGGGAGACTGCAAGGAGCCTTTTGCAGTGCTCTGCTATACACTGTATTCATAAACAATCTGGAAAAAAGGGCAAGGAGTGGAGTGAATATAGGCTATTCTGACAGTAAAGAGTAGGGCTGACTGAAGACCTGCAGAAAAACCCTGTGAGGCTGAATAATGGGGAAATAAAATAAGAGAAGAAATTCAGTGCAAATAAAGTAGCAGGCCAAAGAAAAATCACCCTAATTTCACATACAGAGTGATGTGCTCCAAACTGATCATTAACATTCAGAAAGTCTTACTGGAGTCATGACAGACTGATAAAAGCATCAGCTCGCAGCCATTCAACATATTAAAAAAAAATAAACCTAATGTTAGGAAATGATTGGTAATTAAACCGCCATATAAAGCTACAGAATGTCTGCAGCTTAAATCCTGGATGCAGTGCCTGTTCCTTCATTTCAAGATGACATAATGGAAGAGGAAAATATTTTTAAAGAGGAAACAAGGTTTGAAAAGATGAATAATGAGAAATAATCAATTAAGCTAGAGTTATTCTGCATGGAAACAGAGATTACTGCAGTGACATACGACAGAAGCCTATAAAATCATCAGTTGCATGGAGAAGGTAAACAGAGATCAGTTGTTCACTGTTCCAAACAATACAAAAGCTAAGAGATAGGAAATGAAGATTACATCTGTCAAGTTCAAAAGAAAACAAGCAGAGGTAGTTAGCACCTACAACACTATTTTGTGCTCTGGAAGGTCTGTCCTGGGATGTGTCAGTGCTATACATTTAAATGGACTGGAGACACGGGCAAGTCCCCAAAAGAAAAATACATTAACAAAATAAAAGCAAACAACATCTACCTCTTGACATCCTGCAGCTGATGAGAGACAAGAGGGCTATCAGACAAAGGTTTATATAATTTGCCCTGACCTTATGCTCTTCTCTTTGGTCGTTGTCAGGACAGGACAGCAAACAAGATGGTTCCACCTGATTCTATGGCTGTTCTTACCCTACAAAAATCAATTACATCTCTGGTACTCCTTAGCCCTTCTTTGAACTCACTCAACTTGCTTACCTGGCAAAAGCTGATGTTCTGGGGAGATGGGGACACAGGGGGGCTGGATTAGTGCCCTGCTATTTAACAAACTGAACTGGTTCAGAAAAACATCCAGTAAATGCTGGAGTTGGTATGAGACAGAGCAAGAATAGGACCAACCCTTTTGCGTGCCAACCAGTCATTAAATCAGTTTAAGATGTAACACGCAGCTTCATCACCAAAATACAGATGAAAAGGAAAGCAGTAGGTTGCCTATATCCTCTATTCGAACAGGCAGGGAAAAGCCACAATTCCAGATCTTGTGGGAGGAAAAAAAAAAAAAACAGGGGGCCAGTTTCACATTTTTAATCCATCTGGTAATTACAAAGAGAGTCTGGTTTACATACGACTGAATAGCAAAGGTTACATTAAAATTAAATATTGCCTTTATAACCTCTACTGTATTTATACTACGTAAAGCAAGGAACACCCCTTTGGGGAACTAAAACCCGTTGTAAATTCAGAAATGCATCCAAGTCTGCTAAGGACGACAGCCAAATGAAAACAAAGCTATTCCTCCCTATGCTTCCCACAGCATCAATCTGATTACTACATTAAATGGTGCTACCTCAGTCACAAAAGCCAAGGGGATATGACCAGACAGAAAAAGGTGAATGATCAATAAGAATATATTATTAAAAATCCAGCAAGTCCCATTTACAATTCAGAATTTACAAGAATAGAACTGAAGACCAAGTGAGATGATTAAAATCTCTCATCAACTCTGATTTGCACAGTAGAAAGCACAGTCACCCAGTCCTTCCCATGTCAGGACCAAATCACAACTGCTTTGCTTAATAATTGACCTGATCTGGCCAGAACATTGAGAATTCCCAGGGTAAAGCAATACAGAATTTTCTTATTCCTCCAAAACCACATTCATATGAAAATAAGACCACTGAGATGCATCAAGACACATACCAGGAACATTTTCTTCAACAATACACAGAGAAACAGTAGCAAAACAGTCCTCTCTTCTCCTTGAACTATGGCAGATTAAACCAGACTGTAATAATTACGGACACAAATAGTCTTAGCCAGTACTGCACAACTGTCCAACATGAGGCTTAAGAGTCATAAGCAGCAGAGGCATATTTACTTTTAGCCAAGATACAGATGACAGATGATGAGCACAAGATAAACCCTGATAACGGAGGGTTATGGTGTCAGCACTGCCTACAGAAATAGAACTCACTGAGTGTTTGGCTTTACTTTTTTCCAGGAAGCAACAGTGGTAGCAATCCAGCTGAGCTATTATTTGCGAGAATGACAGGTAAATAATTAAAAATTAAAATCCCTATTCTGTTACACAGGAAAACTGAACCTCCCAAAAAATTAAAAGGTGTTTTGCTTTCTCCTATATTTTTTTTTTTATTTTTGTGCTTAGACTATATTATGACCATAATTTTTTGAGCTTCTTACTAAAAATACCATACCTATATATTACTACTTAGCTATAACGTTTGCCTTGAGCATGCAACAGAGGAATGTTTAAGAAAACTGTCCTAGAAGCATCTTTAAGAAGATTTCCTACTATATCTTTAAGGAACCAAAATATATGTTGTATGTAATAAAGCCTCTGAAATCTAAATGTACCATTACACTTACGCTTTCCAATGAAAACCACTAAAGAGCCTGTCATGTATGACCAATGTGAAATATGAGCTGCCAACAGAAGCACTGGAGAATATTTCTGAAGGTGATCTGAGATCAGGAAAACACAAATTAAACAGTTTTGTTAATGTCAATTAGTTTTTAACCTTAGATACAAAATGAGTAGCTAGGAATGTAATTATAGCCTCCAATAATGTTGCTTCCAGCAGCTGTTTAATTTTCATTTTATAACATTTCCAGCTTCTACATTCTACATTCCAGCATTTGCAAACATGTCAATATCACCCAAGTATGGCCCACACTAAGTTTCTGCCCTCAAGACAAGTTTCAGTGATTTGCGTGCCGTGTGCAAGCTAAGTTTCAAAATCCCAAACAAATAAATGAAATTGGAACAGTCATTGCCAGTCCTGAGCTGTCTCCACAATTCCAATCCAATGGCTAATAATCCAAATGAATCCTAGTGACTGCCTTGCTTCTTCAGGAGTCTATCCCCAATTCAGTAAGACACAAACATTTGGCAAGTCCTGCTCCCCTAGTCCAAGTTATTTTGCTAGAAAAGCTCCACACTGATTTTAAACTCAGCTCTGAGACTTTACATTACCTTTTTACTTTTCACCATAGACTGGTGCTAAACGCCGTTTGACAGGCTCCAGGATTTGGAAGACTGTTGTCCCTTTGTTTCTACAGAAAAGGAAAGGCAGAAGCTAAAGTAATGAGCCCCCAAGTCCTCCTATCTGAACACGGGAGACTCATGAGTGTGCCTGACACAGGAAGCACAAGTGGATTCTTCTTTACTTGTAATCCCCATCTTCTCATCACCTCGGTATTCAAGCACAAAAAACTCTCTGGGCTTCCCAGATGCAACCCCCGACACGTACCAGACCTTTCCTATTTGCCGGAGCAAACACGCATGTGACTGAGTCACCCCAGTTCTGCTACAAACTTTGACTGGGATTCAACGTGTTGCGACCGCACTGTATTGCGACTTGATCACGCAGCGGTTCCAGACTCCTCAGACTTGAGAGGAATCAAAAACCAGATCAGACACCAGGCTCTCAATTGGCAGTGCAACACCCCAAGCAAGGCATGGCCACTGAGCCAGCTGACGGCACTCCCAACGCCTCCTGGGAAGCCAGTGACAGCACTACACAGCGTCATTTGTTTTGTAACACCGCATTTTCTGCGCCGGACTTTATAATGATGATTTTTAAGACAGCAGAAGCATCTGACTTTGCTACAATGTTTTGAACTACTCCCTATGACTTACACTAAATATAAAAAACCAGAAATGGACATTGACCTGAAGTGATGATGCAAGTCAACAAAAAAATTTTTACAAGCTATTCCTTGCTCATTCACATACTGACAAGACTGTACTAAATTGAAGAAAAACGCCCTCTTTTCGTTGTCCAAAATAAATAATACAACAGAGAATTTTGAGGTCTGAATATCAGAAAGAAAAGCTACATATGAGAGCAAGCAGGAAGCCCAGAGCACTCCTGTCCATTAGTTACATGAAAAAAATAATCTCTGCAATAAAACCAGGGGCAGTTTCGAGGCGTTTCTCTTCGTCCCCAGCGAAGCCCTTTATGACGAGGGATTATCTCCTAAACCCAGCTCCGTGAGGGAGCGGTACTTTACCCCGGCGTCTCGTAACGGCAGAGGAGCCGAACCCAGCCCGCCCTCCCTCAGTGGCGGCCCCTCGCCGGGTGACGCCGGCGACAGCGACGGCCCGGGCCCCTGCGGGCTACGGCCGCCTCAGCGGGACCCGCCCGGAGAACACCCCCCGCCCCCGCTCAGGTAACCCGCGCGGCGTAACCATTCACCGACGGCGCCCCGGGCTCGGGGAGCGGCGGCAGCGCAGGGCTCGGCGGGACAGACGGTGCCCCCGGGCGCGGCCGCCGCTGACCCTGGCCCACCCGCGGAGCCGCCGTGCGGCACCTGCTGCCGAGCGGCAGCCAAGCGCCTCGGTGCCGCTGCGTGGGCACCCAATAGCAGCGGAGGACGCGCGGGCCCGGCCTGGGGGTGTACCGGAGCCGCTGCCGGAGCTCACCTGGACGGCAGGTACCTCAGCACCTCCGGCCGCCGCGGCATGCGGGGCACTCTGCGCCTGCGCGCTGCGCTGCGGAGGCTGCACATGCGCGGGTGCCCGGGACTACAAACAAGATGGCGGCCGGGCGGTGAGCTGGTGCTGAGCGTCATCTTGGGGATAGTTCCTCCGGCACCGCCCTCCGCCCGGGCCCCGGCCACCTCTGCCGGGCTGCAGGGGCCCGCCCGGGCGGGAGGCGGTGCCGCTCCCCCGGGCGCAGCGGCGTCTCCTCAACGGCGCCGGCCTCCCCACGCCTCTGGTGTGCGACCCGGCCGGGCCCAGTTCTTCCCGCCTCGGCCCCTCCTGGCTCTCACAGCGGTCGCTGGAGGGCACAGAGCAGCATAGGGCTCCCCGGCGGGCTGGGCGCGCTGCCGGGCTACCGAAGCCCCAAGCACACGCTTGCCCGTGCGTCCCAGTGGTGAGCGAGGTCGGGGCAGCGACCCACCCCGGGAAGCTGGGGCTCGGCGTCACCGAGGCCGGAGGCAGGCGAATTGCAAGCTAAGGGAGCCTGCCTGCAGCTAGCCGTGGAGCCTCTCCAAACCCGAAACGCCTCTTGCGTTGGTTTTAGTTAGGTTGGTTGGTGGGGTTTTTTTCGCCTCCAGAGGCAAGACTAGTTTCTTGGAAGGCCAAACAAATCTGCTTGTTCCTTCCCCCACTGGAGATTCTGGCAACGTGCAAGTGTGAGTGTTGGGGGAGCCCTGCCCGCGGTCACGGTTATCCCCCTGTACCCACTGCCTGAGTCCATGAAGGCAGCCATCCCCAACGGACAGCAAGCTCTATGCAACCCCTGGCGTTTCCAGCTGTGCCCCGAAGGGGTGCGTGTGCTGCCCTCTACCGCCTGCTGCCTGCCTGCCCCTCTTCGGGAGCGTCTCCAAGTGGAAATACTTGGTTCCCAGGTCAGTGTGGCATCCCCAGCACATCTCACCTTCCCTTTAGTAGGGCCCTGTCACAAACATTTAAAAACGAGGTATTGCCAAAACTTAATCCATATTCTGGTTTCTGGTGCCACCCAGTGGTGCTGCATACTGCTTCTACCTCAGTTCTTAAGTAATTCCAGGCTGTTACTGAACAGCAACGGCAGAGGGTAGGCAGAGCTGAGATGGTATGTAGGTAAACCATTCCCGAGTGCATTCCCAGCCCTGGACCACACTTCCACTGAGGTCATCCCAGCCCTACACAGCACCACTAAGTGCCTTGTGCTCCACTCCCCTTATCTCTGAGTCTCAGCCCTCCCTCACACCACTCCTCTGAATGAACCACCTGTGAAATCCTGCCACCTCCCTCAGCACCAGCTGCTACTTTATCACCTTTTCCCACTTACCTGTTATCTCTAGTAATTTGTCAGTAGTTTCTCCCACCCTATCCAGCTAGCTGAATATCAGGCCAGGGCCTTCTCATTTGCCAGCAGTCCCCACCTTTGAGGTGATACCAGAAGAAGCTGCCTTAGTGGGGAAGCTTCCACTCACACAGTTGCAAGTACTTGCAGCCTAATCTCCTGCCACCAAAACCCAGTGAGGGCAATACAGGGAATGCACAGGGAGGTATTTCACGTAAATAACACCCCTGTAAGCAGGCAGACAAGTCCAGCTCTTTGGTTTTGTTAGGCACATGATGCTTCCCAGGGGTTGGTAGCAAGGTGGAGTATGTTGGTTGTCTCTCAGGCTCCTGGTGCTGGAGTGAACCCAGCTCTTGCCCGAGTCTCAGGTCTTTCGAGACAACCCTGCAGATCTGCGTGATCCACCTCAATGATCTACTTCATTGTAGGTCACAGTATTGAATGCTAAGTCAAGTCTGCTTCCTGGGAGTCAGATTCAGTTCAGAACCACAGAGTTAGGCAGAATTACACACTCACTCAAGCCTGGAGGCAAGCAGCGGTCTGTTTTGCCAGCCAAGATTGGTACAACTCTCCCAACGCACCCATTCATTTATAGTGCACCATTGCTTGGCTTCACCAGAGCTATGTATTGAAATTCAGGTGGTATGATTACCATCTCTCCCATAAGTTTCCTAGCTCAACCCAGACACATTCCCCTTCTTTTAAGGAACTGCCAACAAAAAAACAGGATTCAAGGTGAGTGTGCACTTACCACAGAAGGTACCTAAAGATAGTATCCAGGTTCAGCTGAGAGTCCAGGTCATCAGGCAAGTTCATGGTGATAAGGCAGGTCCAAGCCAATCTGCAGAATTGGGGTCAGGCCTGGTGAGAATAACCAGGATCAAATGCAGCCCAGTGATTGCTGGGCAGGTCCATGGGCATGAGGCAGGTACAAGATCAAGCTGGAAAGTCAGTCTGTGGGTCAGGATCAGTTTGGGCCAGGCATAGCTGAGGCAAGGCTAGAGAATGGTTCTCTTATAGCTCAGACAGGGACTAAAGGCCCAGGTCTGAGCTTAAACGGGACTCCTGGGTGCATGGGTAGGATGTGGGTGAAAGGCCCAGATGAGGCTGGTCAGGGCCTTTAAGGCTTATTAGTATACTGAGGGCCCTGGCAGTACCTCCTAAAAATCTGTGTATGGGATTACCCTGTGCACTGTGCATGGGTCTGATACCCACTCCCTGCTCCTCACACACAGCATTGCCAGATTCCCCTCTTGCAGCTCCCTCCTGGGAGCCTCCAACAAGTCTTGGAGCACTTCAGGTAGGTAGTACCAGCTGTACCTGCTGTACCTTGCCTACAAGGGCAGTGATTTTCTTTCAGGTCCCTCTTAAGATGTGAGAAGTGTGCAGTAAGCGATCACTGGGCACCACCCAGCCCCTAAACATGTTGGCTAAGATGGCCCTGTGATGGACCTGAGTGTACCAACAGAGGCCTGAGTGGCCCTGACCAACCTCCCCTGGGACCCCCCAGCCATGGGTCCAGGAGCCCCATTCCAGCTCAGCCCTGTGCCCTCCCTCCCTGCCTGAGCTATGGTTGCAGGGGGTACCTGTCTCCAGCTGTGTCTCTTGCTTCAGCTCCTGGCTGGACCTTGGCTGTTAAGTAGTTTATCTCTTGGGCAGAATCCCTTCAATGTACGTTATAGCCCACCAACCTTAATTGAGCAATTCTTTTTTTCTGATTTACTTTTGTTTCATACAGATATTTTTTCATATAAAAGCATTTAAAGAATAACATGCCTAGTGCACAGGCCCAAGTATAACTCTAGCTCTTCATGATACTGTTGTTCTTGCCTGGACTACCAAGAACAAGAGGGGAAGGAAGAGGGGTAAGTGTGGACCTGTGCAGGCACTACATGCAGAAACAGTCAGTACCACTGCTTAAATTTTTAGTTCTTATGTAAACTAAATTGGCTGTTGAACAGAGGTGGAAAGAGGGGAATTTCCCACCACAAGACTGTACAATCATTGCAATAGTCCTCCAGCCCAGGAAATTGTTTTTAAGCTCTCTGGTGCGGCTGGTCCCCATGCTGTGCTTGCTGTTGTCAACACGGGTTATTTCATCTGTGCATGTACTGCAGCATGGCAGTCCAGGACCCTGCAAAAGGCAGCAGCATTTGACCTAACTAGGCTAACACCACTTCCTCCCCACATGTTTTTGACTGACCTGTCTCTTTTTTTCTGCAATCCTCACAGAAAAGATTGTTACTTCCGCTTTTTTCTCAGAGAACACACTAATAAAAAGAACTCCTGCTGGAAATGACTTACAGAACCATATGCTGTTGTGTTGAGGATCCAGTGTAGTAATAAACATGTTGTGAGCATAAGTGAGGGCTGGAAAGCAGAGGGCTCTCTGGCTGTAAAGGCATTCAGGGTTGGGGTTCCTGGATGCTTTTGCAGTCATTCAGTTACATGTCAGCACAGGTGTTCTATGCCCTGGCACAGTGTGGCTTTGGGCTAAGGCACCAAGGGGGGTGGGGCTGCTAATGCAGCTCTCAAATGAGCCCTGGATGGGCTAGCTGACTTCACACCAGGAGAACATGGGTCGTCGTTTATTTCTAAACAAGCAGGATATAACTGCAAACTTTCTCATGTCAGCCTCAATCCTTCACGAAGCTTTGGCTGAATGTTCTTTCTTGCCAAAATCTACAGCTTACACAAGTTGATCTAGGAGATCAGCAGGAATGAAGCAACTACCCTACACATCCAGGTCCATAGTTCAAAATACTAAGAAAGTCTTGAAATGATATTGTATTTTTAATCCAATTAATTATTTTTCAAGCTTTATAGAAAAATTAATTGTTCACACAAACTGATAAAACTGTCTTAAGCCAACTTAGCCCTCATCCATCACTTGTACAATGTGCATATTTAGTGCAGCTAAATGCTTGGAGTGTTTGCATTCAGAGGAAAGCTGTATTTGGAAAATAACGGCTAGAATTCAGTCTATCTCTGCCAACCTCTCTTCTGCCTAATCCAAGTCAGATTTTCCCAAATACTGTTGGTTTTTTATTGCAGTCAGAGATGTTAGAGCCTCTTCCCTGCATATTTGCATTCCACCCTCTCTAAGGAGAGCGTGTGTGCCAGAGATACCAGCTTTGATGAAACAGACTCCCCATCAAAGCATCTAATTGAGCTAGAAGGCTGCTGTGAGTGGCCTGATTCTGCAAGTAGTTAAAAGTCTAACATTCCTCCCTCTGTCAGCTTTTGTGACAGCACAGAAGGAAGCTTGTAGCACATGCAGCTAAAGTGCAAGGTAAAGGGAGCTTATTCCATTAATTTTCCCACAGGAAACTCATTTGAATTGCTGAAGGCTGTCCCGGGTGATGGATGGCTTCTTTCCACCAAACACCAGGAAGGGACAGCAGGGACCAGGTAACAGCCTGTGAGGAGCCTGGAGCTGGCCCTTAGCAGGCACCTCTGTCTTCTGTTACAGTAGTCAGGGGAACAGTGGGCTACAAACATAATTATATGCCATCTATATATACACATACCTAATCAGGTTCATTCAAATCTACTGGGCCCATGTGATTTCCCATGTCTTTCCAGTTTTATGCAGAGATAAAAGCTGTCTGGGTCCAGAGGGCAGAGCTGTCCCAGCAGCAGCAGCTGGAGCCTGCTCTCCTGCAGGAACAGCCTACAGCTCTGCCTCTCTGGATGGGTCTCTCCTGCTGGCTGGACTTTTCAAGCATCTTCCCAGGCTACAGAAGTCATGATTGCTCATCTTCAGTCACAGATGGGGAATGAAGAATTGTGCTACACTGTGAGGCCAGAGGTACACGGAGAATGGCAAGACTGTAAGGTAAGTTGTGCAAGAGGACCTGATGTAAAGGCATGTGTTTCCGAAGCAGTGGACTGCTCAAGTCTGGTAAGCTCACTGTGTTGTGCTGGCATCAAAAGGAGCCCTTGACTCAAGCTGGCTGCTCAAAAGAACTGCAAAAGGCTGCTTCTTCCCTGTAAGACAGAGCACTGTAACCCAATGCTCTCAGGGCAGGGTTGCAAAGTTGCTGTCCGTAAACCTCGTTTCTTTGTATCACAGCCAATGATTCACTTGTGTCTTTCTGTGGCTTTCCTGAAAGTGGACAAGTGGAAAGGAGCTTTCCTCTTACTTCATTGGCACATTGAAAAACACTTTCCACATCATCACTACATGTCCATTGTATTGGCCATTTACTGAGAAGTTTAAGTGGGGCAGCGCAGCTTACTGTGCAAAAAAGGGCAGCACTGAGGTTGGCTGCTCTGTTTACTCAAGGCAGAAGGCTGTCTTCTGTGGGCTAGGTGGTTTGTGGTTGAGGGGCACAGACCAGGCGTGAAAGGACTGTGTACCTGCTCAGCAGCTCCACTGAACATGAAAGACTGTTCTGCTCATTTTCAGCACAAACTCCTGTTTCTGCCCGAGCTGTGCCCTGCACTGGGCACAGCAGCTGGCAGTGCTGGCTCTTGGTGTGCAAAGAGGGGTGGCTCCTTATCTTCCAGCCCAGAAAAGAGACCGCATCAGATTCATTTTTCTTTTATAAAACCATGCCTTTTCTTCAGTAAATGTTTAGTATTTACTTTCTCTGTGTTCACTTCCCAGTAAGTATTAACGAAAATAAAGCAATGAATGCTAAGCATGCCTGAAAATAAAGCTATGTATTAGAGGTGTGCAGTGGAAGTAATGGGAAATGTGAGAATGTAACTGATGGAAAGTATTTTTTTCACATTTTTATTCTGAAAAAGCTCTAAGTGGGACAGCAACACTAGGGTTACAATAAAGGATGGAAGAAAATCTTCACAAGATATCTGGGGTATTGTCTTGGTGCAGAAGAGCAGGCTGAGGAAGTAGCCAAAATATCCAGATTAAAGCTATACATATATATGTATATGTACCTAAATGAATGGTTATGATTATAGGTATGTTACATATGAGATATATTAATGATATATTACTTATATGCATTATATGTATAAAATATAGTGAACTGATGTAATATGGATATAGAATTAACTGAATGCATGGTCCTGGAGACTGAGTAGTTTGGGCTGGAGCTTTGGATTGGAAATATGCTCAATGTGTATAAAAATAATTAGCAAACTAAAACATGAATGCCAGAAGACAGCCTATAAGAAAATGCATGGTGTGGTGTAATGAGGAGCTGATGAAATGCTTATAAAACAGAGCTCTAGCTTATATTTGACTTCCTGAAGCTCAGACATCAGTGTATTGCTCGGTCACAGCACAACACTTCCTTGTCCTGGTTTTGGCTGGAACAAAGTTAATTTTCTTCCTAGTAGCTGGTGCAGTGCTGTGTTTTGGATTTAGGATAAGAATAATGTTGATAACACACTAATGTTTTAGTTGTTGCTAGGTAGTGTTTATATTAAGTCAAGGACTTCTCAGCTTCTCATACTGCCCTGGCAGCTGAGGCTGGGGGTGCATAAGAAGTTGGGAGGGAACACAGCCAGGACAGCCGACCCAGACAGCCAAAGGGATATTCTATACCATGTGACATCATGCTCAGTATATAAACTGGGGAGAGTTGGCCTGGGGGGGCACTGTGGCTCAGTGATTGGCTGGGCATCAGTCAGTGGGTGGTGAGCAATTGTATTGTGCATCACTTGTTTTGCATATTCTATTATTAATATTTTCCCTTCCTTTCCTGTCCTATTAAACTGTCTTTATCTCAACCCATGAGTTTTACTTTTTTTCCCCAATTCTCTCCCCCATCCCACTGTGGAGGGAAGTGGGTGAGCAGCTGCGTGGTGCTTAATTGCCAGCTGGGGTTAAACCATGACAGTGACAAATCTAGTGCCTAATCAAGCTGGGCAGAAGCAGTCCTGTTCCTCACAGGGTTCGGAGCTGACTCTGAAGCAGACAATTGTGGGCAGAGGTTGCTTTCTGGGCATGCAGGGTGGGATGATGGTCCCAGGTTTTCTGCCCAGCTGGGTGCCAGGAGTGGGCAGGGGGAGAGGCAGACCCTGGGAGGAACAGCTGGACTCAAGTGTGATGATAAACTTCTCCAAGAGGCCCAAGGTCAAGGTGACCCCTATCTCTGTCCACTATCCAAATGCACAGAGGTTCACACTGAGAGAAAATTTTAATGGTTTTCAAGAAGCTAGCTGAGTGAGGCCTTTGCAATGCTGAAGTAAGTAGAAGAAATCTTAAGACAAATTGCTCATAAGAAGAAATTGCTAGTACTTGATCATGCTTGCTCCTGTGTTGTAGACTAAACAAGAAATTAGTCACCTACGTGCTTACGTAACCATAAAACAAAATGCCCTTGGTATGAGGAATGGGACCTGGCAAAAACGATTCCACTTTTTGAAAGGGAGTTGGGGCACTGCAGACCATTGAGTTTAGTGTCTCTATCAGGCAAATGTATGGAAACTATACCAAAAACTGTAATTGATAGAAATATGGAAAAAACATGCTAAAATAGTGATGAGTCATGATTGTTTTACAGAGGGCAAAATTCTTCACTGGTGAAGCAGAGAGGTTGGACGTCCCCAACAAGTGAGGGCATGGGTCCATCTGGGTGCCAGGAGATAGAGCAGAGTGCCTGGCTGAGGAGCAGCGAGGCCGGGACTGAGCCCCATCCCCTTTTCCTGGCTGGGCTGCTGCTCCCTGGCAGCTGTGCTCACTGCCTGCTTCACAAGGGTGATGGGTGGTAGCACCCTGGAGTGCCCTGGCTGTGCAGCTGGGGAGAAGCACAAGGGAGCTGAGATGGAGTGCAAGTGGTGATGGTCCTCGGCCTGCAGCTCTCAGTACCGAGTCACTGGATGGGTGAAAACAGTGACTCCAGACCAAACCGTCTCAGATAAGATTTGAAAACAAGCCACGAATTTTGAAAGGACCTTTTCAGAGAAGGAGTTGAAAACTGCATTTTTACTTCCCCATTCTCTGTTGAGTTTAAGTAATATCTTGTCCCAGTTAGTGCTGCATGCAATGTAAACCACAATAGGAGTTCTTGGAGTTAATAGCCCAATTGGTGGACAGATGACATTCTCTAGCATGCAAAAAGGCCTTAAATGTAAAACAAGCCTTTTCTTTTTGTTCTTTGAATACCAGTGGACTTTCTCTGATGTTGTCCTTTGAGAGCTGTGGTTCCAAACATGGATGAAGACTGTTTGCTGAGCGCTGCTATCTTCTACCTGGTCAGCCAGGCTTGTGTTTTGAAAGCATGCCATAAAATCCTCATTGGCCAAAGAATAAGGGGACACAGCTAGCACAAGCTGGTACTGCAAAACAGTGATTACAAGTGGTTTTAAGCTCAGCTGACAGCTGTGGGCAAAGGGAACCCCCAACTGATACCGACCCCAGTTTTCCGTTTCTAATCCCCTCGCCCAGCCCTCTTTTCTCTGAGCACATGTGGTCTTTTCCCAGAATCCCTTTGGGGTTATTGTCCCCACACACGCTTCTGGGAATTTGGTGTTTATTTCTGGCTTTCCATTTCTGTGGTGACATGCCTGTATTTTGCACAGCACAAACACCAAAGGGTGCCCCAGTAACAGCGGCTGGTCACCCAGCTGGCTTGGAGCCATGCGTGGGAGTCTCCTGGCTGGACACAGGCTTGGTCTCTCCTTTGCATGGCTGGCATTGGGTGGGTGCCTCTTGGGCATCCCACAGGCCTGGCCCCGAGGCCATGTATGGGTTGTTTGCACCCCATGGGGTCAGGGCTGCCTAGCAGACCTGCAAACCATGGTCCCTGAGCTTGCCTTTTCTTCTTGTTTCATTTTATTTGCAGTTAAACTTTAATTATTAAGTTCACATCTTATTAAACAACCTTTTCATGGATACGCTTTTATATATATTTAGGTTCTGCAAATAAAAAAAAAGTAAAAGTGTATCTGTATAATATATTTCTACATATTTGTACAGATTTGCATATGTAGAGATAGGTTTGTATATAGAAATATCTCTCCCTATAGCAGATGTAGCTGCCATGATGGAGCCCGGCACCCTGCAGCCTGCATGGCCGTCATCATCTACCACTCGCCCCGGGCTTCTGCTCACTTTCCTGGTGCAGGTGCTTGGAACGGCCCCTGGAAGAAGGGTGGTCTGGCTCTGTGAGGAATCAATTAAAATACTTTTACTGGAGGGAACATGAGAAGGAAAAAGAGGCTAGCAGAGACAGCCTGATGCCCCTGCCATTGTGATCTTTGGGGTTTTATAGGGTTTTCCCCAAAGTAAACAACTCCATTCCTCATTTCTGCAGTTGAGCAAAAGGCTGTTTAATGAAAACACGCTGCTTCACTTCAAGATAAAGACAAGGACAGGCCAGTGGTGTCATTGCCAGGTGCCGAGCGGGAGATGCCTACAGGCTTCTCTGGTGCAATTAGCTGGCAAAGCCCATCCTGCGGCCAGGAGGTGCATGCAGCCTGGTGCAGGTCTGCTCCTACACAGGTCAGCCATTATGTGGATCACTGACTCCTTGATGTACAGTGGTCTTCTGGTTAGGATCACTTCACCCCTTGATCCATATTTGGCTGACCTTTCCTAAGGATACTATTATTTGCAGTTCACATCAGTATGCTTTTTGGCTACTAGAAAGATCCTTATATACAAAGTCATTACTACAATTAGCAATACAAGAGTAGCAACAAGTGAAAAAATTGTTGGGTGCGAGAACAGGTGTACAACAGAATGGGTGTTGGAGCTAAACCCACAAAAATTGTCCCACCATTGGGCAGCAGCAGCACCAGCTACTTGCCTTGTGGCGAGGAAGAGGTGTTGACTCTGGTGTAACACTTGTACTTCTACAACATCACGTTGTAGACATCTACATCAACAACAGAACCTTGCTCTTCTACATCACATTGCTGTTCAGTTTCTATCAATGATTGTATGTTATCTTTTAAATTTCTTGTGGACCACAGAGTGCTATTAAGGAAACCACCTGTTCCTAGTCCAAGGAGGGTCCATGTTAGGGGCTCCATGTAAAGACTGCATGACATAGGATGTGTCAGGTGCGATATGCACAATTACCAACCACTCTCACACTAACATTATCATGACACTCATGAACTGCAGATGTACTACAAAAAACAGTGTAGTCTATAGGAACAACACAAAGTCAACCATCCCAGCTGGTGATAATTGTGACCTTATTGTATAAAGCTGTTGAGGTACCTGTGATAGAAGGGTTAACTGCTGACCCCAGATGGCCAGATGGCAATTGTGAGAAGGGACATGAGCAGTGTGCCCGAAGGAGAAGATGGACCTCAAGCTGGGTTATTAAAGTCAGCTGATTCACTACAGATAGCAATGAAGAGAGGCAAACCTCCCTCCTTAAAACAATACCCATTATCTCATGAAGCAAAGGAAGGTATAAGACCAATAATTGAAGATTCTCTGCAAAAAGGGACTTTAATTCCTTGTCAGTATCCCTGTCATACTCCTCTCTTGCCAGTTATAAAACCTAAACTAGGCCTGGATGGAAAACCAGTTTATAAATTTGTTCAAGACTTATGAACAATGAATAAATTGGTAACTGTACCACATCCAGTAGTTCCTGATCCTTCAACAATTATAACCATGATGCCGTCTAATGCAAAGTGTTTTATAGCAATTGATTTGTGTGCAACTTTTGTCATATTCCGGTGCATCTGGGATCTCAGTATATTTTTGCCCTCACCTGGGAAAGGAAAGAGTTAACATGGACTAGATTCCAATGTACCTGGTGGGTGTGTTATAGAATGTGTGGTCCACAAAAAGAAATTTAGAGCTATTGTTTCGGAAGTTCAGCTGTGCCTAATACATACTTGTGCTTGGTTATCATCCAAAATCAAAGTTTTTTCTATGCACAGTCCAATCACCGATTACCCCCTTTCCTACTTGGTGCAGCCTGAGATTATTGCCCTGCACCCTTGTGAGCCATCGAGCTCCATTCCTAGTCGCGTGCCCCACGACTTGATGATGGTGCAAACTCCACCAAGCAGTCCTCTGTGGTCCAGCAGCCAAGGAGGAGCTTTGGAGTTGCTGGAGTGCAGGGGCATCCAGCACTTTGCATTTGCTGGTACACAGCACACAGCGAGTGAAAGCTGTCTGTGAAACCTGGGTGAGGCTCCACACAGCGGTTCTGCATGAGATAAAACAAATAATAAATTATTTGACGTACTACATATGTTGAGGGACATGGTGAGGGGTCTCTGCTTGTTCTTCCAAGATGAAGTCAATGCTCCTGGCCTATTGTGCCACAGTTTCTGCAGGCATGGGTTTTCCCTGCCAACAGCTGGGAGACTGGGGATGGGCAGGCAGTTGGGAGAGGACACATCTGGGACAGCTGACCCAAACTGACCAAAGGGATATTCCCTAGTATATGATGTCATGCTCAGCAATAAAAGCTGAAGGAAATGGCGGGGGGAGCCCAACAGTTGTCTGTATTGGAGGCTGAAGAGAACTTAACAGGGGACAAGTGGCAAAAGCAAACTCTGGTGACTGGCCTGGAGGCCCCATGTACCCTCAGCACAGACTACCTCAGGGGAGGGTACTTCAAGGACCCAAAAGGGTACTGGTGGGCCTTTGGTGTAGCTGCCATGGATGCAGAGAAAATTTGACAGCCGTCTACCTTGCCTGGCCTCTTGGAGGATGCCTCCATTGTGGGTTGTTGCGGGTTGAAGAACAGCAGGTGCCAATTGCTACCATGATGGTGGACTGGTGGCAATATTGCACCAGCTGAGACTCCCTGGTTCCTATCCATGAGCTCATTCATCAATTGGAGAGCTAAGGAGTGATAAGCAAGACTCGCTCCCTTTAATAGTCCCATATGGCTTGTGTGAAAGTCTGACTGAATGTGGTGGCTAGCAGTGGACTATTGTGACCTGAACAAAGTCACGCCACTACCGAGTGTTGCTGTACCAGACATGCTAGAGCTCCAGTATGAACTGGAGTCCAAGCCAGCCAAGTGGTATGCTACAACTGATGTTGCCGATGCATTTTTCTCAGTCCCTGTGGCAGCAGAGTGCAGGCCACAGTTTGTTTTCCTGTGAAGGGCTGTCCAATACACCTGGAACTGACTCCCAGGGCTGGAAGCACAGTCCTACCGTTTGTCATGGACTTCTCCAGACTGCACTGGAACAGGGTGACGCCCCTGAGCCTCTGCAGTACATTGATGACATCATTGATACGGATGCAGAAGAAGGGCTGAGACCACTTCTCCTCCAGATCTTGGTGAAGGGATTTCTGGTCTGAAACCACAGGAGTCCAACAGTGAATACAACAACCAGAATAGAGGGTACCTGACTCTGGCTCAGTGGGTGAAAGGAATGACCAGATTTACTGCACTGTGTGGATTCAATGGCCCAGCACATTGGATCCATGGCGTATAGGGCTATGGGGTACACAAGTGCAGAGCACACCCTAATGCCATCAGGGTACAAGGGGACATGTGTGGTTATGGTGTTCGTCTTCCCCAGGACTCGTTACGCATGCTGGTCCCTGCTGTCCAGGAAGTGGCCAGACATCCCCTGGCTGATGGGAAGTAGTGAAAAAAATCCCTTCTTTGCTTTGCTTGCATGCACAGCTTTTGCTTCACCTATTAAACCGCCTTCACCTCAATCCACGAGTGTTCTCTCTTTCCTTCTATTTTCTCCCCATCTGTGAGGTCATCCCACCACAGTTTGTGACTGCCCGGCACTAGGGATGCTGAAGGAGGCATTTATCAAATTGG
The DNA here is from genome assembly GCF_929443795.1 of Astur gentilis. Classification (NCBI taxonomy): domain Eukaryota; kingdom Metazoa; phylum Chordata; class Aves; order Accipitriformes; family Accipitridae; genus Astur; species Astur gentilis. The sequence continues at coordinate 17,017,885 of NC_064893.1, read as the reverse complement.
TGGCACCAACCTGGGTGCTGGCCCCGGCAGGGTGACACTACCAGAGCAGCCACAGCCCTGGGTGGTGCTCATACCCGCTGGCTGACAGTCTGTGATGGATGCACTCAACCCCGCCTAACCAAACTTGCAGTAGTTTGGTACAGACTCCAAAGGAGGTAAAGGCCTGAGCCGTAGCCGGGCCAAGAAATCCCCTAGGAAACCCATGAAGGAACAGAGTGACACAGCGAGTATTGGTACATACGAGCTTGGATCACCGATCAAGCGATTAACAGATGAATAGTGGGTGGTTTTTCCAAGACCCATTTATCAAAGAACAAAGAAAGTTGTGGGTATAAAGAGTCTTGTGCATACCTTTCCCACTGTATGCAATTTGGCTATGAACCAACCACTTTATCCCATAAATATGACAGCCTAAGTGAGCCTTCTTTGAACTCTCCCTGCTAGGCAGTGTGGCTGCATGGTGGTGATCTCCCCTTGAGCTGGAACACCTCTCAGGGTTGCTCCTTGAGGCAGCGAGACCTTTTACCAATGACAGATTGTTGCCTGAGCCCAATTTAAGTTCTCCCTGAATTGCAACTGGACTGCATGCCAGGCAACTCTCCCATTGAGCAGGGACACCTCTCAAGGTTTGAGATTCCATGCCTGAGACTAAGAGATCCTTCCTTACCCAGCGCGGAGACACTCCTTATTTGCAACAGATCCTTGGTAAGTGATTGATAGCATGCTGAATTAATACTAATGAAATCCATTTAACTAATTCCATTAGACATAAACCACTGTCCAAGACTGGGACTAAGTCTGGATCCAGCCGCACCTAGAGTCCTCTCTGAGAAGATGTTGAGAAAGCAAGGGGAACCTTGTGACTCAACGGGAGGTTTTCCTTATCCTTTGTATTAATTCCATTAGACATAAACCATTGACCAAGTCTGAGCCTAAGATTAGACCTAGCCACACCTAAGCTCCATCAGGAGTTTAGAAAGCAGGGGGATCCACCCTGAACCTTGTGACTCAATGGGAGGGTCTCCCTTACTCTTTTCCATCTCTGATCTCTGTGTAAATCATTCTAGCTTGATTCTAACTCAATTTTCCTTTGTATGTTTCTTTCATGTAGTAAGTAATAGAGTGAACCTTGCCATCAAACCTTGTTAAGTCACACTTTTACGACATCATATTAAAATCACTTTTGCCAATACCTTTGATGATGATTCATTACATGATCTAAATCACTCATCCATGACAAATTGGTGTAGTCAGCAGGATCCTAAATTGGGATTTGCGACACAGTCCCACACCAGGACACAGACAGGGCTATGAGGAATTGAGTGTGCTGCTCTGAGGCTGCAGGCTTTGCAGGGGGTGAATCTCCATGCGATGAGCTCCTGGGCCCAGACTGATCAGATCCCAAAGGGACATTTTACCCCAGCAATACTAAAAGTCTGTGCTACTAAGAAATCACCAGCTGTGATATCTTCAGGAATCTGGTAATTCACGCTTGATCGGTAAACAGTGGAATTTTCTAGTTGCAAAGGTTTGAAAAGTTTCTTGAGATGGTCCCCCCCTCCCCTGGCTCCCCAGTGTGTTAATATTCATCAGTTGATTCTTGGGGTAACAACATGGATTTCTGTCAATTACAGTTAACTCGGCCCTGGCATCTATAAGATCCATACCCAGCACTCATTCTGCCAGCCCCGGTGGTTACAGGTAGAGCAGAGGGGTGATGGCTCCCAGGCCCAGGGCTGCCTGTCCCCTATTCTTGCTTCCAGTGGGGTGGGGGACACACAGACACACCGGTCAGAGGAGGCAGGACCTGTGCCCTAGCACCCCTCCTTTGCCCCTTCCCATTTGCTTATTTATATGAGTCCTGCAACTCAGGAATTGGTTTGCCATCCACCCGCTGCCTGTGCGTCCCTGCCTGCACTAATGCAGGCAATGTCTCCTCCTCCTGAGTCACCATCCTCTGCTGCTTTTGCACCTGCAATGACCTGTGGCTTCTTCCCTTCCCCTCAGCCAGGCAGCTGCCATGCTGCTGGGCTAGAGGTGCCCTCAGAGCAAATAGGGCAGCTGCTAATACCTGTTTTTTCACGCCATGGGGGAAAGGTTCCCTGAGGGGGTTTACCAAGCTGCATGGATATCCACCTTGCTGTGTGGCAAGTTCCCCTATGTCCTGGCAAGCCTCACCTGTATTTTTCCAAAGCACTACTTTGTTGCCCTGATCCCAGGGCGAGGGACAGGTTCCCCGCAGCCACTGGGCAAGTGGCAGGTTTGGGGAGGTGGGTCCCGAGCAAGTTGTTGAGGGTTTGAATGGACGCTGCCGGCCCCAAGGTCCCAGGCATGCAGTTGCCTTTCTCCCATCACCCCTGCCAAATTTTGCAAATCATTTTTTTCTGAAAACAGGGGTGTGCTGGGCTGCCCCCCGGGACCCCTTTGTTTTGTTAATCACTGACAGCTGGGCAGCAATGCTGCTGCCCTACTCATGCTCCAAAACCTCTGCCCGCTCCTCAGCACCCAAGTCCCAGAGGTGCTCATCCTATCGACCACACCCATGGCAAGTGGCTAGGGCCTCAACAGCTCCGCTCGCAGGAGACTCCATGCACCCCTCCCCGGCCCTGCTGCCCGCTTCCCTGGGGGCCCCCTGCACTGCTGCACCTGCACTTGCCTTCGTGTGAGATGGAAACACTGCCATGTCTGCTGCAAGCACACCCGTAACCACTGCACACAATGCGATTCCGGCTGAACCTTTCCTTTCCCTGCCCCTTCTTTTCGGAGGCAAGGGAATATCTCAGTAGGAGTAGGAGACACGGATAACTCCTTCTCCCAGCTCTCTGGGGGGGTCAGCCAGGCCAAAAACCATAGGACAGCTGCCCGTGGCTGCCTGTGGGGCCAGCTGGGTACACCAGCACTCTTTTCCCCACTGCCCTTTTTCCAGAAAGGCATTCCTGGCCAGGATCCTGCCACCAACACTGAATATAAAGTGCAGTAGCTGCTGCTTGTTAGGGATGCCAGCAAGAAAGGTACTTGGACTCTGTAAGGTATTGATTAAAAATACCTTTAAATTAAAAGACCTAGAGATAACAGGAGAAAGAATAAAAGGTATAATCTTACATCCCTTTGGATGTTGGGATCTCATGGACCTCCAGCTAGGGCATGGCACAGGGTGCAGGGGAGAAGTTCACTGGCATCATGGTCTTTAGGGCTTTATAGGGTTTTCCCCAAACAACTCCATTCCTCATTTCTGCAATTGAGCAAAAGGCTGTTTAATGAAATGAAAACACGCTGCTTCACTTCAAGATAAAGACAAGGACAGGCCAGTGGTGTCATTGCCAGATGCCAAGTGGGAGCTGCCTATAGGCTTTGATGCAATTAGCTGGCGAAGCCCATCCTGCGGCCAGGAGGTGCGTGCACCCCAGCGCAGGTCTGACAGATGGAGCTTCCCCTGCGGTGCGCACACCCAGGCCCACGCCCCTCGGGTCAGCACTTGCGTGGGTCACTAGCCCCTCAGTGCCCAGCAGTCTCCCATCAGGATCAATGTGGGTGCTGGAGATGGGGATCTTCCAGCGTGCTCCAGGAGCAGTCCTGCTGTGGTTTGGGTTTGAGGAGGGAACCCTGCGTGGACAGGGAAGGAAGAGAGACAGCAATCTTAACTTTTTTATGCGTAAATACAGGTAATGTGACAATGGTAAGGTGCATGAACCCTGTGCTAAGACACTGAGAATCCAAGCAGGGCAAACTGCACTGAGCTGGGGCCGCAGCGCACAGGCAGCAGCAGGCAGCCCTGAGGCCATTCTCAGTGGTTTTGAAAAACACATGTAGAGAGTGCAAAGGAAAAGAGCAGGAAGGTGGCTTGTCATGGGCTGCTGCAGATAAACGTCAAGTTCCCTTCCTCTGCCGCTGTCAGGCTTAATGTAGGAGACTGGAAGGAGTGTTTGCACCTCTGATATAGTAGGCAAGGGGCTGAGAGGAAGATGGGCTCAGCAAGCAGACTGTGGTTTGGGGGGACGGGGGATCCGTGAGCCAGCTCTGCATGGTTTTAGTTGCATCATGTCTCTGCACATGTGGTTGTTGGCTCTCTGAGCCTCTGCTTGTGCACCGAACTCCCTTTCCACTCAGCCTTCTCAGTCCTTGCTGCACATACCACCCCAGCAGCCTCACTAACACCTCTCCAGAGCACTTCGTTTTTTTATTATGCACCAGAGATTCATGGTACTATGAAGTGTTGTGTCCTGCAAGGGCCTCCCTCACCCCTCAGGGGAAGAACAGATTTACCATGAAGGCACTGAGCAAATCTTTACTGCAAAACTCTTGCCCCTTGCTATCAGCAGCCTCCTACGCACAGGGTGCGTGGAAGGACAGAGGTCTTGCTGCAGGGTGGGGGTACAGTTTGCCTTGTGATACATGGTGTTCCTTCAATGGATGGCAATAGAAGGTGTTAAAAATATGTTTGCAGGCTGCTGTTTGCTCGGGCTAACATTTTCCTGCTGCACTGAACAAGGAACAGTGCAGGTGAATGCTAAAGAAGGAGCCCCGGCCCCTGCGAAGCAGCCAATGAGGGATCTGTAAGAGTGGGCTGACCTCCTCAGTAGTGCACCTGCCGAAGCATTTTGCAGAGACCAGAGAATATTGCACACGAGGTAAAAATGATGTGCCCTCCATGGCGGTATACAGCTAGCTGCACTGTGCTGTTCACCAACTGCTTGCAAGTGGTGATGCTGAAACAGCCACGCTGCTGCCCTCTGGCCCGTTGTAGGGGCTTGGATGACCCTCGCACCCTCCCTCAGTGGTCTCAGTTGCCATCTCACACAAACCGATGCCTGGCTGTAGGGCGTGGGCACTGCTACCTCCAGCGTGCCCCACGCTGCCTTTTCCCCGGCTATGTTTTGGGTAGAGGTAACTCCCAACACCGTGGCTCAGAACTTTCAGAGCCTGCAGAGAACCTCCATCAGTACTAAGAGACTGGGGCAGCAGCAAACGAGAGCAGGACGGAATAAAGCCAGCTGGCAGGGAGAGACGCGGCCCGCGGCAAGGGGGGACGGAGCTGGCGCTGCTCGGCGTTACCTCCCCCAGCTACGGCTGGCCCCGGCTGCAGCTGCTGGGAGTGTCAGCCGGCAGCGGCGCCTGAGGAGAGGGTGATGGCCAGCCCGGACGCCATTGCACCCCAGAGACCACTCGGCCCCCTCAGCGGTCGGAAGAGGCGCCCACTGCCAGGAGGGGTACAGCGCCCGCGAGGCCTCAGCTGGATGAGGCCCGGCTCTATCCCCTACGGACAGCAGCAGCTCCTAACGCCCCGGGGGAGAGGGGGAGGCCCAGGGGCAGACGGGCCCTGCTGCCATGCCGAGGCTGCTACCCCCGGCCCTACGTGGAGTCACGGTGAGCCCTCGCGGGGCCTGCCCTTAGTTCAGGGGCGGCAGCACTCGGAGAAGAGCTGGGAGAAAACGAAGGCCTCCCCAGAGCTGAGGGCAGCGAGGAGCCGCGGGCCGGCCCACGGAGCCGGGGGCTGCAGCTTCGCGGGCGGGAGTGGACGGGGCAGGCGAGGCGCGCGCGGCCCCTTTAAACAGGAGAGCATGGCGTCGGCCGCGGGCGACCGCGCACGCGCGCAGCCTTCCCCCGCGACTTATTCGGCGCCCCCGACAGAGGGGCCGCGCAGCTGGGTGGTGAGCTATGCTGTAGCGTGGCTACGCGCATGCGCAGCTGCGCCGCGGTGCCCAGCTGCCCGCCGTGCGCTTTGTGGCGCTGCCGGAAGCGGCCGCGGCGGAGCGGAGTGGGGCCGAGCCGAGCGGAGCGGGGCAGTGCGGAGTGGCGTCTCCCCTGTGTCGCCTCGGCCGCCGCGGGCACCATGGAGCCGGCGGCCTGAGGGCGGAGCGGCCGGCCCTGCCCCGACATGCCCGCCGGGCCCTTCGGCGCAGGTAAGGCGGCCCAGGCCCTCCCGCGGCGGCGCTGCCCGCGCCCAGCCCGTTCCTGCCGCCGGCGGGGCCTGTGGTGGCGGGACGCCGCCCGGGAGCCTCCGCCGTGCTGACCTCTGCGCTGCCCGTCGCGGAGCCGGGCCTGCGGGCACCGCGGGGCTGGGCTGGAGCGGGCGTGGGGGGGTACACTTGCCGCCGAGGGTTTCCGTGGTCGCCTTGTGTAGCTGCTGGGGGCCCGGCTGGAACCGCGGAGCCACCGCAGGGCGGGCGAGAGCGGGCCTCGGGGCCCCGCCTCGCACCGGGCGGCGGCCCCGGGGTCCTTCGTGGCCTGTGCCCTGTCCCCGGCCGCAGGGACCACTTCTGAGCCGCATTTCGGGTCCCCGACGCGAGCGTGAGGTGTCACCCGCGGCCGGTGAGCTCCCGCCCGCCGAATGCCGGCTCCCGCGAGCAGGAGTGCGGTCGTGAGGGAGGGAAAACTTTTTGTCGCTGTTTCTCTGCCGACTGTCTTGCAGATAATCCAGTGGTGCCTTCCGTTCCGGGCTGCAGGCCTCCCGGGCTTTGCCGTGGTTCTCCTTTCCCTTGATTATTTTTCATCTGGTTTGATCTTCAGGGCCTGTGGGCAGTGAATCAGATTTCTTTTGGAAAGTGGTGAGCAGCGGCAAAAGCCCATCAAGCCTGGGTTCAGGGGACTGTCGGCTTCAGGAGATCCCTTCCTGGTTGAGCAATTGGTAGAGTTGCACAAGGAACTGGACTAAGGAAGAAGTGTGAATGTAAAATAAACCACTGAATAAAAATTATTCTCAGTCTGGGCCAGGGCCACTGTTTTGTGCTGGAGTGCATAACGTGGTTTTTGGCACAAGTGAGGGATGTGAAAACTCAAACTCTCAGATGACCTGCCTGCAAGATAATTTTCTCAATCCTGGTTTTAGAGATGAGAATGATAGTGAGAAACAAAGTGGTACTGATGTCTGAGTAATGAAGCTTGAAAGCAGAGTAATAGCCAAAACATAAAAAATTGACTGACGTTTTTGCGTTCTTATGGCTCTGTTAATCTTCAGATATTACAGTATGTAATTTTTAGGTAGCTGCCTTCTCTGTGGCAGGTGCCCTGCTTCCTGCTTTGGGAAGGTTGGTGTCCAGTGGTGCTCTCGGGAACCAGAATGGTGATGGGGTTTCTGAAGTCAGTGAGTAGGGAGCACTGGGGAGAGTGAGACCCAAGCCTTGTGGATAAATAGCACCTTACGTTTGAGACCCAGCCTTCCCTGTGTCAGATTCATATATTAATTTCTGCTACAGTTAGGTGATAAAATCAGACAAACTTATCTTCCCTGGGCAAGGGGAGCTGTGATTTTCTTCTCCTCTACTCAGGAGCACTGTGGCTGAATGGCCTGGGAAAGGATGACATGAGTTCCTATTTTTTGTGTGCCTGATCTCTTCCTGCCTTGAATCTGGACTTTTTTTTTTTTTTCATTTAATAGTAGTCCTGACATGCATCTCCATTTATTCTTTAACAAAATATTGACTTGGCAAAATACCAACTTTCTGCTAGTGTTTTTTTTTTTCAGATGGGTCTTGTGTTTTGCTCTTGCCTTTTTTAATTTTTTGCCTGCTATCTGCTCTGCCTGTTGTCCTTTACATGTTGTGTGTGCCTAGCCAGAGCCTACCCATTGGATGGGCTCCAAAGGTGAGCTCCCTGGAGGGGTCTGTGCTTCTTCAGTCCTGGTAGGCTTATTATGAGAGGTGCTGAGTTAGTCTTGGCAAGATCTAAGTTGGTCTTTCCAGCAGAAGCTTGGAGGGCAGAGGGGCAGCAGCGTCAAGGTGCAAGTGGGCATGTGGCAGTTGTCCATGCTCAGGACGTTGTAGGCCTCAGTTGGCTTGAAAAATTGCTCATAAACTTCTTTGGTATGTGATCCAGGAAGGAGGAATTGTGGCAGGATGGCTTTCTGGCAATAACTGGTGTCTCTAGAAAGCAGATGTTAGTACTATTGGTGTAGTAGGGGTCGTGTTAGAGAGGGGGATTTCTTGTTTTCTGTGTAATACTTACAAAGTATATCTACTATCCCAGAACTTTATGGTGTAGAACCTTTATGTTGATGCTTCTCTGCTTTAGGCTGTAGGAGGTCTTCAGCCTTCCTTGGGCATCTCTCTGTTGATAGTCTTTGCATCTACTGTATTAATAATAATTGCATCCATTCTGCTTTTGTGGTTCATATAAAACCCAAGAAGCACCTGTTTTTGGGACAGCTTGTCTTTGTCCTTGAAATCCTTTTGCATTGTAGGCAAATATTTCATTTTACATATGAAGCTTCATTTTACATATGAAGCTGCTGCGTACAAAGGGCTAAATGTTCATGTCTGCCACCAATGCTCCCCTCACCCAGCACGCACTTTCTGCAGAACTGCTTTGTACAATAATATTGGTTCTCTGACCTCTCTCCTGCACACACTCTAAAAACCCCACCTCTGCTTTAGGCTCTTGAGCTCCTGCATATTCCTTCAAAGTAATTGCAGAATGTGGGCCTATTATTTAGTTAGGTAGTTCTCATTGTCTAACTTTACTGATCCAGGAGTTTAAATATTTTGGCTGCAGCTGTTCATATTAAGTCTTTGGGGACTGGAAGTAGAACTTAAATATCTTTATTTCTGGAGTTTTATGGGCTCATTAGTAAGTTCTTTCATGCTCACCAACTTCTGCAGTGTTTATGAACTGAGGGTCTTTCATCTTAAATGCTGAAACATCCATTTTCAGTGGTTTGTATGGTGATAGCTACTAAAATTACTAAGCTGAGATGGATCTGGAGGGAATATATTGAAACCCAAATTATTTACTACACAAAGGAATATTGGAGTTACACTCAGTTTCATAGTAGATGGTAAATATTTTAACTTCACATCTCTCTGTTGTTCTGCCACTGTTAATTTTGACAATTTCTTTCCAGATCTGTCAGTCTCTGAGAATCTGGAGATGTTTTATTTAGCGCAGCCTCCAGGAACATAAACACAACCCCTTTCCAAACTTGAGAGTGTGTAAAACTGCTTGGTAAACTTCAGGGTTTTATTTATTCTTCTTCCTGCCTCTCCTCTTAATTAGGTTGCCTGTCCTTCTGAGAGTCCTTAGTGATTTGAACCTCAGTAAGACATATGTTTATGTGAAATATGAATATTCAGCTGGATGAAATATAGGAGATGTTATTTGGGCCAGTGAGAGTGCTTTTTTGAAGCTGAAATGCAGAAGCATTGCAAAACCAGAAGTAAAAATCAGGGTATGCTGTTTGTGTGGTGTGACAGTTGCTTTTTATGTTTTTCAATTTGCTATTGCTGTTTAAGTAGTTTGTGATTAATACAGCCTCTTCTGAGGGAGTGAGTCCTGCTTTTACAAAGCATTAGGTGCCTTTTGTCTAAAGCAAGTTACAGAACAGCCAGTATGTTGAATCTGTCAAAACAGAACATTGTAACAAATACAATTGTGTGGGGAGACTTACTAGCATTTTTAACTTATGTCCAATTATAAGAAGCTGCATACTAGGTGGGCTTAGCTATAGCCCAAACCTAATGGATGGCAGCAATTTCCAATTAAAATAGCAGTTGAAGTGGAGTCTTAAATGAAAAGTAACTTCGAGTCCTTGCAAATAAAAACTTCTTACTGCTAAGTGTAAGGGGTGAATAAATCAATACCCTAGGAAATCCCACCTCAAAAGGATTTTACATCTGAAGCATTACTTGTTTCAGTATTCCTTGTATATTGATAAGAATGTAGACTATAATAATAACAGAAGATTTATGGCAAGACCAAAGGAAGTCTTGCATATTAATAAGATACAGATTTGTTCATTAAATTTACGTATGAAGGTCAGGCAGCAGGCTGGGTGTATGTGGCACCAGAAGTTTTGGTTACCCTGTACTGCTGCTAAATGTCTCTTAAACATGGCATATTGTATCTATCCTTTATCTGTTACAAATGGTGCTTCTCTCAGAAGTATGGAAGGGTCACCCAAAAGAGCTTTGCATCTTTGCTTCAGTATGGCAGGGATTTGTGAGAAAGCAGGTGATTGCATCCTCCCATTGCCTTGCCCTAGTGCAATGACGGTTTTCCGAAATGCAGCAGGATTTGGGAATCCTTGTCCTCTCTGAAGACTTTTGTCTTCTAGACAAGAAAGCTTTTACATAGGCACTGTGTAGAATTTGCTTCTGCTATGCAACACTTCCATGCTTCTGGGAAGCCTGTTCTGGTATAAGGGCAGCCACAGTAAGTGTGCTTGCAGTTATCAGCATGCTGATAAGTTCCTGCCATGAGCTGTTAGCTGCTAGTCCTTCAGCTGGAGTGCAGCAATAGAAAGTACACGCTGCTTTATCAGTTGAAATCAGTTTATTTAAACCAACGCTCCTCAAATGGTGTTATGTGCTTCTGTAATGAACTTGAGTGTCAAATGGGAGGGACGGAGAGTGCTTTCGCCCTTCCCTTGTGGTGAGCAGTAAAGCTGGGGGCAGGGGGAAGGGGCGTATTGCTCTGGGGCAGTGATGTGGGCCTGAGAGAGGAAGGGGAAATCTTGCAGAGTGGTGATATTTCGCTTCTGTCCCTCCTTCTTCCACTCCAAACACAAGCTGGAGACTAAGGCAGTGTTCAGATGGGACAGAAAGGGGAAGAAGAAGAGGCCTTGGGGGTATAGGATATGAAAGGAAAAGATATCATTAAGGAAACCTATGCAATGAGTGACTGAAGCCATCACTAAGGATTGTGTGTCATGTTCATCTTGGGTTTTGTTTGTGGTTTGTTTTTTGTGTTTTTTTTTTTTTTTTTTAATTGTGAGTTTTCTGTGTCCCAAGAGGTAGTGGCTTAGAGGAAAACAACAGTTCCAAGACTAAGGTTTTTGACTGCAGTGGCTCGTGCATTCCCCCTGCCATGGCCCAGAGAGGAAAGAAAACGCCTAAAGGACAGAGAGGATATGCTTCCTGCAGGCTGTGGCTGCTCTGATTAATTTGCTATCAGATGAGCATATGTCATTGCTGCCTCAGACCAGAAGGACATAGTTTAGAAAAACCAAGATCTTGCTGCCTTAGCTTCCCTGCTCCCTTGAAGGGAATCATCAGGCCTTTTATGTAGGTTTTAGGTGTAAATAAACACATGGGGTGTCAGCTAAATAGGCAGACCTGTTTAAACGGTGACTTGTCCCTAAGAAGGTGTGTTTCCAGGCCTGGCTTCTTGTTTGGTTTTGGGCCAAGGAATGTCTAAGGGAGGCATTCAAAACATTCCCTGTATAACTAACTGGCTTCCAAAATGTGCCAGCTAAGTGTAGTTGCAAACGGTCCTCAGGGTGCCATTTGTGACAGTTTGAGCTAATATAAGCTGTGGCTGTTGAACACTCCTTGCTTTTTATCCTGTGCCAACCCTGTTTTCCTTACTTTATTGTCCACGTGGTCACCTGGCTTAGGTAACTGATAAAAGACTGCTGGTGTTGGTGGGAGAGGAGGAAAGTGGGAGATAGCACAGTCCCAATTCTGATGACTTAGGCTGCCGTGGTACCGCCTGCTTAAGCAGCAGTTTAAGGTTGCTGTGAGTGGGTACAAAAGCCTGCTACTGCCAGAAGGGATGCTGCTGCCACCCCTCCTGGCCACGTGTCCTCACTGCTCCTTTGTGTTGGCACCATCTCACCTGGGTTAGATCAGATCTTAATCCAGCTAAAAACTGTCTCAGCAGAAAAAAATGTTTGTGCTGGCTTAGCTTTCTGAATGTTTTGATGTGTAGATCAAAACAGGCAGTGCATGACAGATCTCCTTGAGCTGCCCACTGAGACTGGATGGCAGTCCCGTGACTAGCTGCTGGCCTTGTCACACACCGTGCCTCCCTGCTGCCTGGGGCTGCTCGCTCTGGCCAGTCTCCCAAGCTTGTTGCTGTACAGCAGGTAGGTGTTGCGTATGTGCTGATGGTGCAGCACGATCCGTTGCTCTTGGAGCAGAAGGGCAGACCCTGCCGTGCTTCTGGACAAATGCAGGCTGAGAGTGACTGTGGAAGTGTAGCTTAACATTTTCTGCCTCTAATCTGCCTCTCTTGGTTGTGGTTTTGCAACAATGCCAAAAAACCCCCAACCCCCCCAAAAGTCACCACTGCAAAAACCTGGTTAGTTTGCTGTCAGCTTGGCTGCCTGAGCTGGCTCAATCTGCAATAAAGGAAAATGCATAACTGCAGTTGTGCTGGGAGCACTGTTGAAAGGAGAACTCTGTTTCTCCTGTCTAGTTCTGAGAAAGCTACCTGGGAAATTCTCTAGTGGCTTTTCTATCCTGAATCTTTGGAACAAATCTAGATTAGGGAGTGACTCTCTGTGTGTGTATTGACTTTACAAGGATTTGAAATGCATTAGGGTGTACTCTAAGGCCTTAGGTTTGGTACCAGTATGTGATGTTATAATGAAACTATGAACTGATACTTGATTCTGGGTTTAAGTTAGTGATCCACCAAGGCTCAGTCAGTCCTGAAATCACTTCAGATAAAGTATTCTCTTCATCATCAGTCAATCAAATTTTTCAACCACCAGTTTTGAATAGTGCATGCTGTAGGAGAAATATTTTATGAATGTAAAAAGAGGCTGAATTTTTGTCTTCTGGGATAACTAAGATTTTCTTGAAAGTTTCCTGGTATATATTTTTAACTACTGTTGAGCTGAAAAAGGGAACAAGGTGTGAATTGGAGCCATTGCTTGTATGAACAAAATACTTGTAGAACTATTCTCTATTTAGTCAAGGTTGTCATGTAAGTAAGCGCATAACAACAACAACAAAAACAAACCAAACAAAACCAACAAAAACAACCGCCCCAAAACCATATTAAGGTTGAAAAACAGCTGTTGGAATTTCTTCCAGGTCTTCAAATCTATGACACGGACACATGCATCTTGAATTTACAAGGGTCTGTATCATGGCAAACAGCCTCAGTTTTGGTAACTCATGTCATAGACATTTCTATTAATTATATTTTTTTCTTCTTTGCCCCCCCAGGTGTTATTTGGATTGTAGCATAGAGGCACTATGTACTCAGAGTGGAGATCCTTACATCTTGTCATTCAAAATGATCAGGGGAATACCAGTGTACTTCACAGCTATCCTGAAAATGTGGGGAGAGAAGTGGCAAATGCAGTGGTGCGTCCTCTTGGACAAGCTTTAATTACATCATCTGTTGGAAGTGAGAGTTTACTAAAAACGGACAAAGAAGTAAGTGCATTTGCTTAGAGATCATGGTTTCCTTCATGCTAGAGCAGCAACTTACTGATTTTTCTATAACCTCTTTTATTTTTCTATTTTTAATCGTCCAAGTTTTATGAGGTATGCTATATTTTTACGTTAGTAATCTACATAAGGCTACTATTAACAGCTAGTTCATAGCAACAATGTACTTCATGACCTAGTAGTAAGTGTTCATCTGAGCTGCTGTACTAGGAAGTTCAGGCTAAAGCAAAAAAAAACCCAAACCAAAAAAACAAACAAAAAAAACCCCCACCAAGGAATTTAGCAGTTAACACATAAAGCCTTTCTAATTATCTTCATTTTTGAAGCGAGAGTATGTGACTTTTAAAAAAAAAGTCTTTGTGTAGTACAAGTATCTACTAGAATTTTAAAATCTTCCATTACATCAGCCCTTGTGTGTTCTCAAAAGTTCTCTCTACAGGTTAGACTAAAGAGATTCAGCTTTTAGAGTGATTTGCCATTTATCATAATCTTCATAATGTCATGATATACAAATTAATGACTTGGTGTTTTCTTGCAGCGTATATTAAATAGAATTGCCTGTACCACATAAATACTGTTATTTTGTTCAGTTAGAACCAATGTGCTCTGACCATTGTTTACTTGCTAATATTTATTTTTAGTAACTTCTGCTTTGTGTTTGGTTAGGTAAAATGGACTATGGAGGTGGTTTGTTATGGACTGACCCTCCCTCTGGATGGTGATACTGTGAAATACTGTGTTGATGTCTATACAGACTGGATTATGGCTCTTGTATTACCCAAGGACTCCATTCCTTTACCAGTTATTAAGGAACCAAACCTTTATGTTCAAAGCATTCTCAAACATCTCCAAAATCTCTTTGTACCGAGGTGAGTGTTAGGCCTGGGATGCTTAGGAGGCACAGGAGTTCGAACATGTAGTCAGCAGGTAACCTGTCAAAGAGGCCTGATGGGTTGTGGAGGCACTTGATTAAAATAAGACTGCTATCATTGCAAAGTTAGGAGGAAGGTATCTTTCCAAACCTGTTTTGTAATTTTCAGTAGCAAATTGAGTTGTTGCTGCTGTGTTTAGGATGTTTACTGTTCTAAGAGCTTCAAGAACCATCTCTGTTAGATGACTGGAGGGTGGGGTGAGAGGTTAAGTAGCATCACTGTGTGACTGTGGGCTTGGTATTGTGTAAAACTGAGATAACTAAGAGCATGTCATGGTAATCCCATGCTTTGTTTACTCAATACTTGACCACATTTCTGATGTGCTGGAGGATCTTGCAGGAAGTGGCTGCTTTGTGCCTGCATCTTGCTGCCTGTTAAATGGGCATAATTATGCTGTCTTTTGCTCCTAGTTTCAAAAGAATCCTGCAGAGGAGTGCTTGCTATCTGAAAATGTGGTGTTACACAAGACATCCTTGGATGATAATGTTGAGATACACATGCTTATAGGTCTTGAACAAAGTTATATTGTCAGAGTGCTCAAACATTATACTTTGTTTATAGTTTATGACAAGGTTACCTGCTGCTGTTGAACACATATGTTGGATAAGTAAGAGGAGATTATTTAATGGTGCCCTGTGAAACAGTACTTAAATATTAGCTACCTGAAGTTACTTCAGATCAGTGTTTAGTATATGTCTGTAAGTACCAGATTATCTACTTTTATCAATATTAATAATGTATCACTGCAAGTGGCCTTCAAAGTGGTCTGCTGTACTTGGATCTCTTAACTTTACCTGAAGGCTTTGTTAATAAAGGGCTTTGAATAATAACTCATACAAATTCAGACGAGGAGTTCATTGCTATTTATTGATTGCTTCAAAGTCTACTACCTAACCTTAGTTGTCATTGCTCTTAACTTGTAGTGAAAAAGGCATTTTAATTCCCATTAAAGGAAGGTCAGGGCAACAGCACAAATCTGAGGATGCTTCCAGATTAGACTTCTGCAGAAGGTTGTCTCTAAGCTTTAACACATGCAAAATAGAGTCTACTGTCTGGGAACCTTTATTCCCTTGGCACAGTAGAGAATGAATTCTTCACTAGTCCATTAAATAGTTCTTGCTATGATCCCTTGACTGCTTTTAGACCAGGGACCCCGGTAGCAGGCAGTTCTCTAGTCCTGTTTCTTGCATGCTGTGGGTACAAGCTGCCATTGTACCCTTCTTTCCCAGATTCATTGATGGAGCTTGATGCGGGGTGGTAGACTGCACGTGATGGCTGTCGAATGAAATAATTAACGTCCAGAGACAGGGCTGGAAAATCATTATTTTAAACACTCCCTGCCCCCCCCAGTATAATTGTTCTATTGTTTTCTTTCAAAAGCATCTGAGAAGTATCTGAAACTGTTTTTTCGTGGCTGCTGCTGTCAACACTTGATGTTCAAGTCCTCTGTTTTCAAGAAAAAGAACTTAAAGTTCAGGTTTTGTCCTCCAGGGATCTGTGTTCAGAATTCACTCCAGCAACAGGAAGACATTCTATAATGGAAATTAAATGCAGAACCGAGTTGTGCACACCTTTCTTGAGTGAAAGCAAAGGGTCATTCTTACGTGCCTGTGGTGGGGAAGAGGAGAATAATTTCTGGTTTTACTCAACTGATGAGGGTTGCTAGTGCTGATGGGCTCTTGTAGAATATTTACCCAGGAGCTCCTGTAGCAAGCTGCATTGAACTACTTCCTGGAGAAAATCTGTTCTTGTGTTGAAAATACTGAGCTTTTCCTATAAGCCTATGTCCTGTGGATGGTTGTGATTAAAATAGCTTTCTTCCTCATCCTGTTTTCCTGGAAACAATGTAGCTGTTGCTTTGGCTGCCTTAAAAATAGTGGCCCAGAGTTGGGGTGAGGGTTTCAGACCTTGAGGAGGATGTATAGTTGAGGTGTGAAATGCAGCAGCTTTAAGTGAGCAGTTCAACTTAAATAGCATCTCAGGAACATGTGTACACCAAATACAAAGCACTTGTGTATAAATCGTTCTGTTTTCAGTGCTCAGCTGAATCAAATGTTTACATGCACAGTCCTTGAAATAGTGTGGTGCTGAAAAATAAGAACAGTGAAAGATGGGTGAGTCAAGTTGCCTTTCCTCTCTCTGCTGGACTGACTAGAGAGAGGATGCTTGCATCCTTCCCTCCAGCACTGACCTTCTGTCCACCCCGATGAAATGACCACTTCTTTTCTTGATGTATTTGAGCAGACCCCAGGCAACCCCGAGGCTTTCTGTCTCTAGCAACCCTACAATATTCAGGAAGCCTTGCAGATTACTTAAGCAGTAGTGGTAGTTACTGCTGTCCAATGAAGTTCCAGTGCAGCAAACTTGTTGGAAGCACAGAAAGAAAATATGAGAACTCTCTCGCCCTGCCTCCCCTCCCCAGGAGATTGAGGTGTAGATACCAGGGTCTTCTGTGCAACTAAAATGTCTGGAATTGCTTGAAAGACCATGAAACATGTGACTGTCCAAGTGTAATAGACACTTTTTTGTAATAACTTCTGCTTCTCGTATGAAATCATGAGAACAATTCTTGGTGCAAAGGAGTGTGGGAGCCAAAAGACCAGGTTCTGTGGAAATCTAGACATTAGCAAAATGCTGCAACCAAAGTTTGGCGTTCATTTGACTTTGCGGATAAGAGGAGCTGGTAGATGGACAGGGACTTTAGAGTTGCCTTTACCAGATTAGTTCAGAAGTATTGCATATGGAGCTCTTACATGTAAGCCCCCTTTTTATAGATTCCTTAAATTATGAAGGAAACAAGTCTTGAAACAGTGTTTGAAACTTCAAGCCTATCAAGACTAAGGATATAATTTGATTAAGTATCTACTTTGTTGCTCGTGGAAAAAACAGTGCTATCAAGGTGGGGCTTACTGGTCCTAAGCTTTGTTGTTCTATGGAGACTGTTAGGATCAAGCACTAGCATCAGCCAACCTGCTGAAGTCCTGAACTGCGACTAGTAGTCTGCAATTTTGTATTAGATATTATCCTGTCTCTTTGTAATCTTTTGCCAGTACTGTAATACAACATTTATTCTATCAAGATAAGAGTTGATAGTATTTTTAAACCATGTCTGTCAATAAGTGATCTCAATGCTCTATCTAGTGGATCAGCATGTTCTTGAGATGCTTACCATGCAGCATCACTTGTGGGTTTTACCACATTGAAACTGTTTGGTAGGAATCTGGTAATACTACTAGTAGTCCAGTGGAAGGTAATATTTTTATGATTCTTTTTTGTCATCCCTTCAGTGGGTGGTAGGAGGGATGAGGAAATGGTGTACAAGTTGAAATACGGCTTGCATATATTGCACTCTTTTTTAATCTTTCAGGCGTCCTCAGCTTTGTTTACCAGCATCCTCAGATACTGTCCAGAAAGTTTCACATTACTATTCTGTACCTGTTCGGCCTTGTCCAAACTAACTGATGGGAAGAGAGCATGCTGCTTTGTGCTGCTTCTGTAACACTTCAGTGACTCAGCAGTGACAGTGAGGAACTGGTTGTTACTATAGGGAGAACCTTGATAATACCAACTTGTTCCCTTTCTTCCTTACTTACACCTTCTTCATTTAGTCTGATTTTCCTATTTAACGACCCTCTTCTAGATTTTTTTTTTTTTGCCCTAAATCCACGGAATTGGGGGTAAGAGTTGGATCTACATTTGGAAGCAAGAGGAGAACTAGGAAGAATTTAATTTGCTAACAGTATTTTCTCCTAATTTTGCCACTTCTGAATTATCTATGTAACAATTAGTGATGTCTCAACTACATTCTCATTGTTTGGTCTAAGATAAATTCCTTTGCAATAATGGGTTGTGCTTGGTCCGGTTAGTGTTCAGTTTATGGTGGTGAGTTCTGTGACATGTAGAGAAGAATGTTATGGTACATCTTGTACTCATTAAGGCAGAGTTAGGATGCTTAGAGACAGAGTAACGGTGCATAGAAGTGTATTAGCTCATGTTCTTGGCTCTCATTCAATAATATTGATGTTTCTTCTTGTAATTGCTCAAAGTTCAGATTATTGTATGCAACACTTCAAAGTTCTTGTTTAGAGACTCGGGTATTGTTTTCTTCTCTTGCAGGCCAGACCCAGGATCTAGTCAGATTAGGTTGTGCTTGCAGGTTTTGAAAGCTGTCCAGAAACTGGCTCGTGAATCAACAATTATGGCAAGAGAAACCTGGGAGGTTTTGTTATTATTTCTTCTTCAAATCAATGACACTCTTCTAGCAGCTCCAACTGTGCAAGGTTCATATTCAACTTCCATTTGGTTCAATTACTGGAAAAACCTTTGGCTCTGGTTGGTATTGAGCTGCCAGGGGGATGGAGGGAAACCTGTTAAAAGCTCTTACTAGCCACCAAAGCACAATAGCTCACTCCTAATTCTGCTACACTACTCTGAAATAAAGTATTGTCAGAAAAGACTGAATGATTTGGAGTTGTTTTTTCCTGAACATATTTTTGCATAACGGTGACTATGTACAGGAGCAATTTGTGGTGAATGGTTTCAGACAATGTTGTTCCCTATTTGTTTCCCTTAAACCACTATGTGTCTTGCTGTTTGGCCTGCCAACTGGAAAAGAATATTGTCAGTTTATACCTATTTTAAAAAAAAAATAAAATAGTGCAATAGAAGACAGCCTATGATTGGTGAATTCCCAGTGTCCCTTAGTGACATACGTATGTGTCTGGGCATTGTATATTATGTTTTGTCTTGTAAAAAGGCTAATTGGCTGTAGGAAACAATCGGGAATCACTCTCTAAATGAAAAATTATGAAAAAAATGAGCTTCAGAATCTTTATGCACTCAAACTGAAATCTCCTTGGGGAGATATTTGGAGTTACTTAGATTGAATACTCACTAAAGGCATGCTTTGTTTCTGTTACAAGGTGGCATTGCTGAGAATCTGGCTGAAAAATTAATTGGCGTGCTGTTTGAGGTGTGGTTACTAGCTTGTACGCGGTGCTTTCCAACACCACCTTACTGGAAAACTGCCAAAGAGATGGTGGCCAACTGGCGACATCACCCTGCAGTAGTTGAGCAGTGGAGCAAGGTCATCTGTGCCCTTACTTCCAGGTAGGAGAAATCCCATGGAAATAAACACACATGTATGGGGATGATCATGGTTATACGTGTTTTTCTCTAGAGTTGCTTAGTTGTGGATTCACAGCAATCCAAAAGTAAATGAGCAAAACAAAGTGAGGGATCATGGAAGTGTCCTTGGCTTTTACTGTTTGTGTATGTGTGTGTCTTCGTTCTGCAAGTGAAAAATTGAATTGGATTGTCTGTTATTGTGTAACCTCAGCACCTCTCTGATACTGAGCACTTTACAGTGTGTGTATATTAGTCTCCATCACTGTGACTTCATCATGTCCTGTGAAGAATGAGTCATGAATATTAGTATAGCATTATAGTCTGTGTATTTAATGGCAGTCACCACTTATTAGGCACTTGTTACTACTGCATATCGCTGTGTTTGAGGTGACTCTTGGACTCTGCCTGTCCTGCCCTGAGGAGCTGAAGCCATGCTGTGGCTGCCTGGCACTTGTGGCCTGGCAGTAGGGATGTGATGGGCCAGGGGCAGGCTGTAGGCTCTCCTCTGAGCAGTGGCACTCTTTTCCAGACAGTATTGGAGGAGAGCTGTACCAAGCCTTGCTGGGCATGGGAAGAGTGAGGATCTGTGTGCTGCGGGAAAGGTTAGGCTGTAGTAAAAGCGTCTGAACAGTGAGGGGAGTCTCAGTACCCTTAATGGTGGGGTCTTTGTGGTATGAAGTCTTTGTGGGACAAATCTTAGCCTCTTGGAGGAAAGAACTAAATTAATTGGTGAGGAGCAGGGGTCTGGGTCTCCTCCTCCCAGGTCTCCTGAGATGTCATTGACCATTTCTGTGGAAGTTCAAAGATGTATTAAAACTGCTGAGCTATGAAAAATTCAATAGCATGCTTTTTTGCAAGGGTTTATTTTAACTCTGAAAACTTTTGCTTTTGAATTACCTGTCAAAATTCCAAATGTGGATAGATTTTTCCAGGTTATGCAGCTGGTTGTTAAACCTGTGGGAAATAAAGCTGCAACACAAGTTCTGCATATTTCCCACGCTATTTCTTTAGCTATTTTTATCTCATTAGATGTAGCATTGCATAACAAAATATTTTATGATTCACTGATCTGAAAAGAACAGCTCTGTCTCAAAACATGCGTTGGTGTTCTGCTCCATGCACTATGCCCACACTTTTATCTTCTACTGTTGACTAACAGTCTTAGTTCTGTTGATGCATAGTAATCTGCAGGTTTTCTGTAACGTTTTAGTCTGCTCTTTAGTAATGCTGGTTTGTGTGTAATACATAGAAAGCTGAACTTTGAGGTTAACTTTAAGTTCAGTGGTATTTAAGCTGCACTTTCAATACTTAAGTGAAGCTCCAGCTTCAAACAGTTAAAGTGTTGTTTTAGTAAACAGTTTTCTGAATTGGAATATTAGCAATAAGCTGAGAATAAACATCTCAAAACTGTATGGAAAATTATATTTGGAAATCTGTACACATATGCAGTGTTAACCTGTATCCATGGCTAGGACTTCATAGGAGGACAAAATTAGGGTCCTACTTGTGTTGCCGTATCAATAGATACTAGTTTTACCTGTCTAGGGTGCTTTTAAGTCTATTAACTGTCTTATATGTGTGGATTGCAATTTATTTCTGTTTTCAGTCATTCTTGAAAATGTCCCAAATTTCACTGAAGATTTGGCTATGTTCCTTGAAAAAACAATTTCTTGCAGCTCATAAGGGGAGAATTGTGAAGTAGTGCAGTCTACTGCTGAACAGAGATGTGGGGCATGATTTTGCATGGGATGTACCCAGACTCTTCTGGGTTTGTCAGAGCTAGGTAATTCCTCAGCAAAAACCTGCTATGGGGTGATGCCTCTGGGGCACTAAATGTAGATGGCTGCTGGGGCATTGGTGTGGCATACTGGAAAGCAGTTGCTGCCTGGTACTGGTGTATGTATTTCTGGTTTGGACCTGAAAAAGGCCTTGTGTCCTAAAGCTCATTTGCTCTTCTGTCCAAGTTAGTTACCATCATAGACTGCAATTCCAAACACACTTTGAGTGTATTTTGCATTAGTTGGCTGCAAGTTACTGTAGTGCACAGTACTGGGGGAAGTAGAAGATGGTAATTCAGCCTATTTAACTCTTGGTTTAGGAGTCAGCTGTAGACTTCTGCTCTCCTTGCCTTTCTCCTAGCTGTAATGACTTTATCTCTATAAAACTATATGGTTTTTATAAGTGGGCAATGATGAATGGGACACGTCTTGTCCATTACAAGCAACTCTACCCTTAGAAATAAGGGTATGATAACTGAAGCAAGAAATGATGCTAAAAGTGAGTGTGGCTTAGGGAAAGACAAAAACTGATTTCTGAGAATGCTAGGATATTGAGAAGGTGCAGCTTGGATCTCTTCCATCCTTTTAGAAAGCACCAAGGTTATGTTGATCGGGGAAAGTGATCTATAAGTTTGCAAAGCTGGGGATGTAGCAGGGGTCAAATCAGACAACAGTGGCTCAGTGAACCTTATTGGTGACTGGTCAGGTAGTTACAGCACTACTAGAGAAAGATCTCCATTTATCTAAGCCATTATCCTCATGATATTACATTGTTGGGAAGCCCTCTGCAGGTTTGCACTTGTCCTGGTTTCGGCTGGGATAGAGTTAATTTTCTTTCTAGTAGCTGGTATAGTGCTATGTTTTGGGTTCAGTATGAGAATAATGTTGATAACACACTGATGTTTTCAGTTGTTGCTGAGTAGTGCTTATACTAAGTCAAGGACTTCTCATGCCCAGCCAGCAAGAAGGCTGGAGGGGCACAAGGAGTTGGGAGGGGACACAGCCAGGATAGCTGACCCAAACTGGCCAAAGGGGTATTCCATACCATGTGACTTCATGCCCAGTATTTAAACTGGGGGTAGCTGGCCTGGGGGTGGGGATCGCTGCTCAGGAACTAACTGGGCGTCGATCAGTGAGTGGTGAGCAACTGCACTGTGCATCACTTGTTTTGTATATTCCAATCTCTTTTTTTATTCTTATTGTAATTTTATTATTGTTGTTGTTATCATTATTAGTTTCTTCCTTTCTGCCCTATTAAATTGTTCTTATCTCAACCCACAAGTTTTACTTTTCCCTGATTCTCTCCTCCATCCCACTGGGTGGGGGGGAAAGTGAGCGAGCGGCTGCATGGTACTTAGTTGCTGGCTGGGGTTAAACCATGACAGCTCTTCACTGTTCTGCAACTCCCAGCTTCTGCAAAACAGTGCATCTTTTTTGAAGAGCTTGTTACTCTGTGGATTGCAAATCCCATGCTGCTTGTAGGATGGCATCAAGTGTTGCTCAGTGTGCTGGTGTAAATTGTAAGTCATCAGGAACTTGGAATTTAGAACTGTAACCTAATGTGACTTGCTGGTGTCATTGGACACTTTAGCTGAAGAGCCTTGAGGATAAGGGCTTAAATTCCTCTTCCCCCCCCCCCCCCCAACCTCTCCTCTCCCTTCTTATGTAACACCTTGTCAGTTATGTTTGTGTCTATGTTAATAGGTAACCCCCTGGCTAAACAGATAGGAGAGCTGCTCTGGGGTGTTATGCCTTAACAGCTCTTTGATTTGGTTGGACCTTTGGGCAGGCTCCAAGGTGTGTACCCTTCAAAGCTTTAAGAGGGCTAAATGATTGTATAAAATGGGGATCTCCAGGAAAACTGGGCATGTTGTGTTGTTGCTTGTGGGCTCACTTGTGGACTGCTGGTTCCTTTGAGGCTCAAATGCCCTGTTAAATTTTTAAGGAGTATTAACTGAATGACAGATCTGTCTGACTTACTTTCTAGATTGCTGCGTTTTACATACGGACCTTCATTTCCTCCATTTAAAATTCCTGATGAAGATGCTGGTCTTATTCCTCCTGAAATGGATAATGAGTGCGTTGCACAAACTTGGTTTCGCTTTTTACATATGCTGAGGTATTGTAATTACAGCCATCCATTGTTCATATTCTTGCATCATTTCTATAAATTTGGATGACAAATGAAAAATTTCTCTGGAGATTGCTAAGATTAAACACCTAAATAGAAGTGTGAGAGACTTGTTGTACCAGTGCCCTGCAGCAGTTCAGGGCAAGGCTGTGAGTGGGTTGTTCAACTCTGAACTCTTTGACTCTTTCAGAATGTATACTGGTTCATTTAATTAAAAAGTTTTTAGCTATTTGGTGTTTTGGAGATTCTGAAAAAGAAGACTTCAGTGCAATTTTGTTTCTCTGAGATAGCAGACAGGAAAAGCAGAACAATAGCTCTGAGATGTATACTGCTTCCATTTATTCTCCAGAGTGTTAAATTTAATCTACAAAGGACTATTTTTGAAATGGGTGTATCTCTTTGTTTTTATGAAGAAAGCTATACAGTTAATTTTAACATCCATGTTATTCTTCCTTAAACACATGAGAGAATCAAGTGGCATGTTTGGTTTTAAAGATACTTGGGAATGGCATTGCATTAATATTCTGAATGGCCAGAATATTAAGCTTTTCCTATAAAGCATTATTTACTAATTAAATGTAGATAAGCATTAGACTGTTTAAAATCTACTTCTTAACTAACAAAAAAATCTGTTCTTTTTCTTCATTTGTGATAGTAATGTCACAAGTGCTGTACTCTTCAAATCTGGAATTGCTGTTACAGGATTTGTATCAGTGAGGAAAAGTTGCTCAAACTTTTACAAGCCACTCCCTTTCTTGTCATTGTTTGGCAATATTTAATTCATTGCTTACGTTTTGAGAATAGTTGTAATAATGTAAAGACCTCTTAAACTGAGTTCGAAAGACCTTGTAAGTAATTAGTATTACTCCAATGGTGGGTTTATTCTATCAAGTGTATGCTCTGGTTCATTAGATCTTAATAAAATTATTCAGTGTATTTGGGTAATGCTTGAAATGAAGACAATTAAGTACTGCCAAACCAGGAATTGAAAATTGACTTCCTGTGATGGAGTAACAGCTAAAAATATATTGATGTTGGATGCTATTTTGCGTTGTTACTTAAACGCCTTAAACTATTGCATCTTTAAGTATTTTTAAAGTCCTAACAGCTGTTCTTAAACTGACTGAAATATGTTTTGCTCTTTGTGTGTGCAGTAATCCTGTGGATTTGAGTAACCCAGCCATTATTAGCTCTACCCCAAAATTTCAGGAGCAGTTTCTGAATGTGAGTGGGATGACTCAAGAACTGAATCAGTACCCCTGCCTTAAACATCTGCCTCAAATATTCTTTCGTGCCATGCGTGGGATCAGCTGTTTAGTGGATGCATTCCTAGGTAATGCTTTTGTCTTACCTGTGAGTAGCTAGGAATAGTAACTTAATCATTATTTTATTCTCTTTAAATCTTGTCTTCTCCATAAATACAGTCATAACAATTTATTATTTGCAACTATATCCTGGAATTGATAGGGAAGGGACTTCAGGTCACTTCTAAATGACCATCTGTACACACAATAATAACATTTGAATGCACGGTTGTAGATGGCCTTAGTTTCAAATGCAAAACAAATAAATATGAAGTCTAAAGTAAAACCAACCTCTCTTCCCTAAACAAGGCTTCTTTTTCTTTTTGTCTAATCAACAATGCAAGTGTTATGCTTTTAGCATGTTGTGAGCACTGACCATTTTGTTTATAAATTTTGTGGCAACAGCTGTGTGTAGTGCCTGCTTTTATAAGGTATTGAATTTTGACTAATCTTTATACTACAAGTGCCAGTTTTGCTCAGTTTCTGATTAGTGGGTGACTAGTATTGCTGAGAAGAAAAGCTGTGTTTCTTTGTGTCTGCTGGTAACAGAGTAGCTCAAATTTGAAAGGTAAAGTAGATGTAAGCGCTGGCTGGTAAGTTTTAAGTAACACTAACACCTGAAATCTAAAGCATTATTCTTAGTATGCTTCAGACTTATTAAAAATTCTTCAGAGAAAATGTGCTATTGTGAACTCCAAAGAGCTGCCTGTCTCCTACTGCTTTTTTGCTTAAATGTATGCAAACAAATGTTGTCATCTGCCAGAAGTGTGAGCTGATGTGAGTCTGCAGAAGACTTGAGCAGATATGTAAACTGTGTTCAGAAA
Organism: Astur gentilis; assembly: GCF_929443795.1. Classification (NCBI taxonomy): domain Eukaryota; kingdom Metazoa; phylum Chordata; class Aves; order Accipitriformes; family Accipitridae; genus Astur; species Astur gentilis. The sequence goes on along the minus strand of NC_064893.1, from coordinate 16,992,674 downwards.
AAAAATGGGCTGTGGAATTAGACTGTCAGCTTTTACACGTTTGTCTTTTGGAAAAACCTGAATGGTGTAGTCCTTTTAAGCAAAGCACTTTAAGATCCTCCTGTCTCACTGAATTATAAGATCCTTTTTACTAGAGATACATTCTGTGTTTCTGTAAAAATATTGCAAGGAAAAGGTTTATTAGTATTCCTCACTGCAAACAAGTTTTTGTCACTACAGATTTCACTTCTGTAGGAATAGCTTTGTTTAAAAAGTGATGTAAAAGAGCAAATGGTCATTTTTCTTAAGCTGTGATATTGAATCTTGAAACCTGTTGTGTGCACTGTGTTCTTCCAGTTGTCTTGCCACCAATTTTAAGGAATTTTAATGACTGCTTTTTACTAATACCAGATGTGAGATTAAAAATATTCAGTAGTCTGTCAAATAATATCTTAATTTGTTAAAGGAGGTGTGGTGCGTTGACCCTGGCTGGGTGCCTGGTGCCCACGAAAGCTGCTCTATTGCTCCCCCTCCTCAGCTGGACAGGGGGAAGAAAATGTAACAAAAGGCTCGTGGGTCAAGATAAGGACAGTTTAATAAAGTGAAAGCAAAGGTCGCATGCGAAAGCAAAGAAAACCAAATGATGTTATTCTCTACTTCCCATCAGCAGGTGATGTCTAGCCACTTCCTGTGAAGGAGGGCTTCAGTACGTGTAGTGGTTGCTCCAGAAGACAAAAATACCCCCCTTCCATCTCCCTTTACTTAGCTTTTATATCTGAGCTGACATCGTATGGTATGGAATATCTGTTTGGTTAGTTTAGGTCAGCTGTCCTGGTTATGTCCCTTCCCAAGATCTTGCCCATCCCCAGCCTGCCATTGAGGGTGGCAAAAATGTTGGAGAGACAGCCTTGATGCTGTGCCAGCACTGCTCAGCAGTAGCCAAAACACTGGTGTGTTATTGACACCTTTCTAGCTACCAATGCAGACCACAACACTACAAGGGCTGCTATGGGAGAATTAACTCCATCTCAGCCAGACCCAATACAGGAGGATTGTATATAGGCAATGTATGGCCTAACCTACAAAAACGATCTCCTTATGTTACTGTGTCAAACTCTATCTTCCTACCTATGATAACATGATTTGGCAGTCAGCAGTGAAACAATTTAAAAAAAAAAGTCCAACTGGGCATTGGTAGGTGTTCCTCTGAAGTGTCTTTTACTGGCTATGTAAGCTGAACTAATTTTTTTTTTTAAAGCTGTTAAGTATAGTATATATTGAGGAAAAACATACTAGGTCCAAGGTTTTTGTGAAAGTGTGGTTAGTAATTAATTTTCAGTGAAGAAAATAGTTTGTAATGTAAGACTCGTGAAGGGTGCATCTTGAAGTGGAGGCAGAGGAAGAAGCTGAGCAGCTGATAGCTTTGCACAGTGCATGCTCCTCTGCTGGGATAGCTGTTGTAGTGAATTCCTCTTGGACCCTAAAAATAGTTTATGGTTCTTACCTGAGATTTTTAATCCACTAATGGTATGGTAGTCCTTTTTGTGTTCTGCATTTGGCTGCCTGAGACTCCATTCCCACTGGGGTGACAGTGATCATATACAACTCCTTGTCTGGATGCAGTGGGGGGGTGTGACTGTATCTGGGGCTGAGGTCTTCCACACTGGCCAGCTGTGGAGCGCTTCTGTGGGCCCCGGCAGCCCAGACTCTCCTGTAAGCTTGCCAGGAGCTTTCTGCCTACATGAGCTTTTAATAGGATGTTGAATTGGAGACTTCAGACTTCGGAAGATCTCAACTAGCAAGATGGAACACCTAGGGTGATTATAGCCCACCTGGAGTTCAAAGACATAGACTGCAGACTGTGATGCACTCAGGCACAGGAGAGCTCTTGGTGAAACTAAAGTCAAGCTGTAGGTATGGACATGAGAGTGTGCTCAGGCAGATTTAGAACTGCATTATGGACCCCTTCAGCTAAGGCTAATGGGAGATCTCACTGCCTTCTACCTCAAGTGCTAAAGCACATGTTTTTTTATTTTACCCTCACTGATGTGTATGTACATAATGTGTGCGTTTGGCAAAATACTGCATCCTCTTTTCCAAAAAAGTGTACCAAAACAATACATTTCATAGTGCATACTCTGCCTTCTGCATGAGGTGTAACACTAACGGTTTAGCAGGAGTTAGTTGTTCTGTAATGTGTTATGAAAAGTACTTGGGTGCTTTAATTAACATGGGCAAAAAAAATCTGTGGCATATCTTCAAACACATTGCAATTCCACACTTAGTTTTTCAAATGGGGTGTGAGGATGGTGGTATTCATTAAAATGGGAAGAAGTGGTGTTTGTCACTTAGTTTTGCAGAGGGCTAGTTGCTTCTGATTCTGACTGGCAAGAGTAGCTTTATACACCATGACTACTTCCCTGAAGCTGGGTAAAGACTGATCTAATGTCTTGCCACTGCCAGAAAAATTATAGCTTGCTCTGCTTTTTTACCCCACCTCTTGTACAGACTTAGTGTTTGGCTGTTCAGCAAGCTGATTCAGCTCACAAAACCAGCAGAAAACTGAATGGTGGGTGGGTTTCATCTTAATTTAGTGAGCTAAGTTGGCTTTGAGGGGTTAGAGGTATCTCAGACTAGGGTGTGAGAGGTATGGTTGGGAAGGGCAGGCAAACATGAGGCATCTGAATTTTGGCAGGAGTTGGCTGTTAAATTGACTTTGGCAAATGAACCTTGCCCCTTTCCCTCTGCCTCCTTCTAGACTTGGTCCTCCTGTGTGCATTTCCCATGTTCTTAAGGTGTGGAGTTCTCTAGTGTGTTTTAATCATTTGCTTATCTAATGTTAGCAGGGTTTTCTTTTGCTTGTGCATTTATTTCTGCTAATAGTAAAAGGGGAAAGATGTTTTTCTTACTACTGCTGTTTGGGGTGTGGGGGAAAGCTAATCTATTTACAGAAGGCCCAGATGCTTGCCAACTGGGCTGCTGCATATAAGCCTATGGAATTTTTGCTGAATGCTTGCTTTATTTCTTGATCTACAGGGATTTCACGACCCCGGTCCGATAGCGCACCACCCACACCAGTAAATAGGCTGAGCATGCCCCAGAACACTGCTACCAACACCACTCCACCCCATAACCGAAGGCATCGGGCAGTGACTGTGAATAAAGCAACCATGAAAACCAGTACTGTAAGATTTCATATTCTGTTTTTAAGCAGCTGACTCTTTTGATAGTTTTCTCTGTTAGAAGAAGTAATTTCCTTGCTTCTAGGAGCTGATCTGTTCTTCTGTTCAAATAGGTAACTAGTGCGCATACTTCAAAAGTGCAGCACCAACCCTCCTCTACTTCTCCACTCTCTAGCCCAAACCAGACAAGTTCTGAGCCACGGCCACTACCAGCTCCTCGCAGGCCGAGGGTTAACAGCATCTTGAACCTCTTTGGGTCATGGTTATTTGATGCAGCATTCGTTCACTGTAAACTTCATAATGGAATAAACAGAGACAGCAGCATGACTGGTAAATATTACTGAAAAATATATGTACGCTTTTTTCCTTGTTTTATTGACATTTCCTACCTGCAAGATTAATATATGCATAATCAAAAAAAAAATAAAAATCTGAAGTGCTGTATTGTGGTTAACCCCTCCCAGCTGAGCTAGCCTGTTATTAGCTGAGCGGGTGTTTGGGGGCTTTAAAACAAACAAAAAAAAAACCAACAAAAAAAACCCCAACCAATTTTTACTATTTAACACTCCCTTACTCTAACAAGCATGGCAATTGCAGTTATGCTAGTGGGGAAAATTTTATTAAGTGAAGGAAATAATGTGATAAGAGTCCACTTCCTAATTTGAAATCTGCTAGAGTATCTCTGAGTAATAGCAACTTTATAGTGACTCTTTAACGTTTGAAAAATTGTCAAACATCACTCCAGATACTGTACAAAGTGGTACTTCTCCTTGTTTTTGGAGAGTGTTATGAAAACAGAAGTCCTTAAAATAGCAAGTGAACTTGCTGCCTTTCAGTGACTGTTGCTACATGTTTCCGTGTATGGCTTGATACCTTGGTTGTCTTCAGTCCTTAACTGCTAGGTTTATTTTTGTCTCCTATGCTTTGCTCAGCTTCAGAGGTTAAATGTTTTGAGACATGACAGCAGAATTAGTACTGTGCTTAGAGAGGCTTTTTAGCACTCTTCTTCCTTTTGGTGATAATATTCAGAAAATAATAAACTTTCCCACTCTTGGCATTTTTCCTGTTGTTCATGTAGTATTTTGAATGTCTGCTAAACTCTTCCAAGAGATCTATCTATCAGGAGCTTGCTGGCCTAAGTAAGAAAAATAGGAGGAAGAGGTTTGTTGTAGCAAGTTGGGTTTATAGTGGGACTTGACAGCAGCAGTTAAACTGATGATCTTCCTTGTTTGTTGTGTCACAAATCCCCGTGTAGAGGTGAAAGGTTTAGGATTTGGGATCTGTTAAAGGTATTTTTAGGTATGCAGTGTATGGTTTTTCAAAGCGTTCAGTTGTGGATTTCTGTGGTAGGAGGTTTAAGTCCCTCTGTAAAAGGCTCATGACACATTACTAGAGAAATAGCTGAGCTTAGGAATGAGTAAATCATAATTCGAGGGTATGTTCAGTTGCATATGCAGCTAATATATTTCTGTATTTAATGCTTTTCAGATTGATTGGATCGTTTTAATTTTGACATAACCTGTATCTTGAGCAATTTTAATGAAGTGCTTAACCTGAAAAGGATGTCAGCTGCGCTGCTGCTTATGCAACAGTGTCAGCTGTAAACAGATGTGTTGTGATTCTAGCCGAAGTACAGTCATCCAAAATCAAAATGATTGACTTCCTTGAAGAGGTTCCAGGCCCTTCTATTCATATATGCAATGTCTTAAGTCGCCTAACTGCAGTCAGGAAATTCTAATATTGCTAGCCTTAAAGAGGGACTTACTAGCTTCCTGAAAACTAGAAACAACTATTTGGAAATCACTTGATTCTGTTCTTCCTCCATGCTCTTCAGAGATGTCCTTAGTGTGACCAGTCTTTGCATGCTACCCATTCTGCCATTTATTAGCAGCAGTGGATCTGAGAGAATTCTGTTGGTGGAGACCCAGAAAACTGCTTTTGTAGCCATTTGGAAGACAGAATTAACTTAAAGAATTTAGTCAAGTGTTTGCTGCCCTTCCAGGATGCCATGAGTGTTGTTACTGCTGTGTAAAGTACTGGTCACAGCAATGCCATGGCAGACTGTCAGAAGGAGAGCAAACTGAAGGTGGGTCCATACTGCTGAAACTCTGTAGAGAGGAACCTAAGTCTAATTGCCTGATTTATCCTTTTGGATAAATCCGTTTGCTCAGCCTCTGCTTTAGGTGGGAAAATGTAGCAAGACTTATAAAGGGCTAGGCTCCTGCAGTTTCTGTTGACTTGAAACATCAGTGTCTTTTAAATCAGGTTTAAGTCCAAGTTGAAAAGCTTCTGTTCTGGCAGCCTAATCTGTGAAGCCTGATGCCTCCAGGTGAAGTCTCTTCCTCCTCAAACAGTGTAAGGCAGGAGGTGCTGTGCTGGGCTGATGAGGTGGGCTGGAAAGGTTGTGTACTGTGGTATCCCCAAATCACACAAGGGGGGCCCATCAGCAATAATCAGATCTGCATGTTGTGCCTATCCATGTGCCTCTGCTCATGCTACCCAGTATAGATGTGGCTTGAAGAAAGTGGACAGCAGAGAAGGGACAGTTAACAGCCACAATTCCTACCTGCCCTTAGGAAAGGACAAAAATCTTCTTTTTGGCTGCAGGTTGGCTGTACCTGTATATATCGTGGTCCATCTGCTATCCTCTGTAGCCTAGTACAGTAACACTTTTGCCACTAGCTTGAATATTCTTACCATGTTTGACGCTGCTGTTGATAATCTTTGCATTAGCTTCAGGAAGCACTATTGTTTTTATGAATGCTTTAAATATTTTTATAATTGGGAAGTGTCTGCACTTAAAATCAACTTTGCTCTGTAGTGTTGTCTTCCACTGGCCCATATGCACAATTTTTCTTTTATGTCTGGGACTGCAGCTGTATGAGACTTCAATAGCTTTAAACCCTTCCAAGTTCAGTTGGTTTCAATGCCATGCAGTTAAGAATTTCTTCTGTCATAGCTCTCTGATATGATTTCTATGTTGCTGGCTGGAGGACTGAAAGAGGTGAAATATCTTGGAAAAAAAAGAGGTGAAGTATCTTGATACAGATTATTCCTTGGTCCCACAGAGAGATCCCCTGCCCTGGGACATCTTTCTGGAACACTGCATTTTTCTAGTGTGTGTTTCTTATTCCTTTTCTGTCATGTGACACATTCTCAATGAGAACCCCTGTGACATGATTTCTAAAGAGGTATTCATGAGCTAAATGTGAGTGCCTAACAAATAACCCTATGGGTGAGCTGTGGTCTCAAGTTCTAGTTCAGAATTTAGTTCAGTTTTTAAACGAACCCTGCTGATTCACATGGACTAGCACATTGTCTTTCTCCCATCTTATGACACAAGTCTCTGATGAGCTTTAGGAAGTAAAGAGCAGTTGATCAAGGCTGATGTGAATAAGTACCTATTTATGCTTGCTTTTCTCCTTGACCTGGAGCCTTGCATATCTTCTTGAACTCCTTAATCTTCAGAAAGGAAGTCAAGAAAAATGACTGGTGGAAAAAATGTGCAGCTTTTTGTAGGTTCTGAGATGAAAAATATCTGGATGGGGTGAAAGGGTAACTGAACTTGCTCTACTTGACTCTGCTTTGGGGGTGGGAGGGGCTTATTCTATAATCTCCAGAGGTCCCCTCCAGCTTCAAACCTTCTCTGGTTCTGTCAATATAACTGCTGCCCCACTGTTGTTCAATTTTGGCATCTTCATTGGTAAAATTCTTGTACCAACCCTCGCACAATTCAGGATAACCATAGGTATTTCACTTTTGTGGTTGCTGTGGTTTTGCCTGTCTGTCTTTGGTAAGAGAGAATTGTTCTCTCACACAAGATTAGCTGGAGGTCATTTGTGTACAGCTGAGTACTGGTGGAGTTTATCACCTGGAAAGCAGTGTTTCTGTTTGCTCTTTGAGCCCTGTCCTTCAAGATAGTCTTGTGGTGCTGTTTGGGTTCTGAAGCAAAATGGTGATCTTGCCATTGTTGGTGTAATGCTTTTGTGCACAGAGTGCCCTGTATCAGGTTTTAGTTTCTGCACCGAGACCTCGATGGTGAAGCTTTATGGCTTTATAGCAGACAGCCAATGAACATTACTCTGTATTGTGGTGAGAGTGTTTGAAAATGCATAGTTGGTTTGAAAGGAGCTCCATCCTGCTGGTGTAGTCTTTAGAATTAGATGGCTGCATGGTATTTATTTAGCTCTTAGTGTGGCATAAATAGCTCCCTATGATTGGTACTTGAGAAAATGCCTTCATAAGAAATTTGCTATGAAGCCTTTTTTATGAAGTTAACCCTGAATGTGACAGCTCTGGGGTGTGTCTGCATGCACTGAATGTAATTTCACTGGCAGGATGTGTTTTGGTTAGACAAGCTTGGCCATACATACAGTGCATGCTGCTGCTAGTTGCTGTCCTCAACAACTTGTGAGAACTGGGAGAAATTCAAGAATACCTTGTGCCAGCACTTCAACAGCTGAATCTTCCAATCTAATGGGCTCGTTCTTAATCCTTGTAGCTAAAGAAGTCAGTCACAAGCCTGCCAATTGTGTGTTTTATAGCACCTGAAGGAGTCTTACCTAGGCAGGTTTCTTGTATCACCCAGGTGCTGTTGGCAATGTGGGAGTCCTGGGGTATAGTTTTACCCTTCTTTCTTCTGGCCCTACTGTCATTAATATTAATGCCCCAAAGAATGTTTCTGAGAGTCTAGGAGCAAGCTATAAGAAGGCCTGATTAGAGACATCTTGAGTGTTGCTGTGGGGCTTGGTCACAAGTCTTGAACTGACCCTGCACATTCAGAGAAGCAGCTTTTAAGAGGTGGTGGCATTCTCTCCTGGTACCTGGCTACTGGAGTCTTTCCTCTCTTCTTTCTCTGGGGATTGTTTTTGAGATGTTGATATTTCTGGTAGTGTTCTGCCTTTTATTTCTGCTTTGGAAGATTTTGATTGAGCTGGTGGTCAGGGGATGTATGCCCAGGTATACTCGTTATTAGCAACTTGGCTTAGGAAAGATGGAGCTGTAATACCGTCAGGAACACATGGTTTGGAAGCGGAAGTATTGCTGTAAGGAGTCTCTGCAGGTAAGTAACCTTCCGCCTACAAGGCGTACCCCAAAGCACAGAAGCCTTAGGATAGCCTAATATATATTCCATATACAGTGCAACATAGGGAAATGTACTTGAGCTGGGAAGGGTTAATACATTTTTTTTTTTTTAAAGAACTGATGTACATTGATACGAACAGCTCTAAATGTTATTAGTGTTTTGTAACTTTTTGTTCGTTGTTTTGCATGATACTTTCAAAACCATAATTTTGGACCTGAATGCCAATTTCCTGTGTGTTTAACGAGCTTGCTATATCATAAAGCTTTTAATCTATTTTTTTATAAAAAAGCTAAAAGCTTCTTAACTTATATTACAATTTCACCATCTTTAAAAGTATTTTATAACTACTGCTGTCCTTTGATTTGTTTCCATTTTATTTCTATTATCTTGCAGCATCTTTTATCCAAATTCTTCTTTCTTATAAATCTTGTAAGTAGGAACCAGTAGCTTTTCCTTAATTGCGGTCATGCTTTTCTTTTTCCATAAACCCATATTTTATTTGTAAATTCATTCTCATTGTCTCTTGTAGCTTTTGCACTTTTACTTGAAAAAGACAAGTAATTTTTTTGTGTGTGTCTTTGGGGAGGATTGTTGGCAAAAGCAAATTAATCTGCCTGAATCAGTCCCATCTTTTCTGTACTTTAGTCTGTGATCATGTCATGACTTTCAGGACTTTGCACTAACCATGTTTTTTTTTTACTTAAAGCTTATTTTACAGACCTAGTGTTTGATTTGTATGCATTGTGCATGTAGTGTTTTTTTCCAACTACAATATATTGCTGGATAGCTTATTTAGGACAAAAAATGGCTCATGGGAAGATGCATAAAGATTTGTGCTTATTTGCTGCTTATGTTGTGAAAATTTGTAAGGTAACAGTAGGTGAAACGATGAATTTAAAGACAAAAATTAGGAGTAGACACTTGTCATTAGGACGCTTCCTTTAAAAAAAATAAAACAAACCAACCTATCCGTAAATTAACAAGTATTCCAACTGTCGAAGTGTTAACGGGCCTTTGTTTGCAAGACAGATTGTGAACCTGATGTTCCCCAGTGTCCCAGGTTTGAGATAGAGCAAGTTCTCTGGTACTGGTAGAACTACATTGGCTTGATTCTGTTAGGAGCACACATTATGTGTTGTTTGTTTTGTAGCTTAGAGAAGTTTCAAATATCAATACAGTCTTAGTTAAAAATGAGTATGCTCTTTCTGCCATTAGCAATCCAAGAGTGAAGTTGTCCAAGTAAAAAAATGAAAAAAAGAAGGAAAAAAAAATATTGAGAGTAATGGGGTTTTTTTGGTTGCCATCCTGGAAGAAAGGATGAAGCTACTAAAGCGAGTAGCCTCCTGCATCATATGCATGTGATACTGATGTGTGAAAGGGGACTAGAGGTCTCTCTAGGAAGACATGAATTTAGCTGGCTTGGACTGGCAGAACCATCCTACAGGGAGGGAGCACAAAGCTCGGCAGAACCATGTCCTGTTTAGGTAACAGCAGGCTCCCGAGAGACTTTTGTAGAGCATGTTGTGGGATAGGGAGTAGGAGAGGGTCAGCCTCCCTGGTAGCTGCTGTCTCGGAGGCTGTCTAACCTCAACTTCATTTGGCAATTTCTGTAGTCACGTGAGGAGAGAGGGGGACCAAATCAGGAGAGTGGGTTTCAGCAAACTTCTCTTTCTGATATGGGTCCATAGAATTTGTGATATTTTTTTTTAATAAGTATGTTTATACAACAAAATTGGATCAAAGCAGCTTGGTGTTCCAAGCAGTGTAAGAGATTAGTTGGCCACCTGAAAATTAAGCACTGGCTTGAAGGTCATGGTAATGGCACCACCTAAATGTGTTTTGGTATTTGAAGGCTGCAGCAAGGCAAGGTGTACTTCCGTTTTTCTGGAGATGAGAACTAGGTGAGGGAAGATCCTTGTCCTCCAGAGAGGGTAGGAAGCTAATATTGGATATAAATGTGTTCTTTCCAGCAGAAAGTTGGGACAGGCTCTAGAATATAAGGATGACAACAACTGACTTTCATAAAGAAAAATGTTAGTTACACCCACAAATACTTTCTAAACAGAGGCACTGACTCAAACATAGTGAACTAACAGCTTCATGATAACTACTAAATTTGACTTGATCTTTGTGTCCAGGATCCCATGAGCCTATTATATATGTTAACAAACACTGTGAAACGCTGTTTTTTCTCTTCCCAGCTATAGCAACTCAAGCTAGCATGGAGTTTCGCCGGAAAGGATCACAAATGTCCACAGACACAATGGCTTCCAACCCCATGTTTGATGCAAGTGAATTCCCAGACAACTATGAAGCGGGAAGGGCAGAGGCATGCGGGACACTGTGTAGGATATTTTGTAGCAAGAAGACTGGGGAGGAAATATTACCAGCTTACCTATCCCGGTACTAACCTATCTTCCAGTTGCTTTTTGGTATAACTTTATGGTGCAAATTAATTCACAGTAAAGAACATTCAGTTACTGTCTGAATCCTCTGTTACAAGTTCAGAACAACCTGGTTAGCCTTCAGATGCTGTAGGTGGGGATCCCTGGCTAAACAGAGTAGTGATTTCCTTTTGTCTTCTCAATGATGCTGTTTTTCATTGGGTTTTCTTCAAGTTCCAGTTGAAAGGAAGTCCCTTAAAGTGCCTCCCAACTCGAACGAACATTGTCTTTTTGATACTTTCTTGCCTCTTGTACTCTTGTTTCTTTGTTTTTAATTTGTCACTGAATATTGTTCAGATAGAGAAAAAAGAAAAAAGTGTGTAGACATAAGACTTTGTACACTTTATTAGGACACGAAGGGTCTTATGTTGTCAAATACCACAACACTGGGGTGGAATGTGTTTGTGGTTTTTGTTTTTTTTTTCTTTAAATATAGAAGTGCACTAATATTCCATTATTTAAGAGTTGTGTTCTGAACTACCTCTGCTTTCAGTTTTGTTTCTAATAAACTGAGGCAGTCTTGCCTATCATAGTGTACCTTTTTTCAAAACTTTTGAACAGAACTTGATAATCAACTTCAAATCATGACTCTCTCAAACTGTTCAGGTACATTTGTCCCAGATAGCATCAAAACTTCCTGGAAGACTGAACTATGTAATTTCTTGTATGTTACAGTGTTTTGTGTATAGATAGTTCATGTTTCTCTTACCCAGTCAGTGAGATTCCTCTGTATTTGCAAGCCTTAAAAAAAAAAAAAAAAAAAAAAAAAAAGGAAAATAAAGATGATATAAGTATATTGTCTAACAAGAAACTGCAAAGGAAACTACCTACTTCAGGCTGATGTGCAGCTAGGTTCCTGCCCCCCTGCTTTTTCATTTGAACTGGTTATGATGATTAAGTTTGATCTCATTTTCTGTATTGCTGATCAGCATGTCCTCTCCTCTTCCCCCTGCCCCGAAAGACTTTGCAGTATTTTTCTTGTGTTGAGGAGTTAAAAATCAAGGTCTCATGCCCATCCTTACATAGGGAAGGGAGTAGTGGGAGAGTATGTGATCCAAGCACTGTTAGTAACCATCTGGGCTGTATTTGCACAGCTCCCAGTCTGTGTTGCAACAAGTTAGAGTTTTCAGTAAAACTGTGCTGTACTGGCTTTTCACATGAAATACATGTGATTAATGAGGGGTTTTTGTTAAGCTGGTTAGGTGTGTTTGCCTGTGCTAAAGTAACTTGTGGGGGATGCTAATATAAACATTTTCTAGCTCTGATTTTGAAACTTACTCTGTTTTATATAGAAAAGACAAATAGTGGCTGCACATTCTTGTTCATGTGGGATGCTGATTGTTTTTATGTGCAAATAATTTAATCTTATCTTTCTTTGTCAGATTTTACATGCTTTTAATTCAGGGTTTGCAGATAGCAGATTTCGTTTGCCACCCCGTTCTTGCCAGTGTTATTCTAAACTCCCCTCCTTTGTTCTGCTGTGACCTGAAAGGGATTGATGTCGTGGTTCCTTATTTCATTTCGGCTCTTGAAACGATTTTACCTGACAGGTAAATTGCTATTTCCATATAAACATCACCAGAAATGTAGGAAGGTGTTTATCTTCTGGGGTTTCTGTCATTCCTGAGTAGTCTTCACTGAAGAAATTCTGTAATGTGGGCCCCGTAGTGTGTATGTATTTGATGTGATAATAGTGGCACTTCATAAGCTCTAATTTTCAATTTTATTTAATGCAATTTTCTTTAAAGCAATAATAGTGCTTATTTTAAATTAAATGTGTGAGTTGTGTTATCTACATATTCACTGATGGAAAGCATATCTGTAAGAATAGAGAAAACGAGTGATTTAGCTGAAGTATATTGGAGGCCTACTGATTTTTAAGTAAAACTTCACAGGATATTCATTAGTAGCTGTTGCTGTGGTGAATTAAGAGAGTAATCCTACACGTCATTAAGTAGAAAAATTGATAATTTAGACAGGCTGGTGAAATTGGAGGAGGTTCTTAAACAAAAAGATATAACTTCACTTGTCAGAGCTTTATAGATTCCTGGACGTTTTGCTAAGTAATAGTAGTCTGTGCATGCCTTCTTCAACATAATGTTTTATGTCTTGGTACTGCATTTCATTTTGAAGTTATGCATAAAATATTACTTCTGGGCTTAAATCTGAGCCACTGCTTTTGGATAGGTCTTATAAGGAGAAGAATTTGCTGGTGGCTACTGAAAAAAGTTGATCTATTTGCTGAGCAGCTTGTGTTTTATGCAATATACACATGAGCATATTCTGCAGATAATTCTGGGTGGCTTTGAGTTGTAATAAGCCAGTAGAGGCTCATGATTGAAACTTCCTGCTCTGAAGATGTAGTATAATACTTTCATCAGCTCATTGTTTTTATATGGGGTACATAATCCTTAGCCAAGTGATGGTTCCTGCATGAATTCCTTGTGCTATTGCTGCTGTTCCAAAAAAAAAAAAATTAAAAAAAAATAATCCTGAGCCTAGAAAGAAACAGCTACATTGTATACTGCAAATTATTTGAGACTACTGGGTGGCTGTGTATTTAACTTAATTAAATTTGGCTCCAAATTCCTGTTGAAAGTTGATTAACTGTATGATGCTTTGATTTGCAGAGAACTCTCAAAGTTTAAAATCTATGTAAACCCCACAGAGCTAAGAAGAGCTTCAATTAACATCTTGCTGTCTCTGTTGCCTCTCCCTCATCATTTTGGAACCGTAAAGTCTGAGGTAGTAAGCTTACTGCTTTGTTTTGCATTTCCATTTTTGTGTTCCTGGTTGTTTTGGAGAAGGATTTGGATGATTTGTGGGTTGTATCCAGTGTTCTGTTTAGCACAAACTCTATAGCAAGTCTATAACAGTAAGACTGTATTACAAGTTGTCAGTAGCAATGTGTGCTGTGGTTATTGACTTTTGAAACCAATACCATGCTGGTGTGATCTCTAATTGATACTGAAATAAATATATTTTTCCTTCAGGTTGTCCTGGAAGGGAAATTCAGCAATGACGACAGCTCAACGTATGATAAGCCAGTAACCTTCCTTTCCTTGAAGCTGAGGCTTGTGAATATACTTATAGGAGCTTTGCAGACAGAAACAGATCCCAACAACACTCAAATGATACTAGGTTATTTCAACTTTTTTATTTATTAACTGTGTTGTAGAAGTGTCTGTCTTAATCTGACCTGGAAAAATACAGGTTATTAGTAATGTGTTGCTTTGTAAGAAGAAAGATGAAATTCCTGGCAGGTTGTCATCTGCATAATCTCTCTCATACTGTGAAAACATCTTGAAAAGCCTCACATTTTTGTTAAAATAATTTCACTCTTTTTTACAGATGTGGAATAGTACTTGTAAAGTAGTGGTGCAAGTAAAGCATGTTCTAGCAGGAAAAGTCAGTCATAACTAGGAATGGAAATAGGAAAAAATGTTGATTTAATATTGGGAAGGACTCTTGACTAATAGGTTACGGGGAACATTTTAGTTTTTCCATGATTAAGTCTAGAAACAAATTGAAATACTGGGTGTCTGGTGGTCCAGCACTGGTAAAATACAGACGACATGTTTAACACTGTGTAAATCCTCAGACAAAAGCTTTGGAATAGAGTCTGGAGATGCTTTGTAGTTTGGCAACAAACTGTTCTTTGAGGTAATGAGTGTATTAACATTAATCTGAATACCTAGAAAGTAAGTAGAAGCTGAAAACTAGAGTAGTGCATAATCTGTCAAGTTAAATATATTTTCAGACAAGTAAAAAGTGTACTTGCCTTTTATTCTCACCTTGCCTTATTTTCCTGTCTTTGGAAGTGCCTTTTTCCATATTATGGTGTTCTTGTACTTCAGTAATGACAATACCACTGTCCTTTTGTCTGTTTAAAAAGGAAACAGACTTGCACTGCTGTGGGAGGGGTCTGCCTTGTTCTGGGAGACAGAGAGCCTACCTGATTAATAGGGGAGGGCGAGAAAATGGCATGAGCAATGAAGTGAAGGGAAACGAATCCAGTCTGCAAAGACTTTTGGAAATTTTCCTTGCAGCAATTGAAATAGTTCCTTTACTAGCAAAGACTAGAGGAGAATAATACAAAAGAATGATTTACAATGAGTGCTGGTGAAGGGATAAGGATTTTTATGGTTTCAAAGTGATCCTCCAAGTGAGACCCACAGAGCATCAGTGCGCATAGGGTTGCATCACCTACAGAACTGCAAGGTGATGCTCTGTTAAATCCTACCCATGTGTTCCTGTACCCCTCCATTGCGAGCTGGTGTTTGCATCTGGTGGGGTAGATGCTCTGCCTTGAACGGGTTTTTACCATTACTATTTCCACAGTAGTGCATACCAGTCCATCTCCCCTGTATTCCTGTTGTTAACTTCACATATGGAAACAGGAGTTTACTTCCTGCTGGCTTTGGTTGGAAAGGGTTCATGAATCTCCAGTTTAGCCAGAGATTCTCACATGTGCCACCAGCTTCTCAACAAAATCAGAGTGTGTCGGTGTCAGCCTGTTACAGGTCTATGTTCTTACTGCTTCTTTCCTTGTCACCTGGGGCTGATGCTGCCAAGCAGGTACAGGCTGTCCATGCCAGTTTACCTAAGGCACCCAGAATGCATTGGCAATTTTCATTTAACAGTGTCTTACACTTGTATGTAGTTATCTCTCCCAGGATGGAAGAGATAAGTACCTGGTGGCTACTTTGGATGCAGTAGGGTTGACTACCCCCACACTTAGAGTTTCAGCTTTTTCAATACAGTATTTTGGGCACTGATGGAAAACAAAGCACAGAAGGTGAGAGGCTGGGGATGACTTCCAGGTAGAGAGAATTTCAGTGTATCCCACCTTAGATTATGAACTGGCCTCCTGATTTAGGAAGTTGTTTTTATGTTTTAGCCAAATTGAAATGAAAGCAATTTTTAATTTGCTTTGCAAACCCACTCATTATCAATGATGCAAATACTGGCCTTTTTTTTTTCTTTGGCGGGGGTGGGGGAGAGCAGAAATGTCTTTATAAAAATAAAACTTGTGTTACAGTGGTTTGGAGGTTTGTTTCACTAGTCACTGTTCAGTGTGAGAACAAGCATGGTCCCTTGCGCTGATGTCTTAAGAGTTGCTGAGTGGACCAGACATTATTCACTTTGTTTTCCAGCAGGTTGCTGTATGTACTGGTAGTTACATTAAGACTTGAAAACATGTTTTTCTTTGCCAGTCACAAGTTGCCTTTTGGCTCCTCATGGCCAAACTGGGGAAGGGAGCCTCTTTGTGCCAGGCAAGAATGTAGCCAAGGCCAGCACTATATAATCCTTGAGGTGGCTTTGGACTATGCAGCTCATTTTAGTGCTCTGTTATCTAACAAATACTGTTACTTTATTCACAGAATCAGTAAATATCCTTAAATGTAACCTGAGTTTTCAAATGAGCACAATCTGATGGGAGACAAGGAACGATTCCAGCCCTTCTGTGAAACCAAAATCCTTCTGAACTGAGGAATTTAAAAACCCTATGTTCAAAGCATTTTTAAAATAGCTGAAAGAATTATCTATCTTAGCTCTCATCTGCTTCAAATGGCTAAGCCTGAAGCAAATCCTGTGTTTTATGAAACTCTTTATAGGAGTTTTTGTAAAATGGAATGGCGATCCTGTATTTTAGACCTTCAGTGCTGCTTTGTGAATTTTAGCAATGAATATTCTAATGCGGTCTTTAGTTACCTTCTTGTATCTGATTCTTCAGGTGCGATGTTAAATATTGTTCAAGATTCAGCTCTGTTAGAAGCCATTGGTTGTCAGATGGAAACGGTAAGTATTTTTTTGTTTATGAAGTTACCACTTCAGAAAGAATGCATTAGTCATTTTATCTGCTGTTGTAAGGCGCTTAGCATCTTGAGGTTTGATCATCTTTATTTCTCCATTGTATCTGAGAGCATCCTCTGGTATAGGGAACTCAGAAAAATCTTCTCATTCCTCAAAACTGACTTTCAATTTGCAGAATGGTGGGGAAAATAACCTCTTCAAAAGCCACAGTCGTACTAACAGTGGCATTAGCACTGCAAGTGGAGGCAGTACAGAGCCCACAACACCAGATAGTGAGAGACCAGCACAAGCCCTTCTGAGGGATTATGGTAAGGATAGCTCTTTTGAAAAAACTCTCATTATACACCAGGGTAATGGTTTTGGTTTGTTGGTTTTCTTTCTGTTCCTTGTTCTGTCTAATACATTAATGTGCATGGGTGTTTTGAACCCAGAGTGGATAGCCCCTTTGTTTATTGCCAGTTTGTGCTCATATGTGCCCTTTTGGTGGCTGCTTTTTAATCGTGCTAAAGGACTCTGCTAACATTTTAAAAATAAGAATGTAAAAGCTTATAAAAAAGGTGTTTGCAAACTGCTTTATTTTAACTTGTGTTTTCAGGACACTTGGTTTTCATGAACAATAATGGGATAAATGTACATCAAGTGTAAATTAATTGCTTCGTTCATTTTGGTAGCATTCCAAATGCTTACCTGACTCTTGCAGCACCTTTTCTTAAACCAATTTAAAGAGTATTTGGGGGACTCCTGTTTTTATAGAGCAAGTAAGCAGAATGCTTATGATGTGTTATTTGTTGTAACAAGAGAATTTAGTGATTAACTTTAGATTGATATGTTTTGTACCATGCATTTCTGAATCTTTGTGATAAAATCCATGTTCTTCTAAATCTGTGTGTGGTAAGCTGGCCAAATGTTGAGATCCTGGAATTTCATTTGCTCCTTTGGTCGCCATCAGTTTAACTGATGTCAACCAAGGAAATGTGAGAACAGATCACTGTTGTTATATTGTAGCCTAAGTTGACAACTCTGTTCTTGCCAACCAAAATTTTTTTTTCTCTTGTTCTGTATCTAAGGAGTGGAGGGAGGTTAGCAGGAAAGACGTCAGTATATTCTAGGGATTCATATAAACGTGTTGATGCTTTGCCTACAGGATTTGTTTGTTTGAAACTATTGAAGTGCTAGTTTTCAGCACACCATTTGATTGTGTGTTTAATTTGTATGGGTTTTCATTGACAACTGCTTGTAAAAATAGCTATTTGTAAGGTTGACCTTCCCCCTCCCCCCCCATTAAATACTTGACTTACTGATTCTTTAAACCATGACATAACTTGAAAGATATTTTTGTAATATATTCATTTTGTTGGATTTTTAATTTCCTATGTGCAGAGGGTAGGGTTGCAAGAAATTTATGAAAAGAATTTCTGTGTTTCTGCCGGGTGCTTCAAACCAGAGAAAATTGCAAGCAAGATGGTCTATTTTTACTGTTTAACTGTAGCAGACACTTGAATCCGCTACTAATGTAACATTGTACTTAGCTCTTGAATGTTAAATACCATGACTTGAAGTTTGGGGAAGGATATACTTTAGGTGTCATAGTTCTCATGTGTCTTTAAACTAGTCATTTAGCTGGTTTTGTTTCTGAAATTAATTTGCCTACTTCAGTTTTAACAAGCATGTATAGCATTTATGTTCCTAATATTTTGAAATGAGAACAACTGTTACAAAAAACACTTTCTATTTTTAATTTTGAGCTAGAGGTTCAGGGAAATTAGAGGTCTAGAAATAATTGCATCTTTTTTTCTCCAGGACTCATTCTTTCATTATTTACACTTATCTAACTAGTACAAATTTTGATAAACATAGAAATATGGAAAGAATGGGTAACTTCTGGCATAGGTATCTGAAGTTACATGTGCTCTTAGTTCATTACTGGTGCCTAAATATAGAAGTACTGATGTCTAATATACATTACCAATGTCTAAATTTTTTTGAGACTACAAGACGTTGCAGCAATTTAAGTACAATAGCAAACAATAGCAAAACCTGATGCTAGCTATTCTGCTGCTGAAATGCAGCAGAATGCTGGGATTATCCAAAATGTCTTTTTAAAAAAATTTTTTAAAAACTGTGATAAGGTAGTCTGAATATAATTTAGTGTCTGGTGGTGTATATAATGGAGTTAGCCTGTACAAAAGTGACCAACCCAATTTCTAGATTCTGGGTTGTGTATAATTTTAATTTATGTGTGTATTGTGGCTGCTTTGGCTTGTGCCTGTGCTTTGCTTATTGTCACTAATGCTTAGTTATTTTCCCTCCCTGTGGTATGTGGTATTGGGGTTATATCCTAGCTCTTAATACAGATACAGCTGCTGGACTACTGATACGCAGTATTCACCTGGTAACCCAAAGACTCAACTCGCAGTGGAGGCAGGACATGAGTATCTCTCTGGCTGCACTGGAGCTTCTGTCTGGACTGGCAAAGGTGAGAGGTGTTTTGCGTGCTCTGGTCTCCTCTCAAAGAGTGATTATGGTCCTGTTTAGGTGGAAGTCATGCCACCAAACAGATGTCTGTCTGAGTTTGTCAGCAAATGTTCTGTTTGGACACGAGAGAAAAAAAAGTACTCCTTTTGCACGTTATCTTTTCCTAACATAAATGCTCTGTGGCTCAAATGATGTGTGCCCTATAAATGCCTGTTGGCTGAAAGCGAAGCTCAGGGTAGCTTGTTCAGATACAGGTGGCTGTACTGTATGATTCTGGCTGGTTTTGTTGAGCTAACTGGACATCTCCTAACCTCTCTCATGGATTCCCATGTCTATCTGGTTTTGGGTTTTGGTTTGGTTTTTTTGGTTGTTTTTTGGGTTTTTTTTGTTTGTTTTTTACACTACAGGGAATGCATCTGCCATGTTAGGTTGCACAGCTGAGGAAAAACTTGCCACTAAGCTTCCAGTGACAAGTGTAGGGTCTTGGGCTACTAGTTTTCAACCCTGCTGTGAACCATTTATCATAGCTTTGCTTGGTTGGGTGGCTGGTCTGTCTGTTCACTGTGTAACCGGACTTGGAAACAAGGTTTTGTTGCTGTTAGTTGGCAGATTGCAAATATGTAGGTATTAAACAACTTAATTGCCATTTTTGGAAGTGTTATACCTGCTTTTCCCCTTCATCTCATCTTGGAAATAGTTTTCTAAGCTTAGAAAATGGTAGTGTATTTCTAATATGAAGGTGTTGCCTTCTTCAGAGCTTTATCTGCATGCAGTTTCTTGATTCAGCAGCTACTAGGTGGGGTGGGGGGGGCTTTTTTGTTGAGAAGTAAAATGCCTTTTTCTGCTTGAGGGCTCTTGTCCCCAAGCTGGACTTCATGACATTTATTAAGCAGAAATCTAGTGTATTTACAGCAGCCATGATGACCTGGTGTGGCAATTCAGCATTTCCTGTTATATTCCTCTGGGAACTCGACAGATCTCTTTGGAATACGTGTCTCACGCATTTATTTTATTTTTTTTTTTAGAGTGTGGAGTCAGCACTGAGCCATGTTGGACTGGGTGCTTATTTTATTACTGCAGCAACATGAGCTGAAGGATGCATTTGAAAGTGTTCTGCAATGAATTAATGTATGGTTATTGGGTCTTAGAGTGTCATACAGAACCAGAGGTTCCTGCAGCCTGTGTGGTTAAGCCAGGATACTGGTTTTTTTTCTTGGCTTGCAATGAAATGGGAATGTGAAAAAATACTATTAAATATTTCAAATATAGATTTCAAATGCCTAACCAGGTTTATATTAAATATTGTAATCTTTGTATAATTCTCATGCAACTGAAGTAATTTTTCCTCTAGGGTATCTTGGATCTCTTTCCCTTTCATAACTAAGAGGGTAGAAAGAGATCACCTCTTACTGCAGAACAGCGGAGTGTAGAACTGATTCTGCTTGTGCCTTTGGAGGTGACAGTTCCCAAAGTCCTTCTCAGGTTAGGGGGTGCTCTGTCTTGTGTCTGTTCAGCACCAGGTTATTAGTGGCACTTGGTAAATTCAAAAATCCTGTTTCCTGCAGGAATACTCATTCACCAGCCTGCTTTTCATAAGCTCATCTTAAGGAGACTATTTGCTGTAGATCTTATGCTTCTGAAGGGAATGCTGCCTTCATCCTAGGGCTCTGAATTGTCCCACCCCACCATCCCCACCCCTCTTTGTGCAGTACAACTGCTTGGCTCTGGTGGTGTCACCAGCAAGACCATTCACCTTCCTGCTTGGATAAGTGTGCACCTTAATGAGTAAAGCTTTATATGGCATGGTCAAATGCTACAGAGCAGAAAAATCCAGCTTTAACTGACTGTTCCTGTACCAAGTCACAGGTTGGGAAGAAAAGACAAATTCAGTTTTTCAGTTAGTTTTATAATGTAGATCCTTGTGCCTCAGTGTACAAGGCTCTTCACTAACCCTCTGGTCTGGAGCCTTGCTCCCTGAAGCCCTGAGCTGGGAGAGAAGCTGAGGGCGTTTTTCAGTAAGTTTTGGCGGAGGGTTTATGTTGGTTTTTTTTTTCCAATCTGCTTGTTTGAGGATGGGGTTTCTGTCCCTTTTTCACTGGTGAAAGTTACTCTGCTGAAAAAAATATGCCTAGTAGAAAGTCATGTGAGCAGAATGAAGCCCTGTGGAAGGGAGGCTTGGCAGTGAGTGGGTTCTCAGAGATACCGAATGGGTTGTTACGGCTGAAGGAGAGAGGTATTTGCTGAAGATAAGTTTAAAATACTAATTTATTCAGCTTGCAGTTAATTTCTTACCAGACCATATTGGTACCACTCTTGCTCTTGGAAACCAAACTATGTAATGTGGTGGCACCTCAGTGCAGCATTTCTTTCCTTTAAGTTTCAATATGCATTACTGTTAAATATTTTTACCCAGAGCTTTTAAGCTGTGATCATAAAAGAGCTCAACCATTTATTCCTGTTTCTTAAAACTGCATTTCAAAATGCTTTTAAAAACTATTTCTCTTCCAAAAGATTTTTTTTTTTGGAGGAATTGTCATCCTCTCCTGCTTGCTTTATGCAGGTGAAAGTCGTGGTCGATTCCTCTGATCGGAAGAGAGCTATTAGTTCAGTGTGCAGCTACATAGTGTACCAGTGCAGCCGCCCAGCCCCGCTCCACTCCCGTGACCTTCACTCCATGATAGTTGCAGCTTTCCAGTGCCTCTGCGTCTGGCTCACTGAGCACCCTGACATGCTGGATGAGAAGGTAAGAGTCTCTGGTGCATATATTTTGAGTACTCCAAATTGTAATGCCTTTCGTGCCTGACCTGCCTGTTCTTGATACTTTGATGTGGTTTTTTTAGTTTTCAAAACTATACTAGGAATTTCAAAACCACTTTCTGTGCAAAGTAGTTTTGAATTTTGATTTCTGCTCTTAATTCACCAAGAACATTTTTGGCCTTAAAATCACCTTTCATCTTTCTAAGAATGTCTTGATCTTTCTTGCTTTGTGAAACTGGAAAAAGAGAGAAGAAAAGAAAACCTGAAAAAATAGAAACTGAAAAGAGAAATATGGGAATTAATGGTATATATAAAGTATAGCTACCTGCTGCAGATAAACTTCACTAAAAGCCATGTCTCTTCTCATTTCTTCTCATTTCTCAGCTCTTACCTGACTAAAGCATCTTCTAGACTTAATGGAATTCCCTTGATGATAATATTTTGATAATAATAGTTTGTTTCACCAAGAAACCAGTTTTCTAGAAACTGAGCAAGGTACAGGTCAATCCAAGACAGAATTTGCTTGGGAAGCTTGAAAAGAACAGGAAATGCAAGATGCATGTTTCCAACAGCCTTCTGTCCTGCTGTTTTTAAAAAAAAGATAAAAAAAATTGAGTGCGTATTTTCATTGTTGGTCTCCTTGCAGAGGCAGCTTGGTGATCTTTCTATATTTTTATATAGAATGTATATTAATATATATTATATAGTATTTTAATATATTTTTATAGAATGTATATTTTGTATATCTTTATACTTTGATTATATTTGATAGCATATATAAAATATGTATATTTAAAAAAAAATGAAAATTGAAAGCCCGCAAGGAGGACTTTTAAATAAAGGTGCTTTCTGCATGCACTTTGAGATAATGGCATGGCAGCAGGTGACTAGGAGAGGATGGTTTACCTGGTCATGGCACAGCATGGGTTTCTTCAGTTGCATAATGCTGTATTTCCTTACATTAGGTTCTCTTTTTATTTTAATTATCACTTGTTGTGGTTTAAGCTCAGCTGGCAACAAAGCACCATGTGGTTGCTTGCTCACCCACGCCCCACCCGCTGTGGGAATGAAAAGCTTGTGGGTCAAAACAAGGACAGGGAGGGACTGCTCACCACTTATGGTCACAGGCAAAAAACAGATGCGACTTGGGAAAAAAAACCAAAACGAAAATCAATTTAATTTGTTACCAATCAAATCAAAACAAGGATAATGAGAAGTAAACCCAAACCTTAGAACACCTTCCTCTCCCACCCCTCCCTCCTTCCCAGCTTAACTCTACTCCTGGTTCTCTCTACCTCCTCCCCCCAGCAGCACAGGGGGATGGGGAGTGGGGGTTGTGGTCAGTTCATCACATGTCTCTGCCACTCCTTCCTCCTCAGGGGGAAGACTCCTCACTTGTCCCCTGCTCCACCGTGGGGTGCCTCTCACGGGAGACAGTTCTCCATGAATTTCTCTGGCATGGGTCCTTCCCACAGGTTGCAGTTCTTCGTGAACTGCTCTGGCATTGGTCCTTCCCATGGGCCACAGTCCTTCATGAACAGACTGCTCTGGCGTGGGCTCCTCCACGGCCTGCAGGTGGGCATCTGCTCCCCTGCTCATCTCCATGGGCTGCAGGGGGACAGCCTACTGTCTCACCACAGGCTTCGGGGGCATCCCCTCCTCTGGCACACCTCCTCCCCCTCCTTCACTGACCTTGGTATCTGCACAGGGGTTTCCTCACATTCCAATCCTCCCCTGCTGCAGGTTCCCCTTCTTAAATCTGTTCTCCCAGATGCACTACCACCATCCCTGATGGGCTCAGCCTTGGCCAGTGGCAGGTCTGACTTGGAGCTGGGGGAGCTTCTAGAAGCTTCTCACAGGAGCCACCCCTGCAGCCCCTCCCCCACTACCAAACCCTGCCACACAAACCCAAAACATCACTGCATATCATGTTATTGTTAGCTACTGTGTGCCGTATAAACTGGACACTTAGTAGCTCATTCCTGAGTCATCGTAGTCAAATGGGAACCTTTGTATTTGCAAGAATTAGAATTGTAATTTTCCAGGTGCCTCACCTTATTTGCTTTGAATTTCACCTGTTATTTTACTAGCCAATGCTGTAAACTCCTCCTGTAACTCTTCATGGCTATTCTTTGCATCTTGACCCTGGTTAACTTTGCTCTGTCAGACAACTTCAGTCTTCCTCATCACCTCTTCTTCTACATCATTATGAATATAAGGAAGGACACAGGCCAAGGCATAGAAGCCTGCCTGGTCCTTGGTAAAAACTGACCGCTGACTTGCGTTCAGACTTTAGCCAGTTATTTATTCATGAGAATGCTTTCCTTGTTACTCTATAGCTCAAGCCATGGGATTTGAACCTTTGTTGTAGCAATCCAAGTATTTTCAGCAAATGATTTTGTAACAAACAATACTTGTGAGTCATACCCTGCAGTTCTACTGAGTGTTGGCCTCTCCTGCAATAGATTTGTTGAAGCTTTGCTGTGTGCTTTTAGAATATTGTTCTCTTGATGAATTAGATACCATGATATATTTTACTTATGAAAGCTGTTGACAATTGAAAGATTTGGAAAAGGATTTCTTGCAATTTTCCAGAAAAGTTCATTCTTAATGGGCTTAGAACTTAATTAAAAGTTCTGCAGAGGGTCTCAGAAATGCATTTATTATCTCTTTAAATATGTTTACATTTTTCAGTTGCACTCTTAGTAGTCCTCTTGGCAATTTTGTACATATGTAATGGAATATATTGTGTTTATATATTCATTTAGAGCACTTTGTACCATTAGAATACAAACATAAGTAGACATCTATAGGTGGAGAAAACATCATTCCTATAGCAATGTGATCGTATTCCAACACTGTCTGTTAGAAGATTATTCTGTCTTTATTTCTGAGCTCATATACCAGCAGTATTTTATTTTAAGTGATGGTATATTACTGTTTCACTGAGGTCGTGGAGACATTTATTGGAGTGCTTCTGCTTTAAGGTGGTTCCTCTTGTGTTTTAGGATTGCTTAAAAGAGGTACTGGAGATTGTGGAGCTGGGCATTTCGGGAAGTAAATCCAAAAACAGTGAACAAGAGGTCAAGTACAAAGGAGATAAGGAGCCTAACCCTGCATCCATGAGAGTGAAGGATGCTGCTGAAGCTACACTAACATGGTATGTAACTTGTCAGAGCATGTTTACTGTTTGGTATTGCCTTGTCTGAGTGTGTTTTGATTAGGAGTCTCTCCTAGCTGGTGAGATTTCTGTGATGTAGCAAGAGCATTTGAAAAGTCAGCCAGAAGCTCCCTCTGTTTTGCCCTTTGGGCAGGGTTGTCCTGTGCTCTGCCTTAGCTGTCTTCTCCCTCCCGTTACAGGTGTTCAACAGAAAAAAGATCCCTGTGATTGCTGTCTTCCCTTCCTGTCTGTTCTCTTCCTTGGAGAGCAAAACCCAAGCCCTCCTGCAGCCCCTGGTGTTCTGTTCTCAGCCAGTCCTCTCTGCAGCCAGCAGATCCCTCTATCTCCCACTCGACCCAGTGATCCTGTCTTTCCATTCCCCCTTCTTCTCCTCAGCCTGACAAGATATGCCATCCTTGCACTGATTGGGAAACTGATAGACACTGACACAGCAGGGAAGGGCACATGCAGGAGATGTAAAATGGTGTGGGATGGGATGTCATTCAGCATTGGGCTTGCTTAATGTATTTGAGAGGTTCTGCTGGAAATGCAGTAACTGATAATGTGTGGGTTGGTGAGCGGAAGCACAGAGAGGAAAATGGAGATTTGCTCCAGAGAAGTTGAAAAGCACTGTTTTACTGGATGAACAGCATGATGGTAGACATGACAGACTGAGGATGGGTGGGATAAATACGTTTTGCAAAAGGCAATAGCTGCATTCTTTTTTGCTCTGCTTTGCAGTAAAATTGTTATAAACTTTACTGTTAGTAAAAACAACTGTAATTTTCAAGGTTAAAAACAACTACTCATTGGAACTTGTGCACAAACCTTTCTTGTTGCCTAAAAGTGCCTCTTTTCATTTAGAGAGATGAAACTATCCGTTCTCAGAGTAAAGTGGAAGCGTGGGGAGGAGATCAATAAACTTACTTTTGGTCTGGCTGGTGGTGTTAAGAGTAAAGTCCTGAGTTAGATCATGTGATCTTCAGTCTGACACTGGATGGCTCTCATCACTGGTTCCTGCTGTAGAAATTTTCAATTTCTAATAGTATTAGGCAGATCCTATACAACTTCAGATGGTTTAAAGCACTACTTCTAGGAGCCTCCCAAGCCTGTGGCTCCAAGGAGGTGGGCACTGTTGGACCACACCTAGAGGCTTTCTGCCAGGGAAGGTTACAATCTATGGTAGTTATGCTTGTGTGATCCTGGGTCTGTCTTAAAGGATTTTAAGTTAATGTAATCTGTACTCGAAGAAACCAAAGACAATAATAACTAGTGCATCTACCATGTCTGCCTTGTTTGTTGATATGAGTGGGCTAAAATATGGATGATTATCTCCAATCATCCATATTCTTCTTATAAGAATGAACATGAAAAAAGCTGTGGAAGGATAAAGTTTTTTGTGCTTTAAAGCACATCTTAAGATCTTTATAACGTAGGTTATAAAGAAACTCATTATGTAGGCAGAGTACCTTTTTTGTAGGTTTTCATGTGTTTTTCTGAAGTTACTGGTTCGTTTTAAAACAAGCTGATGGGAGAGGGCAGGCTTGCCCTGATAGAGTAGGGTAACTGCTATGTCAAGATAAAAATGAAAAACATGAATGAGAGTCTGTGCTTGGCTGGAACAGTTCATTGTCTTAATCTCTCATAACTGTTAATTTTTTTTCCTCACTTGCAGTATTATGCAGTTACTTGGAGCATTTCCTTCTCCCAGTGGCCCTGCTTCTCCTTGCAGCTTGGTGAATGAAACCACATTAATTAAATATTCTCGTTTACCTACCATAAATAAGCATAGCTTCCGTTACTTCGTTTTGGATAATAGTGTCATCCTGGCAATGTTGGAACAGCCTCTAGGGAATGAACAGAGTAAGTTCCTACTTCCCATTTCCTTCTTCCTCTGGTTAAAACTCTCTGTATGGAGCTGCAAAACAAAGGTGCTTCATCAAGTGTGTCTCTCACATTTCAGGGGCTTACCTGTTCTGTGGGCATGTGATTGAACAGTGTTGTTCTGGGATGAAGTGGTGGGAATAACTTTAATGACATGCACAAGCCCATCCAAATTGTTCATGCAGTTGTCTGTCTTTCAGCCAGTTAGATCAGATACTTGCAGCTGACTGCCATCTAAACTATTGCTGGTGGACAAAAGCAATAGCGTTAGATTTTGAAAACATCCTTGTTCATGAAAGAATGAAAATATAGAGTATAGGAGGCTTGATAGTGATAAGTGTTCAACAGATGTTGATGTGACGGTTGATGTGACACCTTTATGCTTACGCAGTTGCTTTTGCTTGCTTTAGGTCTCCTGTTACTAAATGTTTCTGTGGGTGCTTTCGGCTCAGATAGGTTTTAGTTGCTTAGGAGCTGTTATGACTTTCCCGTGTACCATCCTGTTCTATCAATGACACCTACTGTAAATGAGATCTGTCACAGGGTATTGGCTTTCACAGCTGAATCTGCCTAGTTTCAGCCTCATATGCTTTGACCAACAAGAATTTGTATTAAAAAAATCTGGTATTAAATTACATGAAGCTTTGAACTGTATAACTGATCCCCCTATAAGTCTTCATGTATCATGGCATTACCTAACAGAATAGATGAAAATTCTCTTATATGCTACTTCAGTTTAAGACTAATGTATGTTAGATCTGCTGCTCTGCAACAGATATATTTTCTTCATCTATGGACAGAATGGAGTCTAGATACTAGTCTTGAAAACAGAGATTGCACAGAACTTCATGAGCTGGCTAAGAAGTTGTTGTTTTGAGTTGCGGTCCAGAGTGCTCTAACCTCATTGAGAATCACTGAAGAGATCTTGCAGAAAGTGCTGATGCTGGGAGCCATTGCTGCACGTCCACCTGCAGTCTGTGTTTGAGCAAGCGTGTTCCTGACTAGAATGGATTAGAGCATGCTGGAATGGCTGAGCAGTTCTCATCCTTCCTCTGCATCTGCTAAATGCATTACTGAGGACTCCTGTAAAGCTATTAGAATCTCAAATTAGATTGGCTTTTCTTGCTGTGCATAACTTGCTTACAAATCCCCTTTCAATTACAAGATTAATTGCAGTAATGCACAAGTATGTCAAATCACTTTTGAGGCAGATCACTGGAGTGCATGACTGTGGGTAGCTGGTTTGGTTTGTCTATATGTGTGCTTATGTAGCTATGCTGCACCTTGTGCTTCCCATGAAATACAGGGGAAGGAATATATATCTGCTAGTTACCTGATGGTGTCAATTTGTGGTTTATATGCACAAAAGATAAATAATTTTAAAAAGAAAAGCTGTAGAGGTATGATGATTTGTCTTCTAAGGTGGCTAATATCAGTGGCCTTTTAAGTCTCAAAGGAAGACTGAAATCCCTGCAATGTTAAAACTATCATTGTGCAAGTTGAAAGGCACCTTAGGAATCTGCTGTCTACCCTCCTGATCTAAACAAGGTCAATACTGAATTCAGACCAGGACAATGCAACCTGACGTTGTCCAAGTAGGTCTTGAAAACCTGTGAGGACAGCTTCTCTGTGTCCCTGTTCCTTGTGGTGAAAAACTTTCCATGATCTGAAGTCAGAATCTTCCCCTGTCTTACTTTGACCATTATCTCCTGTCCTTCCACTGTTCTTATTGCTGCTATTTGTATGGGACCTTTCCGGAAGGTCATAGAAACTGTCTCTCTATATGGTCATTTGTCTTACCTAAACAGGCAGTGGCTGGACAATGTTTTTTTACTTCCTGGAAATAATTTGGAGAGGAACAGTGATCTGCATGAATTTGGATGAAACTTACTTTTAATGATGGAACTGAGCTGGCAACTACTGAACAGACCACAAAGTAGACTAGTACTTCCTGCTGCAGAGAGGACGATTGCTCACTTCTTGCCAGGAATTGTCTTCAGGGTCAGGGAGGAGTTAATCTTGCGAACAAAATGTCTGTCATTATGCCTGTGTTTCTGGTGAACTGTTTGCAATTTCTGACAACATATTATTCTCTTAACCATGTGCTTTGCAGATGACTCTTTCCCCTCTGTCACGGTTTTGATCCGTGGGACATCTGGAAGATTTGCATGGGCCCAGCAACTCTGTCTTTTACCAAGAGGAGCTAAAGCAAATCAAAAGGTCTCTATCAAAGCCCGTAAAGAAATCTTTAACTTAGAGATGTTCAGCAGAAATTCCACTAATGTGAGACAGCCCCACAGAGCTGGTGATTATACATTAAGGCTGAGCCACGGGGCCTTTAGCTGTAGGTAATGTGACACATCTCTGGTGACTCTTTACAACTTGTGATTAATATTAAATACAGGCTGTGAAAGTGCTGTTGCCTTCTAGACTTGTTCAAGGGGAGGGGGCATTCTCTTTTTTTTTCTTCTGAAACCATCTTCCAAGGTGATGGGGCAGTGGATGGCATATTTAGTGTGTAGGTATGAGTGTTGCTACTGATTTTAGGATGTCAGGCAAAGCCCTTGCAGCAGATAGAGCAAAGTCTGGAGGTGTAGAATGAGATGCTGCAGAGAGAACAGCTATTCAAGCTACAAAGCCCAATGTTGCAAAGATGGCTGTAAACCTGCTGTGGAAAAAACAATAATTATCTAGATGAACTCTGGAATGGCTCTGGAGAGGAACAGTGGAGGAGAAATACCCCAATCTCATTTTATAGTAAAATTTCTTATTGCAGTTGTCTAGTGGAGCATGTCCTTCTGTTACCAAAATTTGTCTGTTTGCGAACTTCTCCAAATCTTCAAACTCTTCATGTGCCCCTCAGTAAAATAAAGGAAATAATAATGTAGCTGACATTAGGGCCTGTCAGTTTCAGCTGTCATGTTCACATTTAGATGAATCTGGTCTCTGCAAAGCAGCCTTTGGGAAGACCCTCTTCATGATGCCTTTGGAGCTCTGCTGTCACTGAAGCTGAGCCATTTCACTAAATAGTGTCAGTCCAAGTGTGCTACCTCCCACACCAAAAGAGAAGTCATGTCCTGGCTGCTGACCTCCTTACCAGTTTTAAGGGAACTTTTCAAACTGAAAGGCATTCTGTAACTTGTAACAGTTTTGCCCTTTTGAGGTGTAATGGTAGTAAATACATCTTGAGTGCTGCTTTATAAATTTATTTAAAGGTCTTGCTTGCTTGGACCTTATGCACCTGCAAACCTGCACCTAAGATCTTTTGTTGCTTTCATTGGTAACTTCAAGTTTTGAATTACATACTAACAGTTTGGAACATAATGTAGTAACAATGTCAAAGTTGCATTACCATACATTATGCAAGCCCTTTTGATACTCTGGCAGTGCATTTCATTCCTGGTCCACAGCGTTGCTGCTGTTCTCCTTCAGGACTTCTCAGCTGGACTTGTCATGAACATCATAGTCGGCAGGTTTAAAATGGAGGCTTCTCAAATAGTTGGTACCTTTCACTCAATTCAGTTAGAATGGATTGAAAATAAGATGTTGCCATGTAAGCTTGCCACTTTTACTGGGATTTGCAACTGCTTAGGGCTTAGGTGGTAAGCAGGGTTCATAGGTTTCAGGACTCCAGCCACCAAAATGGGCAGAACTGTATCTCCTAAAATTTACAGCCACATTTTTAATACAAATCTGTTAGTTTAAAGTACTTACTGAATGTTTTTTTAATGATACCTCTCACTAATGGATTAGTGTATTTCTGATCATGAGGGGGAAGGGAACATTTTCCATCTATTATAATGAAGTATTGTCTAGTGGTACAATGCCTTGAATGTAAAAATTATCCCCCTTTTTTATCAGACTTTTGTACCAGAACCTCGACCAGCTCCTAAAAATGATGTTGGATTGAAATACAGTGTGAAGCACCGCCCTTTTCCTGAAGAAGTGGACAAGATCCCATTTGTGAAAGCTGACTTGAGCATTCCTGATTTACATGAAATTGTGAATGAGGAAGTAAGTAACTCTTAGTCTCTGACTTAATTTTGTTCTTGGGTTTTTTTGTCTGTTCATGAATTGTACATTAATGTCTTACTGTAAATAGTCTTACTCTTGAGCTTGACTAATTTCATATTAATGGAATAATAACCTCTGCAAACTAATGAAATCTGTACACTTCTCCAGGAAGATGATAATGCCTTGGATGTGTTTTTTGGGAGGCACTGCGCAACATGTTTTATTACAGATCCTAATATCCTGGTATTGCTAGGAAGCAATAACTTGCATTTTGTTGCTGCTAGGGAAATGGAAGGGACTTTTTTGAGACTTCCCGGAGGAGGAGGGAGGTACATGTCTAAAAAATATTTTAAAGTTTCATAGTGCCAAATGTGTTAGTTTCTGTTCACTTGAAAGGGAGAAGCTGTAGCTGGTACTGGATACATAAATTTGCAACAGCTCTCCCATGCAAACAGGGTGTTTAGCTGTTCACTTTGTAACACTGCAAGTTGATAGTGCTTTAGTAAACATCCTGGTGGTGGTGGTGCAGCTGCTGCTGTACCTGTGACTTACAGCCTTCCTAAATGATGGAGCTGTTTCCTTAGTGGATCTTGGTGATCTTGGTGGAATCAGCATTTCATACGATGTTTTTCAGCTTGAAGACCGACACGAGAAGCTGAGGAATGGTATGGCCCAGCAGATTATTTTTGAGACTTCCATAGATCAGAAAAGTGAAGAGGAGTGGCGGAAGAAGAGCTTTCCCGATCCGATCACGGAGTGTAAGCCCCCACCACCGGCACAGGAGTTCCAGACAGCACGCCTGTTCCTCTCTCACTTTGGGTTTCTCTCACTAGAGGCACTGAAGGTGACCTAATACTTCTTAGTGTTGTGCAAATGCCCTCAGTACCTGTATGGTCTGGCTTGGCAAAAGAAAACTGTTTTGTTAGTGGAAGATTTTCTGTGTAATTCCAACTACTGTTAAGCTCTAGTCTAAACAAATAAAATGATGGTTTCCAGTCTTCCAGGATTGAGAGCAGGGTTGTGAAAGGCTATGCCTCAAGCTGAACATGCTCTGAAAAGGTAGCTGTATCTTTATTTTTGCAGTGGGTACATCAGCTATCATATTCATGTGTTCATACTTGAAATCATTTCCCCATCTTGAATTAGGTTTTGGGGTGGTATTTTAAGAGTTTCTGAAATGACTGCCTTACAAGCTCTGCTCCAGAGATGATTGTGCTGAAGTGGTCTAATCGTATATGAACACCTGGGAGTACATATAGGTTATAGAGCTTTCTTTTTAAGGTTAACAAGAGTTTATAGAGATGATCCATATTCTTAATTTGAAATTCTGCCTTTTATTTGTTGCATTTCCTTCCAGAAAACCATTGACAAAAGTAGACAATGGAGCTTTTGCAAAAACAGTGTCTAAAAGTGCTTAGTATTTTACATATTATTAGTGTATAAGTTAATAAATATAAAACTACACATGTGACTGTGTATAGTTGTGATATTTTGAAAGTATCTGCTGCTTTTGTTGTAGTAGCTAGCACTCTTTTTGAGCAAAACGTTATGTCCATTTTGCTGGCAAAATACCCTTTCTATTTAATGAGGAGAGTAGAATGCAGCAAATTGTCAAACTATTATGCTTGCTGTTACTCATTTACAGTAACAGGATTATATTGCATCAGAAATTTGTGTATGATTTTGCACTTAGGAGAAAAGGGAAATTGTCTTTTTATTTTTTAATGGATTGTTACTGAAACCATAAAGACCTTTTCAGTTAGGAAAGATTTTTTTTTTTAAGCTGTTAAACTCTGTCTATTGGATAGGAACCTGCTAACAGTCGTCTTCCTCCTCACCTGATTGCACTTGACTCTGCTCTTCCTGGTTTTTTTGATGACCTTGGCTACTTGGATTTACTACCATGTCGTCCTTTTGATACTGTTTTCATTTTCTACATGAAGGCAGGCCAGAAAACAAGCCAGGAGGTAAGTGGAAGTGTAGAGTGCCAACTAGCTTATATTGTCTTGTTTCTAGTAATCCTCAAGTGAATAAAGCATCATTGCTAATGACTAGAGTGGAGTATCAGAACCGGGGGTTCTAGGCTTTTTGTTTACAGAGGATGCTGGGAAGCAGGAAGTAGTGTCCATGTAGAAAGTCAGGGGTTCTAGGCTTGCCAAATAGCTATATTTGGGCAAAGCCATGCTGGTGACACAAAATTTTGACTAAAAAAGTGGGGAGGAAGAGAGCTGCTTCCTGGAGTCTCCTGTACCTACCATGGTGCTGCTGGTTGTTTCAGATCCTGAAGAACATGGAGTCTTCCAGAATTGTTCAGCCACACTTCCTGGAGTTCTTGCTGTCTCTTGGCTGGTCCGTTGATGTGGGCAAGCACCCTGGGTGGACTGGCCATGTCTCAACAAGCTGGTCAATCAATAGCTGCAGTGATGAAGAGGGACCTGAACAAGGTAAGACGTAGTAATATATGGTGTAATATTAAATTAAAATGTTTAGGCTCCTTTAGGAGATGGTAAATTTAAAATTTCTTGCTCCTGGATACCTGTCTGAGCACTTGCATATTTTTTTCAGATAAATGCTGATGTTTACTAGAAAGGAATGTGTAAATGTTAGATTAAAGTGAGCAAAAGTCAAAGTGAGCAAAACTACTGTCTGTATGTTGTTGCAAGGAAGTAGCCTCAGCAAGAAATACCTCTGGAGATGCAGGAATGCTTTCCTGATGGTGAAGCATGGCTCGGAGGCTTCTGCATGCGTCCAGCCACCTCTTTGTCAGCATGCTGAATTTCACTGCTCCATTGGTTTTGCTGAGGCAGCTATCCCAGGAAGGCTTCTGTAAAATGGATCAGAGAAATAATTCAGCTTAAAGTCCTTGCTAGTCTTTCTGGTAGTGGTATGGGTAAAGGAAGGGGGGGTGTCGGGGGTTGTAATTTACTTACAGCATGGGTCCACCAAAGAATTGTTTTCTCTGTACTGTGAAGGCCTGATGCACTGACCAACTGTGATGAGGCAATAAATGGGGGCTGAGAACAAGAAGCTTTCTTGCATTGGGTTTGATTTAAGAGAGCCTTTTTCTAACTCTCCTCGGCAGAAGAAAAGACATAAAGGAGAGTCTGTAGAAACTGGCTTGGATTCTAGAATAGTATCAGACTGAAGTTACAAATGTTAGAATCCTTTGGAAATTTAATGACTAACTGAATGATGTCTGTTAGAGGGAATGGTTAGAAATAGCTACTAGATGAATTCTTGTGGCAGACGTGTTTACTAGACTACTCAATCTGAGGGAAATAGGGTATGCAGTACAATGGAAATATGTTAAAAATAAATCCTCTCCCAGTCCAAAATCCCATTTCCTTCAAGATAACAAAAACATTTTTCTGAGAATAGTTGTTAGCCATGAGATCCAACTGTGAAATCTTTTTCATTTATTAAAATGATTTGTGTGATTTCTTCTCCCTGATTGCACCTTGTATTGGAAGGTCTTCTCCTGAGGCAGTGTATAGAGGTAGAGCTTCCTTTTGAGTAAACTTTCCTTTTCTGTCCATTTCAGATGATCTAATTATTTCAGAAGATGTTGGGGCAAGTATCTTCAATGGGCAGAAGAAGGTGCTGTATTATGCGGATGCCCTGACAGAAATTGCTTTTGTTGTCCCATCACCAGTGGAGTCCCTAAGTAAGATCACTTTGTACATGCTGTTTACAAAAGCCGAAACAACACTTCTTTTGTTAGAGAGCTTTTTCAGAAGCAGAACCTTTTAAATAAGCTAACTAGTAGTATGTCTAGCAAGATCCTTGTCAGAAAGCTGCTGCTGTTTAAATTAAAATTCCTAATCCTTAGACTCCTTCCTAAAGTGGTTATCTGTTCTGTGACCCTTTTTCTCAGTCTAAGCCTCAATTTATGTCCAGGTTTGCACAGCAGTATTGCTGTTACCCTGGGTGCATTAGGTTGGGGCGTATGGTTCGCCATCAACTGGTGATGCTTTTTTTTTTTTCTCCTGTCTTGATGATGTGCTCCTGCAGCACATGGAGGAGCATGCACACAACTGCTATGTAGGTGAGTAACAGCTTTCATGACATCTTCTGCACACTAAAACCTGTGTGCAACGGTTCTATGGCATGAAAGGGCTGTGAGGAAATGATAGCCATGGGAAGGAGGAGACTTCTTCCATAGGAGAATGGATGGGACACTTTTAAATCCACAGGGAGTGCTTTAATTGCAGTCTGTTGCCAGAATAACTGGCAGTTGTCCACTACTGAATCCTCTTCCTGTTTTTGAGCACTATATTAACTTGACCATAAATCTATGTACGTTTAGTTTCAAAACCTTCCCAACCTTTTTTAGTTTCAAAACCTTACATGTGATGACAGCTTAAGTTTTTGGCAGAAGAAAAGACAAAACCCACCTTTCTTCTTCTGGCTTACAGCTGATTCACTGGAAAGCAATGTCTCCGACCAAGAAAGCGACTCCAACATGGATCTGCTGCCAGGAATATTGAAGCAGCAGTCTCTGACACTTGAACTCTTCCCCAATCATACAGACAACCTTAATCCCTCCCAGCGGGTAAGGCAAAACTTGCATTGAAAAATGGCTTTTGATTTTTTTTTTTCTTTCTTTCTTTCTTTTTCCAAGAAGCACACTGGCAATGCTACAGCGTTTTTTGATAGTATGATCTGGTTTCCTAGCATGTGGAGCTACTTGTTCCTAGCCATTAATCTTTAACATCTGCTTTGGTCCTACCAGAATTTGCACCTGCAGTAGGAGATTGCAAGATTATGTTAATTAAATATAAAACTTAAACATACTAAGTAGTAATACTCTGCATACTGAAATCTTGAAATGCATGCAGGAAAAAGCATATGCAGTATTTACAAAGTAATTCAGACTCAAATCCATGCTTGGAAATTTAGGATGGATAGACATGAACACTTTTCATACCTACGCAGTTTAAAATAGTATGTGTCAGTTGTGTCTGAAGTATCAGATGTGAAATTGCTTTTGTATGGTAGCAAAGCAGAAAACCATGGACTGCTGTAACAGCAAAGGACTTACAACTGCTTATTTCTTGTATAGAATTCACTTCCAAATGTATATTTAGTTACTGATTTAAGATCTTTGAGAACATTAAGAAAAATTTGAACCAACTTTTTAAAATTGAATATATTAATTTGTTGAATATAAATATTGTGGAGACCCAGATTACTGTTTCTCAGTGGGTAGTTCCACTGCAGCTGCCCCATCTCAATAGGTTGTACCTGTCTAAGACCTGAAAGACTAAGGAGCAGCTGTGGAGATGCTTGTTGGATGCATTACTGAGCTCAGAACACTTGCAAATGCTGCTCTTCCCTTGTGTTCAAAACAGCTCAGTCCTACCTCCAGATCCAAGAGGGTGCCTCAGGGCCGGACCATTCCACCAATGGGACCTGAAACCAAAGTGTATGTGGTCTGGGTGGAACGTTATGATGATATAGGTGCGTAGAAGTTTTTATTGTTTGCTAAATTAACAACAGGGCAGGAACCAGAGGAAAAACTCTGTTCCATTCCTCTATAAAATGCTAACTCCTTATTAATGTCTGTAACTGACTCTTTTAAGATTCTAAAACATTCTTCTAAAATATTCTTTGATATTTGAGTGGTGGTCCATGGGGTGTACATGAATCAGTGGCATGTAGGTCTGCAGATTATTTTAGCTCTGGTAGTACATGTGAAATGCTGTCATGCACCTTCTTAAGCTTAACACACAAGGCCAGTGTGTTTTTGAGTTCCCCTCAGCTGCTGTCTCCTCAGAGTGGATCTGTTGTTCTTCCTTTTAAAAAAATGACTTCTGCCACCTTCTGCTTCTGTGCTGAAGAGATCATCATCCTTCTTGGTTTGATGGTACCTTTAAACTTTCTGTTCCATCTTGTGGGAGGGCTTATTTATTCTGTGCTCAAGGTGCCCATTTCATGCTATGCAGTCAAGCTTCCTTTCTGCTCCATTGTTCAGACAGGGTCCTGCTCCTCATGCAACTTAATGTTTCTTAGTTTGGTGTTTCCTCTCTGACTCTGGGTACTGGCTGACCTGGGAGAGACCCAGCTTTGCCCATCCTGTTACAGCCATGGCCTGGACAATGGTGGGCAGCTGGCTACTAGGCTTGAGGAGTCCTTTGTCCCAAGAGCTTCTTGTGTGTTGGTTCTAAGCCGTGGCCTGGCTTTAGCGCTATGTGACAGCCACTCTGTACTGGCCTAGCCCAACAGAGTTTGTAGTACTGGCCAGTAACTGATACTTTATCTTTCATTTCTAATCCTGGTTCCTAGTCTGGCAGTAAGGGTGGACCTTAATTAAGCCCTTAGCTCCTCCCAGAGGAAAGCAACCAAGAGAATGGGGGTTATCAAGAGGAAGTTTCCTGTAAAGTGTCGGTGTAAATTCTCAAGACCACCTTCTCCACAGCACATCCCTCAGAGCTTTACTGGAACCAGGACGTGGACTTCAAGTTCTGCAGCATCATTCCCTTATCCAGACATCAGCCCAGAGGGTGTTCCCTTAGCTCCCGGAGTCCCTCAGCCGCTTCAGTTCCCAAACTGGTGTCCCTGACTCACTACTTTCCTGGGTGGCAGCTAAAGCCAGCTCACTGCAGAGGCAGCAACTGTGCTACACATGCATGTTGCTGCTTGGCTGCTTCTTTCAGCAGCTGTAGGAATCTCCCAGAGCTCTGGGCCTGAAGCAATGAGTTTGCAAGCCTCAGTAAGCATGGCAGTTAGACTGGGAGGGGAGGGGGGGCAGCTCTTGAAAGTGGCTCCTAGCCCAGAGGCTTTGCCTTATGCTCCTTATGTTCTTGGGTTTTGCCTTATGCTTCTTGTACATCTTTGAATCTGGACAGTGGAAAAGTTGTCACTTTGTAGTCTAGGCTATCGCCCCCGTGGCAACTGTCTGTCCTTCCTCTTGTTCCATCTCAAAGTATTTCCATGGCCCTCCATGCTCTCCCTCTGCTAGGTCCAGCTTTTGCATATTCTTAGCATCCCA
Source organism: Astur gentilis (assembly GCF_929443795.1). Taxonomy (NCBI): domain Eukaryota; kingdom Metazoa; phylum Chordata; class Aves; order Accipitriformes; family Accipitridae; genus Astur; species Astur gentilis. The sequence continues at coordinate 16,954,885 of NC_064893.1, read as the reverse complement.
GCTCTGATGGCAAAAGGTGTTTTTGGGCTTTATGCTTTTTGCTGAAAGAGATGTCAGCACTGCCCTGCTGTCTGAACTGTACTTTTGTGAATGACTCTCAACATCTCTCAGTTCCTGCCCCTAGACAAGGTAATGGGAAGTGCCACGTACCTGTCCAGGGATCCAAGCTGTTACTTCCTTCTCCTGCACTTTCATTATGCAGTCACTTGTTACCAAGTGCATGGCAGCAGAGTTGTAGGTTATGGTGAGGATCTACAGAGCTTAGATTTGAGGAATGATACCATGTTTGTTGGAGCAGGGCTCAAGGGAAGTGTAGATGTGAGAAGTGGTATTGTTTGAAATTCCCAGCACTGTTCTTGAGGCTGATTACTTGTGGATCGGTGAAGATGCTGTTGAATAATAATTTGAAAGCTCTGTTTGTGATTGAAGTACTTCACCTCCTTTCTGCTTTCACTGTTCCTCTAGAGATTTTGACCTTTGGGATTGAGAGAATTGAGGGTCTGGGACATGTGTTACCTAATCTGTTGAGCACAGGATGGCTGAGGTGTGTCTAGACACTCCATGAATGCTTAAGCTTAAAAACAAGGACTTTGCATCACTAGCAGTGCAAGAATATCCATGGTGTAAATGCTTGAGGACTGCATGGTTTTGGCTGATGATAAATAATCTTTCTTTGTACAAAACCAGAAAAAAACCCAAAACCTGGGGTAGATAAGCTTTATTCAGTGCTGCCTGTTCTTACAGAAAACTTCCCCCTTGCTGATCTGGTGTCTGAGACTAGCACTGGTGTGGAAACCACAGCCAATAGTAGCACTTCCCTAAGGTAAGACTGCTGCTCTTTTCATTATTTTTCTTGATTCTTGTGGACAGCAGTTTAGGCTGCACTTTAGAAGAAGTCATAAGTGACATTATTTGCATTCTTCAGCTTTTAGAGGCAACCCCAAAAACTCTAGTTAGTCATGTTAAAAAAGACAGATGAGTTTCCTCAGTGGATATTTTGGTTGAAAAAATGAAAGAGCTTTTCATATCATTGCAGTTTAAACATAAATTAAGGAATGGAAAATGTGTAGATCTTATCTTGAGTCTGCGATTAGCCTCCCTCCTGACTTACTCCCTTGTGAGGTGGTTAATGCTGCATATGTGTCGTGAGGCTTAAAGCCCTGTCTGCAGGATTCTCAAATTCTGTGGTGACAGAAGATCGTAGAAACAGTACAGTTGATAAAACCCTTCTAAAGTCCAGAGGATGCACCCAGGAGTCCTGCTGGTTTAGCCACAAGACATTTTTTAACATTCTTTTAACACTTAAAGTGGTCATTTTTCATCTGTAGATTAATTGAAACAGTGCTATAAAACTGTTTTAACAGTTGTGGTTTTTATCTTAAGATCTACCATTCCCGAGAAGGAAGTTCCTGTGATCTTCATCCATCCTTTAAACACTGGCTTATTCAGGATAAAACTACAAGGAGCAACTGGGAAATTCAATATGGTTATTCCATTGGTGGATGGAATGATAGTCAGTAGGAGAGCTCTTGGTAAGCTAAAGGTTTTTAGGACCAATCTTTTTTTTTTTTTTTTTTTTTTTTTTTTTTTTTTTTTTTTTTTAAATAATGTATCTGCAAAATACGCGGTCTGGAATTTTTCGTTGGAAATAAGTATTGGGCATGGCAGAACGAAATAAAAACATGTTTTTGCAGCAACAGGGGTAGCAGGAACAGTAGAGGGAGCAGGTGGTCAGCATTTAGCTGACAGCATAGAAGGGCTCCACTGCAATTGTAGCAGAAGTGAAGGGTTGGAACTAGTAATGGTGGAAGGAAAAGGTAAATGCCTGTTATTTAGATAAGAGAGATCAGAAATGTGACCCTGGTGTTTAGCATTGAGAGCCAAGGTGCTACTGCATGTTGACTGCCAGAAGGTACTGCTGAATTTTTGGACTGTGCTGGCGTGCTGTTTGTTCCTTCTGTTTTTAAAGCCAGATAGGGATTAAAAGCCACAGCAATTGAGGACTTTTTAATGTGCTCAATAAAAGTACTTAACCTACAGTGCAGGCATGTGTTAGCAGGGATCTGTGTGTGCTATCTGCCTCTTCCTGTGTTCCTGGATGTATTAATGGATCTGTATTGGTATCCGTGCTACTATAGCTTCAGTAACTGGAAATCTCACTCCAGTGAGCAATTCACAAGACGGAGCAAAATGAATAAACGAACATTAGGATACTTGTACGTAACCATAAAACTAATGTTGTAGGGGTCTGTTGGGGCTAATTTTCAGGTTCTGGTTTTTGCATGCTTAATTCAGTGATGGGGAAATTGAAGCCAAACTGGGCCTTTAAACAACATTTGTGAATGCAGCTGATGACAATGGCTTGTACTGGAAAAGAATCAGGTGTGTTTTCCTAGAGTTGGGCTGGTTTTTCAGCTGCATAAGGACTATTAATTTAATGAAATTAATATAATGAAATTTGTCTCGTCTCTAAATTCAGCAGATGTGGCTTGTGTGCATTCAGGAATCAAGTCTCCTAAATAAAGAAGACACTGTTTGTGCCGTAAGAAAGTCCTTGTGAAACAGCAAGGGGGTTAATAGACACTTACTTCATTAGAGGCATATGAATTTCATTTTAGAATAAAATAGGATCAAGTCTACTGCCAGCTTTGACCAAATGTTACTGCTTTGGTTCCCAACCTTCTCCTCCCTGCCATATACAGCAGTGTAAGTTAGAGAGGTAACAGTGGCAAAGCAGTGAGGAACTTGTTCCCCACCACATTCTTGTCAAGTCTTTCCTCATGCCCTGTTCCAAGGGGGGACAGCTCTGCAGACAGCTCTGCAATTCCTACTGGAAAAAAATACTGATGGGTACTTTTTTCATGCTGAAGGCTCCCCTGGCATTACCTGGTGCAACCTCAGGGCCCACCCGAGCTCTGCAAATCCTCATGCTCCATGGCTAGGGGCTGTACAACTGTGATTCTTTTATTAGCTGCCCTGGACTCTTTCCCCTCTTGGTCCTGAGGGTGCTGTTGCAGGCAGTTGCTTGGCTCCGGCCAGTCTTCCTCCTTGTCCAGCCAGTTTAGGGTACCAATGACTTAGTCCATTTCTTACTCATTTCTCACAGTAAAATGTCCTTACAGGCCTGGGACCATGGTTATCTGTTATCAACTACTCATTGAGAAAAGTTCTTGACTTGGTGGTGCTGAGAATCTCCCCTGGATTTCTAGATGGGACAGTACCCAAAATTGTCATTAGCTGCGAAGGCAGCAAGGGGGGACAGACTTGAATTTGTTTAAACTTGATTCAAATGTTGTTTCTTTTTCAGGTTTTTTAGTGAGGCAGACAGTAATAAATATTTGTCGGAGAAAGAGGCTGGAAAGTGATTCATACAACCCCCCACATGTCCGCCGAAAACAGAAAATAGCAGACATTGTCAATAAATACCGGAACAGGCAGCTGGAGCCAGAATTTTATACCTCGCTTTTCCAGGAGGTTGGGCTCAAGAACTGCAACCCCTAGGTCATTATCCTTCCAGGACAATTAGATCAGAGCTTGGTGGCTACAGTAATGAAAACAGTTAAATAACAACAACAATTTCGTCAGCCCTCTGGAATTCAGGAAATTATATTCTAGCACAAGTCAGCAGATACCATGTGGGAGGAATGAGAAATGAATTCAAAAGATTGCAGTTGGGATATTGACTTAATTCACCTACCCTCAAAAGATTACTTGATTCCAGTCTTCCTGGATGCTAGCAACATAATCTCTTCACCCAATCATCTATTCCAGACTAATTAGGAACTGTGTCTCATTCTGTGAGAGGAAAACAATCAAAACAAAGCCATCTCTGCATATAAGGATGGAAAACAAAATACAAACAGACCTGCCTTCAGACATCTCGCTACACCCACATGTTAAAGGAGAAGGGAGCCAGGATCTCTCCGAGGAGTCTGTTTCAGAGCATTAACTATCCCTGCAAGAACTTAAGACATTTTCAGCCCCCCTTCAGAGCTCAACAGAAGATCCTTCACTGCTTGTAGCCAATTTGTGTACCAAAAGCAAGAGGAGGAAGATTGCTTGGAAACATCAGGTCATGAAATTCATAGCCAAGATGCTGTATTTTACAGTTCCCTCTGTGGCTGGGAGCGAGTCCATCTGCATAGGAGATTTCTGTCATGCTGGCAACAAACACCGCCTGAAATTACCTGACTTTCCAACATGAGTTGTTACTAGATAAGAGCTCTTGGTTATATAAAAACAAGGTTATGACTTTCAGGTCTGTTGCAAAATGTCACATTTAATTTTAGTAGCTTGATTTTTTTAAATTTTTTTTATGCAACTATTTAATTTATTTTGAAGTGTCTATATCACCTACTCACTGTTTCCATAAAAAGCATAAACATCACTTGCTTTCCTTCCCTTGGATTGAAATCTGAGACTGTGGGGCTGCCTCCTGCCTGATATTTATAGCATAAGCAGTTTTCGCAGCTTCTACAACACTTTTCAGAAGCTCCTGTTAAACAGACTAAAACAACTTGAAAAGAAAATTCAATAATTCTTCTTTTTCCTCATTACCTTGCCATTCCATGAAAACCCCTTTGGATTTAAAATTGTTTTGAATCTACTGTGCTTTCTCATGCTCAGCAGTGGTGGTTCCCTTTCACCTAGGTCAGAAGCTTTCATTTTCAGACTGTGGATTTCATGTGTTCGGGACTTGGAAGGATGTGCTGGGAAAGGATGTTTACAACTACAAATTTAATACCTGGAATATAAAAGCTGCAGTGGGCACTGGCAGCCTTGGTAGCGCTTTCGGGCTCCCAGCGCAATCTTAACTTGTGTTGCAGTAATGAATCATCACTGGCACTCCCGGGTAGATGCAGTTTGTGATCACTGGCAGCAACACGTGTCCTTTTCCTTCCAGTAAGCAGGTAATGTAAGACTATAAGTGTGAGCAGGAATTTGGGGAGCTCTTCACGTTATTCCAAAAGTGTTATTAGCTTTTTAATATGCATTGCAGTAATACCTGTCAGTCATTTAATTTTGATATTGCAGAGTTACTTTTTCAACAGTTCTGACCTGAAACATTCTTACTTGTTTCATTACAACTTACCTGCCAAGCACACACCCTGCTCCTGTCTTTTCATGTGGTTTTTCACGAAGAGTTAATGGAAACACAGCCCCCTAAAAATACATGTGAAAGGACTTTCAGGATGTCAGCCAAAGGGGTTTTAGGTGACATGTGCTTGTTGCAGGGAACAGGCACACTAGCCTCTCGACTCCGGAGCTCTGGATTTTGATCCAAGTGAATCGCAAGTAGAAAAGTGAAACCACATAAAGAAAACTACTGTAGAAGTTAACGTGATGGCTGGCCCACCCTTGCACGATGCCTAGGTTGCAAATGGCAGGAGGAGTCAGAAGGCAGTATTAAGGTGTATTGGCAAAGTTGTGAAGGGAAATTGAACAGCTTCATTCTTCTGCCAGACTCTTGCCAGTATCAATTTAATGCACGGACACTAAATTTACCCACATCTTGTATGTACCTATTGGATCTAATTAATGGCCAAACACACTTTAGTCCACTGATTTAAAACGCATGACCAATGCATGTGTAACAAACATACTGAGCAATCAAATGTCTGCACATCTTCAATAACGTAACAACAGAACCCATGTACCATAGCTAAGTGTATGTTATATGCAAAGTCACTGGTTTATATAGTAATGAGCTGCAAAAGATAGTTCTTTCAGGCATTTGGGTACACTCAGTAACGTAAAGGTGTGTGCATTTGGGGAAACCCTGGATATTTTCCCCAGTCCCAAGACAGCCAAATGGACTGCCTGAAAATTTAATTTTTTAAAAAGGTCTGTGCTTGGCTGAAGAATAGTCTTGGGTCTGTTTCCATGTTCATTTAAAACATGGGTATGGCACCCACTTAAGCAGTAACAACTGTGAAAGCAATGCAACTTTCAGAAGTCTTGAAAGAAGATAACTTTTGCGCACATTGTTGCTGCTGATCCCACTGCTGGGGGGGTAGGCATTTATAACCTGCTTAATTTGATTTGTAAAACCAGCTGGTTAACATGTTACACACTAGTGGTGTGACCTGGCCGTAAGCGTTGGTTTTTACTACCTTGAAAGGTGAACCTTCAAGAAAGTTGTAGTTTAGTATAAAAGTGTTGTGATTACAGAAACGTGTTGCCATCCCACTTGGTTTGGATGCCAGTTGCAGAAGCAAGTGCCCCTGGCAGACCTGTGCCGGTGGAAGGTGTCTGCAAGGAGTGTCCCTCTTTCCCCTGTGCACAGAGAGGTCTTCAACCTCATATAAAATGTAAAACACTGATTTGGGAATGAAATCCTTGTCCTGTCAAAGTCAGGGGCCAAACTCTGATGGCTTCAACTAGTCCAGGGTATAGCCTTGAGCTTTTTTCCCCAAAAAGGTTAGAGCAAATGAGATTTATTGCAGTTGCGATTGCAAGAACATGTTAGTCAAGAATCCAGACTTTTTTTTCTTCACAAACTGCTGTATTGAGTTTTCAACTTCACAACTTGTGTGGCTTGGGTTTGCATTCCTATTCATCAGAGCTGACAAGTATTGACCACTTGCTTTGTGCATAGCTTGATGTTAGTCTAGACTCTGCAGGTAACATAGTGCTGCAAAAGCTGAGTTGCAAATGTTGCCATAATAACTAAACTGAGACTTTCTCTTTTCTTAAGACCCTTCTGTTCGGGTTCATAATTCTGCTTTAAATGGTGGCATCCTTTTAATGGTGCAGAAAGAGGGGGGACCATTGTCACCTTGTTAAACAGTGTTGAAATTACAGAAGTTTTAGTACCTTAGTAAAGACTCTTTTAAAGAAAAGCATTTTTTTTAAAGGTACTTTTAAAAAAGGTGTTGCAACCTTACAGCAGTGGGAGATGGGAAGGACAGTGCCTGTGGAAATTGAGGTGTCTATGTGGATAGCAACGTGTGCACAAGGCCATAGGGAAGAGCAGCCCCTCACTGCTCAACAGGCTATATGTGCTGGGTTCTCCATAGGTGACTGTATTTCTTTCCTGTGAGGTTCTGCATGCTCAGAAAGACAAGAGAACTAAATTTCAATCTAACAGACAAATTTGATGTGATTTAATGATTGCGTAATTGAGTGATGTCTTTGAAGGCAAACACAGACCTTTTCCACATGGAATTTAGCAGGAGCAATTAGAAATGAGAATGCCAGATATCATGTGCTTCAAATCATGTACAATTTGTATGAATTTCTGTATGTTGCCAAGATATGATCTTTTTGTTCTTATTGTATTTTTCTGTAAATATTCCTGGCGCTAAGTTGTAAAGTAAAGGCAAAATGTAAATATGAAGATGTGAACTATGTTTCCTTGTCTAGTACTTTATCTCTTATTTGTTTAGGGAAGGCACACAAAGGCTTGTTTGTATTTATGCCAATTCTTTGTCCAGGAGAAACACATCAAATATTGAATGTAATACAATTAGTCCAATAAATTTTAAAGATTCTTATCTAGTAACTTTGCAATTGTCGATTTGTAATATTTTCCGATGCCTTTGGTTGAAATTATCAGCCAATAGAGATGTTTCCCAGGGAAACAGCAGATGGATGTAGTAAACGCAGCAGCTATGGTAACAGTGTACCAGCTTATATTTAAGGAATCATGTTGCATCTTGATGGTGTGGGGATTGAAAACGTGGAAACACAGCTTTTAAAGGGAGACCCAATGCTCCTGCAATGCAAATATTCTCCGGTTGCTCAAGATGCTGCTTCCGATCTCTGGTGTAGGTCCCCTGGCTGCGCAGCTGGCTCTGCTGACACCCTGTGAGCAGGACTGGAGAAGTTCCCACAGTAAAGCTGTGTGGTTAAAATGCAGCACAGAGTCCTGCTACTGTTAGAGACTGCTCTGTTATATTCTAGACAGCTCTAACAATATTCTCGATTGTTTGGATTAGGAGAAGAGCTGGGCAGCAGTGCAGGAGCGTCCTGTGTCCTGCGAAGGTGATGCACCCAGCGAGCTCTGGGGAATTAGGAAAGCTTCAGGAAACCTGTGGTAGAAGGTAGGGTTTGTCAGTGCCCCTCTGTTGTCAGACCATCTCTAAGCTCCCCAGGGAGGTGACAAGCTCTTGCTGACTCTCTCTGGGGGTTCCCTGGGTCAGGGCTGTGGTGTTTGGTCTGGCAGAACCCTGTCTGTGTGTCTCAGTGCTTTGCTGCTGGGGCACCAGCTGGTGGTTACCTGTCAGTTACCCTGTGCTGTCCATGGCATTTTACCTTCACTGCAGCTCTGAATGTGAGATGCTACCTTCGGGATGTTAGCCTTTCATCAGCTGTCTGCATGTTGACTTACCTGGAACAAAACCACTGACCTGATGATGGTTCCAGGAACCTCAAACAGGGCAATGTGAATGTTGGTTTTCCTGCCAGCTCCCTCTTTGATAACTTCAGCAGATTCCCTCCTGCCTTGGGCCACCTGCCTGAGCTCTTTGCCACGTCGCTTCCAGGGAAGGTTAGGGCAGGTCCCACGCTGATCTCTGAAGAATCACAGAAATGAGTGATAAATAGTGAAATATCTTTATCTGCAGTCCCAAAGCATAGGGCCAGTAGCAGAGAGGGCTTTCTGGGGTTGGTTTTGAAGGTCTGATGCTTTCTCCTTCCCTACAAAGGAAGCAAAGGTCATGGGGTAGAGCGGTCCATCCCTCTCCCAGGGGACAGGGAAACCTTGGCTGTCCTTGCCATGTGTCCTGCCTGCTGCCGCAGGCTTCTCGCCCACTACAGGCTTCTTCCTATTGCTTTCCCAGTGGCTTTTCCCCAATTTTCATTTTGCAGAGGGCCATTTCTGGCCATGCTTCAGCTGTACAGGCAGCTGCTCTTCAGCTGACATCTCCTCTGCAAAAATCCTTTTTATTGCTGCGGTTCTCATAATACAGGTTTTCAGCCTGAAGTGGACAAGCTCTTTGTCCCTCAATAAATGAACTTGTGCTTGGCCACGCTGAAATGCAGGTAGTCTGGTGGCAGGTCACCCAATGGCCCAAATCCCTCCTGCCACACGCTGCACCTGGGGTGCCGCAGACTCATCCTGCACCAGTGTGTGTCATCCTAAGCTACTGCCAGCCCCCCTCTTTTTTTTCCCCAGTTTTATTGATAAAGCTGCTGATAGCCTTCAGCTGGGTGGTAGATACATCTCTCCACCCTGAGCTGTGCTGGCAAGCACGGGGATGCCTGTCCTCTGGCTGGGAGCTGCCTGCAGGTCTGCCAACATGCTGGCCCTGGTGCTGCTGGCAGGAGCGGGCACCCCCGATTCCTTGGCCCCATCCTGCATGGCAGCCCAGAGGGATGGTGGGGGGGGTGCCCAGGGGAGCTCCTGGCAGGCATAGGGGTTGGTTGAGGGTTGAGGGCACCCTCCAAGCCCAGGGCCCTTTGGAGGAGGGGTGTTGGGGAAGGATCGGCCGCTGCTGAGCTCTTTTAGGAGGCTAGAAAGCTGACTTCAGGGCCTCAGGTTGAAAGTGCCTTTTCACCACAGAGCCTGTGGAAACAGGAAGTGTTTTGTGTGCAGGGGGAGCTGTGTGGGTGTGCGGTGGTGACCAGACTTCAGCTTCAAGCAACCCCAGGAGATCAAAGGCAACTCAAGTGGCTCCTCCACCGCCTGGCTTCCTTGGGGCATGAGAGCTGTGCTGGGAGCAGCACAAAGCAGCTCTTTGGGTGGCTGGTTTTTTATTAATGCTCCTGTGCACCAAAGGTATTTGATGCTGAGGAGGTAAATAGAGCCTTCAAATTGCTGTAGTGCACTAGAACATCGTTTTGGAGGCACCACGCAAGCAATTGCTGTAAAAACAGGAGTAACAAATCCAGGGCTGGAAGCAGGAGTGGCTGCAGCGTGGAGCAGCCCAGGGACAGTTTGTCTTGCCACAGCCAGAAATTAGAATTAATTTCTAATTCATTGTTAGTTGAGGGGACCTGCTCCATGGGGTACGCAGCAGCCAGCAGCACCCCACAGCCATCCCGCACCCCTTGTCCTGCCCAGTCTGGGCAAGCGGAGGGACCTGGGAGTCTTGCCATGGGCAATGCAGAAGAGATGTCTCGTCCCCAGTGCCTTCTGCCATTGTCTTTGCCAGCTGAATTCCTGTAAACTTGCTGAGCGGAAGCAGGAGAAACACTGCACACTGATGCCTAATATACCTGTTTTTCTCTCCGCAGCTTGGCTAATTCTGACCACAAATGGAGCCAAATTGCATTACGAATAGTTTTCCAGGGTGAAATGTAATTTAGTTACTGCTTTAAGCCGAGAAAATATTTGACTGCTGGCAGTGAACATGCGCAAGAGAGGGGGTAAGAAGCTGAAGATGGAGCTGGGCTGAGCTGTGGCTGTGGGCGTCCTCCAGTGCACCCACTTTGGTGGTGGGTGCCGATGGGGTTTCCCCCAGACAGTGCAGGTGCTGTGAGTGTCCCTGGGCTGTGAGTGCTGATGGGGTGTCCGCAGGCCAGGTAGATGCTGATGGGGTGTCCCTGGGCTGTGCTTGTGCTGCTGGAGCATCCCTGGACCATGTTGGTGCCACCGGCGTGTCCTTGGGCCACATCAGTGCTGCTGGGATGTCCCTGGGCTGTGCCAGTGACACTGGGGTGTCCACGGGCCACACTGGGAGGGTATCCCAGGGCTGTGGGTTGGGTCATTGCCATGACAACAGGCCCGATCATAGCATCATGGAGGAGGGCTGTATGTTGCCACAGCAACCAGGAGCATCCCGGGGGTCTCAGGCCTGGCTTTCAGCTGGGGCAACAGTGTGGCTTTGCATGCTGCTTTGAGGGAAACCCCTCATTCCCGGCGCTGCTCCAGAAGCTGTGAGCAGAACCTGGGGCATGGCAGGGGGAGCTGGGTGGAGGCTCACCTGCATGCACGCGAGGTTTAAACCTGCTTTCTGCTTCCTGCGAGAGCAGTGATATTTTCTGCTTTATTATTTGCGTTGTGTCAAAAACACTCACCATGTACATGGGGGGCCCAGCTCTGCATTTAACCCAGATGGTGGGGTGATGGGAAGAGGTGATGCACCATGGCTCTGGGGCTCACACCAGGTTTTCTTACAAAGGTTTTACCAGGAAAGGCATAGATGGGCCAATTCATCCCAGCAGCAGAGGGAAAGGCTTGCTGGCCTGCTCCCGGAGCTGGTGGTGGTGGGATGGGATGAGCCGTGGTGCATTGGCACCACCACTTTCACCGGCTCTGGGGGGATCAGGCTGCTTTTGGGTGGTAAAACCACTTCCTCCTGCAGGGCAGAGCCCCAGCAGCAGCAGAGGTGTCCCAGAGGGGCTGGGGGCTGGGGCCAGCACATGGGCCTCATGGGCGCTGGCACAGGGGTCCTGTGCTCCCTCCCCATCTTGTCTTGGCCCCAGCCCCAGACTGGGCTTTGACTCCCCCAGCACAGGCCACCCGTGCCACTGTGCCTGCCTCCAGCATCCCCAGCAGCATCCCCAACGGGAGCCATTATCCATCAGCACACGCTCTTCCTCCCACCTTGTGCTGGGGCATCCCACAGCCCCACTGCCCCTACCCCCCCACTTGCAGGCTGCAGCAAGCCCTGGGGGTGCTCTGCCATCAGCAAGGCCAAGGGGCCCAGGGCATCCCCCCATGGCCAACCTGGTAGGAGGGTGATCTGCTGTGACACACCTGTCCAGCCATCCTCCTGCCCAGACCTGGAGCACTGCAGGCACAGGCTGGGGGGCCCAGAGCAGCTCCTCCATGGCACTTCAGCCCCCCACATGCCGACAGAGGCTTCCCCAAGCTGGCACCAGGACATGTGTCCTTTCAGGCAGGGACAAGGGCCAAGTGCCCCCATGCTTCCCCAAAAGCCTGTGTTGGAAACACAGTTGATGACATTATTAAATGACTCAGTCCATTTTCTGCCTTTTAAAGTGCTTAAATACATGCCTGTGTGATTCATTATTATTATTATCTAATAAAAGATTATCTGACTCACTTTCATGTTTCTTCCAACTACAAATTGAAATTGTTCCCACTATGACCTTGCAGCTGCTAGATTTTCTAAAATTAGCCATAATGATGCATTTTACTAAGATAATTAATTAGCTAAACTGAGAAAATTGAGTAGTAGAACTGCTTCACATGCTGCTAATTATCTTTTATTATGTCATCTTTACATGCAAATAAAGAAATATTATGATTATTTTAAATACTGTTTTCATTAGCTAATATACTTGTTAGCATAGCAATGGCTCAATTCTTCCTCAGCAGCAAGAGCCCTTGGGGACTCTGTCGCTTATTGACTGCAGGACTCTTCCTTTCAGATTAAGAAAATGCAGTTACAGTCCAGATTAGGTTATTTTTGTCAATTTATTATAATGGCAGGGGAGAGGGCAGGGCAGGGGTGCTGCCCTCACCAGACTCCTCTTCCCCAGGGGCCCTCATTGCTCAGGATGTGCCTTGTGATCCTGAGCTCCAGTCTGGCCATCCCCATGTGTCCGGAGCAGCTCCTGGCACCTTGTAGGAGTCTGGGAGCATTTGGGTGGGTGCAGGGTGGGCGCTGTGCATGGTGCTGTGCAGAAACCCTTCCTATTGGACACCATCCACAGGCACTTCAGGGCAGCAGCGTCGGCATGCTGGGGAGCCTCAGGTCTCCCTGCTTCCATCGGAGGTTTCCTGCTCTAAGAGCCAGCTGGTCAGCAGGAGCAAACGCAGGATGCTGAGACCTCGCCATTGCTCCCCAGCACCCCTGTGCAGCATCTGCTGGGTTTTCTGCCCCCAGTTTTATTCTGCCCCATTCCCTCTGTCACCAGCATGCAGCTGGGGTCCCCTCCCCGTGGGCCCCTGGGCTGGGTCCTCCGGCTGAGAGCTGGGAAAAACGCTGTCTGTCTTTGAGAGGTGGCTGTCAGCAGAGCCACTGCTCACCCTGGGCTGGCAGGTCCCACCTGTGGTGCTGCCTGCTGCTGGCTGCCAGCCTTACCCTCGAGCAGGCTGGGCTGCGGTGCTGTAGGTTGTGCTAAGCAGGGTGTTGGCAGCAGGCAGGAGCTGCTGTGTTTGGGGGGCCTGGGACACGCTCATACTCCCGCTGATGGCTCCTGGAGCTTGTTTCCAGCTCACAGCTGGCTTGCGGGTAGCGGCTGTTGGGGGATTTGAAGCTCCTGGCCTCGGATTCGGCACCCGTGTCCCTTTCCCGGCATGGGCAGGATGGGGTAGGGGATGCGTTTTGCTCCCTCCAGCCTTTTGCTCATAAATAACACCTATAATTTATACCACTGGGAAATTTAGGGTGGGGGGAAACAGTTCTCTGTGTAGGTGGCTTTTCGTGGCTTTGGCCCTAAAACAACCCAGAGGGATGAACAGGATTTGAGGACTGGTCAAAGGGATGCTTCCTTCTGGCTTACTGGTCCGAATGGGGTCCGTGCTGGAGACACAGCAAAAGCAGCACTGCAGGGTGCCCCCAGTGTCACTGGGCAGAGGGGGCCACAAGTGCCCCATCGCCCCGGCCACTGCAGGCACAGACCGTGCTGTCAGCAGCTCTAACGCAGCAGCTCGCCGGTGGGTCGTGCACTAGCACTGAGGCACAGAAGGCAGCAGGACTACGCACAGGGAAAACAAACCCTGGTAATAAACTTGCCCGGGGCCGCGAGGTAGGAATGGCAACTAGACTGTTCTGAAGGAGGTAGTGCCAGCTGCAAGACAGGGACAGGGCGAACTTGGACAGGGCATTCGGGGCCCTGGGGGCAGCTGGACGGAAGAGCAGGGCTGCGCACGGGGCGGGGGGCAGCTGCCAGGCATGGCCCCAAAATGGTTTAGGTTGGAGCTCCCAGGGAGCATGGGCACAGCCCTGGGCTTGGCTGGCAGGACGGGGTTGGTGGTGTGTGCCGGGGGAGCAGGGAGCAGCCCAGCCCTGGCGTGGCTGCCCGCTTGGTGCACAGGAACCACGGTTTTCTGCCTAAAGTGTAGGCAGGCAAGGCCTGCTGCCCATGTGTCCGGTGCCAAGCCCAGTGAGCCCCGTGCTCCCAGGAGGAGCTACTCCAAAACCTCTAGTCTAAATATTTGTCCCTTTGAGGACATTCCCCCAGTGGCACGGGCTCCACCCTGGGCGATGTGCAGCCCACTTTGACCCCATGGGTGACCTTGCTTTGGGCAGCAGCTGGGACTAAGCATCTCCTGAGGCTCCGTCCAGCCAAAAGGACCTCATCACCCCATAAGCCTGAGCCCCTGGGAGCCTTACACCACTGTGGCGTGGTACCTGCCCAGGAGCCCCAGCATCTGGCCAGAGCCAGTGCTAGTGCTGGTGCTGGGGTCAGCGTGACAGTGGAAGGGGCTGGTGGGGATGGCGGTGACCCCAGCAGCCACTCAACCCCCGTCCCAGCCATTCCTGGGGACAGATGCCCCCAAGCAGGCAGGAGCAGGTGTTGGCTGTGCAAGCCACCAGCCATCCCCCTGGGAAAAGCCCTGCAAACGCAGCCAGCAAGTGCTGAGCCCGGTGGGTGCAAGGGCACTGCAGCCCCCGCCGCCACCACCGCAGCCCCCAGTCTCTGCCATCACCCGCCGCTACCTTCATTTCTATGCAGAGCTTGAAAACTCTCTTGTTTGAAGCTCCCATGTGCTTCAGGAACATCTTTTTGGGCAGAGCCCCATGTGAGCTCTGTCATCTGCCTCTCACAGTGGGCAGAGCCCTCCTGCTGCCTGTGGCCAGCAGCATTGCCTGGGACTGCCAAAATGATGTGTCTAGGTCCCTGTTCACCACAGTCATGGTTAATAAACCCCAGATAGCTCCACACCAAGGAAACCTCCTTGTTTTCTGGTGGTAGCAGCTGGGCAGTGAGAAGGACAGTGGCTGGGATGGGTGCTGGGTATCTCTCCAGCTCCTGGCCTGCCCTAGACCCAGAGTTTCTGTGCTGGAGCTGAGCACGTCCAAGCAGGGTCAGCCTGGGCCCACAGCCCCACACGCATCCCTCCAGCTTCATAGGGTCCCCCCCAACTGCTGGGTTGCCCACGTGGTGATGGACCCTGCCTGGTCCTGCTGCCATGGGACACATCCCTGGGACAGAGAGCAAAAGGAATGAGCTGGAATGGTGACAAAGGAGGTTTAACCAAAAAAACGCAGGGGAAAGTTCAGCACATAGCTAGGAGGGGGAAATCAGAGACACTGAGCAGAGTTTTCTCACCATGGTTTGAAAGTAGCCGTTAGAAGCACAGGGCTACAGGCCCCAGGCAGGACAGGCTGGGTTTTGTCCCTTGGCTTTGCTCTCCACAAGGGACAAGGAAGACGCAGCCCTCCCCGCCCAGCTCCTGCTTCATCCCTATCTACTGACTGTGCTCATAGAATCATAGAATGACAGACTGGTTTGGGGTGGAGGTGACCTTTAAAGGTCATCTAGTCCAACCCAATGCAATGAAGGGGGGACCTCTTCAACTAGATCAGGTTGCTCAGAGCCCCGTCCAACATAACCTTGAATGTTTCCAGGGATGAGACATCTACCACATCTCTGGGCAACCTGTTCCAGGGTTTCACCGCCATCACCGTAAAAAGTTTCTTCCTTGTATCTGGTCTGAATCTACCCTCTTTTAGCTTAAAACCATTACACCGTGTCCTGTCACAACAGGCCCTGCTAAAACGTTTGTCCCCATCTTTCTTATAAGCCCCCTTTAAGTACTGGAAGGCCGTGACAAGGTCTCCCCAGAGCCTTCTCTTCTCGAGGCTGAACAACCCCAACTCTCTCGGCCTTTCCTCACAGCAGAGGTGTTCCATCCCTCTGATCGTTTTTGTGGCCCTCCTCTGGACCCACTCCCGCAGGTCCACGTCTGTCTTGTAGTGAGGACCCCGGAGCTGGACGCAGTGCTGCAGGTGGGCTCTCACCAGAGCGGAGTAGAGGGGCAGAATCACCTCCCTCGACCTGCTGGCCGTGCTTCGTTTGATACAGCCTGGGCGTACGGTTGGCTTTCTGGGCTGTGGGCGCACATTGCCCACCAGCAGCCTTTTTGCCTTGGGAATACTAAAGCTTTTCTGCCTTAAATTTCACATCCACCGTGGCAATAGCTGTTTCTGAAACACCAGCAATAGTTACAGGATGGTTTGTCCTGGGATTGGGATTAGTTATTTGGTCCAGAGCCATCATGCACATCCATCCCCTGCATGTTCCTGGCAAGGCTGGGGACAGCAGGGACACACCCTGGCGAGGCCATTTGTAACCCACAGCCCTGTCTTTATTCTGCAGAAACTTGTTGCAGCAAAACTGTGCTGAACTGTGTCCTGGTGCCAGCACAAACCCCAGCATGGCAGCAGCTCTCTTTCCCAGGGAGAATAACGTCATGTTGTTAGGAGTTCACATCAGACCAGACCCACTATCACTCTGAAAATAAATTTCTTCATAATTTCATGTAATTAAGCAGTAATTTACTTTCTAAGCAGTTGCTTAGCCGTTCAGATGCTAAGCAATATTTATGGCCATTGATTGCCATGAGGGGCAGGCCAGAGCGGAGTGCTGCCGTGCTGCCACGCTTGGGTCTCTCCCGCAGTGGGGACGGCGGCAGGGGCCAAAGAGGACGCGGCAGGGGGTGGCTGGTGCTGGGCTGTCCCAGGACCCTGGTGGTGATAACTGGTGGGTTCTGGGTGTCCCAGGGAGCTGCTCCATGCTGACACCCCCCTCGCCGCATGGCAGGCAGGGACAGCCCGACTGCCTCTGCAGATGGGGTTTGATGAAACCAGCTCTGCGACGGACAGCCAGTGCCAAGACCACAGCCATGGGCAGCATCAGCCTGCCCATGGCGGGGGGGAAGGGGAGCCCCAGCCCTGCTGGCAGGCAGGCAGGGGAAGGACTCGCTGTGTTTTTGTTTGACTTTCCCTGTGGCCTTTCAGCTGGAGTAATACCTCCCCTAGAAACACTGGGAGTCAGGCACAGGCTGGCAGTGGAAGTTGTGCCGGGAGTTGTGCTACGTTGGGCACCACCAGCAGCACCACGGTCCCATCCTCCTCCTGCACCAGCAGAATGCCTGGGATGGAGGAGCGAAATGGGGAGGCAACACGAGAGGCCATGAGCTGCCTGTGCTGCCTGCAAGCAGCAGCCCCAGCTTCAATGTCCCACAGCACGGGGCAGAGAGGAGCACCCTAATTACTGCCTCTTAACTATGAGAGCAAGTGTCTCTGTGAGGGCTGTGCAGCCACTTCCGCTCTGCACCATCCCCCCAGGGCACGATGAGGCCCTGTGCTGGTGGACACGCTGCTGCTGTCAGGCACCCCTGGACACGTTCACTTTTGCTGAAGCATTTTAGGGATGTTTGGCTTCAGGATTTCCAGCTATGAACTCCAAACTGCGGTTTCATGAATGCAGGGAGGCAGCATTTACCCGAGCAGCATTTCATGGCAGTAGGAATGAAGGCACCACACCGGTGTTGGAGCAGAGGACATCTCAGAGATATTGGTCCAGGCTGAACCTTGGGCAGCCTGAAGGTCTCCTTGGGGGGCAGGGTGCAATGAGAGGTACAGAAAATCACCCCAGGCTTAGCAAAGATCCACTCACTGCCTGACGCAGACGTCTCTGCTCCCGACTCGAGTTTTCTCTATGAATAACTGCCCTCCAGGGAGACAGACAGAGATCATGGGTGGTGAGGAGACCGTCGTGCCAATGGCCCAGCCCAGCCCTTTGTGTTACAAACCAAGGGCTTCCCGGAGCCCGGGAGTGGAAGAGCAGAGGTGCTCCCGGTCCAGCCCTGCGCCCTCTCCTACACGGGGCTCCTCATGGCAGCTCAGATGGCAAGCAAACTGCCACAGCACATGGCCACCTCCAAGTTGCCATTGACCATGACCACAGAAGGGTGGTGCACACAGGGAATGGTGCTCACAGGGACAGTGCTGACAGCAACAGTGCAGGGGAAGCTGTGGCTGCAAGCTGCTGAGATGCACTAGCACAACTGCTCTCACAAGCAGCACAAGCCCCAGCCTACAGCCAGATGCTGGCTATAAAAGCCATCAGTGTTTGGAGGTGGGGCAGCAGCTGACGAGTTAATTTTGGCTCACTGGGTGCCACGCACCAGCCCTCTCCTGCACAGCTGCAGGAGCCAGGGTTACACAGGATCGGAGGGACAGGGAACATGGGGTCATCTTTGGCGAGCAGTGGGGCAGGGTGATGGCTGGGGACACTGTGGAGATGCAGGGGAGCGTGGCCACGTCCCTGCATGGTGTCTCATGGTGTCCTCCTGCATGTGCTGCAACCTTGGGCTGAGGTTTGGGTCCTCCTTCCGGGTCCCTCAGCCTGAAAGGGCACCAGGAGCTCCCCAAAGCACACTCGCACCCCCAGACCCTCCCTCCTGCTCCCCTGGATTCTGCCCTTGCTGGAAACTTGTTGGAGGTGGCTGCTCCTCATGCCCCTATTCCTTCCTACCTGCCTGACCAGTCCTGCTGGAAACCCTCACTTTTGCCCCCAAAAATATGTGTCTGAAGTTTTTCTTGTTTGCTTTTGCCTTGCCCCGTCCCTGTTTTCCTCCTCCCCCACAACTTATCTGCTTTGGGCCCAAATAAATCCTGTCCTCCCACCCTCCCTCCTCCGGAACAGTGCTGCCAGTGATGGCACCGCATCACTGTCTGCCTGTGAGAATTTCCCTTGACGGGGAAAAAATGGGGCAAGTGAGACCGGCCCTTCGTGTCAGCACCTGGCTCAGTAATAAACCAGTTGCTAATTGACACCCTTGTGGCTCTGGGTTTTGTTCTCTTCAGTGGCTGGTGCTTAATGGGCCCTCAGCTATGGCTGCGCCCTAAGTGTGGCTGTGCCCATGTGCTCCCAGCACAGAGCATTGGCATGGGGCTGGGGGGGGGGCTCATTTTTCCAAGCCTCCCACTCCAGACCCCTGTATGGCAGGGGGAAGGACATGCTGCTGGCAGCCTCGGCCCCTCCACAGGCACATTGGGCAGGAGGTGACAGCCTGGCCACTCTCTGACTCGGTTTCCCCATCAGTTACACACATCCGATGCCCCAGGGCCGCGCCACGCACCCACCGGGGCTGCGTGGTGCTGGGTAGCTGTGGGGTGTCTGAGGGGTCTTGGGGTGCCATTCCAGGGTGCTGCCTGCAGTGGGACCCATGAGGTCCCACACCAGGCTGGGAGTTGGTGACCACAAGTGTCAACCAGCCCCTTGCCTGGTAGTGGGGACAGGCGGCTGATTGAAAGGCAGCTTTTAGGCAGGCAAGAGATGCGCTGTGGGGGATTTACAGCACAACCTCCTGCCCACATGGAAATATTCAGTGCCATTAAATTCTGCTAAACAATTGTGCTGGTTCACCAAGGTATGTAACAGAATGATAAGGAATCAAATTGCTTTAATTCCCTAAGAATTGCTATGATGTCGCCAAAAGGAGTAAATTATTTCATTGTGTCAAGGAGAATGAAAATGAGTTTTGCTTCCAGAGAGGAAACTTCCCCATCACATGGCATTCAGCTCCAGCACAGCACTGCTGCCCTAAAATATGAGACCTTAACAAAATTCCCTTATTATTTTCTTCCCTGTTCACCTTCAGCAGAGACCATGGCTCAGAGGATCGCAGGGTGATGCACAGGATCTCTGGAGGCATCCAGCCCCAGCCTGACCCTCTCTTGTCCCAGCATCTGCCCGTTGTCCCTTGTCCCCCCACCACACAGCAAAGAGCCCAGCTCTGGCTCTACTCCTGCAGCCCTGGATGCTATGGGACCCCTGCAGCCGGGCCCCACTGGCTCATACCCAGATCATGTCCCGTGGCACCACGGGGAAAAAAACTTCTTGGAAAGTTGTGGAAACAGCCTGGCCCAGGTTGGTGCTCGGGGGATCGGGCTCCTCTCCAAAAGGGCCAGTGTGTCCCAATGGCTTTTTCCTTCTCTGCAAGGTGCTGTGACAAAACGGAGGTGTTGGCAGCAGGGCCGGGGTGCTCCCTGTGCCAGGGGGGCTGGCAGGGCTGGTTGGCACATCTCGCTCCTGCTGCCTGGCCCTGCTGTACACACAGCCAAGCCCCATCCCTCACCCTGGGCTGCTCCAGCTGAGCGGCTCCCAGAAGCTGCTCCGCTCACCCACCACCAGCTCCGGGATGTCCAGTGCCCGTGTGGGTGCCAGGCACACCAGGGAGCACCAGCAAACGTGTCCCCTGCTGCTACCTGCCCAGCACCTGGGTTTGTCTCCGGCCAGATGCAGCAAACAATCGTATGGATGCAGCGGGAGGATATGAGTCCTCCTCGCATTTGCGCTGATGGCTGTTTAATAAGCTAATTTTCCTTCACACTGTTGATTTCCCTGGGCTCTGCTGTGAGATGGCTTGCCTCTAGGTAATGAAGACTCGGCCAGTCTGAGCAGGGCCCTGCCTTAAATCGACAGGGCGCGCTGACGTGGTGTGGGCAGGAGCATCCCACTGCTTGGGGCTGCTCAAGGCAGGGCTGGGGGGCCTTATTTTTCCAGGCCAGTGTTGACAACGAAGCACAAAGCTCTGGGCGAGGGCTTATGCCCCAGGGAAGCATGTCCAGAGCTTGGATTTACACCGGGTACTTAAAATGCCCAAGTATTGCCTTGCAGCTGGAATAACTCAAACTTGGCTTTTTCCCGGCTCTGATGCTGTGCTGGGAGTCTGCCCCAGACCGAGATGGATGCTCCTGTCACACACACATGTATGCACACACACACAGAGCCCTTTCTTGCACCATTACTGACTGCAGCCAGCACAGAGGGGCCCGGTCCCTCCTGCTGGCCCCTTGCCATGATGCCTGCATGGGGACAGGCAGTCCCCAGGCAGCATCACCCCTACCCGACAGCTGCCTCTGGCAGCACTGGGGGCTGCATCACAGAACCAGATGATGTTCAGAGCCCAGCCTGGGTACTTGCTGCTCACCCTCCTTCTGCTTTCCTCCCTGGCCACCCTCACTCCATCTCCTGGCACCAGTGATGGAAGGAAAAGGGGTGCCAGCCTCACCAGCCCCGGCACTGCCCGTCTCCGCTGGGACCGGGCCAGCACTGGCTCTGGTGTGTGGGTGGCTTTGCAGCCCCATGTCTGCAGCTCGAAGGAGCTGCAGGTGACCCGGGGAGGTGGCATTTCCAGCACAGCCCTTGGGCACAGAGACAGACAGGGGGTCAGCCCACTGCACGCCTGCCCTGTCGGGGCGCTCAGGAGGGATAAACAAAAGGAGCTGGAAGTCTTAATGCGTGATCAAGATTATGATTTAATTGGCATAACAAAGGCTTGGTGGGCTCAGCCACATGACTGGAATATTAATATGGAAGGATGCAGCTTGTAATGGAAAGACAGCAGGGGATTAAGGAGGAATGTGTTGCTTTGTATATTAAAGCGGGATACATTTGGTTTCTAATCCAGAGAGAACCTGGCTGCCATCCCGCCAGAGCGGCTGCACTGCACGCCGATGGGCTTTCAGTGAGCAACTGAACTTTGAGCTCACCCAAAGCCCGGGACATCACGGTGATGGAGAATGTCCCTGCCTGAGTGGCTGGTGTTGAATCGGGATGGTAGTGACAGACTGGCCAGCAAACACTCCCAAGGCATTAAAAGCGATTTTTTTCAGGAAGAGGTGAGTAGAAGAGAAAGGCTCTGGCTTTGCTTGTAACCTCCAAGGCGTGGATACAGAGTGTGGGGGAAAGAAGTGGGATGAACGTGGCCAAGATATGAAGGAGCTCCTTGTCTTGCAGAGGGAAAGAGCCAGAGCTTGGGACAAAGAAAAGGGACCTCCAGGGATGCCTGGTTCAACGTGCTGCTCTGAACAGCACCAGTTAGACCAGGGTGCTCAGGGCTTTATTCAGGTACGGTGCAAATACCCTCACAAAGGGAGACCCCAAACCTCTGTGAGGTCTGGGCCAGGGGCTGAACACCCTCACGGGGAAAGTCACGTCCTTATATCAAGTTCCCTGATCTCACTAGGTCTTGTCCTGCCCCTGTGCACCCTGAGCGTCCCATGCTCCAGCCCTCTCCTACCCCCCCAGCATTTCTGCTGTCCACATCTCACCAGCCTGGCTGCAAGGAGGCTGTGGGGAGACCATGCCAAAGGCCACACCAGAGGCTACGGCAAGGTGGCGAGCATCCCATGCTGTCTCCAAACTACGAGCCTTGGACCAGGTCGCTGGGGAGTGGCTGGGAAACAGGCAGGCACGTAAGAATGTAAATGCATCAGCTTGAAATGCAAAATCAAGAAGGCCAAAGGGAGAAGAAAAGGATTCAGCGAGCAAGGCAATGAGAGCATGTGGGGAGGAAGGGGACAGGCAAAGCCAGGGCTGATGCAGTGGAGGGGGAAGGGGAAGCCTTTGACAGGGATACTGCAGTGCCGGGGGCATTCACTGCCTCAGTGCACCAGCCGGGATCAGCCGGAGTGTGCAATTAGCACTGGTGAAAGGGCAATGGCTCTGCCAGGAACAGAGCTGGGGAGCTTGGAGAGACTGAGTAGTGCAGGCAGGGCAGGCCTGGCAGACATCTCTGCGGATGCAGGCAGAGCTGGGAGCAGGAGAGCCTGAAGCAGAAGGTGTGTAGCCAAAATGGGGGGGGAGGGAGGGGGAGCTGGGGCAGCAGGAAGGCAATGCTGTGCAGCTCTTTAAAAAGACGAGAAAAACCACAGTGGTCAGTGCAGCCTCAGTCCCCTGGGAAACACTAGGTCAAGCAGCGAAGCAGCCCCAGGACCCCGCAGGACAGCACGTGGAGGAGCAGGCAGCGACACTGACTTCTCACGGGCAAACCCAATCTGATTTTCTCCTTTGACAGAAGAATGTGTATATCTTGATGTTTTTAGAGCTTTTGACAGAGGTTCATCAAAGAAGCTCAGAAGCAAGTTGCAGATCATATTCAGCCTAACCCTGCTATAAAATGAGTGCTGGTCCTAGCTTGGATAACCGCCTCTGGGCTGCAGCTGCCAGCAGGTGAGATAACGGGATACAGGACTTGCAGACAAAATAGAAAGACAAGAAGAGTGGGAATAATGTTGGAAGGCAGATTCCTAACCTCAAACTCTCCCTCCGTGCCACCCTCACTGACAAATTAGATAAACAGGCTTGGGGAACAGGACACTGCGCAGCACAGCCCAACGCTGGCAGCACCCCAGCACAACCAGGCCAACACATAAACAAGAAATGGGAAGCAAGTGAGTAATTTTGGGGGGAAGGACCTGACATTCTAATAAATCACAACAGCGCAGGGGGTAACAGCAAAAAAGGGGCAAACATGACACCAGGATGCGTAACCAGGGAGGGCTTCAAGAGATGCTGGAGACGACTCTGCCTTTTTCCACAGCACCAGGAAGCAGTGGCTGGAGAAGGCAGCTATGTCTGGACATTGCCCTTTGGGCTGGTTGGATTGGATCCAGGGAAGGATGTCAGAGACTTGGAAAACATGACCGTCAAGAAAAACTGGCAAGATGTGGGGCTGCTTAATTGGTAGAACAGAGTGGTGGGGGCTGCGGCAGCAGTCTTCAGGAATGTAAATGACTCCTGCAATGAGGAAAGGATTAATCTGTCTGTGCTGGATAATGCAAGGAGAAGCAGGCTTAAATTATCACAGGGAATTCAAGGTAGGCACTGGGAAAAAAATCCCCCCAGTCATGAGGGGGGCAGGGCTGGAGTCTCCATTGCCAAGGTTTCTGGGGGAGCCAGCTCCCAGGCGGCATGGCATTAGCTGGCATTAGCATTAGCTGGTCCCAAAGGTTCCGTCCTTTCTAGGGTTTTACCATTTCTGGGTACAAGCATATGGAAAACCCTCAAAGCACAGGCCTGGCTGGCTCATGCCCTGTGAAGAAGGAAAGGTAGAACAACTGGGCAAGCCCTGAGAATAACCCCTAGAGACCCAAAGGGATGAAAGTGTCTGTAGGGACCACACAAGGGCAACACCAGCATCATCCCACAGAGCCACACAGGGAGGTGCTGGGTGTTGGATATCAAACCAGCTTCCCCCCCAACCCCAGGAACTGACAGTGAAGCCAGTGTTGGAGAAGTCACAGTAATTCACTTTTGGGATAAAGCAAAGCAGGTGAAGCTCATGTAGGCAGCAGATCTCACATCATGTTGGGTGCTCACCAGGAGCCTGAGGAAAGAGGACCCTAGTGAGGAAAGCTGCCTGGAAGCAAAATCAATTGGAGTCAGTGAGAGGAAAATGTGCTGGGAGAGAAACAGTGTTTAAAGAGCTGAGGGCTGTGTAATTTGAATTTGTGAAATTATTTCTGTTGTCTCTGTCTAGGGGTGGTCATGGCCAGTGGCTCTGGCTTTAGCTGCACGCACAGGATAAGCACAGCTCACATGGGAGGTGGGTGATGGGTGTTCAGGACCTGGCTAATGATGAGCAGCATGTTAAGCACCTTTCACTCTAGTTAACTGGAGGAGTGATTAAAAGCACCTGTGAGCTGGCAGCTCTGAAGCGACAGGAGCCAAAAAACTTGAGCAGAAAGTAAGTCCCAGGGATTCCATAGAGAGCACTGGGAAACTGCTGTTGGCAAATCCTTCTCCTTCCAGCTAAAGCTGCTGCCCACAGGGTGGCCCTGGGGTTAGCTTTGACCAGATGAAGAAGACAGCTCCTGTCACCATCACCTGCCATGGCAGTGCCACGTGGGGTCTGCACAGCGAGGGTCATGGGTGCTGATGCAGGCGTGGAGCAGAAGGATGCAGCACATCACAACAGCCCGCGGAGTCCTTTTCTTCTCAGCCTGGGACTGCAGCCACAGAAGAGCAGCAGTAAAAGGAGATTAAGGCTGAGATCTCCATAGACATGAAGTTTCATGTGTAATTCGTGCCCCATATATGTCTGTGAGATAAGGTGGGCTGTGATACTGTGCCCCAGGGACAGCCCCATGCCTCCTGGGACAGCCTCCCTCCCTTGGGGCATGTGGGGGCCCTGCAGGGAAGGAGGGTCCCAGGTCCTTGCTGTGTGATCCATCACAAATTTACACCCACACCATGAGCAGGGTGTAGTGTGGGACAGTCCTTGGGTTTACAGCAACAACAAAGCAGAGGGCTCAACGCAGGGCCAGGGTGAGCAACAGCCCCATGCACAGCAGCTCAGCGCCAGGGAACTGTGACGACGTGGAGGACTGGCCAGGAAATTCCCAGTTCCTGGGAGTACCCCATCTCCTCTTCCATCAACCACCTGCAGCAGCAAAGACTAGGAAACCACTTAATAATCCCAAGTAATCCCACAGGAAATTTACAACAGCTATCATGTAATTTACTTGATAGAAACTCCTGAGGGCAGGGGAATTTCCTCAAATGACCACACCTAAGGAAACCTCCATCCTTCAATGGGGACTTTCCATCTGAAGCCTGCCTTAGAGGCTCCCTAGACTAAGGTTGAAGAAACACCAGTCTGTGGGATCCCTGGGGTCCCCTGCATAGGCTGGAGGTTGGCTTCTCCTGCCACAGCCCGGCAGCAGGGAGTGCTGGCGGGATAACCCTGCAGGCCAGATCCGAGAGGCATCTGGGCTGGAGGGTCTCTGATCCCACGCACTGTTTGGCCACTGCTTCAGCTGCCCACGGAGGAACCAGCCACCTCCTTGCTAGCGACTCCAGTAAAGGGCATCTGACGTATGGGAGTTTCAACAAGGGTCAGCCCAGGGTGGCTCCTGGAGCCAGGGGGTCCTGCGGTGCCCGCAGGCCTGAGCAGAGGCATCCAAGCATCTCACCTGGGTTCAGAGCCGCTCTTCAGACCTTGCACTGGAAAGTCAGCCTGCTTTAACCTGACCTGCCACACCGGTCTTTAAGATGCTGAATTCTGCCTTGATGCTAACACCGGTTAATTACTCATGCATGCTTACAGGCTGCGCAGGGTATTTAAAAGTCTGTTCCTTCCCCCTCCAGCTCTCTGCAGGCTCTGTATTTCACAGGGGCATAGGTGTGCTTCAACAGTCTGGAAAGGAAGGATTCATGCTGCTGCATCAGGGTAACTTCCTCTCCTTCCTGCTGCACCAGATCTGGCTGGGACCTGACTACGGCTGCAGCCGGTGGAAAGGGGTTTCCCTGCCTGCTCGCTCTGCATGTAGCTCCAGCTCTTTTCTGGTTTGCTGCCTCACCAGAGGTACTTGGCTGTTGAGCTGTGCTTCTCACCCACATTACAGCATGGCAGGGGCTGGGCTGACACCCCTGTCCCCAGCAGGACCTGGCAGCTGGACCTGCATGTCCCCCTTGCCCAGGTTGCTTGGGTGTCACTGCTCACCATCAAGTGCTTCCAGGCAAAATCCTACCAAAAGACCTTTGTAAACATAACTGATGCTTTTACTGCTGGTGCAACTACAGCCCCCATCTCCGCTTCCCATCTCCTGTCTCTGACACGGCCCCCACTCCCCAGCTGCTGAAAAGGACCTGTGACTGCAGCTGATGGACTTGTGCACAGGGAGGGCTACTATTAGAAGCAGCAAGTATGCATCTGCTCTGGGGATGTAACAGCATCAGCAAGGAGAGTTGGTAAGCCTTCCTGCGGCCCGCCTGCAGAGTCCTGGTCAAGCCTCACTGGGTGGTGGGACCCAGGCAGTTCTCCCTGTGCCTTGCATGGGGCCGTGGTCCCATGGATGCCATCCCCCATCTCTGATGCTAGAGCACAACTTTGGAGCACCCTTCCCACAGCTCCAGCCTTCAGATGCTCAGCCTTAGAGAAAATCCCCTTTTAGGACATGAGATGGTTGATGCAGGCAGAGATGGGTTTAGCCAAAGTGTTTCCCAAAGCAATTGATCTTTGCTTCAGGCAGTGCAAATCTTTGCAAAATAAAAATTAATTTTGTGACATTCTTGAATCAACTTAAGGGGGTTTGTTCTAGGGGGGAGACAGACACATTAAGTTTTGCTGGTTCACAGATACAGAGCTCGTACTAGAATAGGTGTACAAACCCCATGGCTTGCATTAAGCCTTCTGTCAATGTCTGAACCATTGGAGGTGGAAAAGAAGAGCAGAGGCTGAGCAGCCCAACAGCCCCGTCACACTCAAACTCTGGTCTGAAGTGACAGATTGGCACTCCCTGGTTGTGCTTGTGGTGTGTATAGGGAGAGGATGCATGAGGATGCTCGAGCTGTCCTGACTGCCAGGTGCAGCAGACCTGGGATGGCCATGATGCCTCGCTGTGGCCAGAACATGGTCCATTCATGCCAATGACTCCAGGGCAATAACCCTATTGGTTTTGCCCAGGTTTGTATCAGCATGAGCAAACTGTCTTGAAATTTGCTTCTAGAGAAAAAGGATGCAGTAAAACCAGAACTGTCTGCTGATGTGCATCTGATGGGGGTTTACGTATCTCAGAATCTAAGGTCCAGACTTAGAAACAATCTTGTGCGTCCACTATAAAATCTGCAGGACAGCTTCTGGACAACTTCTAGACAAACGTACTCCTCTGCTTTGCTTTATGAATTGATCATCAAGGGGGGATGGGAGAACTGAGGCTCCTGGTCCTCAGTTCCTGCTGACCTCTACCCAGAGAGCCTGCATGGAGGTCAGACAGAGCAACTTGGTGGTGATGAGAGCTGAGCTTCCCCTCCAGCCTGGACCCAGCGCTGTGTGGCCAAGCCCTTGGCATGGGAGGATGCATGATAGAAAGGAGCTGAGGGATCCTTCACTCACCTTGTGCTGGGACAAACATCCACGACAGCCCAGGAAGACTATTCTCTGCGTAAAAGCTCCAGAGCCCCAGCAAAGCCACTGGCTTGTAAAGTGGCCACAGGTAATGGTCAGAGACACACCAACCTCCCCAGAACCAGGCAAGTGAAGGACTCCGCTAAGATGTGCAAATGTACAGATAGCCACAGCAAGCAAAAGGCTGCTACATCAGCAGTTGAGACTAATACACTGAGGTGGAGGAAGCTCTGTGTCCCTGTACCTAAAAAACTCCCGTGGCTAACAGCAGTTAATTGCTGCTTTAACGACTTCTTCAGACTGCTTCCAAAACCTGTGGAGTGGCTGCCCTGATCCTGGATAAGGGCTGCCACTACAGAGGAAAGTCTTTATCTCCCTGGGCTTGTGTTGCAGGGTAGCCCATCAGCTAGAGGGAAACCACTCTTGCTCTGCCTGCCCCTACCTGGGAGATGGGCAGAAACCCCAGCACCCCAGGCACAGGAGTGGCCAGGCAGGCACAGTTCTTGCAGGCAGCACTGGAGCATCCCTCTCGGCAAGAGGACAAGTTTATCCTGGAAACACTTGGCATTTCTTTAGTCTCAAGGGACTCCTTCCTTCCTGCTGCCAAAGCTGTCCCCGTGGCAGCAGCATGCCCAGCGCAGTGTGTGAGGCTGCCTGAGGGCTGCACGACCTGTGGTGCACTGGCCCGGGCACACCCACCCAAATGTGCTGCGGCACTGAGGTGTGCCTGGGTAATCTGTACTGCCACTGCATATTAAGAAGGTATTGGAAATCTCTGGGGGTCCTGTCCAGGAGAAGCAGTGTGGTCGTTACTAGCCTGCAGGCACAGCACAGCACTGTGCTGCCACTCAGCCTGGGTGCTCCTGCGTGGGGATGCTGCACCTGCTGCTGCAAAATCTGCATCTTGGATAAATCAGTGACATTTTCAAGAGTGGCATGCGACATCGGAGGTCTCCATCCCTGGTGGCAAGCTCAGACCTCGCTGTTCTTCACAGGCCCAGGTGCAGAGCTGCATGCAGCGGCCTGCAGGCGGTTGTGTGGCGGTAGGTGCTGGTGTGCAGCAGCTGCTAGAGCAAAGTCGCTGCCCCATCTGCACAGGGGACATGATTCGGGTCACAACCACCAACCTTGGGACATAGCCCAGGAGACTGTGCCCAACTCCCTGCATACCTTGGGAGTCCTCAGGGCCTCTCTGTAAGCAGGAGCACATCTTAGGTACCACCAGGCCCCAAATGATGCTGCTTCTCCTGCTTCAGGGACACTGGCCAGGAGAAAGGCACAGGCACCCAAAGAGCCGATGTCACGGCAGGCGAGTCGGCTGCAGAGCAGACTCTGCCTTTCCCACTGACATTCTGTGAAGGCCAACAAAGCATATTATTTCTTTAATTTTCTCATTGCTTTCTTTTGCATTTCTCCCTGTTGCCTAGCTGAGATGCTGTGAGTAACCACCTTCATTTGCATTTTGCTTTTCCTGATTCCTGTTAAGGTTGATTTCAAGGTAAGTATGTAACAGTAACACATTTATCCTTCAGGGTGAGTCACATCTGTAACTCAGGGCCACAGTGGGTGTTCATGCATGTGGTGGACAGCACAGTAGCCTCCACCCAGCACATTGCAGGTAACGATGACCCCGCCATGCATCTGAGTGCAGAGCTGGCTGTGCTCCCTGGGAGGAGGCAGGTCCCCTGTGGGCAGTGAGGTATGGGGGTGTCCTGAGCCCAAAGGAGTTTGCCCAGGGAGACTGTCACAATCCCTCTTTAGAGAGGCCAAAACTTTATTATTATTATTACTGTTTCTATTATTATTTCAAATCAAATCAGAAGGTGGTGATCCCAAAGATTGTGCACAACAATGGCTGCTGGCAGCAAGGTTGTGTTCCAGGTGATGCTTGACCCCAGCTCTGTTCAGCTGAGCATCCTGCACTCACAGAGGTTACATCCTGTGCCCAGGAGGATTTGTGAATAGCCGAGCTTGGGACTTAAACCTGCTTTCCAGAGAGGTTGAGGGGCGCTTCCAGTACTGGTGTCAAAGGGTGCTGGGGTCACCCAACAACAGAGCTCACACTGGC
The DNA here is from genome assembly GCF_929443795.1 of Astur gentilis. Classification (NCBI taxonomy): domain Eukaryota; kingdom Metazoa; phylum Chordata; class Aves; order Accipitriformes; family Accipitridae; genus Astur; species Astur gentilis. Next base: position 16,925,309 of record NC_064893.1, on the reverse strand, counting down.
CTTGTGAGGGGACCAGGTGGGTGCACCACTAAGTCCTGTTTGGCTATTGCTAGCATGGTGAAATACAGATACTGGGACAGTTCTCTAAAACACCTTGTCCAAAACACAGCGATCCCACTCCATAAATAATAAAACAGGCATGGCCTGGATTAAGACTGGATTGATAGAGGAGTTTCCATTATAAAATCTTGCATTCTGTCCTCACTGTGTCCAATTTTGGGGCCCACAAAATTGAGAAGCCAGAAAGGCATCAGCAACAGGTGACCAAGACAGGCAAAGGGCCCTTGAATACAGGTGGAGGAGCTGGGC